>NC_080797.1:15947142-16547142 GCF_028018385.1 Neofelis nebulosa | reverse complement strand
CACCACACCGCGGGGAAGCCTTCACCTGTGCCGGGGGCTGGAATGCAACTCTGACAAAACCCAAGGGAGAAAAACAGGAAAACGAGGACACGGGCAGGGCTCACAAAAACTCGTTTTATTGCACCCGGATCTTGGCAACGTCTGGGGCGCCTCAGCCCCGGGAGCGGAGGCGTGGCGCACGGGACGCAGTGGGCTGAGCCCACCGGGAAAAGGCAGGCGAGTGAGGCCGCACGGGATCAATGGGAGGGGGGGACCCTTCCCCCCAAACACAAAGTTAAATTAAACCCATGTCCTAAGTCAACCAAGTGACTGCAATCATATAAAAGCTTTCGTTACTTATATATATTTATATATTTACACATCCCCTAGAGTTTGGACTGACTTTCCGGGCTCACCCTTTCCCCCTCCCAGTGTGGCTGACGACCTTCTGCGGGAGGAAAGGGCTTGCCCCTACGGAACAGTGACGAATGCTGTAGGCAGGCCAGTGCTCAGCACCGCCCAAGACACAACGGGCATGTTTTCCTAGAAAAAGTTTTCATAATTATACAGCGGATGAGGGAAGAGCCTGGTCTGAAGAGGGAGCAAGAAAAGAGACAAATTCTGTGTTGCAGACAATGAACTTCCCTTTTCAACTATAGAACGTTCCAGAAAAATAGGGCCATACAAGAATGAAGGTCAACACTGCAAGAGGGGGGGTAAAAAAAAAAAAAGCCCTGCCCATAAAGGCCCCTGTCTTCCCCCCCAAACAGGCAGATGACAAGGCCATAGAACACTGGGGACTGGGGTGGGGAGCAACAACCCTCATCTACGAACAAGGTTCCGTCCTCTGAAAAACCAAAAGGCCCCCCACACAGGTGACACAGCACCCAAGCTTCCTGCTGGGACCAGAAGCAGCCCCAGAGCGGGCCAGGGTATTAGTACTCTCCCACCTTTTCCAAAGAGAAATAGAAGGACAGAAAGGAAAACCAAACACAACTACCTCCGTGAAAAAATTAACGTACCTCCCTCTGTGAAACACGTAACGCTTTTTCTGATCCCCCCCACCCCCCCGGTCCCCGAGCAAGCGGCAAGGCTCGGGAAGAGTGCGGCACAGGGGTGCCGGACAAGGGCATCGGCGGGCCTCAGGCCGCGAAGGACGGACAGGTCCACACCAGACGTCAGTCCACCTCCACGCGGACGTTCCCAAGAGGAAAGGAAGTGCAGACAGACGTATACCGTGGAGTCGCTCTAAGATTTACCTCTACGCCCTCTACTACTGGGTCACGTGTCTGTTCTCCGGAAAACGCCACCTCGACTGCGGGTTTCCCACATTTATTAAATTACAAGTTCGCAGGCACAGCTTGAGCAAGATAAAAAAGTGATCTCGAATCATACAATCATCTAAATTCAAAAGCACTCACAAAATTGAGCGAATAAAGCTAGTGTCGCGTATTGGGGGAAGGAAATACGTTGCTAATGGAAGCCACAGACCTGGTCAAAACGAAAGTCTTCTATTAAGTAGTAAAAGAAAAGGATTCTACCCCAAGACCACCACCTCGATAAAGACCCGCGGGTCGCTGCAGCTGCAGGGGAAGGAATGGCAAAGCCACCTCGGAATAAACGGCCGGAAAGGCAGGCGTGTCGGCACATCGTCTCGAGGCCCCTGCTCCCGGGAGCCGGCCTAGAGTCTCTCGCAGGGGACGATACACCGGAAGGGCCGCCCCCCGATTCCAGAAAAGGGAGGAGTGCGGTGGGCGGCCGGCCCCGGGCTTACCCTCTGAGGGGACACGTAAGGCATAGACAGAGCCCCCCCCCACCCCACCGCAGAGACGGGGAGGCCGGGACCAGACGGCAGCGCCGGCCGCCAGCATCAAGGGACGGACGTCTGGGCCTCTCGTCCGAGGATGCGCCGGGAGGGGTGCGGCCGCCGTCCTCCCCCGCGCCCCCCGCGGACCACACGCGCCGCCGGCCCGGCGTGCTGCCACCCGCTCTACGCGTCACCGTGCGGCTCACACCGTGACACCGGAGGTCCCGATCCAAAGAAGCCCAGGGCCTCCGTGGGCCGTCCTCCTGCGGCGGGCTCGCGGTGCCGGCCTGGCGGCCACGGGGCACAAAGTCCTCGGCGGGGCTGCTCTCAGCTCAGACGGACAGGACCCAGGAAGGACACCTCGTCTCCGGAGGCTGTGGGGCAAAGGACATTGCTCCTGACGAGAAAGGAGAGCCTGGGACTCCCGCCAACGACCCGGAGGGCGTGTCCACACCAGTTATCACGTGACATCAGACGGCACCAGCTCTCTCCCGCGCACACGCACCACACCCCCCACCCTTACACCTCATCACACAATCCCCACACTTAACACACACCTCACCACACACACGCACATGCACCAGACACAGCCCAGAACCCACACTGACATCCACTACTCACACACAGACACACACACACACACACACACACACACACACACACACACTGACCCATCTCGACAGCAGCAAACTCAGCGGCGGTAACTGAGGCTGGTTGCCTTAGCTGGGTGAGTCACAGACCAAAAGTTCCGTCTACTCTGAAGTTTCTGGAAGGCGTTGAAGGCTCTTTTCTTCTCTTTCTTGAACTTTTTCACTTTCTTTTCCTGCGTCAAGAAACCGCAGGCATCACAATTCCCAAAAAGGGCTCGTCCCCGTTCCCGCAGCCCCTCGTGAAGGCTTACTGCGGGGGGGGGGGGGGGGGGGGGGGGGAGACACGGATCTCAACATGCCACCAAATCAACAAGCTTTCTCTTCGTGTGGCCCGTGGGAGGCGTCCCCACTGTCCCCACCTTGCCGAGGAAGGAACACAGCAGCAGGGGACAGACGCCTCGTCCGTGGCCACGCCACGTTCAGAGCGGCCAGGCTGGCATCGAGCCCAGCAGCCCACCTCCCGCCGTCCCGGACGACTTCACGAGGCCACTGCCACTTCCAACCGCCCCAAAGGGCCTAGTCCTCCCTGAGCCAGGCCTCAGCGGGGCCACCACGAGCACCCCGCCACGCCGGCCGCGAGCACACCTCGTACCTTCCCTCGATCGAACTCTTCGTCCCAGTCATCGATCACCGTGGCCGCGCGGGCCCATCTGCTGTCCTGAATGGCGTCCTGACTGACGGCCGACACCTCGCCGTCCCACGTCAACACTGCAAAACAGACACCTCTGTGCACCGGCTTCCAGAATGCGGTGTAGACAGGGACGGGCCTACTCCTGATACACTCAAACGTTCGAGTGCCACCCTCTGGTGAAACGGACGTGCAGAGAAGGACGGGGGAGGGCAGAGGGGCCCGCAGCGAGCAGGACAGTCAGCGGTTCCATGACTTCCATGCAGACGTCCTTGGCTCTGCATCGTCAGCCCGCAGTTGGTCCCTTTCAGACCCGCACCCTCGTTTACGAGGTCTCAGGCGCCGGATGTTTCCCTCCAACCCGTGCCCGCCCGGCCCGCGCCACCCAGGGGCACAGGGTCTGCTCTCCCCGCCCCCAGGGACCGGTTCTGAACGGACACTCCTCGGCTCATCTTTGGAGCCCAGCAATTCCCGCGCCCCAGGATCGTGACCCCAGGGCCCATCTGAGACCTCTGCGCTGCCCGGGCTCAAAACCGGTACCTTTTCTCCCGTAGGCTTTATCTGAGGAATACTCAAGCAGCTCCTGGAGCACGTCGGCCTCCCCGTCTCGGACCCAGGACACGCGAGGAGCCCGTGCCTGCCCTACAATCAGACAAACACCACGTCTGCCTCTCACGAGGCACCCGACTGCTTCTCCATAGACGGGCCACTGTCCACCCCGACTCTCGGAAAAGACCAAAACCCCAGCGCCCCACCGTGGGAACCGGCGCCTCCTCCAGGGAAGGGGCCAGAAATGAGGGGCCGGAACCGGAGGGAACCACAAAGCACCGGCATCACCTCAGCTTCCGGGGAGGCGGTCTCTCAGCCCCGTCCCGGCACGGCCAGGCCACCACGGACACCTGGGTACTGACGGCTCTGACCACCCTCCTCAGGCTTCTAGAAACGACGTCTGCCTGGTCCCAACCTCTGCCCGAGCTCCTCTGCCTACAGCTGCCAGAACGGATTCCCTTCCCTCAGCACAAAGCGGACCTTGCTCTCCTGGCCTCCACTTTGTCAGTGACCCCGTGAACTGTGGGCTCGTGTCCCGAGCGCGGTGCCCCTCGGCCGGTGCCCGCTGCCCTCTCCAGCCTCCTGCTTGCTCCACAGCACGGCCCGGGCCAGCGGTCCCGCTGAGCTACCGCAACGCTCTCCCCGTCTCCTGGCCGTGAAGGCCCTTGCCCACGAAGCCCAGCCTTGTGATATTCGGGATGGGAAGCAAACAGACGAGGGGCCGCGGGGGCACCTGCGCCGGGCGGTGGGCCCTGCGGCCCGAGCACCGTCTCCACGTGCTCAGCGTGCTGACAGAGCAAGCCGGGGTCTGACGACCGCGGCCAGGCTGCTGCGTGGCCACCTCCGTGCGGACGTTTCCTCGACAGGCTGGCCGCCTTATCCGTCACGGCCTCGTGGTAGCGCTTCCCACGGTAATGAACGCCCAGCCAGATTCGCTTCTCAGGGGCTGGACAAATACACAGCGCTCCCCAGCAGCCCGCTCGCCCCCAAAAGCACGAACGTAACTGGATCCCCCGGCGGCAGAGCAGATCTCACGGAGTCTGCCGCCTGCCGGATCCCTTCCCGAGCAGGGGTGACCTTCTCTACCCTTCGCTTAGCAGACACGCTGTGTCAGGAGCACCCAGCTGAGGCTGGCCAGCTCTGAGGGAACAAGGAAACAAAAGCCAGAGGAGGTGCTGAGCCACGGGCGTTTAAGGCCTGGGGACAGCCGAAACACTGGGCACCCGGGCAGCAAGAGGCCACGTGATCTTCAGAAAAGGCCAAATATAAACACAGGCCGACACTCCAAGTTCAAGAGTCACGGAGGAACTCTAGGCTGGATGGCCCAGGACTCATCCCGACGGAAAAGTTCAGGCAGGAAGAGCCCTGAATCGGGAAAAACACAGTATTCCCAGAATGTGGAGAAGCGCAAGCGTACCCTCTCTGCTTCTCCGGAGTAGTTACAGCTGAATGCTTGTCCGGATGGGCAGGCAGTGACCCCCAGGGCAGGCGGCTTGCCCACGGGGACAGAGCAGAGGTAAGAGGTCTTCATCCTGGCCCCTCCCCCTGCACCGCACCTGCCTCTGGAATACAGCAGGCCTGTGCCCAGCCCCCTTCCCCTGCGGTCCCCTCCCCGGATGTACAGCTACGCGGCCCCGGGCCCAGCCCCTGGCTCCCCCTCCTCGGCGGGTGCACACCTGCTCGGTCCCCGGGCCGCCTGCCGTTCACGGCCGGTGAGGGCTGGCTCCCAGGGACGGCAGGGCCCCTCTGCGTCTCTCCCCTGCAGGCTTCGGGGAGCTCGTTCTCTTGTACTTCCTGCCGTGACTCCTGCTGCCTTCTTTTCTTTTTCTTTTTCCTTGGAGATGCTGTACTGGCCTCTGACTCGGTGACATCCAAGAGAGAACAGCTGCTGGGAAGTCAGTCAACAGTCAGCTCTGAGCAAACGGGGAGTGACAGTGGGGGTTCACTCGCCCCGGAACTCCCAAATGGCAGATGCCTAACTGTGCAGAAGAGCCCCCCCCTGAGAAACCGCCCCCCCCCCCCACCCCCCGACGTGAGCAGGACAGAGCGTGCCAGCTGCCCGAGGCCACGGTCGGGGAGAAAAGCCCATAACTGCAACCGACCCGGGCAAGTCGTACAGGCCGGATGACGCGGCCGCGGCGCCTGCCGCCTGGGGGCACGCACGGGGGCAGGCACCGCGCCATCCGGCTCTGGCTCCGGCGAGACACCTGACGACGCGGCCACGTCCTAGGAGCCTGGTCGGCACGCTGTATTTCCAGACGACACCCACCTGGGTCGGACCGTGTCGCTGGCGGGGTGGGGGGCCGCCTGGCTCCCCGCGCTCACCTGTGCCATGGTGGGTCCCGCGGGAGGCCGTCTTCGGCACCGAGGCCCTCGGCTCCCTCCCGCCTCCTCTTCCTGCCGCTCACGTGGTGGCCGTCGGCCATGCACCCCGCTTGCTGGCCGTTCTCTTGCTGCCGTCCGCCCTCCTCCTCCAGGCGGTCCACGGGCACCTCCGCCCGGCCCTCCTTCCTGCGCTCGAGGCCCTGGTGCTGCCTCTGCACCTGCCCCTCCTGCAGGGGGGAGGCGTCCACGGCCTCCGCGCGTTTCCCCTTCTTCTTCCTCCTCTTCCCGGGAGGGGCTGCGGCCGCGGCGCACATCTCTGAGCCCCGCCCCTGCGCCCCTCCCCTCCGGTTCCTCTTCCTCTTCTTACAGAGGCTCCGGGGGGGCTTGCTGGCCTCCGGCAGCTGGTGTGGAGGGGCCCGGAAGCCCCCGTTGACCTGAGGCAGGGGAGCAGAGGCGGAGGAGCAGCTCTGTGGGTCTGACGTCCCGAGGGGTCGGGGGCTACTGGACAGTGACGAGCAGGGGCCGACGGGGAGCTTCGGACGGCTGGATGGTCTGGGAGCGGGTGAGGGCGCCCTGTGAGGACACGCTGCTCTGAGGCACAGCCGGGCCCTTCCCTCCCACCCTCGGCCCCCTTCCCTTTCAGGTGGTTTTCGCCGCTGTCAACCTTAGACGTATGTTGGTCGTACGTAGTGAGTGAGAAAAGAGACTCACGAGAAGACGCAAATACACCGAAGGTCAAAGTTAATAAAAATCGTAACATATCTCTTTGTCCCTATCACCAGACGGTTTGAGGTATTTTTGCAAATTCTTGATATTTATTTAAAAAAAAATTTTTTTTGACGTCTATTTATTACTGGGAGAGAGAGAGACAGCGTGTGAGCAGGGGAGGGCCAGAGAGAGAGGGAGACACAGAATCCGAAGCCGGCTCCGGGCCCCGAGCTGTCGGCAGAGCCCGATGCGGGGCTCAACCCCACGAACCGCTGAGATCGTGACCTGAGCCAAAGCTGGACGCTCAACCGACTGAGCCCCCCAGGCGCCCCTCCTGTTACTAATTTTCAACACGAATGTGCTGGGAGAAGCAGCTTCGCTAAGCTCCCCACGAGCCTCATGACGTTCATGCCCAGGACGCCAGCCTCGCAAGGAGGGCCGGTGCAGGCCTAGGGGTCGTGTACCAGGACTCTCCAATTTGGGGGGCTCTGGGAAATCAGGGGAACAGACTCCACAGTGGACCCCGCGGCTAGACAGGGACGGGGCAGGAACAGGGCCTCCCTCACGCCACACTCTCTGGCCCACCTCCTGCCGGCGACAGGGTCCCAAGACGGCTAACCTCTGTGGGCCTCACCGTTCTCATTCGGGACTGAGTGATGACAAAGCCCGCCCGGAAGGGTCACGGCAGCAAACAGGATGCTGTCCCCTAAAGTGGAACAGACTGACGCCTGGACAAAGGGAACTACTACGCCATTTACTGCGCTCCCTGGCCAATGTCATGAAAAAGCTGCGTGTCAGAGAAAGAGTAAGAGACACACAGTAAATACTTTAAGAGTCTAAGGACCTACCCGCTGCAAAAACACTGTGCCGGGTCCAGCCCGAGCACGAGGGCTGGAGAGGCTGGGTGGCGGGAACACGCGGCTGACCACACCATCCCCGGGGCAGCCGGGGGGTGGGGAGGCCACATCAGCGCCCACGGCGAACGCCAAACTACCGGCACCACGTCCCGGCCTCACCCAGCTGCCTCCTTCCCTCCCTCCCCAGGCGCCAAAGGCCCCACCGGCCACCGGGCGACCGGGCGACCGGGCATCAGCAACTCCGCTTTCTACCACGACACCCTGAGGGACACCAGCACCCCGTGCGTAACAGGCTGGGAGACGCGTCGGCGCGGAGCCTGAACAGACCCCCCAGAGAGCCACACCTCCCGCTCTGGATGCCCGCCCGGAGCTCCGGAGGCCAGCGAGCCCAGACGGCCCGGGGAACCCGCTCGGGGGGTACCGGGGGGACGCACAAAATGACACCGGCGACAAAAAGACACCCCTCGGTGGGCTCACAGAAATGAGTCCACGCAGGGTCCTTCTGGGACTCCTGCCTTCCTCTTCTCCTGTGCGGTCCCGTCAGGAGGCTGGGGAGGGACCACAGGCACGTCACCGTCACCACATGGACACGGCAGACAGACGGAAAACGAAGACCAGTAAAAAAAAAAAAACATCAGTGTGGCAGAGACCAGGCCGCCTCTGACCAGCCAGGGCTCCTTTGCCAGATGGAAACCGAGAAAACGGGGAGAAGTCGGTGCGGGATACGCCCCGTACCTGTCGAGCTGCACAACACCGTCCATCCCGCAAGGCTGGAGACCTGGTGAGTCCTCACCAGCCAAGCACACGCTAAGCACAGGGGAGGAGCAGCCGGCCTGCAGGGCCCGCGCCCACGGCTCACCTGATGGCACCGACAGGCCAGGCGGAGGCGGCGACCGGGTGAGTGGTTTTCCTGGGGTAGGTGAGGTCGGACAATGGTGAGAGGGGTGGACGGAGGTCATTGCCGGCTGCCCTCCGCAGGGTGCTGGCCTGCAGTTATTGACATAAATAAAAACTTGGTGGTCTAAAAGAGGTTGCCGTGAGTGAAGAGGGAAAACAAAAATGAAAATAAACGTAAACGAAAAGTAAAAATGAAAGAGCCCAGAAAGAAGGATGAGGGGACAGAAGGGGACAAAACAGAGGGAGGTGGGGGTGGGGAACGGTAGAAGAAGAATCAGAAGTGTTTTTGGTTAGAAACAAAAAGGAGAAAAGGAAGGAAATTGAAGCAAAAGTCTCAGCACAACAGTCGCCTCCTCGAGCCTCGTGCTACACGCAGAGGTGCAGCCCGCCCGCGTCCTGCCCGCCCACCGCACCTGCCCCGTCCTCCCCGAGGCTTCCACGGGAGATCCTGCCTACGGACGGATCCGGGGGACCGCCACCTCGCCCCGACCCCCGACAGCCACACGCAGTACTCCCGCACCAGCGTCCCCCGGGCCCCCGTCCGCGCCCGGGGCGGCCCTGTGCACCCTGCGAGCACCCACAACCACTCTGTTCCTCTGGTCGAGGGGGGGGCCAAAGGCCCCACCACAACCCCCACCCCCAAGACTAGCACCAAACCTGCTCTTTGAACTCTACAGACACACTTCCTGCGGCGAGACCCTCACACACCCACCTTCTTGGCAGAAAGGGCCAGTTTTTTGGCTGGTGGAGGAGACATGATGCTTGCGGGCTCAGTGGCGGTGGTGCTCAGGACGGGGGGCTTGGGCTTCGCCGCCTTGGAGTCCTCTCCGCCCGGCAGCGCTCTGGGGTTTGTTCCCTGAGAATCACCCGAGGGGGCGGCTCCGCTCTCGGGCGTTGGGGGGGCCTTGGTGGGGTCGCTGCTGGCGGAGTGCTCCGGGCTGGGACCACCGGAACCCCTCCTGTCGGGCTCGGGACGCTCGCTGCCCGCCGCGGGCCCACTGGCAGTCACTCCGGCCGGGAGCCTGGGTGAGGTAGAGGGGGCAGCAGCCCTGCCGTCCCAGGAGCCGGGCCTGTGGCCCTCGCCCCTGGCGCCGCTCCCGGTGCTGGTACCGTGGAGCCCCTGAGAAGCTCTGCGTGACGGGGACACGAACTGCAGGGGACTCGGCTTCTTGACTTTCTTTCCGGGCTCATCCAGAATGGTCGGAGTGTTGGGGGGCGTTTTGGAGAGTCGGGGGGAAGGGGACCCCAAGGGTGGCTTTGGAGGAACGTATCCATTCTGAGACTTCAGACCCAACACGGAGCCGTTTCTGGAAACAAGCACGCCGAGCTCCTCAGTGGCCTGCAGCTTCTTCAGCGTCGCGGGGTCCAGTCGCTGGAGGAGAGCAAGCAGGGGACACGGTCACACCCGGGAGGGAGCAGGGGACACGGTGACACCCGGGAGGGAGCGCGGGCCGGCGGCTCCCCCCGCGAGGTCAAGGCACCGTCAGAGGCAGGCAGGGTCCCTGCCAAGCAATTCAAGACAGATTATCCGGGGGGGACACACAGTAAGGACGCTGTTGCTTCTCTGAACGGTGGTGGGATTTTGTGAGTCGTGCGCACGTGGGGATCTTTATGGTCACCTTTACTGAAAGCAGGACGTTTTCATCAGGAGTCAAGAAATACAAAAAAGCGTAAAGTAAAAAAAACATGTACCCGAGCCACACCCCTTGGCTAAACGTCGGCACAGATCGACACACTGGCGTCCCCTCCGGCCGGCCCTGCCTCCCGAGGGCTTCTGGCCCACACGGGGGCGTCCGGGCCCACCTGCACGCTTTCCCGAAGCATCGTCACTCCTCTCAGTAAAGGTCTTCCTGTGTGCCCAGCAAGCACCTCGGTGAACAGTTTACACAAGCTGCCCTGCCTCCTGCTGCCGCGGAAACAAACCGCGCCATGGGGTTCCAGGTACCCTTCCGGGCACCCCAACTCCTCCTCCAGACTCCTCGCAGTGGCGTCCGTGCTGTCCCTGGTTTAAATGCTCCGCGAGGCCGGTGTCTGCAGCCTGCCGGCCTCACCGCCCGCCTGGTTCAGGTCTAGGAGTCCGAGCTTACAACTGCTGGCCGAATGAACCACCAAAAGACCAGACCTTTTCCCCATTTACTGCTCGGTGCTCGTGTTTTCGGGACGGAATTCTGAGGCCGGGAGCACTTTCGTGAATTCTGAGGCACGCTGCTGACGCATTTACCAAACTTTCACCAGCAAGAGCTACTGGTTCCTTCTCAAAATGTTTGCTAATTTCACACCGCTGCTGGCTCTACCGTTAACACTCGTATGCTCTGACACGTCACCTGCACGGGTCCTCTGTGCGTGAGAAACGTTCACCTTTTGCTGGATTTGCTGCACAAGTTTTTAGACGCTTTGTCGTTTCTTTTTTTCTAATATCTCACACTCAAAACTTCAAATGTTAGTTTACCCAATTTATGATTTGTTTTTCGAGGTTTTCTCTCTTACAAAGTCTTCCCTCTTCTGGAAGTTTATCGAACACGCACTTCTATTTTCTTCCGAGTTTTCCTCTCTTTTGTCTCTACGCTCAACAATGATTTACCCTTTATTTACATTCTTTGCAAAGAGTATACGTCTTTCCACTGCACTGCAAGACCTTCTCATTGATGGAGCGCTGACATTTATGTAACCTACAGAATGTTATTTAAAATAAAATGGCTTTGGGGGCACCTGGGTGGCTCATTCAGTTGAGCATCTGACTCTTGATTTTGGATCAGGTCATGATCCCAGGGTTGTGGGGTTGAGCCCCGTGTCACGCTCCACGCTGAGCGCGAAGCCTGCTTAAGATGCTCTCCCCCTCCCCCTGCCCCTCCCCTAGTCGTGCTCTAAAATAAAAAATAAAATAAAGTCAAAAGGATTTTGTCAATTGCAGTATGTGTGGAACGTTATCTTCATGATGCTGAGGCGCGTGGCCCCCGCGGGCGGACGGCAACGACACCCTGCCCCTCCCTACGGTGTTTCTGAGCACAGCTGAGGCTTACGACTCCTGGTCTGGGCCACAGGTCGTGGCCTTTCTTTGCTGGGTCAACCCAACGCTTCTAATTCTCACGTGTTGGCAGGGAAACACAGATCTGCAAAAATGACCAGACCCCCGCAGACCGCGAAGGGCCCCCACCTCCCGGCAGCCTGCGTTTGGATTTGATCTTCAGACCGAAGGGGAAGGTTCACAGAAGCGGCCGACAGAAAGGACCGATCTGTTTCTCAACGACAGACGGTGTTACGGTAAGGAAATCCCTCGCTACTTTGGTCAGTACGACTGGTTTTCAGTAGAAAAATTCAAATATTACACAAAAATAACTTGAAAAGGAGGGTATTTCCTAATTGCTAACGTTTTTCCACCTTAGATCTCTTGCTCGCTCTCTCCCTCCGCGTATCTGTACGTGCGCACACGGACACGTATGACGTTTCCTTTCCTAACCACCTCAATACGTTTTAGACATGATGTTCCCTTGCTCCTAAAAACGGCCGTGTATGTTCCTCAGAACACGGATGTTTTCTTAACCTGATCACAGCAGGATTATCAAAAGCAGGAAATTAACATTGCTAGAAACCACTCACGTTTCCAACATTAAGTCGTGGAGACAAAAACGACGCCTTCCCGGACGCGTCGGGGCGAGGACACGCTTGGCGAGCCCGTCACCGCACTTGTGCGCGGCAGCTGGTCTGAGGGGCACGCGGAGCTACGGCCTGACTCGCTCGCTGGCTCAGGGTTTCTCCTCGCTGTCCCTTCCGCCCCTCACCCAGTGTCAGCCCGTGACCAGTTTAAGAGAGAACACGGAATAAACCAGGACAAACCGAGCTCTCCTGCCATCGGGCAGTGAAGAGCGCTGGGGGCCCCAGGACCCCCTAGGGGCGCAGGCAGGAGGATCCGCTGCGTAAACTCACATCCTCTTAAACAAGTACCTTTCCGGTCAGCGGGGAGCAAAGAGTCCCGTTGCCAACATTCTTCCTGAAGCGGTCGGTGACCACACCTGCCCGGCCGGGAGCGGAGGACGCCGTCCTGGGGAGGGAGCCGTCAGGACTCTTCTTAGAGCCTGGGATTCTGTCAGAGGAAGAACACGGTCTGGTTCTCTGAGCTCTCACCCCCCCCTTACACCACGGCGGCCGTCACACAGCCTCGGACGTCCGCTCGGCACAGGCAGGGAGCGCGTCAGGGTCAGAGCCCTTCCGAGACTGAACTCTCGCTTCACCAGAAAGCCAGAGGACCACCCCCCGCCCCACCCCACCCCACTCAATCACTGCGTTCAAATTCAGCAGGACGCGGACGAGGCAGCAAAAATGCCTACAGTCTCCACGTCCTCCAACCTCTAGGTCGGGGACAACCGGCCCCAAGAGAAGGGGCCCCGCTGCGGCCTCCGCCCTCTGCCAACATGCTCCAGTGCCCACTGCGGCCGCCATCCAGACACGACACGTGGCATCTGGGGCAGCAACAGAAAATAATAGGCAACTCCCCCACTCGTATTCAACGTGGAGCAGGCGGAGTCCTGCTCTGGCCCCCCCAGAGGGAGCCGCCGTCATGACGGCCAGGCAGGCGGGTCTAAAGGAGCAGTTCCTGGCGGACGCTCCCCCCTGCACACGGCCCGCCCACGCAGCCCACCGTCATGCGCACGCGGCAACGGGCACGGGGGAGCCCGCGGCCCACAGCAGAGGGGACGGGCTCGCAGACGGCGGGGGGCGAAAAGACTCACTGCATATAGAAGAGCACGTAGGCCTGCTGGTTCAGAACCACCTTGATGTTGCTGGAACGGACCGAGGAATCGTTCATCTGGTACCACTGTCCGTTGCTTGCCTGGAGCGGCACGGGGTGTGGGAGAAAACGACACAAAACGAAACAATCAACACGCGTTCTGTAAGCCGTATCTTTGGAAGAAGGAAATAAAAAAATCTGCTGTTAGGGGTGCCTGGGGGGCTCAGTCGGTTGAGCGTCCGACGTCAGCTCAGGTTGTGATCTCACAGTTCGTGGGTTCGAGCCCAGTGTTGGGCTCTGGGCTGAGAGCTCTGAGCCTGGAGCCTGCTTTGGATTCTGTGTCTCCCTCTCTCCCTGCTCCTCCCCCATTCGCACTCTGTCTCTCCCTTTCAAAAATAAATAAACGGGTGGCTCAGTCGGTTGAGCGTCCGACTTCAGCTCAGGTCACGATCTCACGGTTCACAAATTTGAGCCCCGCGTCAGGCTCTGTGCTGACAGCTCGGAGCCTGGAGCCCGCTTCAAATTCCATCTCCCTCGCTCTCTGCTCCTCCCCTGCTCACGCTCTGTCCTCCTCGCTCTCAAAAACAAATGAACATAAAAAACAATCTGCTGTTAACTGCCACGTATACCCGTGTGCTGTCAATGACCTCGTGTTAAAACGTCCAGCGCTGCTCTCGCCCCGAATCCCCGCTCCCTCCTGGTGCAAGGCCGTCTAGGGTCTGATCTGCATAGCGTCTCCCACCAACACCCGGCCGTCCTGGGCCGCCTCCAGGCTGCTGGAGGCAGCCTCCCTCCCGGAGTCTCAGCGCAAGTCCAAGGACACTACAGATCCTGGCGCGACGGGTTCTAAAGACATCTCTGCCCTCCGTTCGCTGAAGCACCGAAGGGACCGGGACGCAGCCACAAACGTGGCCACCTTCCAAGAGCACGGCACGCCTGCCCCCAGGAGGCAGAGCGCGCGCTGCCAGCGGCCGCCGACGCACCTGGACACGGAGCACTGACCTTCACGTAGCAGTAGTAGTGGCCCGCGTGGCAGCTGTAGCCAGAGTGCACGAGGACCGCATACAGCCCGTACATGACGGGCTCGCCGCTGCTCTGGGACATGTACGGACGGAGGTTCAGGAATTCCGGGTAGCCCACATCCTGAAGGAAAAGCCCAGACGAGGCGACGGAGATGCGTCAGCGAGAGGAGGTCAGTTCGCCCCCTCCACCCACAGCTACGTAAAACGCACGATCGGCTGGTCTCTGACAACCGGGGGGCAACCAGGCCACGTGGCAACGCTGCGGCCAGATCCCCTTAGCCAAGGGTGAAAATACAGGACGCAGAGAAGGGCGTCTTCCATCCGACCGACGTGAAACTACTTCATCGTCCCGTCCCGAGTGACACCTGGACTACCATGTCTCCCTGCGCGGGCCCCCAGCGTAAGGCGAGAAATAGCTCGTGCCCTCCACGCCACTGTAAGGAGCACTGGGGGGGATCAGGGAGGCCATGGCCCGGTCTGGGTCTTCAGAGAAAACGGTGCTCACTCGACGGAGCCCACTGTCACAGTAGGTCAAAACCAGAACCAAGTGCATCAGGACAGAGGTCTCGTGCCAGAATTTATTTCAAATTTGACAGTTTTCCACTGGGAAGTATTTTCACAAATTATCTCTGAGGGGCACCTGGGTGGCTCAGTTGGTTAAGCATCTGACTCTTGACTTTGGCTCAGGTCATCCTTTTTTTTTTTTTTTTTTTTTTAACATTTGCTCATTTTTGAAAGACAGAGTGCAAACGGGGGAGGGCTAGAGACAGAGCGAGACACAGAATCCGAAGCAGGCCCCAGGCCCCGAGCTGTTAGCACAGAGCCTGATGCGGGGCTCGAACCCACAGACCGTGAGATCATGACCTGAGCCGAGGTCGGACGCTTAACTGACTGAGCCACACAGGCGCCCCCTCCCCTGCCTTTTTTTAAAAACAAGGCTCAGGTCATTCTTACAGTTTGTGGGATCGAGCCCCGTGCTTAATGTTGGGCATGGAGCCTGCTTAAGTCTCTCTCTCCCTGCACCCCTGCCCCACTCATGCCTCCCTCTCTCTCTCTCTCTCTGCACCCCTGCCCCGCTCATGCCTCCCTCTCTCTCTCTCTCTCTCTCTCAAAAACAAAATTACCTCTGAACGATAGATTTACCTGCATCTCTGCCTATACACAAACAGACGCTTTTAAACATGAAGTATGAGTTACGTAGTGTGAACCACGGAGCAGAGTCTGACAAGCGTGTACTGACCCATATTCCTATCGAGACACAGACATCAAGCCGGAAGTCTCGTAACCCCGGGAGATACTGCATCTCAAATACCCACTGTTGTGATTTCTGTCGCCGTCTATCAGCTCTGACTGTTTCGGAGCTTTATACCATTAGAGACCTGGAACGCGTACTTTTCTTTTTTAAAGAGAGATTAAAAAAAAAAAAAAAGTTTACTTATTTATTTTGAGGGAGAGAGAGGGAGGGGCAGAGACAGAGAAGGGACAGAATCCCAAGCAGGTTCTGAGCCATCAGCCACCAGTGCAGAGCCTGACAAGGGGCTCGAACCATGAGACCGTGACCTGAGCCGAAAATGACAAACTCAGAATCTCAACAAACTCAACACACACTAAGCCCACGGGCCCCCATCCAATCCTGCCAGATATGGGCCCCCAGATCAAACAGTTTTCTGATGGAAAACTAGTTCCGGGACATACTAAGGTGAAATATGAGCTCTTTAGGGCAAACCCACAACGATCTCATTTACCACTAAGTCCCGCCGACTTCCCAGAGCACTGACGGCACGGTACGACCTAAGCACATTAAGTGTGAGTAAAATGAATGAATGAATGACCGGATCCCTGAACAATTAACTTCAGAAAACCCTTCATAACCTAAGTCCCCTCTTGGAAATTCAAAATGCAACACGGCTTATTAATAATGGTTCTGAGAAGGCCTGTAATTCCAAAGAACTGCTGAACTGCAGCTTGGCAGTTCCCAAACTCAGCTGGGCAGATGCTTTCAAAGTACAACACAGTTGTATGTACAAAATACGGTCTTTTGTAAACACACAGCACAGACATTGCGCAGAACACAAGTTTGGGAAATGGTGCTCTAAGTCAGCCCCCATCACCGCATCACTGCCAGCAAGGAAACTGAGGCTCAGATAAGTGCCCTCCCCAAACCACATCATCAGCTCTAACCGCTTTCATGACATGACATCTTCTGTTAAAAACGCCATTGTGCAGGGGCACCGGCCTGGCTCAGCTCGGAGAGCACTTGACTCTCGATCTCGGGGTTGTGGGTTCAAGCCCCATGTTGAGCATAGAGATTACTTTAAAAAGTTAACGACGTAAAACAGAGGCTCCCGGGAGGCTCAGTCAGTTAAGCGTCCAGCTCTTGATTTTGGCTCAGGTCATGATTTCAGTTCGTGAGTTTGGGCCCCACCGACAGTGCAGAGCCTGCTTGGGGTTCCCTCTCTTTCCCCCTCTCTCTGCCCCTCCCCCACTTGTGAGTGCACATGCTCTCTCTCAAAATAAATAAACTTAAAGATAAATAAAGTAAAATTAAATTAAGTTAAAAAATAAAAGGCTCATGGGGCGCCTGGGTGGCTCGGTCGGTTAAGCATCTGAGTCTTGATTTCGGCTCCGATCACAGTCTCACGGTTCATGGGTTCGAGCCCCATATCGAGGTCTTCACAGGTGGTGCAAAGCCTGCTTGGGATTCTCTCTCTGCCCCTCCCCTGCGCTTTCTCTTTCTCAAAAATAAAGTATAAAAAAAATTTTTTTAAATAAATGACTCACTTTGATATAATAAGATAAAAAGATAAAAAAATAACAATCACTCGAAGATTCTACAAAAATGCAGGCTCTTAAGCCCTGTCTTCCTGAGACTGTAAGTCACTGGCTCAGGGGCAGAGCCTGGAACCTGCATTCTTTTTTTTTTTTTTTTTAAACGTTTATTTATTATTGAGAGACAGAGAGACACAGAGTGTGAGCAGGGGAGGGGCAGAGAGAGAGGGAGACACAGAATCCGAAGAAGGCTCCAGGCTCCGAGCTGTCTGCACAGAACCTGACTCGGGGCTTGAACCCAGGAACCGCGAGATCACGACCTGAGCTAAAGTCGGTCACCCAACCAACTGAGCCCCCCAGGCGCCCCATGGAACCTGTATTCTTTAAAGGCGGCCGACCGAGCAGACTGGACACTGTAGTGAACACTCACCTTCGTGATCTTTCCCCCACTGAAGTTGGCAAAGCGTTTGAGGGAGAGGGTTAAGACGTTGGACGTTCTGTGGATGGTGAAGCGCTTGCTGGCCGGAACCTTCTTCTTGCATCTGTGAGGGGCGGCAAGTGGAAAAGGTGATCAGTTCATGCTCTGCGTCCCTAGATCCGAATCCCCGTGACTTAAATGAAGGAACGCTACCACAGGGACCTGGGGCTGCCGAAGAGCTGGAGACTATGAAGTCTTGAGGAAGCACCTGCCCACACAGGGAAGCAACTCCACACACACAGGAAGGAGCGAGCTGGAGCGGGTGTGGCCCAGTAATGCAGGGCGGGCGGGAAATCACTGAACGTGAAGCCGGAAGACCAGGGGACGAGGGGGGAGAAGATGAAGGAAAGCAAACAGCTTTCAGGGCACAGGGAGGCCGATTCGGAGAGGGGAAGAAAGGGCAGGAATAATGAATCTGAAAAGCATCGAGAAAAATATTCTTGGCGGGGGGGGGGGGCGGGGGGGGATGCCTGGGTGCCTCAGTCGGTCAAGCATCCAACTAGGTCACGATCCCGTGGTTTGTGAGTTCGAGCCCCACGTTGGGCTCTGCAATGACAGTGTGGAGCCTGCCTGGGATATATTCTCTCTCTCTTTCTCTCTCAAAGTAAATAAAGAAAGAAAAAGAATCTTCAGCGACTATAGCTTCGGAAGGAGCTAATACAAAGCACAACGTCCACGCGATAAAATCCACGTGACCCTCAGCAGAACGAGGTCACGGTTACGTCTGCCGTGGCTGATGGAGGCCACAGAAGGCAGCTCGTCCAAGAGGCGGGACGGCAGAGGGCCACGTGGGGTCACCTTGCCGCTCTGTGTCGCCAAGGGACCCGCTTCCCGGGTGAGGAGCGCTCAGAACAGGGGCTGGTGCATCCTGAGTGCGACGCGAACCAACACCAGCTGCAAAACCGTGGCTATTCCATCTGCGTCGTGAAGAGGTTTTAGTCTTGAGACCTGTATACCCTCCTCAAGAAATGTGAGTGGCGGTCACCTCCGGGGAGGGGCGGGGGTGGCTCCCCGACGGCTCGCTCTCCGCCGTGAGCAAAACGGAACTTACTTCGCACACATATAGGCGTTGTCTCCACTCAGGACATCTGGCTTCACAAAAAGCTCCAGAGCGCGCACGATGTCAGCGGCTTGCTGAGAAGGACAAAAACGGGGAAATGAATCAGCAGCGGAAGAAAAAGGCTGACTCGAGAGATGCCAAACGCAAGGTCTTTTTCAGGCTGAGGCAGCAAATCACAACAATCTACTTGCATCCAGACCGGCCTGCTGGCTGCCACCTTTTGACACCCAGGAAGTGCTGCGGAGGAGTGGGGCCGGGGGTGGGAGGGGAGGTCGGGGCGGGGGGGTGGGGGTGGAGGGCCGACGGTGACCCCGGCCACACAGGTCAGGGCAGCTGCCGCAGGACTCCCAGGCGCGCTGGCCCCACACCCTGGGCGCAGGTGACCCGGCCCCGGCTGCAGCACCAGAAGGCCGGAGTGAGACAAGGCTGCTCTCCCGAAGGCCCGCCTGCCAGCGGCTCCCTGCCCAAGTCCTGCACGTACCGTGGCTCACCCCTCATGCCTCTGGGACACAAAGCCACGTTTTATCTCGTTTTAAACGAAAGCAACGCACACAGGAAAAAGGCCAGCAACCATCGTGCAAAAACGGCGGCCCCTACTTCAAGGCGGTGACGCTCCCGGCATTTTCTTTCCCTACCTGCCTGGGTCATTCGCCATCCCTGCTTCCCGGCCTCCCCCGCTTCCCCGGCCTCCGGCAAACGTGACCCAGCACAGCCGGCCGTGGTCCTTACCCGGATCTCCAGCGCTACGTCCAAGTAGGGGTCGTACGTGTCTGAGACGCTTTTGCACACCGAGCATTTCACTGCAACGGAACAAGCGGCAGTGGGCGGGGGCGGGCGCCCCAGCGCGCCACCCCCACGTCTCCAACACTCAGCGCTGGGAGAAGCCCTCGGCCGCCGGCCCCCCGAGAACCTGCCCGCGTGCGTGCCAGCCCAGCGATGGCCTCCGTCCCAGACCGTGGCCTCGGCGGGCCCCAGGCCCCAGCGGCAGGGCGGAGGCCGCGTGTGAGGAGCTCAGGGGCTCAGAAAGAACAACGCCACCCTCGTCTACACATGCCGGAGGCTCTGCTCCAGACCTCCTCCCGGGAACAGTGGGCCCGTCGGCCAAGGGTGCATCTCAGAGGAGACCGGGGCCTCTGAGGCTCGCCCAGGTCCGCCCGCCAGGAAAGGGCCCCACCTGGGCACGGACTCTCAGCCTTCCCTGATTGACGTCCTCCTGCCTGACAAGGGCATAGAGAAAGCGTCTTCACCTACCACGCGATCTGAGATAGCCTCCAAAAATCTGATGGACCAGAGTGGTTGCCTGCGTCTGACGATCCAACCTGGAAAGGAGGCCACAGCCTTCAAGAGAATGACAGTTAGCAGCCCCCGCCTGAGTCACCCCGGCCCAGCGCGCCGGGGGGGAAACCCCACCACACGGCCCGTGACCCCACCACGCGGGCACGCTCACCCTGCCCCTCGGCGGGTCCCCGGCCGCTCCCCACAGCAGCTGCCTCAAGAACCCCCTCCCGACCCCCCACCCTTGACGGGAAGTAAGAGGCCGGGGAAACGCGCCTGTGTGCCCACCCAGTCTACGACAGAAGTGCCCCATCCCCCTGGAACCCACCCCCGCCCCCGTCCGACCCCTGGCTGTCCTATGTCCAAGCCTCTTACCTGCTAAGAGGGGGAGTGAGCAGGGACACCCTCCCCCGCGCGCCCTCAGCAGGACAGCAGCGGTCATGGGTCACGGTCAAATCCCCGGCCCCATTAACCAACCAGGATCCAAGACAACCCTCGGCCTCCCACCGAGCTGCCAAGTGGAGCCACGGGGGCCCTCGCGAGCGCGCTCCCCTCCCCTGCACCCCCAGCCCTGCGGACGCCGCCCCCCGCCACCTCGACACACGCCCCACGGCGCCCTGCCCTGGCCCCTTCTCTGCCTCAGCGTGCGGGCGGCCCCGACCCGGGGAGCTCGCTGAGGCGCACAAGTCTACACCACGGGGACCGACACAAGGGCACGTTTTCATCTTGTAGAGTTAGGAAAGGAAAACCAACTACCGCCATGTATCAGCACCGCCATTCGCCGAAAGGAGGGATGTTTTAACTCCCCGGACCGTGGAGGACATAATCCCAGCACACGCCGGAAGCGTGTGGGAAGCCACATGTGACGGCAGCTTGGAGACCCAGGTGGCCCCAAGCCAGCCAGGAGCCTGTCCCAACAGGGGCAAACCACCGCACCCCAGGCAGGAGAAAACCCAATCCCAGCGAGCCAACTCCACATCTGAAGGGTGGTCTGGAGAAGCCCGAGTCCTAGAGGCAGCCGGGAATCACCCAGAGTCCCCGCAGGAAGGGGAGCCCGCGGGAGAGCGAGGCTCGGGGCGCCTGCCACCAGAGTGGCTGGGGAGGTGACGGTGGGGAAGGGCGAGCGGAGCACAGGAGAGGACACGGGGTCCTGAGGCACACACACGCCACAGGCCGTCCAGCCTGTGGCGCCCAGGACAGAAGGTGCGCTCACGGCACCCTGGATTGAGAACCACGGGAGCCACCAGGCGTAGGAGCTGCGCCCAGGCGGCCCCAGTCGTGCACGGCACCGTCGGGACAGAGCAGTGAACGAGAGCCACCTCGTCCGGTGGAGACGAGCCCCCCCAGAAAGCACACACAAGGCAGAAGACAAAATCCCAAGCTGAAGTAAGGATCCGCACACAAGCGTTTGGGGAGAAGAAAACCATCGTAAGAAGTTTCAGAACCAAGAACAGAAAAGAGCAAATGGAGAAAGTTAACCGATACGGGGGAAAAAAACAGGAAATCAGGTCGGAAACGAAGCGGGAATCACGCGGGGCCCGAAGGAGACGAGAGGCAAGTGAACTCGGGGGAGGGGCGCGACAAGGCGGGAACGTGTCCGGAGGAGCGGTCGAGGTGAAGAAAGGGCCGCGAGACAGAGGGGGTCCTGCGGGGGAGACCCCGACCAAGGGAGACGTAACAGGGAGGCCTTTAACACGCACCTGCCCTGAGATGGGGGTGGGGCGCCGCCCCGGACCGGGCGGAGAAGCCCCGGCGCCCCCACCGGGAGACCCCGCGTCTGGGGGCACGGCGCCCGCCTAAGTGATTGCTGCACGTTTTCAAGCCCAGACACTCAGAACTGAGCCGATTCAAAAGTTGTGGTTCGGACACCACGGGCCCGCCGCGTAAGGCGTAAGAAGACGTTTCCAGAGTCGATGTCCGCCCGCCACGAACGTCACCTCTGGTCACTGCTCGGGTGTCTAGGAAAGCCGACCGACAACGGTCAGCTCTACAAACGTTCCTGTGAAGCCGTCACACTTTAAAGACCGTGCACCCTTTAAGGCAAGGTCCTTGCAAGGACGAGAGAGAGAGGGACTCGCCTGAGGCAGCCCAGGGGGTGAGACGGAGGCAAAGGTAGGGATGAGCGTGGGGGGAGAACGCATGACACTTGAAGTCCCGACGATGTAAGAGACAAGTCAACCCAGAGTCAGGCGTGAGAGGAGAGGGAAGGACAGAGGGACGGAGCACAAGAAGCAGTGACAAACCAAAGGCTCCAGAAAAGAGGAGGGAGGCCACCTCCACGGGTGCACGCAGAGTCGTCACCGGAACAGACGCGGGTTGTCCTAAGCACCAGCCGGAAGCTCACAAGTTACCGAGCAAAGGAAAACCGCAGAGAGAGAAACACAGCAGGTGTGCCGGGGTAATGGTGGAGCAGTATCACAGCCGGACTAAGTCACAGTACCCGAGAAGGGGGCTGAACCTGCCCGTGGGAGAAACGGACTTCCAACAAAGGTACGGTGGTTGTATCTGACCACAGCCGTGCTTCCAAAGCAAAAGCTCCAGGAGATACAAGGAGGCTGGCGCCCGCCCAGAATCAGCACCGAGGAGGGCGGAAGCGAGGGCAGACAGGGGACAGCCACAGGACTGACGGCACAGGCCTCAAGACGGACGCGCAACGAGCGACCCCAACTACAGACTACACTGTGTCAGGTGCACGGGGACACTCACGAACCCCCACCGTCATGCATCGGGTCAGAACCAGTGCCAGGAAGTTCCATGAAGGAGAAACGTTATACAGACTCTCCGTTCACAAGTGCTTACGCCACTCTTCTCTCACTTCGCGAAGACCAGCGACACCTTTCTCACGGACGGGTGCGTGGAAAGCACCCAACTCCCCGCTGTGCAGGTGCCCGGCCACACGCGCACCTCACCTGACGTCAGACCCGCTCATCTTCCACTTCTGTGCCCCAACCTGGAAGGCTCACCGCCACCTACCTGGCTCTCCAGACCACAAACCTGGACTCCTCCCGCCCACGGGCCCAAACCCCAACCTTACCCATCTCTCCCGCATTCTCCCACCCCTGGAGGGCCTGGGTAACTGGGCTGGCTGGCAGGGTGCATGTGTGCGTGCGTGTGTGTGTGTGTGTGTGTGTGTGTGTGTGTGTGTTGGGGGGGGGGGGGGCGGTCAGCTGCTGTCCTAAAACCTCTCAGGTGATTCCGTGCTGAGACCAGGCCTGGCAACCACTGCTGGGGACGTGCTGTACCCACGTGCATGGCAGTGAGGCCACATTGCTTGCCTCCCCTTTGCCCCCATCGGAGCCTTGGGGTGACCCACCCTAGGAGGCCTCCTGCAGGTAAGAGCACAGTGGAATCCTCCTGGGAAGGCTCCCGAGGCGTCCCTGCACTACAGCATGTACTACGTGACCTCGTAGACACCGGCCATCCCCGATGGCAACTGTGTCACAAAAGGCAAGACGCAGCATAAAGTCGGCGACCCGTCACATGCTCTCAAATTTAGAACGAAGGAACAGTAACCGTGCAGAAAGTAAGCTCAAAAATCGTAAGCCTCCTACCCTCGAGTGTTCAAGTTCTTTCATAAAGACGTAATTCCTACCCCGCCGTCCTCCGTATCAAAATAGTAAGGTGATTTCTAAAGACGGGAAGAGTCCAGGACGACAGCGGACGACCCTCACAGAGACCTGCCAGAGCTTCCTCCCTGCAGCCAGCTGCGGGCACAGAGCTCCGCCCCCACCGCCCCCTTCGGAGGTGCCCCAGGGGGGGCCCTGCAGTCCCTCATGTGAGCATCAGCAGGTCAAGGACCCGGAAGGCAGGGTCTACAGCGGTAAGCCTGGGGACAGAGGCACGTCTCCCGTCTCCGCGGGAACTGGGGTGAAGCCTCTGAGGAGAGGCGGGTGAAGGGAAGCACCTACTTGGCACAGCCATTCAAACAGGCCTTCTGCATGGCGTCGATGGTGTACCGCAGAAATTCGTGTGCATCCTCCTGGTTCCCAAAGCGGAAATGCCGGGCAATCTCTGCAGACAGACAGAAGCATCAGACTGGCAGGGGAGAGCTCACACCTTCTCCCCCGGTTCCCCGCCGTCCCAAGGGTAAACGGGAAGCACCTGCAAAGCGGCCAGTGAGGAAATCGAGAGCTCTGCGTAAAGTGCGTGTCCCGTCCTCATGGCAGAGGTTTCCCCACCGAGACCTAAGAGCTTAAACTCTCCGTGCTTAACAGAAGAGCCAGAGGCCACGAGACACCAGTCACCAAGGATGTGGAATCCACTGGTCAACTACTTTTCCAGGAGCCCACGCACAGCACAGGCGATCACAACGGTGCCTTCAGACCCAGGGAAGTCAGTCTGTGTTAAGCGGCTCCTGTGATGTTCACAAGAGCCCCTCCCCCGGCCCGGCCCGAACCCCCACATTCTTCAGGCTGGAGGGCAGCGCGCACCCCCACGCGAAGCCCTCCCCGCTGACCCCAGAGCCACCACCTGCGCCCGAGTGCTCTTCTGGGAAGTCTTAGACCGTCGCCTCGTTCCTGATTCCTCCCCGCACCCCCCGCTCCGACCTCCCCAGCGCCCACCGCAGACGAACTCTTACTTTTCAGATCTCGGATGAAGGAGACGGGCTTGATGGCGTTGCCGCTGTTGGCGAAGGCCTGCACAATGTGGTTCTGCATGACGCACAGCATGCAGAAGCTGCCTTGGTGACCTGCAGGGCGAGGCGGTCACCGTGAGGGGGGAGCTCCCGAGACGTCTCGCCACACGGCCCAGGGAACGGCTGGGCCACAGGGGTCCCAGATGCCCTGAAGCCAGCCCGCTGTCCACGAAGGAAGCATTTCCTCTGCTGGAGAGCGCGGGGGGTCGTGACCCATCCAAAGTTGTACTTCCAGCACGTACCCCACCACCCTGAGCCAGTGCTGTTGACCTGTGTGAGGCCCTTTTAATGTTTCCTGGGTGCTACTTACTAAAAGCGGGAAGTCTGACTTTTAAAATGAAGTTTAGAACACGTTTTTCCTGATTTCTAAGCTAGATCACGTGGTCCATAAACGTGAACCTAAGTTTCAGGCTCCCCCGACAACTCTTAGTTTGCTCCTCAGCTGTGGGAACCTCTGCTCTCTTGGTTCTGGAAACTGCCCGCTGCCGTCTCAAGGCTTGGCGAGCTTCTTCCGTATAGACCCGGGAGGTTAAGGACAGCCAGGTCGGGGAGCCGTCCGCTCTTACACAGTCCACGACGACGTGGCTCCGTCTCTGGGGAGCACAGGCAGCACACCGTGCAGCCACAGACCGCACGTCAACGGGCGGGATGTGCGCCTCGGAACGTGACCTACAGAGCAGGCAGCGGGCCAGACTGAGACCACAGGCCACGCTCCGCCAGCCCCTGCCGTGTGTGAAACTATTTGCTGCTGCTCGGGCAGCCGGCCGGACGGTGGTACGTCTTAACCTTTATTTCAAATAATGACATCTTTTAAATGCAGAGAAGTACAAAGCCTATACCATTGAGCGCCAACCCGTTTTAGGGGCTCCGGAAGGAAAACACCGCCGTGACAGCGACGTCTCCTCCCCTGCACTGCCCACACGCCCTCATCGGAGGTCACCGCGATCCCGAACTAGGTCACAACTGCTCCCGCTTACGTAGTTATTGTGCTAACGCACGAGCGTGTGTACCCACAAACAATAAGCATGCTTACGCTTGGCCTACATACACTACGCCACGCAGTGTGAACGGCTCGGCAGTTTTGACGTGGTTGTGGTTCCTTCACGTAGGCTGGAGTATCTGACCACAGGAACAGACCACGGTTCACTTACATGCTTCCCGCTGACTCTGTGTCTCTGCTCCCACAAACAGTCCCGCACCTGCTTCCTCGTGTGCAACCTTCTCTAACGCATACGCCCACGACGGACTTCGGGGTCCCGGGGCAGGCGCGTCTTCGATTCTGCAGGATACCTGCTGTTCCACATACCCTATGTTACTTCTCAAACAGGCCCAGCTTGTACCACAAACCAATCATTCTCGCCTGCAACACTCCTCCTTACCCAGTTACTTAGGCCCGTCTCAGAATCGATACTGAAACGGCATGCGGCCTGCTCACCACACGCACATGAGAACTCTAGTACTTAAAAACAGAAAAGAACTTGCATCAGCAAAGACGTGCAGAAACTGGAAACCCTGCACACTGTCGCTGAGGACGGAGAACGGCGCAGGGGCTGTGAAAACAAACAGTATGGCGCCTCCCGGAGAAATTAAAAATGGAATTCCCGTAGGAATCAGCCATTCCACTCCAGGGTGCACGCCCAAGAGGACGGGCAACGGGGTCTCGAGCGGGTGTTCGCACACCACCGCTCACAGCGTTATTCACAAGCGCTACAGCACAGAAGCCAAGTGTCCCCCCACAAGCGAGATGGACACCGGAACGGTGTTCGGCTTGGAACAGAAAAGCGGACCCTGACACCTGCTACGGCGGGGACGAACCTTGGGGACGAGACGCTGGTGTAGTCGGCCAGACACGAGAGGCCCAACGCCATCGGGCTCTACCTCTGCGAGGGAGCCGGAGCAGGCCGGTTCACGGAGACAGAGGCGGGATGGGGGGCGCCGGGGTGGGGGGGAGGGGAGGGGGATGCGGACTCTGTCGCCACGGGCAGGGTTTCAACTTGGGACGATGGAGTTCCGGAGCCGGATGGGTGGCTGCACGGTAACGTGAATGCACCTCGTGCCGCTCAGCCGTGCGCTCAGAGCGGTAAGTCTGGGGGCGCCTGGCGCTCAGTCGGTGGAGGGTGCGACTCTTGAATCTCGGGGTCATGGGTCTGAGCTCCAGGTTGGGGGTGGAAAAAAAATACTAAAATCGGTTTTCTGGCTGGATCCCGGTGCCGAAGCGGTCCAGCCAGCATGTAGCAGTACCGGCGATACTTCTCAGGATCCTTGAGGATCTCGAAACAGCACATACTCGCGGAGGAAGAGAGGACAGCCCAAGCCCACTCGGGGTCACTCAGCCAGTGGGGTACAGGGGAAAAATACTAAAACTTCCCTTAATACTTTTACTCCAAAAAACCTTAGACACTGAGGCTCACCAACATTCGGCGGAGCGACCCAGAGCGACGCGGGCGCCCTCCCAGGAGAGGGAACCTGAGGGAACGGGGGACGTCCCACCACCGACAGGGCCGATCCCGGTGGCTCCCACCTCACACCCTCGCTCCCACGCGCCAGGTGTGATGGATGGGCTGCAGGAACTTATGGGTGTTTCCTACGTCCCTCCATCAGCCCTAATAAGGTGG
The DNA here is from genome assembly GCF_028018385.1 of Neofelis nebulosa. Classification (NCBI taxonomy): domain Eukaryota; kingdom Metazoa; phylum Chordata; class Mammalia; order Carnivora; family Felidae; genus Neofelis; species Neofelis nebulosa. The sequence goes on along the minus strand of NC_080797.1, from coordinate 16,520,161 downwards.
ACGACGGGTGCTGCAGAGGAAGCAGAAATGAAGGGCGGCGGTGCAGGGAAGGACAGAACAAAACTAGGGCAGAGCAGGGTCATCACCACCACCACCACCACGAGATGAAAGCAAAGAAAGCCTAGTCTGGTCTTACTGGAAGTCCACCCGAAACAACCCTAATGGCACCGAGGTCGCTACCGGAAATAGGGACTTATAATCAGCTAAGCCTCCAGCGTGCACAGTGCCTCAGTATTTTAACTGCAGCAGCCACAGAGCCATTCCGATCCCAAGACGTTACAAAATGCTAGTTTCCACCGCGTGGCCATCTTTCACGAAATAACAAAAAAGAACACAGCTGATATCCCCGAACACGTCACACAACCCAAACCTCTTACCCTACCGCTGCCCCTCTCTCGCTCCCATCTCCCTGCCCCAGGTCTAGCCTGATTTCCTATTTTCCTTGCGTACCAACTAAAAAAACCATGGTTCTTTTTTAGCCTTCTCCCATGCGCGTGTACCTAAATACCGTGTCGTCTTGCTTTTTCAGCTTTATAAACAGCAATTCACGCCGTATGCGGTCTTCTGGGACTTTTTCTTCACTCTGCCTTGTGGCCTTCGGATTCACCCGCGGAGCGGGTCACTCGCGCTCCCGCACCACCGGGGGCTGCTCCGCCCCAGGCCCACCCGTGACTCCGGGATCCGTTCTGTTCACGGGCACCTGAGCTGCTGGCAGCCGTGTTTACACAGGTGTCGTGACAGGCGTGTCCGGAGCTTTCCTGCAGAACTGCTGGAGAGTATCTGGAAGAGGCCGGAGCAGACGAGCGTCAGAGGCTCTCGCTCACCTTCGTGCTGCCTGACGTTCAGTGTCGTCAGGCTTCTGAATCTTCACCCATCACAGAGCTGGGCCGTGGTACCGGTCCCGGTTGTGCTGGCGTTTCCCTGGTTCTGAGCGAGGCTGACCATCTCTCCCTGTCCTTCTGACCGCGAGCTTCCTCTTCTGTAAAATGCTGGTTCATAATCTTCATTTAGTTTTGGGTAGGTTGTCCGTCCCCTGTTGGTCTGTATTCTTTCCACATTCTCAGCAGTGATCCTCTGCTGGCGACGCGTCCCAGGTTCTGCCTCTGGTTCGCAGCTCCGTTTGCCTTTTGATTTCCTTCAAGTGCTTTTTGTGAACCAAAGTTGCTACTTTTAATGCATTGGAATTCGTCATTTGTGATAGTTAGTGCTGAGTCCTGTTTAAGAAATCTCCTATCCTGGGGCTCCCCGGGGATGCTCAGGCGGTTAAGCGTCTTTGACTCAGGTCATGATCTCGCAGTCTGTTGAGTTCCAGCCCCGCGTCGGGCTCTGTGATGGCAGCTCAGAGCGTGGAGCCTGCTTCAGATTCTGTGTCTTCCTCTCTCTCTGCCCCTCCCCTGCTCATGCTCCGTCTCTCGATAATAAGAAATAAACATTAAAAAAAAAAAAAAAAAAAGAAAGAAAAAAAGAAAAATCTCCCCTCCTAAGGCCAGAAAGATAGTTGCCAACATTTGCTATCAGAGTGTGACGTTTGCTTCCGATATTAAATTTTGAACGCATCTTTTGTGCACGGCTGTGCTGTGAAATGGGGGTCCTATCTCACTCTTCCCAGATGAAAGCCTGAGTTCTTTCAAAGTTCCATTTGTTTAAAACGCGAGACACGTGAAACAGCGGCATGTAGGTAACACACTTCCAGATACGTGCAGGTCTGTTTCTGGGCTCTGCTCCACCGCACTGGTCAGTCTGTCCCTCCCTGACCCAATACTCTCGACTCTTTAGCTTCTCTACTTGACAAGACTTCCTAGCTGGTAGGGCATCTCTCTCCCTATAGCCTCCTTCAGAAGCGTCTTGGTGATACTGAGTCCTCTGCTTTGCTTTTTCGTATACATTCTAGAATCAGCCGGAGTTACGTTAACGAATCTACGTTAATCTGGGGAGAACCAACATTTTTATAACAGCGAGGCTTCCTTCTGAATGAAGGCAGCTATCTTCGTGTATGTAGGTTCTTGTGTAACGTCCTTCAGTGAGAGATCTCTTGGTAAATTTAAGTCTAGACACTTTATCATTTTTGTTGCTATTACAAACTTTTTTCGTAGTAGCAACTTCTTTCTAAACTCGTTTGGTGCGGAGAAATTCAACTAACTTTTCGTACACTGACACATTTAGTTACATTGCCAAATTTCTAATTTATAGTTTCTTTCGCTTTTCTTTTCTTTTCTTCCTTCCTTCTTTTTTTTTTTTCCTTCCTTAGGAACATTATTTTCAAGTTAACAATGGTGCGTTCTCTCCTTTTTCCCCCCACGTCACCACTCTGGCTAAGACGGACACATCTTCAACACAAGGGGTGACAGGCACCCTTATTTCACGCTGTGTTTTGAAGAGTATATGCTTCCAATATTTTCCTGTTGAGAAATTTGGGGGGTTTTTTGTTTGTTTTTGTTTTTTCGTGTTTGGTAGGTAACCATTTATCAAGATAAGGAAACTCCTTCCTATTGCTGCTTTACTAAAAGCTCATCATCAATTTCTTTTTTGGGCATCTATTTGCAGGCGACCGTTCCCTTTTCATCTGCTGATACATCAATTAAGGAAACAAAATTAGCAGTCACTTACACGGCACTAAACTGTGGCCCAAGTACCGTTCTGAGCATTTCCCGTGATTCATTCAAACTTCCCAACAACACTATCAGGATCATAGCATTTAAGAGTCACACTTGGGAGATTTTCAAATTTTAGAACATCCTTCCAGGGCTACGATGAACACAAACTGCTCACAGTGTTTAAAAGACTATGGAGTTTGGGGGCGCCTGGGTGGCTCAGTCGGTTGAGCGTCCGACTGCGGCTCAGGTCACGATCTCACGGTCCGCGAGTTCGAGCCCCGCGTCGGGCTCTGTGCTGACAGATCGGAGCCCGGAGCCTGTTTCCGATTCTGTGTCTCCCTCTCTCTCTGACCCTCCCCCGTTCATGCTCTGTCTGTCTCTGTCTCAGAAATAAATAAACATTTTAAAAAAATTAAAAAAAAAAAAGACTGGAGTTTGGTAGTAGTTTGTCTAGAAGTTTCTTAACTACATTCGTGAATCAGATGGGGCTGTAATTTTTCTTATGTTGTACTCGTTTAATTTCATTCCCCAAGTTATTAGAACCTCGTAGAACGAGCTGGGGGGGTTTTCTCTCCATCTCTATTCTCTGGAAGAGTTTGTGAAGCACTGCAACGAACTGTTTCTCAAAATTTTCATGAAGCTCACCCAGAAGTCATCTCAGCCTGGTATTTTCTTCATGGGAAGATCTAATCCGCCCATGTAATTTCTTTATTAGTTACAAGGCTTTTAAAACTTTCTACTTGCTTCAGTTTTGGTAAGTTACATTTTATTTCACCCCTCTTACCCATTTTAAATTTCTACTTGGGGGCATGTTTTATAATGCGCATAAAACGCTGACTGGTACGATAACGGATGTATAAAGTCGTGGAATATACGTAGTTTGGATGTATTTTTTGAAAACCCCTCTCTCCGTTTAGGTACTCCTTTTTACAAGAGTTTGGGACCAACGCTCTACCTGAGACTGGCTTCCACGGCCCGTCCTGCTGCGGGCACACGACAAATTTAGGTTTTGTCAGTTACTACGTCACGAATGTCACTCCGAAATCTGACCCGGGCTGAGGGCTGGCAGGCCGTGAGCACGTGGGTTTGTCTCCGCGGGACACCGTCCGGTCCCCCACGACCCCCAGGCCGCCCCCTCCCACTCACAGTTGCGAGCATGCTCCTTGGAGAGCAGGTAGTTGGCCAGAGGCGGGGTGTAGGTCAAGCACTGTACGGTCGAGTTCAAGAAGCAGGTGTTGCCGAGGTTGTGGAGCCCTGCTCCCACGCGGTAAACCCGCTCCCACTTTAGAGACAGCCGCTCGGTGGGGAAGAGCACTTTCTGTGGGGCGGGGACACCGTCCCCACAGCTCTCGTACGCATGCTCGCTGCCTGTGAGAGAAGGGACGAGGGAAGAAAAAAGGGCCTGAGTCCACGCACAGATGGACCACGAGAGGCACACTCAGCCTGCACGTGGCCAAAACACGGCGTCAAAGGCTAACTGGTGTTCCCGCCCACCGGGAGTTGTCATCCCACGGTCCTCACAGACTGCATAGGTCTGGAATTCGAGGAGCCCCCCACGGATGGGAAGGCAAGACTCAGAACGAACGGCTAGAGGGGCCAGGCCCCCGCATGCTGAGGCCCAGCCCGCTCCTCTCGTTTCCAAGCCCCGCTTCTGATGAAACACACACGAGTTCCAAGGCCTCTCTAAGGTCACGGATCTCTTTCTGAGCAACCCCGTGTCGTTATTTCTACGACTGAAAGCCACCGACCCCACTGAAACCTCCCAACTCTCTGACCACGTCTCTAGTTTTGTTCCTCCCACTCGCCCACCGCTCCGTCCATCCGCGTGGTCAACACACATCGAGACCCCTCCTGCCAGCCAACCGTGCGTCTGTACCCTGTCTCCTGGCCTGAGGCTCGTCTCCACTCCTGTGGCGACCGGCTCCCTCCGTTTTAGGGTTCAGCAAGACATATTTGCTCTTTAAGGACTCCAGCTGATAGGAGAAACTCTTGCTGGCTGGCTCGAACTCAATCTTCTGTAGAAGGACTTTCTTGGCAGAGGAGGCCAGGAGCTTCCCCAGCTCTCCATCGTCAGCCGAGTCCTTGCGGCCGGGTTTCAGGGCTTCCTTCAACTTATCGACTATTGGCATGGTGCATCACCGTGGGGACAAGAAGGGACACAGAGCGACGAGTACCCAGGTCCCAGGAACAAAGCATCACTTCTCTGCAATCCCCTCTTTGGTCTTTACGGATGCTAGCCACCACACAAGCTTCTCTGGATCGGCTGCCAACCCTACAAAGGAAGCGTAAAACACGGAAACGTGTCACCAACCGCTTGGACGGAGCAGAGGCCGTGCTTCTCTCAGAAAGACCAGGTGCTTCCACAAACAGCACCGAACACACAGTGACGGCACCGGCGCCAGGCGAGCCGCGCGACGTGCATTTGCTCCATACGGGACCGCGCACCTCCGGCCGGCCACACCTGCCTTCAAAAGGTGACCTCGTGGTCCTAATGTGTGCTCACAAACAGGGAAGCGCGAACTCTCACAGGACACCCTGGTTGCACACACAAATCCATGTGATAAAAGAAGTAAATGATGGGGCGCCTGGGTGGCGCAGTCGGTTAAGCGTCCGACTTCAGCCAGGTCACGATCTCGCGGTCCGTGAGTTCGAGCCCCACGTCGGGCTCTGGGCTGACGGCTCGGAGCCTGGAGCCTGTTTCCGATTCTGTGTCTCCCTCTCTCTCTGCCCCTCCCCCGTTCATGCTCTGTCTCTCTCTGTCCCAAAAATAAATTAAAAAAAAAAAAAAAAAAAAAGAAGTAAATGGGGCAACTGGGGGGGCTCCGTCGGTTGAGCGTCCGACTTGGGCTCAGGTCATGATCTCGCGGTTCATGGGTTCAAGCCCGGAGCCTGCTTCCGATTCTGTGTCTCCCTGTCTCTCTGTCCCTCTCTTATTCATGCTCTGCCTCTGTCTCTCAGAGATAGAGAAATAAACGTTAAAAAAATAAAAAAAAAAAAAGAAAACATGACTTCAGAGGCACCTGGGTGGCTCAGTCAGTTAAGCGTCCGACTCGGGCTCAGGTCACGATCTCGCGGTTCGTATGTCCGAGCCCCACATTGGACTCTGTGCTGGCAGCTCAGAGCCTGCTTGGGATTCTCTCTCTGCTCCTCCCCCTCTCATGCTGTCTCTGTCTCCCTCAAAATAAATAAATACACTTTTCAAAAGATGAAATAAATAAAATCTTTGCAAAAACAAAATTTCTGCAAACAAACCCAGAAACTTAAGGGGCGCCTGGGTGGCTCAGTCAATTGAGCGTCCGACTTCGGCTCAGATCATGATCTCACGGTTCAAGGGTTCGAGCCCCGCGTGGGGCTCTGTGCTGACAGCTCAGAGCCTGGAGCCTGCTTGGGATTCTGTGTCTCTCTCTCTGTCCCTCCCCCATTTGTGCTCTGTATCTCTATCTCGCAAAAATAAATAAACGTAAAAAAACCTTTCTTTTTTTGGCGAGAGCGCATACAGGCACATGTGCGCGTGAGCAGGGGAGGGCCAGAGAAAAGGAAAGGAAGAATCCCTACCAAGTTCCAGACTCAGTGCGGAGCCCAACACAGGTCTCGAACCCACACCGCCAGATCACGACCTTGGGCTAAAATCAAGAGTGGGATGCTTAACCAACTGAGCCACCCAGGCACCCTGGAACTTATCTTTAAAAGAGCAAGCACAAATTCTTTGATTTGAGGAAACAGAAGAACCTTTCCTGAGTTGTTATCCAAGTGTTCCCACCACCTGAATAAGCCGACAACTCGGAGAAATGAGAAGATGCATAGAAACCTCTGCTGCCTTACCTGGACGTCTGAACTTGGGCGTGCTGCTGTTGCAGCATGGGGTCAGGTTCTGGGCCAGAGCGGGCAGGTGCGGTGCGCGACCCTCAGATGCCCGAGCTCCTCGCCTTTGGCTTGGTCAATCACCAAAGCTGCGGGCCTGTCGTTCAGAATCTGTGGGGTGAACAGAGCACCACGTGAGGCACGGTCCCCTCGGCCCCACTGCATGGACACAGGGCAGGGAGGCCGACGATCTCCCTGGAAGAGTCGGTGTTAAGGCTGAAGGAGTGTCGACTGCTGGATTTAGGAAGATTCTGGAGAAGAACTGAACGCACCAGCTCCAAACTCTGCAATGTGCACACGAGGGAACCAGTGCCCTCTGCCCTGCGTCCTAACCTTCAAACCAGAGACAAGTCCAGGGGCCAAAAATCCCCAGGGAGCTCCGGTCCACAATGCTTTCCAGAAAGCGAGAGGTAATAATCACCTCCAACTTCCACGTTTCAGAGACCAGTAGAAAAAAGAAAAAAAAAAAATTGAAGGAGCAGAGAGAATCGCCACATTTTCACTTTGCTAAGTGCAGATTTCTTGTCCTTGCCATCCACGATCACTATGATTCCATAAAATTAAGGTACTGAAAATTTTTTTGCGGTGAAAACGTTCGAATGTATACAACGTGGGGGCGCCTGGGTGGCTCAGGTGGTTAAGCGTCTGACTTTGGCTCAGGTCATGATCTCGCAGCTTGGGAGTTCGAGCCCCGCATCAGGTTCTCTGTCAGCAGACTTCGCTTTGGATCCTCTGTCCTCCTCTCTCTCTGCCCCTCCACTGCTCTCTCAAAAATAAACATACGTTCTTTTTCCTTCTAAATATATGCAATGTGGAGAAATCAACATAGGGACCACCACGTTCCCTTTATTCATATCAGCAGTTACTATGTGGGCCCAATCCATATTCCTCTCCCGTCCCCACGTTACCGACAGCAAATTTCAGATACATTGTATTTCATATCCATAAATAAAAGCATACCCACACCAAAATAAAGAGGGAGCATAATAAACGTGATCTCAGAAGAAAAGCCAATGTGGAAACTGAAGATCCCGGTCTTACAAAAATCGCCCTATAATATCCCTGTTCTAATCAAGACTCATACCTCACTGTGCACAGGTGAGGGCATAGACAGACATGGGCCCAAGGGCAAATGTTGGGGGACCAAACAGCGAGGGGACGAACAGAACTCGGGAGATATAACCCGATTTATTTCAAGAGAAGTAATTTCAAGAACCCCTATCCCACCGCCCACTCCTCACTGTGGAAGTCAGAGATTTTTGAACAAACGTCATTTTTCAACTTCTGACAAAGATCGACCCCTATGTCACCGATGCCGTCCAAAACATCAATAACCAAAAAGTTATTTCCCTCTGAGGGGCAGGAACCCAGAGAAAAACGTCCTTGCAATCACCAGCAAGCCCTCTGATGTGCGCATCTGACAACCTGCTCTTCCAAAGTCGGGAAGGATGCTCCCTCCATTCCGCGTCGCTTATGGTCCAGAACAGCTCGGGCTCCCGGGTGCCTGGTTCCACCTCGGAGAGCAGCCGGACACAGCTGCCTCATATTCCCTCTCCCTCCGCCCTGTAAATTCACTTTTCCAGGATGAAATGCACTCAAGACTCACAGGGTCAACCACGTGCTGGTGGGGGAGGAGCCCCAGATGGACAGAGCTCCGGCCTCCCTGGGGCACCTTCACAGGGGGCCTCCGGGCTCTTCTGCAGAGGCGAGCAGAGCCTCCCTCTCCTTGGAGGCCGGATTCTCAGCAATCGCTTACAGAAAGCAGGCTGGACGCTTTCCTCTCTCATCGCTCTCGGTTTTAGAATGCTACTCGGTCTAGCTCCTATAACCCCAGGGGAGACTCCACACTACCCACTAAAACGGGTATTTTAAACACCCTCCTCCCACCTTGTCCTCACCCACTCGCATCCACCTTGACCATGACCCTGAGGAAGGTTACCTTCTCCGGGGGTAAGTCTTTCCCACGTTTTTCACTAAAAGGAAAAAAATGAGATGGCAGCACTGTTGCCAAACCGAACAGGCTCCTCCAGATTTTGACTTAAGCCATTTCAGAGAGTCTGGTTTCTGCATAAATGATGCTTCCGTGGGTAAGGACCGTGTCCACGACCGACACAGGCAGTTGCCTCCTCCGACCCCCCGGAGCTCCTGGCTGGGGCAGGCTCTCCCCTCCAACACCGGTCAGGGTTCCCCGGGAACAGCAAAGAGGAAGCCTCCCGGACCCTTCCTGTGGAGCCCCCCGAACCCCGCACGGACGACGCGCCCCTGACCCTCCCCGTGGACTGCAGAACCCTCTCGGACCGCGCGCCCCTGACCCTCCCCATGAACCCCGGAGCCCCTCGCGGGCCGCGCACCCATGACCCTCCCCGTGGACCCCCGAGCCCCTCGCGGAACGCGCGCTCCTGGCCCTTCCCGTGAACCCCCGAGCCCCTCACGGACAGAGCAGCCTCGAACTGGCCAACCGAGTAGCCCTGGGCCCTCCCTACGGGTCCCTGAGCCCCTCGAGGACGAGTACCCACATGTCCCCTGTGCGGCGCCCCCCCCGCCCCCCCGCCAGGGCGCATCTTCCCGCACCCCAGGCCCCGCGGAAGCCCTCCACCCGGCCGGACGCGCAGCCTTCTCTCGGCCCGCGCGCGGCCACCACCCGGCCCCAGCCTACCCGGCCCTCGGTGGGCCCGGCTTCAGGCCCGCGGCGCTGGCGTCTGCTCCGCCCGGGCCCTGCACACGCACCATCCGGGCCTCGGGCGCCTCACACACGTGTCACCGCGGCGCTTAAAGGCGCCGCGACTCGAGGCCAGCGCTGCCGGACTCGAAACGTCGTGGCTGCTTTAAGAGCAGCAGGCCCGCTCCCTGGGCCCGCCCACAGTCGCTCTACGCAGCCGATACGTCATCCCCTCATCCCGCGGTCCCGCCCCCTACGCGATGACGCAAGCACGCACAGTCGGAGACGCCCCGCCCCCTGGGTCGGAGCCGGGCGAGTTCCCGGAGAGCACGTGAGGCGTCCGCTTCCGGGTCCTTAACGCGCAACGCACCTGGCGCGGTCTCAGACCCGGCGCGGCCTCAGTCCCGCGCCCAGTGCCCGGCGCGGGTGGTGCTGATGTCGCGGGGTGTCGGCCTCGCTCTCCAGGGCCTTTAGTGACCGAGTCCCGGACCGGGCGCGATGAGGGCAGCAGGCCCGGAAAAGCCAGGGAGGGCCGAGCAAAGAGCTGCTGGGATGACTGTGGGGAGTGGTGGCGGTTGACCTCTGAAATGTCCGGGGGGGGGGGGGGGGGACCGTGTGCAATTCCCTGGCCCCACTCCCGACCTCCAAACGCATCATCCTGTGACGACTGCGTTCAGCTCTTGGTTGAATGCTTGCAAATACGCATTGCTTCTGCGGTATCTTAAAACATCCTTTTCACCAGACCCACTCCTCGCGTGAACGGGCAGGGGGGAGAACGAGCGGCTCCTAACCTGACCTTCCGTGACTCTCTGACACTGACGAGGGCAGCGGGTGGGAATAAACGACCCAAAATCACAACCTGGCGCTCAGAGCCTTGTCTGCCTGCTCTTTCTTGGCAGGGAAGCCTGCGGCGGGTTGGGTGAGCTCCTGGGGGAACCGCCTAGAGCTAGTCTCCATGCCCACGCTGCACCCCGACAGTCCTTGGGGCCAGGATTGGAGATGGACCCACAACAGGTGTCACTGGGACAAAATTCACCCTGTAGTTGTTACGTGGATGCTGGTGTCCTGAAAAAGCAAACAAGCAGAAACAAAACCGTAGGGGCCCGGGCCTGGGAGAGCCCTCAGGAGCTTCAGATTGAGATCTGTTCCTGGGGTGAGAGCATTCTGTGCCCCGAGACAGTGATTCAAACCAAGACAGGTCTCACTATGGTGTCGCCTGATCCCATGTGTAAGCGAGTGATTAGAAGTGTGGGGGCAGGTCCCAAGGGCTGAACTGACAGGGGAAGGAGGAGACTAGGCTTTTATCCCAGCGCTGCCCTAATTCGCGGGTTGCTTTGGACAGTGAACTAACCTGGATTTCCTCATCTGGGGAATAAAGACAATCTCCAGCAGATCTGTAGCGCTTAACAAAACTGAACACCTTTGCTTCCATCTGCTGAACTGATTATGTGTCAGAGACCTAGCTGGTCTGTCGCCTTGCCAACATTGTATGCTTTAAGCCTCCCCGGCAACCCTATAAAAAGATACTGTTCCCATTTTACAGATTTAAAAAAAAAAAGTGAGCATGCGCACCATCTCTGCAAAGAGGTGATGTGAGGGTTTAAACCCAGGTGTTCCCGGCTCCAGGTTCATACCATTAGCTCAGGCCCCCAGAGAGACCCCGAAAATCTGAGATGACAGGTTAGCCGAGAGGCTTCTGTCCTGCTTCACAAAGTAATCTGAAACCTAGTAGGGAAGAGCTTTCCGCCACCCACACTCCCACCCTAACTCCCCCTCCTGACTCTCGATAAGAAAAGCCTCAGCGTGGAATCTCCTCGAGGTATGTTCAAGTAGGCCTTTCCTAAAGCGCTTAATCTCAAAGGTCACCAGAGAAATGCAAATGAAAACCACACGGAGGGATGTTTCATGCCCACTAGGACAGCTAAAATTGAAAACACCACGTGTTGGAGAGAAGGGGAGGCAAGTAGACTCGTAAAACCCCTAGGAGTATAACATGATGCAACGGTCTTAGAAAGAAAAGTTAAATGTTTCTTTTCAGTAACACAAACACCTGCCCCATGAGAGGTCCATTGCCGTGGCCATCACCACTGTAACTATGCCTGTAGTCCAGGACCTTCCACATGCGCAGCTGCAGCCCTCTGCTCCCCCGACCCCCATCTTGGGAACGGTGGGTCCAGTAAGTGTCTGCTGATCACCTCCCTGCAGGATCCACAAACCCTTGAGCCCACCATGCCCGGACACGGGTGCATTCCTTCTTGCCTCAACTGCCTCTCTTTTTCTGCCCTGTTGCCCCCTTGGGCTGCCGGGCTGGAGCTCAGACCGAATCCTTGTCCTTTTCAGCTTTTCCAAGCTCCCTGGCATCCAGGAGGGTCTGGCCACTGGGGGTCACTGGCGAGACTGGAGGGCAAAGGAAAGGAGTGGCCGGGCCTCTCTCTTCCACCCTTTCTGCTTGGAACAGGCGTCCCTGGCTCCCTCCAGCGATGTGCACTGTGGTTCCAGCCTTCTCCCTCCCCAGCCTGTCCCCTCCCTGGGCTCTTGTAGGACAGCCTCCAACCTCTGTCCCTCTGCCCTAGAAGTGCTAACAGCTGCCTGTTGTTCTCTGGTTGGCTTCCATCAGGTTGTAAGCAATCTCCGCTTTAATCCCGTTTTTTGTGTTTTTTTTTAAGTTTACTTCTTTATTTTGAGAGAGAGAGAGAGAGAGAGTGAATGGGGGAGGGCCAGAGAGAGAGGGAGAGGGAGAGAATCCCAGGCAGGCTCTGCCCGGTTAGCACAGAGCCCGATGCGGGGCTGGAACTCATGAACAATGAGATCGTGACCTGAGCCGACATCAAGAATTAGACACTTAACCGACTGAGCTACCCAGGCGCCCCAAATCCCCTCTGTTTTAAAATCTGCACAGAGTGGTTTTGGTGTTCCTGAGTGAACCCAGGCTGATACAGACAATGACCCCAACATCCACCTTCCTGGTCCACATCCTGGTCTCATCTCTCTCCCTCCCCGTGTAAATCGTCAATCAACAAATTTTGCTAATTTTACTACTCAAATATTCCTCAAGCCACTCTCTTCCCTCATCTAATTGCCCAAATAAAGCCCTTCTCCCTCTGCACCTGCGTTACTGGGATGGCCAAATCCATCACTCAAACGGCCAAAAAGAATAATATAGTTGAAAGGCCTACCCGAAAACACTGTGCACCTGCCTGAACCCTTCCCTGTCACCAGAAGCTGATGGGAAAGACAAGCTCCTTCGTATGGTCTCTAATGGTCCCTGGGAGGCTGGCTACTTGCTTGCCTTTTCCTCCTTCTCCCCCAGCCACTCCTTGCCCTGGATCTCTCAGCAGAGCTGAATCCAAGCGCCCCCCCTTCCCCCCCCTGCCCAGACCCTAACAAGGCTGTCTCTGTTGTAGGCTCCAACTGGTCTTTCTGCTAAATTCCCTTTCCCACTTGCCCTTCTCCAACGGCCTCAAGCACCACCTCCTCCAAGAAGTCTTCCTGGATTCCCTCCATCCCTGCCATTAGGTTTGTGTTGCCTTGGGCCTGCTGCACTTTCCATTTATATATTAATTGGAATGTTCTCTGGTCTTCTCCCTCCCCTACCATGACTCTTAAAGCCCTCACTATGTCTCACTCATCCGAGTGTCCCCGGGCCTGGTTCACTGCAGATATACTGTGCATGTAAATGTTCACGAAGACCAACCAAACAGAAAATGAAATAGTGAAGATGGGACAATTGAATAATCTCTAAATCCTGAAGGAGAAAGGGAGAAAAACACTGAAAATAATAAAACGTTCTCTTTTTTTTTTTTTTTTTTTAAGTAGCTTCGTGCCCAGTGCAGAGCCTCACGTGGGGCTTGAACTCAAGACTGCGAGATCAAGACCTGAGCTGAGATCAACAGTCAGACGCTTGCTTAACCGACTGAGCCACCCCGGTGCCCCGAAAATATTCTTTCTTTAAAAAGTGTTTTAAACGTTTATTCATTTTTCGAGAGAGAGAGAGACAGAGTGCAAGTGGAGGAGGGGAAGAGAGAGGGGGAGACACAGAATCCAAAACAGGCTCCGGGTTCTGAGCTGGCAGCACAGAGCCCGAGACGGGGATTGAACTCATGAACTGCGAGATCATGACCTGACCTTGTAGCAAGTAGGAGGCTTCACCGACCGAGCCACCCAGGTGCCCCTCCCCTAAAATTCTTAATTCAAAAAAAAAAAAAAAAGTGTAACCAAAATGAATCAAATTAGAACTTACCTTTTAAGAAAAATGTTTATTTTTGAGAGAGAGAGAGAGAGTGCACACACACACACACACACACACACACACACACACACACACACAAGTGGGGGAGGGGCAGAGAGAGGGGGAGAGAGAGAATCCCAGGTAGGCTCCACACTGTCAGTGCAGAGCCCGATGCAGGGCTTGAACCCGTGAACCAGGAGATCATGACCTGAGCCCAAGTCAGACGCTTAACCACCTGAGCCACCCAGGCGCCCCAAGACCTTCCGTTTAAATCCCAGCACCACCTTGCATTGGACACTCAGACCTCCGCCACTGCCCAGGGTGCCATACGAATCAGGCTCAACTAGGTTGTTCTTTGGCTTAGTCTGGGCCTGCCTGGGAAGGAGGTGGGTACTGGCCCAGGGGGCTGTGGCCAGAAGCTTCCCGTAGGGAGTTTCAGCCGTGACTAATTCTCCCCGATGCCCGGGAGAAGAAGTGACAGGTGTCACACCCAAGCCCAGGCCAGAGGCTGAGAATCTGCCGGGGCCTCCTTTGCTCCTTTTTCTGGCCGAAAGCGAAGGACTCTGAGGCTCCGGAAGGTGGTGGGGACACAGAGGGAAAGAGCCCAGGTCTCTGAATCGCCTGAGGGAGGTCACCCAACAAATGTCCCCGTTGATCTTGGCAAGAAATCCCCTCTCTTTGTTAGCTTCGGAGATGTTGGGTCTATCTGTTACGGAATCCACAGCCACCTTGCCTGGTGCACCTTTGCTCCCAGATCGCAGGGCCCTGGGGCTGTGGGGTGCTGAGGCAGGTGCCACGCACCTGGGACCACAGCGGAGGGGGGGTTCGATGCACCCGGTGTCCTTGGGGAAGTCGTCCCACGGCGACACCACGCCCTGGTTTATGCCGCACGCGTTGCGAGCACTCTCTTGCTCTCTCGAAAGTGTCCCAGTTTGGAAGATAAATTATATAGAGATGAATGTTCCAGACAGTTGAATTTGACCCTTTTTAAGTTTACAGACTACAACCCATCACAGGCATTTTGGTGTTTTGACGTGTCTTAGCTGACACTGGGATCTTGTCATGCTTGCTTCAAGTCTGGCAAAAACTTGTTCCGAAAGCTAACACATGCAAAGGAAAACAAAAGCCACTACAAGGCCCTTCTTCATGCAACCGGAAGGCAAAATGTCCCCAGGAGGGAGACAGTCTGGGGGAGGGTTAGCTGCTTATGCCAGGCTGGCGGCTGGCGGTCCTCCGGGATGCTGCGGGAGGGAGGAGGCCAGACCCCGCCTCTGCCCGGGTTCAACCCCAGCCCCAGTGCTTACTGGCCGGGTGCCCAGGAAACGGACCTCCCTATGCCTCAGACTCTTTATCTACCAACCAAGAAGGATGAGAGCATGGGCTTCTCGGATTTGGCCCGTGTCCCCTGGGATAGCGTACACGAAGCCCTCGGTATGAATCCTGGCGTGGAATAAAATGTTAGCTTTGGGGCGCCTGGGTGGCTCGGTCGGTGGAGCGGCCGACTTCGGCTCAGGTCACGATCTCGCGGTCCGTGGGTTCGAGCCCCGCGTCGGGCTCTGGGCTGATGATGGCCCAGAGCCTGGAGCCTGCTTCCGATTCTGTGTCTCCCTCTCTCTCTGTCCCTCCCCCGTTCATGCTCTGTCTCTCTCTGTCCCAAAAATAAAAATAAATAAACGTTGAAAAAAAATTTAAAAAAAAAATAAATAAATAAAAATAAAATGGTAACAAAGGGGGGCGCCCGGGTGGCTCGGTCGGTTGGGCGTCCGACTTCGGCTCAGGTCATGATCTCACGGTTTGTGAGTTCGAGCCCTGCGTCGGGCTCTGTGCTGACAGCTCGGAGCCTGGAGCCTGCTTCCGATTCTGTGTCTCCCTCTCTCTCTGCCCCTCCCCTGTTCGTGCTCTGTCTCTCTCTGTCTCAAAAGTATATAATTGTAAAAAAAAAAAATTTTTTTTTTAATAAAAAAAATAAAAAATAAAATAAAATGTTAGCTTTGACCAGGATTATTATTAGAATGATTTGCTAAGCAGGTGCCCAGGGGAGTTCAGGGTCAGAGTCTCCTGAGCCTGGGGAAAGTCACAAACATGAAAGGGTCAGGGTGTGTATGCAGAAGTTCCCACAGGCTGCTCTCCTTCAGAAGGTCTGCTTCTGGGCTGGCGTCTGGGAACGTGGATTTCAGGAGGGTTCCCCCTCTTAATCTCTGATAAGAACACATCCTGGGGGGCTCCTGGCTGGCTCAGTTGGTAGAGCATGTGACTCTTGATCTCGGGGTTGTGAGTTCGAGCCCCAGCTGGGTGTGGAGATCACTTAAAAAAAAAAATGAAAGGGGGGCGCCTGGGTGGCTCAGTCGGTTAAGGGTTCGACTTCGGCTCAGGTCACGATCTCCCGGTTCGTGGGTTTTCAAGCCCCGAGTGGGCTCTGTGCTGACAGCTCGGAGCCTGGAGACTGCTTCCGATTCTGTGTCTCCCTCTCTCTCTCTCTGCCCCTCCCCCGATCATTCTCTTTCTCTCTCTCTCTCTCTCTCTCTCTCTCTCTCTCTGCCCCTCCTCTGCTCACACTCTATCTCTCAAGAATAAATATTTAAAAAGAATGAAATAAAATAAAGTAGTTTGCAAAGATTAAGAAAACTGGGATGACTGTTGAAACGGGATCACAGGTGCACAGAGTTTGTTCTATTGTTCTCTGACTTAGAAAAAAAAATGTTTGGGGCGCCTGGGTGGCGCAGTCGGTTAAGCGTCCGACTTCAGCCAGGTCACGATCTCGTGGTCCGTGAGTTTGAGCCCCGCGTCAGGCTCTGGGCTGATGGCTCAGAGCCTGGAGCCTGTTTCCGATTCTGTGTCTCCCTCTCTCTCTGCCCCTCCCCCGTTCATGCTCTGTCTCTCTCTGTCCCAAAAATAAATAAAAAACGTTGAAAAAAAAATGTTTAATGTTTATTTAGTTTTTGAGACAGAGAGAGAGAGAGAGAGAGAGAGAGCGAGCATGAGTGGTAGAGGGGCAGGGAGAGAGAGGGAGACACAGAATAAGAAGCAGGCTCCGGGTTCTGAGCTGTCAGCACAGAGCCCGATGTGGGGCTCGAACTCACGGACCATGAGATCATGGCCTGGGCCAGAGTCAGGCGATCAACCGACTGAGCCACCAGGCACCCCTCTGCCTTTTTTTAATGTTTGAAAATTTCCGCAATAAGTGTTTTTCCAAAGTCCCACTTGACCTACATTACATAAAACAAACGAACCGGGTAGCAATCATGTGATGTGTTCTTTGCAAAGACCCCGTGGGGCCTCCAGAGGGCCACGCGTGCCCAGGAAGCGCATTCACACAACACGGATGGTTTGGGTCCGTTCCCAGGCCACTCCCCTCGTTTCACCCGACGGGAAGAACAATCCACACAGTTCTGCCACAGGTGACGTGAAATGGGTGACACTTAGTGGTTAGTGACACAGACATCGGGGCGAACTTGGTCCTCTTACCTCTTTGCTGCTCCAGGGTGTCGTCTAGAACTGTGTTCTCGCCGACCCAGCGGCAGCCGCGTAAAGCAGGGAATACACGTCTTCTGGTTTGTCCCAGGAAGGTCACGTTCTGCAAATGCGCCACGGGGTGGCTAAGGACTCAGACCATTAAAGAGTTTTCTTATGGTGACCTGGTGCGATGTGAGACTTGGTTCAAGTTTAAATCACGACAAGGCCATCTTTCCCGGCTCGAAGGAGAGTGGGCGCGGGGAGGGAGGGGAACCTGCGGGAAAAAAAGAGCCTTGGAGAGGAACTACAATGTATGGTCCTTATGAGGATCCTGATTCACACCAGTGGACCATAAAAAAGCATCCTATGGGACCATCGGAGATGTCTGAACACTGATACAAGCACATACCAATTACGTTTTTAGGGTGTGATTAAAATATTCCGGAACTGTGCTCCTTTTTCATTTTTTAAAAAAAATTTTCGCTTTTATTAAAAAAAAATTTGAATATTCATTTTTGAGAGAGAGAGAGAGAGAGAAAGAGAGGGAGCTGGGGAGAGGCAGAGAGAGAGGGAGACACAGAATCGGAAGCAGGCTCCAGGTTCCGAGCCGTCAGCATAGAGCCGGACGCGGGGCTCGAACCCACGGACCGTGAGATCACGAGCTGAGCCGAAGTCGGACGCTTAACCGACTGAGCCCCCCAGGCGCCCCGGAAATGTGTTTTAAATAGTCCTCATTTTTAAAAGACACGGACTGCAGCATTTACAGGTGACGCTGTTTCACACCTGGAATTTCCCTGATGACCTCAAGTGGGGTGTGCGGGGTGTGGACATGGGCGAAGAAGGAGGACGAGGGGCAGGGGGTGCTCCCCGTGGAGGACGCAAGATGGGCACGGGGCTCTGCTCTGCGTGCCACATAGCATAGCAAGCGGGGTGCGTCTGCTAGATGAACAAAGGGCCTGTGCCATGCACTCTGCCCCTTGGCCAATTTCGAATCATCTTTACCACTGTCTGCCCCGTCCCTGCTGAGTTACCCCACGTTCTCCTCTGAGCACCCAGCCCTCCGTTTCTCTCGTAGACGAAGCACCCTCCCCCCTTCCACGGGAGCAACTCCTTTGGAGGTGTCGGGGCTGGTTCTTACGCCACAACGTCGGATACAGCCACACGGACACAGCCAACGTTCTTGGTAATACTGTTTATTGTCCATTGACCGAGCGATCACTCAAGAATGATACAAAGCATCGGAGACATGCGCAGTCTGCTTGTCAACGTTCAACAGCTCTTACGTGTTCCCAGCACAGGAAGGTCTCAGACTTCATATTCCAGCAAAAACACATTGCCCAAAAATTAAAAAACAAAAAAAAAACCCCAAAAAAACAAAACAAAAAAACCCAACAAAACAAAACCAAGCAAAAACAAACACAATCAAACAAAGCTTTAAATTATGGCAGCAAGTCCGATATTTCTTAATACTCATCAAGCAAAGATTTGAAAATAACTACAATGTAAACTTCATTTTAAATATTTTGAGTTGCTTGAATGCAGACAAGAATGGTGGGAGGAACGAGCAGTGCTTAGAACATAACACATAAATTAGACAATGCCGAATGGAGAGCCTTCTCGAACTACATACATGTTGCAATTATTTACTCTGACGGTATTTGAGTGGCTTTGTCTCTTGGCTGCCACTGGGCACTTCATCTTGATTTTTTTTTTTTGTTTCTGTTTCTGTTTCCCCGCTCAGCGTGGCGAGAAGAACCAATGTGTGTGGATTAAGTAGAAAGGCCATGTTTTAGAGCCGACCTACTCAAAGATCTTTTACTTTGTCACGACTTGAACCAGAGAACAAAAAGGTAGCAAATGGAAAAAAAGCAACCATACTCAAAGAAGGAAACAAAAGATCTGAAGGAATCCACCATCATAGGCTATGCTTTCCATTCTGGGTCAAATGCTTCCACGATGCAGAAACCTTAACCAAAAAAAAAAAAAAAACAAAAACAAGAAAGTGCAACTCTAACACCTACCAAGGGTAATAAGACACAGCACAGGAATGATTACAACTGATGTCAGAAACAAACCAAGACATTTAAAAAATCAGCAGAAACAGGAGTAAATGTTACATATGATAACACCATACAGGAAGCAAACGGGGGTGGGGTGTTATATTGATTGGAGGGGTCTGGTGTTCTCGTATATACTGCAATCACGTGGACTGGTCCATTATGACATCTTACAAACTCTCTATCACTGCACAGCATGAAAGCACCCTTGGAACGAGGGCGGATTCCTGGATATTCTAGTCTGCCCTAGAAAGGGAAGCCATCAAAAATCTATGCTGACCAGGTCCCAGCAGGCATGGGGCCGACATGCCACGTGGGGCGGGGGGGGTGGTCAGGAGTCTTACGGGTGTTTTGGGGTCACGGCAGAACAGAGCAGGCTTAGAACATGGTGACTTTGGAAGCATTCTGCAGGGGGACCATTCACCGGCCGACAGACTTCGGTTTTGGTGCACGCGTGTGCCCTTCCCTAATTCGCGTGGCCAACTCAGAACGGGTCATCTTGACAACACAAGGAGGAAGGAAAAGATTGCCTTTATTGTTACTGAGAGATTTCTGCCTGCGTTAACCCCTATTTTACGGGCAGCAGAAAGCCACGGGTAGGGGACAGGTTTTCTAGTCCCCTACGATGTTTTTTTTTGTTTTTTTCCGACTGAGAGCGCCAACAGGACAGACAGAAGTAGGTGTTGGTACAGCTGTCACTTGGGTTCACGTATTATCTGAGAATTCGTCTTTAGGAGCATGAGGTGTTGGCCACAGCATCCGGAGGCCCAGCAGGGGACCCACCGAACCCACCCCCCATCCATTTCCCCCTTCCCGGGGAAGACTTCACGGCAGGCCCGGCTAACTTCACTCACAGGAATCCGTGCACAGCCCAGCGGACGTCTGTCTTTGAGGGAGGTCACACCCGCCCGGGAGGGGCTCTGCGGTGTGTGGGGGGGCACAGCCAGCCCGGTGCGCCGGGCGCACGTGACCCCTCGCAAAGCCGACGTGCACCACTCACCTGTGTGCTCGAGGCCGGGACGAGGAGGGGGAAGCCGGAGGGACTTCGGACGCCAGGGAGTAAACTGTAAGGGCAGCCGCGAGTCCCCCCGGTGCCTGCCCTCAGGGCAGAATGCGACAGACTCCCCCAGAGTTGGGGTGTGGGGGGGGGGGGGAGGCAGGACTGAAGCTGAAGCTTGTCGCCCACGCCGCAAAGGCCCTGGAGCGTGGCTCTCACTGCAATTCTGCTGGTCATCAGGGTCAGCGGGGCTCCTGCAGGAGGAAGCCACTGGTCCAGGGCTACTCCTGTACTTATGGGAGCCCATGATGGGCACCGAGGAGGCTGGGGCACTTGCAAAGGGTGGGGACTGCCACCCTGGGGCCAGAGGCGTGGAGGCTGCAGGAAACGAGGGACATGCCCCTCTCAGGACGAAAGGGACCTGGTAGGCCTGCTACACAGTCTTGCAACGACCCTCGAAAGTTTCTGCAAAACGCACGTTCCCAGGCTCTGCCCTGACCAGGCCTGGGCGACTCCTAAGTGTTGTCTGCTCAGTGTTTGTGACAGTGGCCGGGCCCGTGCGTCCCACTCCCGTCCGCACCCGAGGGTGGGAGGCCGGGACGCACGCCGCCCAGGCTGGCGGATGGAGCGTGGGACCGCAACCATGTTTGTAAAAGGGAAGTGGGGGGGGGGGCGGGAGGAGAATCACACCAGTATAGACCCGCTCGGATGACTATTTTATTCATGCTGCTTCCGGGAAGGGATGTCAGAGCTGGACCAGTCTGAACTCTTGGAGGCTCTTCCGTTGGCCAAAGGGGATGCTGTTGGCCTGCTTACGGGTCCTCGATATCGAGAAATTCCTGCTTGGGGGGCGCCGCGCCACGGTACCACGCACACGAGCCGTCGCTTCTCTTGATGCAGGCGAAGAACTTGGCCTGATGTCCGTTGATGTTCTTCTCCGTGACCCAGTCCATCCAGAGACATTCGTCCGGAGACGAGATGTAGCACGGGATCATGGGGCAGCGCGTGATCTAGGAAGAGGGCGCGGGGGCGGACTCGGTCAGGGGCTGAGGCCGCACAAGGCGGCACGTCCAGAACGTAGCCAACGCGCCTGGCCAAGCAACCAGGACTGGAGTTGAACCTGCTCCGTCAGTGCCCCGCCCCCTCCACTGGCTAAGCAGCGGCAGGCACCTGCCTGAAGCAGGGACAGGGCCGGGGGCGGGGGACCCTTGTGCATGGTGTCTGCGCCCCCAGATGCTGCAGGAGCGTGACCTTCCAGCTTCGGGCTAGCCCCACCCTCCTGGGAGCTCAACAACAACAAAGGGTCTTAACTTTTCCGGAGCGAGGCGCCAGTCAAATAAAAAGGACGCCGCTAGCTTGGGGCGCCTGGGTGGCTCAGTCGGTTGAGCGTCCAACCCTTGGTTTCAGCTCAGGTCACGATCCCACGGTTTTGTGAGTTCAAGCCCCGCATCAGGCTCTGCTTGCGAGTCTCATTCTGTCTCCCTCTCTCTCTGCCCCTCCCCTGCTCATGCGGTCTCTGTCTCTGCCCTCCCCCCCCCCCCCCAAAAAAAAAACTTTAAAAAAAGGATGCTATCTTGCTCTCAAGCGTGTGTGGGCTTTGAGGGGGTCGGCAAGCAGCATTTCGGTGGAGGAACAAGAGTCTACGAGAGGGAAAGGACAGAATTCAGTTTTGATTTCACGTCGGGCACTGGGGGTTCTGCTCCACGTATGCAAGGCTGCGGGGTCGGAATTTGTACTTTGAATGAGCTCAGGAATAGGTTAGCGACGACGACGACGACAACGACGGTGTGCCAGTAAGCACTGGGCCAACCGGCTCGGCCCGATCCCTGCTGCTCTCCGGCCCCAGACTCACTTCCGGTGGCAGAGGGGCCCTGGTGCCCGAGGTGTTTCCTGCGCTGGGGCTGGGGGCGGGGGCAGTGGGGTGCAGGGCAGCGGGACGGACGGGATGCAGGCCTGGGGATGTCACCACGTACAGGTGCATCTGACGTGAGCGCAGCTACAGCTCTGCTCGGCACAGCCTCTGTGCTGCTTTCAAGAAGGGGGGCTGGGACATTCTTTCCCTGTTCTCCCCACAGAATCCCTCCCCCCGGGAGGCTCTCCTTCCTGGAAGCCATAGGCCAGGTGGCTAGACAGCCCCGACCTCCCACGGATCCCTCTGCAGGGGCACGCCTCCGGGATCTGTCCCCGGCCAGACAGCCTCGCTGGTGGAGAGACCCGTGCCTCCCCACGGCCCCGTCCTAAGGACCTCGTGGACTGAGAAGCCAGGGATTAAAGCCCAGCGGTCTCCCTGGAGACGGAGGTGATGAAGTAAAGGCCCAAAAGACGGTGGCACCGGCTTACCTTGCACTCACAGCCCATCTGGTACCTGTGGTTCAGGCTCTTCTTCTGGGTGGTGCTCAGGGTGTCCCAGGGCACGATGAAGTCACAGAGGGTGATGTGCAGCTTGCCGTTCCCCTCGGCCTTTCCTGGGGACACAGGGATCACCACGCTCAGGGCAAGATACACGTCCTCCTCCTGCCCATCTCCTGCACCTGAGTGTGGCTGGGGCGCAGGGAACTTTACTACTGACAAATACCGAGTGTCATGGCCTGTGTCGTGTCTCCTCCCACATCCCTGTGTCGAAGCCCTAACCCCCCAGCACCTCAGGATGTGCATTTGGAGCCCTTCCCAGGGGTCATTAAGGTACGTGAGGTCACAAGGCCCCCCGCATAAGAACAGTGTCCTGATAAGAAGAGATCCAGACGCAGACGCGCACAGAGGGACGAGCAGGTGAGGCCACGGGGGGCAGGTGGCCCTGCCCACGCCTGGATCTCGGACTCCCAGCCCCCAGGTCTGCGAGGAAACCAATCCCTGTTGGGGAAGCGGCCTCACGGCAGCCCCAGTAGGCTACTCCACCGTGGGTCGCTTGCTCTGAGTATAAAAGGAACGTGCGCTCGCCGTGGAGCACAGAACAGCACAACAGGGAAAAAACCTCCCGTTTCCATCACAGCTAACGCTTTGACGCCTTTCCTTCCAATATCCTTTCATGCCCATGGATGTGCGCAGAAAAAATCACACCGCATGCAGACCATACTGTTTCCTGCTTGTTTGTTTGGTTTTTTTCAGACGTTTCCTCCATCTGATGAGGAACCTGTCTACCTGTCTGGGTTTTTCTACCACGAACGGCAAAACCTTGGACTCTCACGGAATTGGGAATCCGCTCCAAATTCCCTTCCCTCCGGGGGGGGGTGGGGTGGGCGGGGGGAGATGAGGCACTCTTTGTGTCTCATACCTCAGGCTCTTGGTTCTGCCCCTCCCTTCCTCTGCTGAAGAGTTCACGCTGGGGACGGCCTTGGCCTTAGCCAAGCAGGAGACAAGGGCAGGCAAGCAAATTCTGGCGAATGACAGAACGTAAGGAGGGCTCGGGAGGTCGTTTCAAGTCCCAGCCCTGTGACCGCAATGGCATCGCGTCAGGACGCACAGGTCCCCCGGCGACGAGAGGCGGAGCCTGGCAGAGGGCAGGGGGAGGCTCCCCGGGGGGCAGACGGGAGCCTCGGGGGGCACCCTGGGCACACCGCACTCGGCAAAGCTCCGGTATATCCAACATAACGACCTCAGGCACAGCACTGGGCGCGGAGAGAACCCGCTGACAGACACGTAGTTGAGTGACTAACGCGGCTTGTCGACTGTGGCGAGTAAATGCCACCGCGATCTCTGGCCAGGGGAGACACGGGTCGGCTCGCCCGAGGCTGCGAGCGGCACGGGGACAGCCGGTGCACCAGGCGGGTTGCAGGAGGCACTCCCTGCACGTGAATTCGGATGCTCTGACCTCTGTTTTGACGGCTCCCCTGACCTTTGGGAGCCCTGTTTTCCCTTGTGTCTGTTTGCACTTGACATTCTAGGCGAAGGACAGAATCAACAAGCAGGACTGCTACTGCAGCATTCATTCTGACTCCCAACAAGTAACAAAGAAAACTGCTTGGGTGGTTCTAAGTACTTTAAAAATAGGTATCTGGGGCGCCTGGGTGGCTCCGTTGGTTGAGCGTCCGACTTCAGCTCAGGTCATGATCTCGCGGTTCGTGAGTTCGAGCCCTGCACGGGGCTCTGTGCCGACACTGCGGAGCCTGCTTGGTATTCTCTCTCTCTCTCTCTCTCTCTCTCTCTCTGCCCCTTTCCTGCTCTTTCTCAAAATAAATAAGCAAACAAAAAAATAAGTGTTTGGCTTTTCCCCCCGACTTTCTAGGAGTCCAGAGCAGCTAAGGAGGGGAGAAACAGACAGATGGCAAGTGACTTTCATTCCCGTCTCCTGGATTCTCCTGGCATGCATGGCCCACGCAGGGAGGTACGCCGTGGCCCTCCCCTGGCCCGGCCGGGTCGTTCTTTACAGACAGGCTGGGCCCGTGCTGGCTCTGCCCTCCCAACTTCTACAGGGATGTCGGATGTCTGCTGTCTTGCTTGGCTGGCATCAGCGTCCCACTTCCTGCCGCTTTTTGCCGTCCTTCTTCTTTTTTTTTTTTTTAATGTTTATTTATTTCTGAGACAGAGCACCAGTGGGGGAGGGGCAGAGAGAGAGGGAGACACAGAATCGGAAGCAGGCTCCAGGCTCCGAGCTGTCAGCACAGAGCCCGACGCGGGGCCCGAGCTCGTGAACCGCGAGATCACGGCCTGAGCCGAAGTCGGACGCTCGATGGACTGAGCCACCCAGGCGCCCCCATTGTCTGTCTTCCCTGGTGACCTGTTCACCACGAAGTCGAGCTTCTGCCAAGACTAGGGCACGGAAGGACACGCGATGCAATGCAAACTGTCTTCTGTGGCCCTGGTTACGGGGATACCGGTGACCTCGGACGTCGGGTATAAAGTCCAGCAGCAACTCCGGATCTTAAAAGGACACCCTTTCGGTACAGGGACGGGTACCAAGACTTGGGCGGGCACGCATGATGTGCCCGTCTGTCACATTCTACTACGTCTGCCTTGGAAAAACACACAGTCCTTTCGGACTGGAGAGGAAGACAGGAATTAATTAAAATTTGTAACTGAGGACCGTATGCTTCTTTTTCCTCTCGGAGGAGAGGACCGCAGAAGAAAATTACAGGGCCCGTTCTAGAACAGTTCCCGCACATGAGTGTCTCATGGTGCCCGGCTCAACACGTGAACTTGAATCATCAGCCCGAGAGGAGGTGGGCTGCCTCGGGCCGGCTGAGTTGTCTGCTGCGCCCTGTGATTTCTGGGTGGCCCATCCTGACCCCAGGAGGACGAGATGGAGAGCCTGTGCTCAGAAAGTGAACACCAGACTGTATCCAGAGCTATCTCACCGAGCTGGGGAAGAAGTCAGATGAGCGAGGCCCCCCTGTCAAGGGTGGGCCAGCTGCTGCCAGAAGTGCCTTTTGTGGCTCTCAGGCCATCAGGAAATTGCAAATTAAAAATCAATTAAAAATAAGTAGAGGGGCCCCTGGGGGGCTCCGTCGGTTGAGCATCCGACTTCGGCTCAGGTCACGAGCTCGCGGTTCGTGAGTTCGAGCCCCGCGTCGGGCTCTGTGCTGACAGCTCGGAGCCCGGAGCCTGTTTCAGATTCTGTGTCTCCCTCTCTCTCTCTGCCCCTCCCACAGTCATGCTCTGTCTCTCTCTGTCTCAAAAATAAACAAACATCAAAAATAAATTTTAAAAACCCAGCTTCATTCGGACACAGAAGCCTCTTCCTTTCAGAACAGGGCTGAACAAAATCAGTAGGCTCTCCTATGACGTCCCCCAAAATAACACAAAGTAACCACTAGCAAAAGAACCACCACAAAGGTGCCGTGTGCACCTCGGCTCTCATTTTGGACCCACGCTTTCCAGGCAGCCACGCGACTCCCTCGCACTCTTCTCGGTCAGCGGGACGGGGACACGACATGCCAGGGCTCCTGACTGCTGGACAGGATCCACCTTCTGGGCTGTCCCCACTGCTGTCCCCCACTGCCCGTCCTCAGGGAGTAAAAGGGCAGTGCCCAGGTCCTCGGAATCGCTGGGCAAGCGGCAGGCCTGACCACAAGGGGCTCCGGGAGAGGAGAGTCATGTTCGGAGAGCCCCTGCGTGAGGGAGGGGACCGACCTTGGCTGCTGGGGCTCAGCCCTGCTGTGTGCGTGCTCTGTCTCTCTCTCCAAAATACACAAACGTTAAGAAAAATGCTGCTGCCAGGGCCACACCCCTGGAGATTCTGCTTGATCCGGTCTGCGGTGCTACTTGGGCACCAGGGACCAACTCCCCCGGGAATTCTCGCACACGGTGCGGGGGAGGGGCTGCTGGCTTAGAGGCTGGGCAGCGAGACCTCCACAGCCTGGACCCGACCAACGGAATGGCAGAGCGTGAGAGCCCGGCACGGGCCGGGCGCGGGTGTGCGGAGACGTGCCCAACACCCTCCCCCCCCGTCCCCCCTCCCCCCCCGGCACAGCATCTGCCCAAAAAAGTCTGCACCCTAAACACACCCCAATGCCAAGCGACCAACGAGCCACCAAGCAGAACCTAACAACTGGCGTGGGGAAGCGGGTTCAGGCACACACCCCCGGACCTGGGCCACGGTGCTCGTCTACTCGGTTTTCCTCATCTGGAAAATGGGGATCACGGCAGTGCCTTCCTCATAAGGGGTCGTAAGGATTGGACGGAATCTGCACGAAAAGCTTTTAGAGCCCGCCAGGGCCAGGGAAGGGGCGCCACGATTTCCGGTCGCAGGGAGACGGTGGAGACTTGCTGAAGCCAGGCCTAGGTCACCTTCCCACCCAGGAGCCCCCACCCGGAGGGGACCCTGGCCCGCCCTCCTTCCAGCAGCTCTGGAAGCTCTGCAGTTTGGGCGGCTGCCTCTAGAGGGCGACGTGAGGAGACGCGGGGTGAGGCGTGTAGGTTAAAGCCCTGCTCCACCCGACGCGGGAACCTGGAAACCGTGGACCTGTCAGGGCGCCAAGTTCCCGCCACCATGCAAGGTTCTGTCTCCTTTGCCTTCTCTCCAGGGCGTATTTTGCTCATCATAAAAGCAATAGATGTCATTTGTAAAAATTTCGCAAGCATAGGGAAGCATGAAAAAGGAGACACGCCTGAGGCTGACTGTCCCCCTGCACCTGCTGACCTGGGTCTCTAACAGCCGCCCCTGGGCACCCGCACCACGTGTTCTGTGCACCTGCCCGGCCCCACCGTCCCCTGCCTCACGGTGACAAGCACAGTCAGGAAGGTCTCCGCGTCGTGATTTTGTCCCCATCCCTCTCTCTCCGATTGACTTTATTTTTCTTATCGGAAAAACAGTAGATGCCGCCAATGTAAAATGGTGCAGCTGCTTTGGAAGACAGTCTGGCAGCCCCTCAAATGCTTAAACGTGGTCACCATATGCCCTGGAATTCTACTCCCACGTATCGGCCCAAGAGACATGAAAACACCCCTAGGCGGACACCTGGTCACGGGTGTGGACGACAGCCTCGTGCCTAAGGGCGCAAAGGTGGAGACAACCCCGGCGTCCACGAAATGACTGGTGAGCGGGCAGACAGACCGCGGTCTGCTCGGCCACAGAAAGGGGACAACCTGGACGGAGCTGTGAAACGACCCCACGGAGTGAGGGACGTCGCGCACGAAGGACCACGCATATTCTGCGATTCCATTCAGAGGCCTCTGAAACGGGGAAACCCACGGAGTCATGAAGTAGACTGGGGGGTGCTGCAGCTGGGGGAGGAGCGTGAGGGGGGGGGGGTGCGGCCAGGGAGGTAACACAGCGAAAGGGTACGGAGTTCTCTCCGACGGTGGCCGTGGTTGCCCATCTTTTTTTCAACATTTTTTATTTTTGGGACAGAGAGAGACAGAGCATGAACGGGGGAGGGGCAGAGAGAGAGGGAGACACAGAATCGGAAACAGGCTCCAGGCTCCGAGCCATCAGCCCAGAGCCTGACGCGGGGCTCGAACTCACGGACCGCGAGATCGTGACCTGGCTGAAGTCGGACGCTTAACCGACTGCGCCACCCAGGCGCCCCAGTGGTTGCCCATCTTGATGATGGAGGTATCACACCAGTGAATGATGCCCTTTGAACGGTGAATTGTATGGTGTGTGAGTTCTAGCTCAAGAAAACCTAAACTATAATAGATGCTCATAGGAAAACATTTAGGGGACTCCTGGGTGGCTCGGTCGGTCGAGCACCTGACTTCGGCTCGGGTCGCGATCTCGCAGTCTGTGAGTTCGAACCCCACGTCCGGGCTCTGTGCTGACGGTGCAAAAACCTGCTTGGGATTCTCTCTCTCCCCCTCTCTCTCTGCCCTTCCCCGGCTCGTCGTGTTCTCTCTCTCTCTCAAAATACGTAAATAAACTAAAAAAAAAAAAAAAAAAGGAAAAAGACAGGATGAGGGGAGTCGCTGCACAGGTCAAGGACCTCATAACATCAGCAGATTTAACACAAGGTCTCAACCCCTCTCCGCCTCCCGCCCAGCCATGAGTGCCTCCGGCATCTCGCGCACGACTCCCCCTCAGGAGCAAAACGCAAACCCTCTCACCTCCTGGTGTCTGCCCGGCCGCAGATTCCCCGTGGACACTGGTTTACTGTGTCTCCCCATGAAGCCACACTGGGTCCCCCGTTCTGGGGGGCAGGGGAGAATCCACCAGGAATTCACAGACGGGAAAGGGCAGGGAAGCCCAGAGACCTCGGGACGGCCTCTCGGCGTCAGGACCCGGGACTCTGTCCCGCCTTGTGGTTTCGCAAGGTCCCACCCTGGAGACGCGGCCCTGGACGGTCCCTGACAACGTTCCAGGGCATATCCACACACACACCTGCAATGAGATATTCCTTCTTCCCTCCGATGTCCAGAGAGACCCCGCATACAGCAGAGGAAGGAGCCGTGTAGATAAACTCTATGTCCTTGTCGGGTCCTTTGAACATCTGGAAAGACAAGGATAAGGAAACGTGAGGAGAGCCGGTCCGCACAGCTAACAAAGTCCGGGTCCCACGCATAACATTCTGGGGAGGGGCCGCCCGACCTGCGCCTGTGGTACCACCAGCATGGGAAAGGGGGGCAGAAGGTTCTAGTGAGCTAGAAGGTGACCGTTCCCGCTGTAGACTGATTCTCTGGAGACACTCCTCACGTAGTGTGGCAGCTATCAGCACGCTGGGCGCGACTCTTGTCACCTGGAGGAAACCGTCTCAGACGCCCGACTCTCCCTACCACCGACAAGGTCATTTCAGAATCTCCGGGGAGAGGCCCGTATATCTCCGGGTGGTTCTCACCCGTCGTGGAGGGACACCCCCCTGTGCACTGCCAGGAATTTGGGTCAAGCGTTGGCTGCTTGATGGGGCCCCGGGGCGGGATTGCACCCTTGCAATGAGGATGTGACTCGCCGGGGCCAATGGGGTTTGACTTCTCACCTGCGGATCTACTGACTGACCTACTGAACGCGCCTGCAGCCCACGTGGAGGGGCGCACTGTTCCCCTGGAGGAGGTGACACAGGCAGAACCCACCACAGCCAGGGGTTCCTGTGGCCCCACCAGGGGTGGTGACCGGTAGGGACGTGAGTGTGCACTGAGGACAGTCCCCCACCCTGGCCGTGGGGCGGAGCCCAGGGGGCACCCTCGGGCTTTGGGCACCTCATCGGGATTTTGCTGGGCCTAAATCAGAGTCAACAGCGTTGGTTTTGGGGGACAGGATTGGGGGGGGAGGAGGGGCTTTCAACAAGCAAACCCCGATGGAATAGGGTCATCTCAATGTCATGATAAACCGGCTTTGAGACAGCTCGCCCCACCCACGCCAGGAAAGGTTAGGCCGATGGTGAAGACAACATGCTCTATTAATCACCAAAGGGCAAGAATTGTTTTTCGGTGTCGACACCGGCCTTTTCACGATGCCTCAATGAGGTCTCAAGAACAGAGACGCTCTCTCTCCCGCTCATAGCACACGCCCTCTTAACTGCCACAGATGTAGCGAATAAGCATTTCATTGACCTTCTGATAACGTTTCCGGCTAAAAATAACATTTTTGTAACGAAGTTAAATACGCACGGCTACAACTCCCACCTTGACAAAGCCCTTTCTCCAGCTAGAGCCTAGAATCTCCTTCTCTCCTGCAGACCGACTTAGCTACTGTTGCCAACGATCACCATCACGGTCCTCCAGGGCTGGTCCTGTCTTTCCAAGCCCCGCCCTCTGCCCCGTCTCCCCTCAAATACAGGCTCCTTGCCCTTGAACACGAACACACGTTCCGAAAAAACTAACGCATTGCCCCCCACCCCCCCCATCTGTCCGCCCCTCTGCCACCCGGCCGATGTTCCTCTCCGTCACCGGCCGGGCTACGGGCTCCATTCCTTCCTTCACGTTCCCTTGCAAGAAGCTGGCTCCCACCACACCTGCCCAGAGGACTCCTTCCTTCCTCTTAGAATTTAAAGCTCACCAGGCAAGACTAGAGCCCACAGCACAGTGTGGGGGGAAAGAGGCCTCCCAGATGCAACGACCAAGGTCTCCTGGCCTCGAACCTCGCCCTAGCTCAGCCGAGGACAGGCACCCGTGGAATGGTCCATAGAAACTCTGGCACACTTGCTGATAACGCTGAGGGCCTGCCCCGAATTTACGACCCATCACAAGGAAGACGACACATTTTTGAAGTAACCCAGTCGACAGGAACGCAGCAGGTCCACACGACTTTTCAGGCATTTACGGATAAGGAAAATCAGATCGACTTGTGGCTCGAAGCCCTTAGGTCTGCTCCACGGGGGCCGCACTGCATTCCCCGAGACCCCAGGACACCTCCGCATGGTTTCCCGCCTCTGGGGGGGGGGGGAGCCCAACCTTGCTCCCAACCTTCCCGCTGCTCTGCCCAGTGGGGCAACCTGGTGACAGTCCCCCTTACCTTAATCTGCTTGATCTCATACTGAATCCGCTTGATGGGGTTGCCGTAGATGTCGTTCCCGGAGTCTACTTCCTTTACGCTGACCGCTTTGGCCCTAATCACTGCAAAATAAAGACACAGAGGTGAGGAGAGTCCCCCCTGTGCCGTCCTGGCTCCGAGCAGGGGCGAGGGGCAGCAGGGAGGCGGGAGGCAGGGGGCAAGATGACCCCAGCCCTTAGCATGGCACCAGACCCCTCACAAGCTCAGCGGAGAGGGTCAAGAGGTAAAACCCTAAGAGCCCCCTTCTGGTCCCAAGAATGGGTCCACGGGAGCCAGAAGCAGAAACCTGATCTCTCACGACCAGCCGGGTTACTGGTAGGCACCGATGGGGACAGCGCTTTGTTGAGGTCACGCCTGAGTGCTCTGGGGCTTTTGCAAATTCTCTCCACTGTGCATGCATGTGGCTGGGGAAGCGGATAAGCAAATTAACTGGCCCGCAATCATCACCATGCAGCTAAGATGGGGAGCCTCCTACCACCCAGCCTCCGTCCGCAGTCTACTGGCAAACAGGCTTTTTTTTCCAGGCTGAAGGCAGGGGAGTAACAGCCTCCCCAAGAGGCCTCGTCGTGTTTAGGAGTGGGCGGGGCGGGGGGGGGTGGTCTTCGATCTGAAGAGTCGATCCCGCTACGCCTAATCTGTCCCAAAAGTGCCCCTGAAAGATGTCCTGTGGCTGACTCTCTGTGATAACGACACAGGTTCTATAGGGAGCACGACAGAGGAAGGGTCAGAGTGCTTTACCCGCCAAAGGGTATCGAACCGGGTGAGGAGGCAGTCAGGGGCATCCCGGCCGACATACGGGGCCGCTGCCACGGAAGGAGCCCCCACGGAAGGAAAATGACCCCAGACTGGGACACAAGGTGAAAGAGAGGGAAGAGGCCGGGCTGGGAAGGTTCTGGAGTGTTTGCAAGAGCCCGAGGCTGCTCGTGGGCCATGCCCCCCCCCCCCCCCCCCCCGCCACGGCTTCCTCCTAGCAAGGCAGGCAGACCCCGGGCCCCAGCCCGTGCCCCGACAGGGTGAGGTGGGCAGTTCCCGTGTCATTTGGGCAGAGCCCTCCCTTTCCCCATTTTGACCCCTATCAGCTGGTGGCACGGGCTGTTTTAAGAGCTTTAAATGCTTTCGCCTCAACAACTCAGCTGTGCAGGGTCACCCGTTAATGGGATGTGAGCAAGACAGAGAAAGAAGGACCAGACAGAGCCGGGCACCAAGGCGCCTCTGTTCTCCACCCGCGGGTGGGCAGCTCGGATCTTGGGACTCCCTGGCCAGGGTGGTCTTCCCCACGGAGCCCGGAGGCCCAGGCACATGAACCACCCCCCCCCCCCCCCCGTCTGTGCCCATCCCCCGGATCTCAGCCTGGCACCAGGGACCAGCGCCCCCGCCCCACCCAGGCCCCAACCCCGTTCATGTGTCTTCTGTTGCAGCTGAGTCATGACCGGCCGAGGCCACGGGTTCCTGTTTTCGGGGCTGAGCCAGGCCCCAACCTGCAAACCCACATCTAGGAAATGCCACCCAGTGGGCCGCCCAGATCCGAGGGCTCTGCCCTTGGCAACAGGTCAACCTGTTTCCATGGCTCCTCCTGGCCCTGGCATCAGGTGACTTTTTCTAGACGCATCCCTCCTGGCTCAAGTGTCCTCCTCGGCCGCCCACTGCCCTCGTCTAAAACAGGAGACCCTTTGCGACCCAGCACCTCCTGGTTCAGTTACCCCCAGCTGCTCCCATCCTGCTGTTCCACCAGCCCATAATAGTCCCTTGAACCCAAACCTGCCCAGGGGTATCCCCACCTCTGCTCCGAATGCCATCTACCCCTCCCCTGCCTGGAAAACTTCTATTCATCCTTAAAGACCCAGATAAAACTGCCCTTCCCTGTCTTGTTCTGGGAAGTCCTGTCCTCCCATAGCATTTGGCACATTCCACACTCTCATCCATCCTGTCACAAGCACCTGCACACCTGCCTTTCTGATAGGCAGAGGCTACATTCTCTTTTCTTTATGTCTATTTTTGAGAGAGAGCGAGAGAGTGCGCGTGTGTGCATGAGCGGGGGAGGGTCGGAGAGAGTGGGAGACACAGAATCCGAAGCAGGCTCCAGGCTCCGAGCTGTCAGCACAGAGCCCGACGCGGGGCTCGAACCCACAAGCCGTGAGATCATGACCTGAGCCAAAGTCGGACGCTCAACCGACTGAGCCACCCAGGCGCCCCTTTTTTTTTTTTTTTTTTTTTTGGCAGACCCTATGTTTTAGGCACAGAGCAGTTGGTGCTCACCAGGTATTCACCAGATGGAAATGAGCTGTACCTGAGAAATCTGGGGATCCAGGTGAAGTCTGTCGGTGGTCCCTCGTACTACCTGTGTAATCTATACCCTACTGCGACGCCACGTTAAGACGTGTTCATGCAAATCAGGAAACGTACCAGATTAACCCTGTCTCCTCCCGTGACACCGTCACCGGCTGATGATATCAAATGAACCAGAAACATCCAAGGGAAGCCACGGTTCTAGAAAGGGCATTGCTGCTGGATTTTACTATAATACACCCAATTCTGCATGCTTTCTGAAACTGCCTTCCAGAAGCCCCGCTACCCCCACACAATGCTCAACCCAAAATAGGTGCTCAAGAAACATCACTCGCTGATGGGCAGAAAACAAGCAAACGCTACTCTCGGACAGTGAAAAGGTTCCACTGCCTTCCATGCAGTTTTCTCCCAGAAAAACCCCTAAGGCTCCCAGGCAGTCCAAATCCTAATTCAAAAGGGGCAGCACCGGGCTAGATTCTGTGTCAGCCCCTCCCCCTCCGCGCAGCCTCTGGGAAGTTCCCTGACGTCGCGGAGACACAGCCGCTCACGTCTGCAGCCGAGGTGCCACTGCCGGTACCCGCACTCCCTCCGGGTGCGGTGAGGGCTCGGAAACACGGTGCCCGGGGCCCCACGGACCTCTAGTTCCGGACGACAGAACAGCAAAAGCGCTGTGGCGAAGAACGGCGCACCCACTCTTGCGGGTGACAGGTCTGGAGAGCCACACCTGCTGGCCGCTCGGGTCCAGACCGCACATCCCGGTCAGCACGAATCCCAGGGGCCGGTCTGACGCGGCTCCCTGACATGCTCGCTTTGGCCTAGGGCGACAGACTCCACACTTCCCTGTTTC
This sequence comes from Neofelis nebulosa, assembly GCF_028018385.1. Classification (NCBI taxonomy): domain Eukaryota; kingdom Metazoa; phylum Chordata; class Mammalia; order Carnivora; family Felidae; genus Neofelis; species Neofelis nebulosa. The sequence continues at coordinate 16,486,321 of NC_080797.1, read as the reverse complement.
AGATTATCGGAAAGAAGGCACCGGTTGCATCCAGGGTCCGGGGTCCACTCGCGGGGTCGGACTAGAATGGTAAGTGGCTCCCGGGCTGCCAGCTGCTTGCAGGGAAGCGGGGGGAGGGGCCCGGAGGAGCTCGGACGGGGCTCGTCCACGCAGCACAAGAACTCAGGTTCTTCGGCGTCTTTGAATTCTGTGTGGGGACCCCCTCTCTCCACTTTGCAAGACGAGAGAGAGGGTGAAGGAAAGAAAGAGAATGAAGAGAAGCAAAGAGAATGAAGAGAAGTTCTCTGGCGATCTTCTGGGAGTGTCAGCGCCCTCCTGACGTGAAGGAGAGGCGCGACACATACACCTGTCCACGTGGGCTCGAGCCCCAGAGCCGCCAACCTGCTCCGGGCAGCAGGGGCTACTTGGGCTCAGCACTGTAGGTGGGGGAAGGGCACGCGAAAAGCTTTAGCGAATAAATTTATCAGAGCCAGAGGATCCCACAGGCAAGTGGAGGCAGGAGACCTGAGGGGAAACAGGACAGAGGGGCCCCACAGGGCGGGAGGGCTGGAGGGGCACCAAGGTGGACCCCAGCCAGCTCTGGCTGCCGACCTTTGGACCCTCAGTCTTCTGCCCCCAGCACGAGGCCAGAAACTCAAGAGTCTAGGGTTGGGTTGCATTTCAAGCGAAATCCTAAAAGCATGGGCCTCCTTCTGCTGCCCAAGGGAGAAAGGGGGGAGGTGTGGGAGGGCCTTCAAGGAGCATCCAACCCAGGCAAGAAGTCAGACAATGGACAGGAAAACAGAAACGCGCACCCTCGCGGCGGACAGGGAGGAGGCAGAGAACTCTCCAGAAAGGCATCTCCCACACCCCAGGCGATGGGCATCTCCAGAGCTCTGGGATGGAGACCACTCTAAGCATAGGACGGGTCCCTCTCAGTCCCAGGCCACTGAAAGACCAGGGCTGGGGAAAAGCAGAAAAGAATCTGAGAGGAAGTTAAAATCCAGGCATGGGCACACGTTTGCTGGGCCCAGTGTCCAGCCCTGGGGTGGGTGATCGGCCCACGGCCTGCCCACCCCCCAGCAGCAAGGGGTTCTGCTCCGCTGGCCCGCCCTCCGCCGTAGGAACCAGAGGCAGCGGCGGGAACAAGAGGCTTTATAAAGATCCTTGCTCTAACCGCTTTGTGCTAAAAAATGATGGCCTCTCCCCAAGCTGCTGGGATTTTGTTTTTTCTTCTTTCCTTTCTGCCGTTAACACAACATCTGGGTTTGAGATCAAGGGTGATACACTGGCTGATGAATTCACCGCCAGATGTTGGCTACTGGAATGCACAACAGTAGACTTAATTCAAAGCACACGCAACCGCAGAGCCCCTGCCCCCACCCCTCGGGCCACGGACACCACATGATGTCACTTCCCCCGGCTAGCAGCCTGCAAAACCGATCCCTCGCACTCCCAGCCAGATTTGGGATGGAAAAGAGCTGGGCGGGTGGAGAGTCAAGGGCAAAGACAATGATCCCAAGAACACAGGCTGTGTTCAGACTCTGAGAGAGGACGAGCACCCAGGGAAAAGCCAGGGAGGCCAGACTGTCCTGGGAGGGGGGAGGGGGGGCAGGGGAGGGGCAGCAGGGGGCTTCTGGGAAAACTAGGGTGTCCTCAGCGCACGGCAACGTGGCCTGGGCTGGCCAGGGGGTGTGGCTCACTCGACCAGCCCAGGCAGAGAGTCACATCATCCCCCCCGGACCCCACCAACATCTTTTGAGTCCTACTGTGTCCGTGGACGTTCCTGGGAGGCCACGAAGGATACACCAAGCCGTACCCATAATCCGTGGGGGGGGGGAGCCAGACCCAGAAGGAGAGCTGTCTTTGCCAAGCCTGTGTATTTTATTCTCACTGGGTCGTCTTTACTATCTTGCCATGGGCCTGGCCACTCTGGAGGCATTTCACCTGCTACGTTTATGAATGTATCCTAGTAGGACACTTCCCAATGGGGCCGCTCTGCCTGGGCACCAGCTTCCGATTCCAAAGCACGGGTCAAGCTGTGGATGTTAAAACGTGACTTCTAGACCCTCGAGGCCTCGTCTCAACAAACTCAACACACGCTAAGCCCCCAGGCCCTGGTTCCGGGCGAGGCCGAGCTTCTGGCGTATGGAAAAACCACGCATTTGCCCAGAAGAGACGTGGGAATCTTGGGGTTCGGAAAAAATACTCCTGTAAATACAAGGTCAAAATCCAGCCCCAGATCATCTGAGCCTCACCAGTGCACTGACTCAGATCGGCAGGGCTGGCTCAGCGTCAGCACAGGCCACGTCCCCTCTCGGCCCAGCCTACCCTCTGTGGCCTCCAGCGTGAACCCGGGAGGGTCGCCCAGGGAGAGCACTGCCCGCAGGGACACAGCTGCTTTGCCCTTCCACCCTGCTCCCAGGCCCGTGGTCCCTCCAGTCAGGGGCATGTTCCCGGGGCCACGCGCCCAGGGGGAGGGAAAGATAGCATCTCGACTAGATTTGGCAGACGTGTGCCCTGGACCCCCCTGTCCTGTGTCCCCAGGAGCGGGCGGGGCCGCCCTGTGCAGCAGCCGGAACGCAGTCGAGCCAAACCCGCTGCAGGCGCCGGGGTCTGACGGCCGCGACAATGGCCTGCGGCCGCAGGGGCGAGTGTGGGGAAGGCCACTTCTCACACAGAAATGAGGTCACTGCAGCTGCAAACGCCCTCCGTGGGTCACCCGGTCCCTTTCCTTGTCTCCACGTACAATTACATGCCAACCTCTTCAGAGGAAACCCAGCTGCCACTGACTCCAGGTGGGCTTCACTCCGCTGGGAGCCTGGGGACAGCTGCAGGGGCCCTGCCGTCTAGACACTCACACCCTCCAACCGCAGAGCTACCCAAGTCCCCGCCGACACCTGCCACTGCGTCCTGCGGCTGCCGCTTAGGACAAGACTTTCTTACCCCTCTGGGGTGGACGGGTGACACCGGATGGCTGGTCGACCTGGCTGGAGCTCCTTGAAGGTAATGAGCGTGTCTAAAGCCTGGCTGAGGGTAGCCTGGCCCCGGGACACGCCCTGGAGGGGGCCCCTCCATCCCACCTTCAAGGCCAGAGTTGGGAAAGTGAGGGGGTGCCCCCCCCCCCATCCAGCATCTAAGCCCAGTGGTAACAGCTGTGGCGTTGCCCTACAAAAGCTGTAACAAAATTACTAGGTTTTCGGGGCCCCCAATTGCCGTGGGATTCCCTAACTGCTTGCATGTGACTAAAGCACTTCCGGTGGCTGGGGGGGGGGGGGGGGCACAGTAAAGACGGGTGTGAACCCCTCCAGCGGGCCTGCATCTGCATGGCGAGCAGGGTGGGCGGACCTCACCAGCTGCACGGTGGGGGACAGGGCAGACAGTGACCCAGAAAGGGGACCGTGCTCGCGTGGGCTGCGGGCCTGCTCAGACCCCCCCCCTGGGGCTTGAGGCCATGCCCCTCCCCCCAGAACTGCACCACGAGGAAGCAGGGTGTGGTCAGACAGCCTGGGAGATGCCACAAGGACATTGAGTGCTGGCTCAGCACCCAGAAGCGCACAGGAGCGTCCGGCCCCACCTGCCCCTCCCGTCTGTGTGCCCGGCCCCCAGCTTTGTAGGTGCCCCTCGGTGGACACGGTGGTGAGGGCTTTCCCCAAACACCTGGCTCTGCCTTCCCTGCTGTCAGTGCCCGGCCGCTCTCGGTCGGCAGTGCAGCAGACTTCCTCCAAGGCCAAGTCTTTTAGGGAACTGAGAAGGGGGAAGAGGGCATCATTTCACAATTAAAGACCTCCCCGTGGTGCCGGGAGGCAACCAGGGGCTTCCTCCACTGAGCGGCAGCGCTGGGAGACCAGATGGCACCTTCGGGTCCCACCAAGCAAGCCTCCTCACCCTGGGGCGGGGGGTGGGTGGTGGCTGACATCCCCAGCTCTGGGGCAGGGCTGTGCCTATCCAGGGTGAGGGCAAGGCTTGGCCGGCGGGACTCAGGCCGGTGCTGGAGATGCCTGTGCTCACGACCCCTTAGGAGCAGATGCGTCTATGGAGGCCGACGTGTCGGGGAGGGTGACGGGGTGCACGAGAGAGCACAGGAACCAGCAGTGTGGGCCCAGCCCTGGGCCATTCGAGATTCTAGCACATTCGCTTGAGCTGCTGTCCACTGGATGCCCTGTCTCCATGGAGACCAGCACTCCCACCTCCACGGCCCCCTCGGGAGCAGGAGGGAGCCGTCTCTAAGAGCTCATCAGCTGCGCAGAGAAGAGCCTCGGCCCTCGCTGCTCGGCCGCCCTCCCCCCGCCCCCCCCAGGACCCTGGCAGGCCCCTGAGTTGCGCCCCGCCACCCTTCCTTCTCCTCGTGAGCCCAGGGGGATCTCATGCCAGAGGCCTTGGTCACGGTTCCCGAAGCCTTGGGCTCAGGCCGTTCCCATTCACGTGCTGCTGAATCACTTGAAAAAAATGCATCCCGATCCTGGGAGGATTTGCTGAGAACAGTGCGGCTTTGTGGAAGGGACTGCTGCTTTGCACTTTCTCCGCCAAGACCCCGAGGAGCAGCCAAGCTCAGCCCCGCAAACCCCAGGCCTGGAGCCCGCAGCGGGGGGCAGCCGCTGGACGGGGCGGGGCAGGAGGCAGAGGGAGCCCAGGGAGGCGCGGAGGGAGCATCTGGCCACCCCCCTGCAATCCCTCCCCATCCGCAGGCTGAGGAAGGGGCACGGAGGGGCTGGGGGCTGGGGCGTCCTCACGCTGCCCCTGACAGGCCGGGACCCCGGGCCAGGCTCTGCTCCGGGCTGCCCCACTTTCAGGGGTGAAGGCAGAGGGCTGGGCCCAGGGCTCAGGCCCATCGGCACGGCAGCACCCGCCCCCCCCCCCCCCCCCCCCCCCCGCCTCGCGTAGGGCTGAGGCATGCGTAGGGCTGAGGCATGCGGTCTGCGTGCTGACCCCAGCCCACGGCATTTCTCAGGCAGAGACAGGGATCCCAGGGCCTGCGCTCCCAGCTTCCAACGTGGGAGAGGACCCAGCGGGTCTGTCCGGTCCTCACAGCCATCTCCCGCATGCCTGGGACGTGGCCTGGACCGTCACAGGAACCGCGGAGGCAGGCCACGCTAACACATCAACTCCCTACCACATTACGCTTCCCGCTCGTCTGAAGAACTACTACAGGGCAGAGAGGGTCCCCCGGGGCCCCAAGTTTTAAAAAATCTTACTTTTCCCCCTTATTCTACATTCCTGGGGTTCTGGATATTATCATACACCCGCGACCGTGCCCCTGGCTGGGCGGGGGCAGGGACAGTATGAGGACCCTCAGAGCAGCACACACAGAAGGCAGGGTCACAGCCAAAGCCATCGATGCCTGCCGGTGTGGCAAGAGCAGGAGGGGGGTCATGCCATCACGGGGTGAACCGCCGTTCCCGTCTCTTGTCCCGGCACTGCAGGTCTGCACCTGTCCCGCGGGCAGCGGACCTCAGCCGCGCACACGTGCGGCTCTCCTTCTCCAACCCCCCTGGGCAACGCCAGACCGGCCACGGGGGCCTTCCCGAGTCCCTGTAGTCTGGGGGCGAGGACTCAGACGGGACTGCCAGGAAGCGACCAGATGGTAAAGGTTCTAGTAAATGCGGGAGGAGATGGAAACAGGGAGGCTGCCTCAAAATATGCGGGCGGGAGCATCAAACCCACGGGAAGTTCTAGAAAATACAGTGTTCGGAGAGGGAGGACCCAAGAAACGCTTCAGGAGAACGAAGGGGCACAGAGTCATCCGGGAGTCAGGAGTCCTCACTGCTTCTTGGCATGCTCCGCGGGAACCTGCCAGGAGCCCCACACTCTTCCAGGTGGCTCTGTCCCAGGGCCTCTGGCACCGCAGTCCAGGTGGGTCAGATCAACAGGGAGCAAAGACAGGGTCTGCCAGACCCCCAGCCTGCTCTTTGGGCACCTGACATCTTCATAGGGAGTCGGAGGTGGGCTGGAGGGCAGTCTTATTTTCTGCACTACTGGCCCCCAGCTCCTGCAGGACAGGTGGGAGAGGGCAGGGTGTCTCATCCCGCTCTCTGGGGACAGTGTAGGCGTGACCGTCCGGGCAGCGACGACCCACCCTCCACCGTGTCTCACTGCCTATCTCCTACATCTACTTTTAGCTCAAGTGTAGCTGAGAAGGGGCAGTTCCTCACCTAAAACACACGGGCCACAAATACTACCTTTGAAAGTAGAAACAAAAATCACCCTCTCAAAGGCAGGCTCGTCCATTCATTAGACCGGGGCTTCCAGCTGTCAGAAGACCTCGTTACTCAATGCTTGCGTCCTGTTGTGGCCATGGCTTTAAACCTGGGGATCTCACAGCACCCTCTCCGACCACAGAGAAGCTTCAGGAACAGGCAGGAGCTCCAGGTACCTCATCTTGAAATGTGCAACCCTGGGCAACTCAAGGCCAACACCCCTCCCGGCCCGGGGCTTCGTTCTTAACCGTGCTGGGCTTAGATCAGATCGTCGAGTTGGCTTTGCAGTCCTGACCCATGACATTCCAGAACCAGGGGACAAAACGATCACACCTTTTCTCCACCTAAAGCGGAAAAGCCAGACCGACAACAGAGTCCGAGGAGATGCTTTCAATGAGACGAAAACTCGAGGCAACAGAAGCCTCCTCACCCGAGATACTGAAGATTTGAAAACAACCCAAAAAACTCGGTGGGGTGCTGTTACTGCCCCATCCAGGTGGCGTATTTGGGGGTTCTGTGAGCCCGATGCTCTCCAGGGAAGCCCAGTTCAGCTTTCTCATGTGACTGGGTCACCCCACGTCTCCCTGGGCGCACCCCACAGGATGAGGGACGGGGGACAAACCCCAAGTTCACAGGCATGTAGCTAAGAAGGCACAGCAGCCCCGAAACGGAAGCAGCACGCAGGCAGAAGCCGGTTTTGAGCAGATATTCCAGCCTTGGGCTCACAACCGTTCATGACGTCATCCCTTAGGAAATGCACGTTAAAAGGGAAAAGGCCATTCATGGGCCAGTGATACAAATGCATCACGACCGAAGACGGATGATCCCACTCCGTGCACCCGAGGTCCTGGGGAGGGAGGGGGGACGCAAGCACGTCCCTCACACGCCGGTCCAGGGTCGCCTAACTATGGTTTGAGGTCCCAATCCACACCCACACCCCCCATTTTTGTAAATAAAGTCTCACCGGAACCCGGCCACGCCCATCCCAGTGTGAGTTGCCTATGGCCGTGTTTGTGGGTCATTGCCACCGACTGGCTGGCTGGCAAAGCCCGAAAAATGTACTGTCCTGTTCTCTGCAGAAAAAGTTTATCCACCCCCGTCCCAGCCCCTCAATATCTGCAACTGACAGATGAACCCCCCCGCCCCCCGCCGCCCAGGGCAAGGTCTCCAGGGCTCCTGGGTCAGCGGTACAGCGAGGGGTGGGACACTGACCAGCCGGCCAGGTGCCCTGCCACTGCCAGCCCCAGGCGGAGTCGCCAGGCTGGCCCGGTTGCTGGGGACCACTCCCCTTTCCTCCCTCGGCCTCTGTCTTCTGCCTCTCTTCCTGCCTCTCCTCCGCCTCACTCTCACTTCCCGATATTAAAGTTACAAGAACGTATACTAAGCGAGGTCCTGTTAAACGATGTTGGTTTTGTGGGTCTGAAAAAGACTTCAGAGGTTTCAGTGAAATCTCCCCGTTTCGGTCTCGGCCAACGGCTAAGCACCACCACACCGAAACTTCTGAAACTGTGCCTGCTTGACCCTGGATTCCCCTGAAAGTCCAGTGTCTGTCCGGCCAAAACATGCTTCATTCACCTGAGTCTCCGCTGTGCGAGCGGCGCGAGCGGGCAGCCCCCACCCGTGGCCAGGCCCGCGGACTGTGCCCCACAGGGGCTGCCGCGGTCGCGCCGGGGAGGCCGCTGTGAAGCGGGGTGCCTACTGGCTCCTGAGCGGGTGACGCAGACACAGAGGGCACGGGCTTGGGTACCAACGGTGTATTTATTGCGGGCGGAACTCTCGCGCTTATCACATCCTCTGGAACTCCTGCAAGCGTTTCCTGGCGTCTTCGAGAAACTGCTTGTGCAACTTGTTTTGTTCTTCAATTTGCTGCTGAAGGTCACGGATCATCTGACTGTGCCCGTCATCGTCCTCGAAGCCAGAGGGCCAGGGGGAAGTGGCGTCGCCTTCATACGGCCCTTCCTCGTCCGGGTCTCGGGAGGAGGGGGACTTCAGAAGAGCCACGCACGCCCTTCCCTGTTCTCTGGGCTCCTCCAGCTCAGTCTGGGGGTGGGCTCCCCAGCTCAGCCCCTGGGGTCCCGTCTGCCGACCCGGCCCCCGCCCCGTCTCCGCCCTCCGCCTGGGCCGCAATGCCATGCGGCCAGCTCCGTCTGGCAGGTCTTGTGGGGCAGGGCGACGGGGGCCCCCGGCCAGCGGGTCGAGCCCGGCCGGTGCCTGCCCAGAGCTGGAGCACGGGAGCCGGGTCTCTTCACCGACAGACCCTCCTGCCGGGGGAAACGACGGCTTACTCTCATTCCTAAACGTGAGCTTGGCCAACCTGTGATACTTCTGGTTCTCGAGCTCGCTCAGGAACTTTCTCCAACTGTCTCGGGACGCCGTCTGGCGGGCGTCCACATCCGCGGGTCGCATGGACTCCCTGCCAGGATCCATTTCCGTCTCCACACCTCCCGTCTTCTGGTCTCTTTGGGTCTCGCCTCCGTAGCCTTGCATCCCCGAGAGGCCGTGCTCCCCGCCGGGGCTGTGATCCGCCCCGGGCCTGGGTGCAAGGTTCAAGATCAGGTGTTCCTTCAGCTTTCTGTTGGTGTCAAACAACTCTTCGAAGGCAAACTCCAGCTCCCTCTGCCACCTGCTCCTGTCACCGTGCCAGCGCAGGGACACCGGTGACGTGGCTCCCCTTCTGAGGGGAGAGCCAAGCGGCCGCAGCTGTTCTAGGTCTTTCGCTTTTCCCTGGGGACCCTGATCCAGACAGTTGTTTTCCAGGCCTTGGACGGGAGAACGCGCCTCCTTTCCCGGCTGCCTCCTCCCGTCCCAGGCTCCTTCTCTCTCCCTTTTCTCCAGACCTTCCGGTCCCTCCACGGCAGCCAACAGCTTTTCCGTGTTCACCCCTCTGCTCACCTGCGGGTCAGCGGGACGGCGGCCACCGCCGGTCTTTGTCGAAGGCACTCGCTTCCCCTTATTCTTCTCTGGGGCGCAGCGGGGGCGACGGGTCGGGCCCGTGGCTTTGGTAGCCCCCCGCTTCTCCATGCCCACCGCCTTCCTCTTGGTGCGCTGGGGCTGCGGTCTCACCGGCTCCTCTGGGTGACTCCTCTCTGCTCTGTGCTTCTCCCCGGCCCCCTGCAGCCGGGCCGCTCCTCGCTGGGCAGGCCCCTCCAAGTCAGGTGGGTGCTCCCTGGCCTGTCCTCCCGCGACACCGAACGGATGCGCTAAACACGGCCTCTCCGGGCCTCGCGCTCGTGGGCTCGGGGACCCTGACTTCGGCCCCTCGGCCAGGCGCTGGGGCTGCTGGCGGTCTTGTCCTCTCTGCAGAGCAAGGTCTCCTCTCTCGCGGGCTTGGAGCAATCTGTGCTTCCGCCTCAAAAGTGGGGCTTCGTGGTTGGGTCTGGGACACGGCTGAGCGGTTCTGCCTGTGTTTCTTCTCATGTCGGTGGCCTCCGCGGGACACGGCTTCGGAGGGAGGGTGGTGGGGGCCAAGGCGCCAGGGGCCGAGGACACGCAAGGACAGGAGACGCACGCGGTGGCCCGGAACGCTCTGAGCAGAGCGGAGCCCCTGGAGACAAGGCACACGGAGCTCGGAATGCGGGACGAGCCCTACGACATGTCCCTCCGGATCACTTTGGCCCACACCCGCCCGCCAGGGCCCAGGCTCTGTTCCCAACTTGTCTTGCACACCTTTAACAAGATCCCGCAGGGCGACTGTTTCTGGTGGGGCGTGGGTCTGCTCTGCAGGGGACACGCGGCAATGTCTGGACACACGCTTTGCTGTCACGACACGCCAGCGTCTGGTATGTGGAGGCCTGGGACGCTGCTCCCCATCCCACGCTGCCCCGGGACGGTCCCCACGACGAACGCTGGTTCAGCCCCACACGTCAGCAGTGCCGAGGTAGAGACCCCCACCCCGGGAGACGCATCGGGACCCAGGCAGGGGCGGAAGGGGGCAAGGGTCTGGTCTCTGCAGGGGGAGGTGCTTGTAAATGGCAGGGGGAAAGGGAGGAGGAGGACGAGGAGCCTGTTAGGCAGGATGTGTGTGCACGTGTGCAAGGGTGCGCGTGTGCAGGCAAGTGTACACGCACGTTTGGCACCAGAATCCAGGGCAAACCAATCAGAGAGGGGGTTAAGCTTCTCTTCTCAGGATTCGCAGCTCTTCACTCGTGGGATTATCAGAGGGGGACGCTCCGGCCTCGGGAAGGGACCCGGGCTCTGCCCGCCTTCCCAGAAAAGGGGGGGCGTTTACACCAAAAAGGTGTGGAGTCACATCTGTGGCCCCTTGCAGCTGATAACAAGATGAGCCAGGCTGGCGGGCTAAAGGAGCCCCTCCCTGGACAGCTGCAGGCTGTGCCGAGCGCCCCTCCACCACCCCTCCCTGCTCTCATTTCTGTGGGCTGAGCAAGGCCAGCCCAGAGGCACGGTGGGAGTCGGGACACGGCACGCGTCCGTGGAACAGCCGACCGTCGCTGTGCGGGGCCCCCTCCCAGCACCTTATACGTCTTGGCTCATCTTTCTTCTAATAACCCCGCAAGGTAAGCAGCTATCAGCACCCCCTGGTTCACAGGTGGGGAAACTGAGGCAGGGACCGATTAAGAAACTTAGCCCAGATCACACAGCCGGCAAGTGGCAGAGCCAGGCCTATGCTGTGCACGGGACCACAGTGCCTTTGACCAACCGAGGGCCGCCGGCTCTGGGCAGATCTGATCACGCGGTGATATACTTCCAGTAGGGGTCAGAGTTACGCTCAGCCACTGTGCCCACCACCGCTATGAGCAAGAGGAGGGGGAGAGAAGACAAAGCTGGGGCATCAGACGCACTGATGGAGGTTTGGTAAAGGGGCCACGGCAATTCAACGGAGGCAAAAGCAGTTTGGGTGTTTTCTCCCCCGATGAATCATGCTGGGACAGCCACGTGCAAACACCACAAACACAGACCCCCTATCTCGGCACAGACAAAGTCATACACTGTATATAAAAATTAACTCAGGGGGCACCTGGGTGGCTCAGTCGGTAGAGCGTCCGACTTGGGCTCAGGTCATGATCTCCCGGTTCACGAAGTCGAGCCCCACGTCGGGCTCTGTGCCGACAGCTCGGAGCCTGGAGCCGGCTTCGGATGCTGTGTCTCCCTCTCTCTCTGTCCCTCCCCCACTCACGCTCTGTCTCTCTCTCCTTCAAAAATAAATAAATGTAAAAAAAAAAAAAAAAACAACACCCTGACCACTGTGTCAGCTTTGGAAAAAAAATTAACTCAGAATGGATCACAGACCTTAACGTAAGGTCTAAAACCACGGCTATTCAGAAAGAAACGTGGGTACATCTTCACGACCTTGGGTTAGGTGAAGATGTCTCAGATACAACCCCAAAAACACAACCAATGAAAGAAACTGATAAAATGCCATCGACACTCGAGACATTTCCCTGCCACGAGACATCGTTAGTAAGTGAGGACACAAGGGATAGGCTGGCAGGAAGTACCTGTGAGTCACATATCCAACAAAAAAGGCTTGAATCCAGATTATGTAAACCACTCAAAATGCAGGAAGACAAACAATCCCATTTTTCAACGGGCGCACACACACACACACACACACACACAACATCAAACCAGACCCTTCCCTGGGGGAGAGGCACACCGCTAATAAGGCACGAGACGCTCAGCATGGACGGTCCTCCGGGGAACGCACACTGAAGCCACAGCAAGGTCCCATCCACACCCGCCGGGCGCGAATTACGGCCATAATTAAAAAGACGGACCATAACAAGTGTTGGTGGGGACGGGGAGGAAGCAGAAGCCTCACACACCGCCGGCGGGAACGCAAAATGGTGCTGCTGCTTCGGGAAGGAGTTTGGCCGATTTTTATTTATTTATTATTTTTTTTTTTTTAATTTTTTTTTTTTAACGTTTATTTCTTTTTGAGACAGAGAGAGACAGAGCATGAACGGGGGAGGGGCAGAGAGAGAGGGAGACACAGAATCGGAAACAGGCTCCAGGCTCTGAGCGGTCAGCACAGAGCCCGACGCGGGGCTCGAACTCACAGACCGTGAGATCATGACCTGAGCCGAAGTCGGCCGCTCAACCGACTGAGCCACCCAGGCGCCCCAATTTGGCCGATTTTTAAAAGGCAAACCCAGATCTGTCAGGTGACCCGGCAGTCGTGTGGCCAAGAGAAAGGAAAGCACGTGACCCAAGACACGACCTTCCCGGGGGAAGTGGGGAGCTTGGGTCTGAGTCTCAGATGCCCAAGACTGAACTCTTCCCAACCCGGGAATGGCCACGGTGGTGTCCAAACAGGGGAAGAGAGGTCTGGAGAGCTGTGGCTGTCCCCTCGTCTGCCTTGGAAGATACCCGCGGGGAGGGGGGAGAGTGTACCCCGAGATCCGGCGGTCCACTGGCTCCCCCTCTGCTCACTGGCCCCGGACAGTAGCCTGGACACAACTGTCCCACTCTGGAGTGCCCCCCACCACTCCATCACCCCAAGCCAGGCCCCCGGAGGCGGATACCCCAAAGCCGCTGAGCTGGTTTTCCTGGACACACACAAATGGATGAAACGGAAAAATCTGGGGACAAAGACGTCTTGGGGACAAAGTCCAGAACTGACAACCAGCAGACGCCCCCCTCGCTGTCCGTCCACGTCCCCGGCTCCTGCGTGCTGACGCTCCAAGCCCGACCCCGCTCGCTCACTTAAGACCAGAGTGTTCTCAGCGTCCTGGGGTTCTCCCTCCGGTCTCCTAAGCCTGCTCCCCCAGAGCTGGACGGCTGCCTGCCCCATGCCGGCTGCCTGCCGCCCCTCGGGGCAACCACAGCCCCGGTCCCTACACAAGCCCGGCTCAGAGCAGCAGACGGAAGGAAGGTGGTCACCGACTGGCCTCTCGTGCCAAGCGGACACTGGGCCCATTCTCTCTCTCACCCTCTGCGGCCCCAGCGCGGCGGCCACCCCCAGGCAGTCGCTCAGACAGCCTTCTGATAGAGACGGGCCCCTGCCAGGCTGCTGGGGGGACCCCGTTTGCGGGCGGCGGGGAAGCGCCAGGCCCACAGCAGACTCCGGGGCACCCCGCGCCCGTGAGCAGGAAGGACAACAGTGCCACAATCAGAGGCCGGGAGGTGCCCAGACCAGGGGCTCCGAGGGCAGGCAGGACGGAGGGTCTCGGGTCCGTGGCTCCCTCCCGTGTACAGGGTGCACAACACCACAGGGCTACCAAGCGGGGACACAGTAGAAGCCGACCATCCCCCTCACGTGGTCTCACCGTGAGGAGCTCTATTCCTACCCCACTTTTGGATGGGGAAACCGAGACTCAGAGACGTTAAGTAACTTGTCTGAGGCCACACAGCTCAGAAGCAGTCCAGCAGGGATTCGAATCTGAGCAGGCAGACCCCTGATCTGAGACACCTACCCTGCAGCTGAGGGTGGTCAGATCACCCGGGGGCGCCTGGGGGGCTCAGGTGGTTAAGCGTCAGACTCTTGCTTTAGGCTCAGGCCCTGATCTCCTGATTTGCGGGTTTGAGCCCCGTGTCGGGCTCTGTGCGGGCAGCGCGGAGCCTGCTTGGGATTCTCTCTCTCCCTCTCTCTCTCTCTGCCCCTCCCCTGCTTGTTCTCTCTCTGTCAAAATAAATAAATAAATAAATAAATAAATAAATAAATAAATAAACTGCAAGCAAAATTAAGAACTTACCACCTGACATTTGTCCTCTCGGGATTCTGAGGTGCACAGCTTCTGTGCTAAGCGGGCGGTTGGGGGGGGGGGAGGGAGTCCACAGTGTTTTCCGTGTGCTTTTCTCTGAGGTCATCGAATGAACCACCCTCCCCTTTCCCATTCGAGTATTTTACTTGAACATCGAAAGGCAAGATCCAGCACAGTGCTTCCTGAATCTCGTGGAGAGTCAGATTTTGATCCGGAAGGTCTGGGGTGAGGCTGGGGGCTCCGATTTCTGAGGAGCCCCCAGGGGAAGGGATACTCTGGTCCGGGGACCATACTTTGAGAAGGGCGGCCCTAGTAGGTGGCTCTACCCAGTATCAGGGCCTTGATCTGCCTCCTCCCCAGCCTCCTCCCCACCTGAGCCCCTCCGGAAAGACCCCTAATCAGGCTCTCTGTGCCCCCACCCCCGCCCTGACCCCGGCCACTCCTCCTCTGTCCTCGGCCACCATTCTAGCCCAGCTGGTGGTCGGGCTGTGACATCTTCTCACCCACACCAGCAGGTCTCCAGGTGCAGCCCACAGCCTGCCTGCATCCCGTCACCTGCACTGCCGGTGAAAATGCAGATTCCGGGGCCCTGCTGCCCACAGATCCCGTCCCAGCCTCTGCAGGGAGGGGCCCAGAGCACGGCCGGCTCACCAGGCAATCACCAGCTCCCAGACAATACCCACCAGGGTCCACAGTCCCCGGCCTGCGGGCCGGAGACCCTGATGGCAGCGTGTGATCTGTCTCCCTGCCGTTCCCAAATGCCCCCCCCCCCACCGCCACCATCCGGGTCCAGCGCCCCGGATACACAATTTCTTGTTCCACCAACAGATACCTCCTCAGCCCTACCCACGTTTCCCAAGCCAGGTCCCGTGGCCCCCTGGGCTCTGTAGCAACTAGAGAAACACTCCTGCCCTCTCCAAAGGCCTGCAGGCTCAGTGCCTGGGTCACAGGGTTTAGCACCTTTTCTTTGAAACACACAAAAATAGACACAGAAAGGCTCCCGTTAGCTGGTGCGGCCAGAGAGGGAGAACATCTCCATATAATTAAGGCTTACCCTCTCAGATGCAAAGTTCATCATTTCTGTCCTCTGAGAATACACAGAATAGATCAAACTTGACCTCTTTTGGAACACTCCAGATTCTGTTTTGGACGGTAACATAAAGATTCCCTTAAAGGCTTTTAAAGTGCATAGGACTAGGGGAGCCCGGGTGGCTCAGTCAGTCAAGCGTCCGACGTCAGCTCAGGTCATGATCTCACAGTTCATGAGTTTGAGCCCCACGTCGGGCTCTGTGCTGACACAGCTCAGAGCTTGGAGCCTGCTTCGGATTCTGCGTCTCCCTCTGGCTCTGCCCTTCCCCTGCTCGTGCTCTGTCTCTCTCTCTCTCTCTCAAAATTAAATAAACATAAAAAAATAAATAAGAAAGAAATTAAAATGCAGAAAACTAAAAAAATAACGAAAAGAAAGAAAAAGACACGTGTAGGGTAAGGTTCCTCTATACTAAGTGACCTCCCCGAATACAATCTGGGTTTTATAGGTTGACTTTTCTCTTTAATATTATTTTTGAGAGACAGAGAGAGAGACAGAGGATGAGCGAGGGACGGCCAAGGGAGAGGGAGACACAGAATCCGAAGCAGGCTCAAGGCTCTGAGATGTCAGCACAGGGCCCGACGTGGGGCTCAAACCCACGAACCATGAGATCACGACCTGAGCCGAAGTCGGACGCCTAACCGACTGAGCCACCCAGGCGCCCCTCCACGTTGACTCTTTATAGCTGCCTATGTCCTCCTCCCTGGTTGTGAGACAGACAGAGAGTGACAGCCAGTGCCCTATCTTCCTTTCTCCAACAGCTCCCAACTCCTGTGGCCTGCCACCCACACAAGGGAGTTTGTTAAACTGTGTCCAAAGAATAAACAGAGTCTGCAGTACGGGGCACGCACAGGCTCTTCTGTGAGTCAAGTTCACGAGTGTGTGAGTCTAGCCGTCCCAAGTCCAGCTGCACGGAGAGCCAGCCTGCAATTCCCCGCGGGGATCGAAGGCACACCTCCAGCTCAGAAGATTTTTAAGAGGCTTGAACACCCGACCAAACCTGACAACACTCGATGGATGGGGAAGACATTTACAACCCACACGTGGGCTCCCCCCCACCCCCCCAGCCCCGGCTGCACAAGCACAAAGCGGGAGCGGCTCGGCAGGGACGCGCGTGATCTTTACCTGTGGCGACAGAGAGGCCTCGGACAACCAGGGCGACGGTCCGGCCCGGCGCTGCCCCGGTCGGACCCCAGCCGGGCGTGGAGGGGACGCGCAGAGGAGCTGGGGGGCACGTGGAAGAGGTGCGCCCACACCCGGGGAGCCCACCCTGCTGCCACCCCACGGGATGGAGTGAGGCAGCCCGGCTCCCGGGAAGGCTCGGTGAACGTCCGAGCACCGCAGAGACGTAAAAGCAGACGATGCAACCCACGTGCACGGAGGCGACAGACGTGTGTCGAAATAACCTTAAGGGGCAAGAGGTGTCGACAGCCAGCATGTGTGCTTAGCATCGGGGGCAAAGCTTCATAAAGTGTAACTAATGAAATGCTTCGGAATTAACCTAATTAAGAAATATGTACACGTGGTTTCCCCTGGGTGGCTCAGTCGGTTGGGCATCGGCTTTGGCGCAGGTCACGATCTCGCGGTTTGTGGGTTCGAGCCCCGCGTCGGGCTCTGGGCTGACGGCTCGGAGCCTGGAGCCTGCTTCGGATTCTGTGTCTCCCTCTCTCTCTCTGCCCCTCCCTCACTCACACACTCTCTCTCTCTCTCAAAGAATAAACATTAAAAAAAAAAAAAAAAAAACTGGGAGCCTGGATGGCTCGGTCGGTTGAGCGTCCGACTTCGGCTCAGGTCACGATCTCACGGTTCGTGGGTTCGAGCCCCGCGTCGGGCTCTGGGCTGACGGCTCGGAGCCTGGAGCCTGCTTCGGATTCTGTGTCTCTGCCCCTCCCCTGCTCATGCTCTGTCTCTCTCTCTCTCTCAAAAAAAAAATAAATAAATAAACAGGGGCGCCTGGGTGGCTCCATCAGTTAAGTGTTCGACTTCGGCTCAGGCATGATCTCATGGCTCATGAGTTTGAGCCCTGCATCGGGCTGTGTGCTGACAGCTCAAAGCCTGGAGCCTGCTTGGGATTCTGTGTCTCCTTCTCTCTCTGCCCCTTCCCCTGCTTGTGCTCTGTCTCTGTCTCTCAAAAAATAAAGGTTAAAATTAAAAAAAAAAAAAAAAAGAAACATTAAAAGAAAGAGAAATATACATAAATGAGAACTACACGTTCACTAAGGAGAAAATCTGAATACTAGAGAGATGTGTCTTCCCAGAAAGGATTCACAAAAAACTAGAGAGTTCCACAAGGGGGGGGGGGGGGGAGGGGCTGTAGCCTCTCTTCAGGAGGAGAATGGAAAACCTGTCCGAGGAAGAAAAATCCTAAGGAACCAAGAGGGTCTGGAGAGGAGCCTGAAGGAGATGGAAAAGTCTAGAACAGAACGATGTGGTGGTGACGAGTATGAACTGTGTGACCCAGCACAGGTTTCTTAACTCTGGGTGCCTCGGTTTGTTCCTCTGTGAGACAGTGGTAACAGCAGCACCCATGTGCACAGGTGCTGGCATTCAGCACCATGAAACACCCAAATGCTTGCCAAGCTACTTGGGGAAGAGGGTGGTACTTACTGTGTGTGTCTCCAGATGACTGAGCGAGACCAACAACACATTACAGGGAGGTGGAAACTTGCCAGGTGGAAAGGAGCACTTGCTAAATGGCTGTCTTGAAATCCTGGGGGTGACTTGTAGGTAGTGAGACACCCATCCCTGGAGGCATCCAAGCCCAGCCCGGATGAAACAAACATCAGAGACATTTTAAACTCCATTTCTCTGAGCTCTAGCCTCTAACAAGACAACCACTGGGCTGCCCAGAGCCTTGGGGTTTGCCCACTTCCTGACTCTCAGCCAAGTTTCCGAGTGGTGGTTCTTAAAGTCAGCTGGGCTTCTGGACCAGCTGAATCGGAACCACTGGGAGCAGGGGGGAGTCATGGTAGAAGAATAATCCTGGCCAAGTCCCACAGCAGAGTTTTGCACCCACATCCTAGGGTGGGGCTTATAAATCTGTACACCCCCCTGACCAGCTTCAGAGACGGACACGAGGCACAGACTCTCCCAAACCCATGGGGGACACCGGGCTAGCCAAGGGGGCCGCTACGGCTGACCCAACCGGGGGCTTACTTTCTAAACGTCCCTTGACTATGTCAATCATCGGGTTTCCCCGAAACCTCGCACCCCCAGGTACCCAGTGCTGGTCAGGGGTCCCCCACGACCGACGGCTGTCCTTGCCGCACGATGACTTCTCCCCATTCCCTCAGACAGGGACCTCCAGCGCCAGCCCTGTCCCCAGCCACCACCACCCATCCAGCTGCATATGGAGAGCCCCGTTAGTGCAGGGCTTCTAGGGGAACCTGGGGGGCTCAGGGGGTTCAACGTCCGACTTCGGCTCAGGTCATGATCTCACGGCTCGTGGGTTCGAGCCCCGCGTCGGGCTCTGTGCCGACAGCTCGGAGCCTGGAGCCTGCTTCGGATTCTGTGCCTCCCTCTCTCTCTGCCCCTCCCCTGCTCACACTCTGCCTCTCTCTCTCTCAAAAAATGAATATTAAAAAAAAAAAAATGCAAATTAGCCTTCTGGACATGTGGCCTGGCGACCTTGACTGGCCCACTTCCCAAGGCCCTTGTAAGACCTCCCTCCCCCAAACAGTTGGGCACACATGGAGTCCACCCCACGACGGATAAGGGGCGGGCACCACTGGAGCTTTCAACGGCCTGCACTGGGTTCTCCAGGGCGCACTGGCCGAGGGAGGCTGGACTCACAGCTCCCCACCTCCACCAGCAGCCCAGCGTCTGCCCCAGCCGTTGACCAAAGGCAGGCCGTTGCCGCGGGAACGACAGAGCTGCCGGCCTGTGACATCAGAGCAGGGCTGAAGTCAGGGACGGTGACCAGCCAGCCAGAGGGCGAGCGCCTATGAGGACACCTGTTGGGAGGCTACCAATCACGAAGATTTGCTTCAAGCGGCTGGCATGACGAGCAGACAGACGGCACACACACAGGCACATCATGAAGGTCGGGGCGCGGGTGCCCTTTTGGGGTTTAAGGAGGGGCCCGGCAGCACATGCTGGTGAGGAGGGCCAGGGGGTCGCTCTTCTGAGCTGTCCCGAGTCAAAGTCGGGGATCCCCAAGATGCTGCCGCCCCTTTCCCCCGCCCCCCCCCGCTCGGAGAGCCTCTGTCCCCACTCAAGTCAGGGACCTGCAGGACGCCGCTGCTGAGCAGAGCTAACCAGACGAGGAGGGGAAGGGCTCCTGGCCCCGGCCCCCTGTGGCCACCCACCCACACAAAATAAGAAACCAGACATGCCTGACCTCGTTTCTAGGGCGGGGGGGTGCCCTCCGCCAATCTGACAGTCAAGAAATTTAGTTTGGAGAACATGACTTTGGCCTTAAGAAGTCAAAGCAACTGATTCGGGGGCTTGGTTTCTTCTCTTTTTTTTTTTTTTTTTAATCGTTTATGTTTGAGGAAGAGAGAGAAAGAGAGAGCACAAGCAGGGGAGGGGCAGAGAGAGGGAGACACAGAATCCGAAGCAGGCTCCAGGTTCCAAGCCATCAGCACAGAGCCCGACACGGGGCTCGAACTCAAGAACCGTGAGATCATGACCTGAGCTGAAGGTGGACGCTTAACCGATTGAGCTGCCCAGGCGCCCCGGGGTTTGGTTTCTTGAGAGGAGAAGGTTACTAGCGGGAACTTGGCTGAATCGTGGGAATCTTGGGGACAAAAGCCTTTGTCTGGGGCCGGAACCTCCCACCGAAGTTCTCAACCACAGTCTGCCCCCTCCACCCCCTTTCTGTTGGGGTCCCTCTTCCTGGTCCTGCGGGTACAGAGAATTCTACTTCTGCTGCAGTGAATACCCCTCCAGCCCCCCAGCCCCTTCAGCATGGTCTTCTGTACCCACCTCCAGCAAGGGACAAGTTCGGGGTGGGGGTGGGGGGTGGAATAAACAGGGCGTCCAAATGTCACAGCTTAGGGGGCCCCCGACGGCCTTCCAGAACGTCCCGGTATGGCCACCACCGTCGAAGACATTTCTCCCGAGCCCCGGTCCTCCTGACACCACCTCGGCAACAGCTCCCCTGCTCTGCGTTGACCTGCCCTGCTCGACGGCACTTCCTCTCTGGGCCCACCACGGGCGTAGGACCCGCCAGCTCAAGCCCAGGCCCGTACTGCTGCGCTCCGCGGTTCGACCCGCACCTTCGCGAACCTTAGCTTCGAAAACGACACGTGTCATTCACACGCGTCATAGAAAAATTAGGAACCGCACGCTTGTAAGAGAACGTCTCATTTCCCACCCCCATCTGAACACGCCGCGTTAAAAGAAAAAAAAATTGTACACCATTTGGTCCCGCAGAGCATCAGAAGCTGTGATTTATTTAACTGCTCCCCTGCTGCCGTGTATGTAGGTGTTTCTAACGCTTCCCTAAGACAAACGAGACGGAAATGAATATCCTGACTGAACGCTGGCACGTGTGCTGAATTCCTTCCCTCAGAAAATGCCTAGATACAGGGCTGCCTGATAAGACGGGAGACTGATTTTTAAAGCCCCCGAGTGGCGAGGCCGAAATGCCCTTCCGAGCCTCTCAACTGCTCGGGTTAAGACAGAATCCTACAGTCAAGCCCTTCCAAGGACAGCAAGCCCCTCAGCCAGATGAACCAAGCCACGGGAAGTCCAAAGCTGTGACATCCGGTCCCATTTCTAGAGACGCGTGCCAGGACCAGGCTCCTTGCATTCCTGGCCTGAGCCCTCAGCTGCGTGACCTTGGGTGAGTCATCCAACCAGTCCCCGTCCAGACAGGAGAGGACAGCAGCCTCACCGGCCTCACCGAGGCCTCGTGACCAGGAAGGGACACGGGAGGCCCTTCTGTGCTGGGAAGGCCTCGACAGCTGGTATCTTCATCTAAGAGAGGTACAATTGGGGGCGATGAGCCCTGGGTTTTCAATCCCTGCCTTCCAGAACTGGTGCACAAAAAGCCAAGGCCGCTACAGATTTGTTCCTTCCTTCTCCGTCCTGGAGCCACCTTGGATGAGGGGACAAGATGTACGCAACTGGGCGGCCTGCATCCTGGCTCTGCTCTAGCATAACCCTCCCCCCTCCTGAGATGCCAGGCTGGTCCTTTCCTTCCCAGAGACTTAAAAATTGAAGGCTAAGTGCTAGGAGAGCTGTAGACAGAAGCCCCCAGGAGAGCACCTGGGTACACACGTCCAACTAATAACCCTGTACCCAAAAAGCAGGGCGCCTTACGTGCCCCCAAAGCCAACCGGCCACAGGGGCCGCCACAATCCTCCTGAAACGCGCACTCTCCTCCGAACGGAACAGGACCCTCTCCACGGACCCGAAGCCCACAAGTGATGCCAAGTCCCCTCTCTCCCGGCCCCTGACAAACGGAGCGCCAGCTCTCCAAAGCACCCTGGACTCCGGGCTGGGGCTGCGGCCGGGACGCCCAGGGGCCTTGTGACCTGGGCAAAGGGTCAGGTAATCCTCCTCGGCGTCGCAGCGCCTGGTGGTGACGTGAGCCCAGATCCCGCTGGGTACGTGTAAACACGCAAGACACACGGCCCAAACGGTATCACTGCCCCACACCTCTGCGTGCAACACACTCCTGGCTTTATTCTCACTCCTGTCCTTGCTTTCCGCTCTCGTGCACCTCATGGGACCTGGGGGAGGACACGGTGGCCTGGGGAGGGTCAGCCAACGCGGCACGGTGAACTCTCAGCCACCGGCGCGACCAGCCACAGAGGCGGAGCCGGTCGAAGGCGCAATCTCTCCTTGGCGCTACGATCTCGTGTGATCAACAAGCACACGGTCCTCCTGACACGTGGCCTCACCGTGAGTCCACCCTCGAGCCCCGAACTCCCCATCCGGACGGGGGGAGGAAGGCAGCTGCCGCGAGCTGGCCCCAGGACAGCCCGGCTGGCCTTCAGCGGCCAGAGCTGGCCAGGAACGACGCGGGTTTATTTCCCGCGCCAGCCGCGGCCTCTCCCTAAAGAGCTCCGGGACGGAGCATCGTGCTGGGTCTCAGAATCCTGGGTGCAGTGGGGGGACCGACGGCCGTCGAGGCCCCCCTCCCCCTGCACCGCACTCTTTCACAGAGCCTTACTCAGCGTCTACGAGGGCACGCCCTCCAGAAGCTCAATCCTGCTCGTACGGAAGAGGAAATGGAGACTCAGACGGGCACAGGGGTTGGGATTCGGAACCACTTCTGGCTGGCCTTTCTCCCAATACCTTCTGCTTTGTCTTTTTTCTCTAACATGTCGGTCCGCTTTCTCATCCCGCCCTTCGTGAAGAATCGGCAGTTGAATGCTTTCTAACCAGCACCTTCAATTACAGCGACAGGGGTGAGGGCAAAGCCCGGTGCTGCGGTCTCGTGCCTCACCGGCTCTGTGAAGGTGCCCCCAGCCCCTCATGGGGCTGCCAGGAAGGCCCAACCAACATCTCCAGAGTATAGACCAGAAAGGGACAAGTAAAGCCTCACCCCAAGCCAGGTCCTGTCCCCAAGGACACGCCGATGTGATCTCGGGGTCTCTCTGCCCACGGAACGTTCCACGGCAGAAAGCCGGGGTTTTGCCCTGCAGCTCATCTCTGCCACTGTGCTCGCCGGCTCGAGCCCAGAAGGGGGAGGGGGGGTGGATTCACCGTATCTTTGAGGTCAGTTCGGGGAATGACACCCCACAGGCCAACAGGGGAGAGGGGAGCCAGCACCAGAAAGCCCACATGTGCAGCCGGCCCTCACGACGGCCCAGGGCTCGGCTTGGGTCCGGCCGGGGCCCAACGGCCCCCGACCGGGCTCTGTGTGCCACACTGCCCACCGCTCAGCTCTGCTGCCCGGCTCAGAAGCCGCTGTGGGCCTCGAACTCCTGGCGCACAGGGCTGCATCCCAGGACACCGGGTTTGAACAGCAGGCTCCAGCGGTGGGAGGAGGCTGAGGGCCACCCCACGCTGCCCGCTAAGAAACCGCAAAGGGAACCCAGCTCAGGGTCCCCTGGCCCTTGTGAAATCAGCCAGCGGTGACGGCCACTCACCCCTGCGAACGTACTAAAAACCAGACTCATACACCTGGAACAGACGAACAGCCGTACGGGAACCGCACCTCAGTAAAGCCGACAGAACTCACGGCCCGTCTCCGAGGCAGATGAAGGATGATGGGTGCTCTGAGGGGCCACGAACCCTTCAGTGTGACCGCTTCTCGGGGGACCCAAGGCAAAGTCAGGCGGCTCTGGGGCGGCACGTGTCCCCAGGCTCAGCGCCCTCACCCGATCACGTGGGGGCCTCTCCTCCACCTCTCCCCTCCCGAGGAAACCTCACTCTGTCCTTCCATTTCTTTTTCCTCTTTTTTAATGTTTATTTTTGAGAGAGAGAGAGAGAGAGAGAGAGAGAGAGAGAGAGACAGAGTGCAAGCGGGGGAGGGGCAGAGAGCAAGGGAGACACAGAATCCGAAGCAGGCTCCAGGCTCCCAGCTGTCAACACAGGGCCCTAGGCGGGGCTCGAACCCACAAACTGTGAGATCACGACCTGAGCCGAAGTCGGACGCTTCACTGACTCAGCCACCCAGGCCCCCCGGGGTGGGGGGAGAATGTTTAAAATGCGAAAGCAGGGGTGCTGGGTGGCTCAGTTGGTTAAGCGTCTGACCCATGATTTCAGCTCACGTCATGATCTCACGATTCACGGGGTCCGAGCCCAGCTCTGTGCTGATGGCGTGGAGCCTGTTTGGGCTTAGTTTCCCTCTCTCTCTGCCTCTCCCCTGCTCATTCTCTCTCTCTCGAAATAAATGAAAATAAACCTAAAAAAATAAAAATAGGGGAAAGGAAGGAAACATTAGACAAAAAGAGGGAGGTGCACCGTAAGAGACTCTTAAATACAGAGAACAAACTGAGGGCTGCTGGAGGGGAGTTGGCGGGGGGAGGAGCTAAATGGGGGATGGGCATTAAGGGGGGGCACCTGTTGGGATGGGCACCGGGTGCTGTATGTAAGTGATGAATCACTGATTTCTACTCCTGAAGCCATTACACAACAGTTTAACTAACTTGGATGTAAATAACATTTAAAAACTAATAAACAAAATAAGATAAAATTAAAGAATAAAATAAATAAAACTAAATAAATAAAATAAAATAATTTTGAAAGCACTCAGTGCAACTGGGCTTTTAAAATAAACACGTCCTGGGGCGCCTGGGTGGCTTAGTCAGTTAAACGTCCGACTTCGGCTCAGGGTCACGATCTCGCAGTTTGTGGGTTCAAGCCCCGCGTCGGGCTCTGTGCTGACAGCTCGGAGCCTGGAGCCTGCTTCGGATTCTGTGTCTCCCTCTCTCTCTGCCCCTCCCCTGCTCCTGCTCTGTCTCTCTCTGTCTCAAAAATAAATAAAAACATTAAAAAATAAATAAATAAATAAATAAATAAATACGTCCTAAAGATTCTTCTAGGTCACAAACATGAATCCGTAACACCGCTGAAAATGACAGCTGAATATTTTGCTGTCAGGTTAGAGCTTCATTTATCTGCTCATCTGCAGTCGATGGGCTCACCTCTGAGCGAGAGGTCTTTCACCCTCCACCCTCCATCCTCCAGCCCCAGCCAAGCTCTCGTGGCTCAGAATCCCGAAGGTCGGGCTCCTCTATTAACACCTCCCGTCTTCTCGGCTACCTGCCCGCTGCACGACCCCGAGCAAGTGACCTCATCAGCCGTGCCTCACCGTGACCTTCTGTAAAATGGGGATAACAACTGAACGGGCAGGGCTAACACCAGGAACGCGCGGACATACCTCCAAGCACTCGGCACTTACTAGCAACAGCCGTTATTGTCACGGTCCCCGTCCTGTGCCCTTCCCAAACTTAGGATGATTTCCTGCCTGGCTGCCCGCAGGCGGCCCGGGAACCCGGCCTGTGTCTCCCCAGCTCCCTTCCCTGTGCGATCGATCACCACGGCCTCTGCTCTGTTCGGTGGGGGTGGCGTGCACAGCACAGGGTCTCACGTGGAGACAGCGAACACCCCCCCCCCCCAAAACACACACACACCAGAAACTCCTGTGAGCAGCGTCCCTGCTTGTTCTTGTGATCCTCGCCCACAACCCTAGCAAGTAAGTAATTTACCATCTGTTTGGGGCTGGAGAAACTGAGGCAGACAGCACTGGCCCAGGACCTCACCCCTCTGGACGCTGGCACGGGGCTGCACGGCGGCCTCCCTAACAGGCTTGTTGTAAAAGTCAGCTCCCTCGTTTCCTGCTGACTCGACTTCCCCTCTGTGTTGTACTTCCCCTTCCCTCCCGGGGCCCCCCCGCCTACCCCGATTTTCCCCCGTCTGCTGAGCCACGGCCAGAGGCTTTCCCGTGTAGACCCAGGCTCTGTATCCCAGCAGAACTAAACGTGTGGAGGGTAGCCCTGAGCACGTGAGGGGATACCTGGTCTCTGGGCACTGAGGGCGAACTCCAGAGATGAGCCCCCACGAGCCCTTCCCGCCCCTGCCCTCCCCACCAGCCCCACCAGCCCCACCAGCCGCTACACCTGCCTTTCTGTCTCCCGAGACCTCCCCCACTGCAGGCACGGGCTCCTGGAGAACTGCAGGCCACTTAAAATCGGGGCGCCTGGGTGGCTCAGTCCATTAAGCGTCCGACTTCGGCTCAGGTCACGATCTCGCGGTCCGTGAGTTCGAGCCCCGCGTCGGGCTCTGCGCTGACGGCTCGGAGCCTGGAGCCTGCTTCCGGTTCTGTGTCTCCCCGTCTCTCTGCCCCTCCCCTGCTCCTGCTCTGTCTCTCTCGGTCTCAAAAATAAATAAAACATTAAAAAAAAATCGCTCTCCTGCCCGCAGCTTTGTGCCCCTCCCCCACCCTGACGTCTAACGGTTGGGGGGAGGGGGGCGCCCACAAAATCCTGCAGTGGGTCCCATGGCCGGGACTCCAGACGCCACTGCCGCACCCGGGCTCAGAGCTGCCCGCATTTCGGTTCCAGTGACGCTTCTCCCCACGTTCTCCACTCTCCCCTACAGGCCATACAATGGCTGTTTCCACGGTAGCGAACCGGCTCTTGGAGGTCACAGAGCCCTCTGAGAATCTGGTGGAAGCCACCGCCCCTGCCTCGGAAAATCCGGGCACGCACACACATACGCGTGCGCACACACAGACACACGGCTTTGCTTACGGTTTCAGGGCTCGAGACCCGTGTCCCCCGCCCCCCCTTCCCCGCCTCCCCCAGCCACCTCTGCTCCCAAACTCTAGGCATCTCATCTACCTGCTTAACCCCTGGCCGGACACCCCCACGGCCCTCTGTCTCCACACCTGCTCAGACCCTTTAGCGACAAGACGGAAGTCTGGCCAAGCAGCCTCAAGACCTAGCTACCCATTTAAAGTTATGTACAAGTACAGCTGTCAATGCCTATACTAAAGATCTAGAACATTCTTTTTTTTTTTTTTTTTTTTTTTTTTTTAGTTTATTTATTTTGAGAGAGAGAGAGAGAGAGAATGAGCAGGGGAGGGGCAGAGAGAGAGGATCCCAAGCTGTCAATCCTGCACTGACTGTGCAGAGCCTGACACGGGGCTTGAACTCACAAGCCATGAGATGATGACCCGAGCTGAAATCAAGAGCCAGACGCCTAACTGACTGAGCCACCCAGGAGCCCCGAGAACATTCTTTTCTCAAACCGAAAGTGTCCTGAGTAGCCCACACTGGAGACAACTGCTCTGTGCAAACATTGGCACGTACCGGAATCACCTGGACAGTCTTATAAATACCAATGCCCATGAGGGGCCTGGGTGGCTCAGTCAGTTAAGCATCTGGCTCCTGATTTTGGCTCAGGTCACGATCTCACCGTTGGAGACATCAAGAGCTACATGGGGCTCTGTGCCGACAGTGTGGAGCCTGCTTGGGATTCGCTCTCTCCCTCCCTCTCTGCCCCTCTCCCAGGTACACACTCCAAATAAAAAATACCAGTGCCCATGCCCCGAGCCACAAGGCTCCAATTCGGGACCAGTTCAGACATCTGCCTTCTAGCCAACTCCCGGGGCCACCCCTGCTGTCATCCACAGGTGCACATCCTCAAAGCCTTGCCTTGGGCCCCCGGGAAGGGACACAGATCGCACGTGATACGCCACAGAGGGGTCATCTGGCCCCTCGCCCCCCTGCTCTGCACCTGGAACTCTCTCTCCCCGTTCCCTGGGTGGGTGGTCCCTTTGCTCAGCACACCCCCACGCTGCCACCATGGATGAGGCACCTAACCACGCCTGGGTGCATGGTCCCCCAGCTCTGTCCTCAGATTTGGAGCTCACACTCTCCCACCTTGGCTCCTCAGCTCTGCTTTTCTCTTTCCAGAAAAACCATCCTAGTCATGGGGCCACCTGCCCTTGGTCCCTTGTGCACGTGCTTGCGGAAGGGTGAGGGAGCGTCCGTTGCAGGGGAGAAGCACTGGTCCCGCCCACCACGCTGTTCTTTCTTCTCTGGTCTCCTCCAGGCCCTTCTCTCTCCTGCTGCGTTTCCCAGGGTCCTCCGGGTATATCTCTTAGCCACTTGGGAATCTGAGGGGTTCACCCACACCTGCAGGCCTCGGGCATCGGATCAGTGGCTCTGCATCTGGCCTAGGGTGGCTGCACGCCCTCCCTCCCTGCCGACCCCATAAGCCTGGGAAGGGGTCCACATCCTTGTTCTCAATGCGCTCAAATGCTGCCACTGGATCTGGACCGTGCACCCGGCACGGGGGTCTGCCTGGCAACCCAGCAGAGACAGCACAGAAGAGAGGCAGGGGCCCAGCCCACCTGCCGCTCACAGACCGCAGGCCCCAACCACAAATTCCCGAGGACCGACCGGGTCCCGGCTGCAGGCTGACACCAAGTCCTCAGCCCACAGGCAGGGGCCACGGTGTGGGGAGAGCTCCCTCCACCCACCGGCCACGCCCGGCATGACCTGCACGCATGTGTCCCGGACACATCCCCGCCCTCTGTCTCCCAACCCCGGGAAATGCCAGCAGCCCAGGTTCCAGGGACTCCCTGGGGAGAATGCATCCTTCCAGGGACACTGTCCAAACCCGGGCCCAGGGGCTGCAGTCCCCTCCGTGGCCCCCCTCCCTTCAAAACCCGATACTTCCAGATCCTAAAAATGCATTCCCCTCTCACACAGGTACTTGATTTATCATTTACCCAAAGCACCTGGAGTGTGGCCATCAGGGTTGGGGACTGCGGGGCTCTGCCCACCCTGACACACCCAGCACTCCCACAGCGCCTGGCACTGGTGTCCGGAGGTCCCCTCCTAAGGCGGGGGACAATGCCTCCCGTAGGGCGGAGCCGGCCACGCCGCAACGGCTTGTTGAAACACAGCCCGCTGTGAAAGGGTATACACAACCCCAAGCAAGCAAGCACTCCACAGGAGTCGCCAACGGCGGTTTTAAAGAGCCACCCCCACCCGGCCCCCGTGCACTTAGGGCCTGATTCAACTCACGGGAGTCTTATCTGCCCTGGTCTTCCCGGACACGTGCGTCCAGCGAAGACACGGCCATTTCCGAATGCTCGCTGTGTGTTTTCTGCAGGTGGCCACGGTCTGGCCCGCTCGGCCCGGCAACCGGCAAGCGACCTTGGCGGTGGGCCTTTCTCCGCTCTGCCGGAGATCGCCAGGGGGTTTGCCGAGAGCAGGGTCTGGAGACGGGAGCACCCTGAGAAAGACGCCATCGTGGGCCACTCTTCTGGAGCCACGTGGCCTTGGGTGCTGCCACCCAAGCCAGAAGTGAGATTTTCTTTGCCAGATCCAGGGAGCTCCTGGATTGACCCAGGACTCCCAAACTGGCCAAGTGTCTCAGCTGGCTCAGTATCTGGAGGCTCCCTCCGTGGTGGTACTGCTTGAAGAAAAGGCCCAAAGCTGGTCTGTGGCCAGGTGCCGGGGGCTGGGGGCTGGGCAGGCTCGCGGTAGACGGCCACGGACTCCATTAGGTGGTAGGAGACGGGCCAGCAGCACATGGGAGCAGGGCTGAGACAGGAAACGTTTCCCGTTTGTCCTCATTTGCCTGGAAAGGATGGGGAACAAGGCCTTCCAGGAGGGACCCAGGTCTTACCTACTGCTCCCTTCATCGTAAATTTCACAACCTCATCATGAGCTCCTTTTCCTGAGCACAGTTCCGGTCCTACAAGCTCCCAGAAATCCTTACACAGGCAGGCAGACAGAGATCAGACTATTTCTTAAGCCAACTGCCTCTCGTAGACACCAAGCCAGTTAACGAGCCTGCGTCCAGCCGACAATTAAAGGAGCCAACACAGCACATTCAAGGTCAGCGTTTAGTAACCCCAGCGTGCGTGAGGCCATCACCCTTCACGGGCCCCTGGGTCGCGGCCACAGCCGGCCGTGGTGGCACGGAATCACCTGTGGCGCTTTTGAAACCACAAGAGCTGAGGTCCAGGCCAGGCCCTCTGTATTTTCAAAGGGACCCAGCCTTGAGTGGCCTCTAAAAGAGCCCCAGGCAACTCGGTTCTGGGCCAGATTGGGGAATACAAGCAGGACTTAAAAGAGAAGCAGACACAGAAGGGCCACGGCCTTCACCGTGAGGTTTAGTCCACGGCCACCCTGGGGTGTCGCGGCTCTGTGTCCCAAGGAGATCGAACACAGAGGGGCCAACCGGGGCAGCCGGTGTGTGACGAGCTTCCCCCTAAAATTCAGGTCCACCCAGAACCTGCGTACGTGACCTTATTTGGAAATAGGGTCTCTGCAGATGTGATCACGTTAAGATGATGTCATGCTGGATTCAAGTGGGCCCTAAACTCAGTGATCGGGGTCTTTCTAAGGAGAGAGAGATTTGGACAGACGCGCGCACAGACGGACCCACGTAAAGACAGAGCGCAGGCTGGAGGGACGCGTCCACAAGCTAAGGAGCACCAGCAGCCAGAGCAAGCTGCGAGAGAGACCTAGAGCGAATTCCCCCTCGGGGCCCCCGGAAGGAGCCAATCCTACCCACACCTTGATCTGGGGCTTTGGGCCCCTACACTGTGAGAGAAGCAATTCCTGTTGTTTTAAGCGCCCACCCCCCTTCACCCCCCAGTTTCTGGTGATTCGCTACAGCAGCCACGGGAATCTAACGAACTGGGCGTCGCAATGCAAGTCTGGTGTCGGTACCCCAACCGGCCTCCGAGCTGAGACGGGGTTAAAAGTCTAGGATCTCCGATGCTTCTGATTTGGAGAATTGGGACACAAATGCCAGGAGATCCAGGCGGAAGAGAGAGGAACCACAAAGCGAGAAGCCCCTCGACCCCGACCCTTTGCTGCCTCAGCTTACTGGGCCAGGATGAGGCCAGGAATTCTCCCTCCGGGGCCAAAGAGTGTGAGGTGGTCTCCAGGGTCAGCCCCTTCCTGCTTGGTGCCTGCGAACCAAGTCCAAGCACCTTGCAAGACTCGGTTCCTTCTGGGCCTTGGGACCATCCTGCCCCCCGGCCTGATGGTCAGAAGTATGGCCTCGCTCTTAGCAAAGGGGCCTGGCCAGGCCGGGACTGCCAGCAGACAGCCCAGAAGGAGGCCGATGTGCATCGCCCTCAAATCCTGCTGAGCACCAAAGCCAAATCGGGGAGCCGACCTTACCTCCCCCCAACTCGGGTTTTACGGAAAACTAGTCCGTAAGCATGGACCACGTCCCACGCCCAGGTGGCCAGAGCCATGTGAGGCCCACAGATAAGAGCCCACGAACACTTCCTGGGCTGGCAACAGCTCAGAGGGCCAACTGGGGTGTGGCCAACAGCCATGGGGGTGTGGGGGGGATGAGAAGGGCATGGCTGACAACAGAAGAAACCCAGAGACCCTGGCTCTGTCTGCACAGGTGAGGGCGGCCAGCCCCACCACATGTGGCCTGGCAACCGGATGCTTGGCTGGCTGAGACTCAGGAGCAGAACATAAACCTGTTGAAAAGCCTGGGGGTGGGGGGGGGGGGGGGGGGCGGGATAGGGGGCTGCAGTGGCCCACCTGCTGGGCATCTGTCCTTCTGGCTCAACTGAACTTGGCCCAGGAGAACCTGGCTGACCCTCACCAGGGCAGTTGGAGGCCTGCATGGAAACCTCTGGGGCCCAGCTGGTTCCTCCCATTTCTGCTGGCTTCTCCCCACTTGTCCCAGCCCCTGCGTGGATCACACCTAGTATCTGGCTTCTCCTCCCTCCCCTGCCTGCTCCCACCACTGGGGGCGGGGGGGGGGGGGGGGAGGGTAAGGAGTCCTGGGGTTAACAGATATTTTCTTGAGGATTCTAAACAGCCACACAATCCCACTTGCTCCACACAGCCTCGTTCTTGTGCATGTCCTGAAAAAGCACTCACGGGGTGCAAACCACTCAAGGACCCTCCTCCCTGTCCCCACCCCCCCCCCCCCCACGGCCCTGGGTTGGGTGCCCCCTGGGCAGGGTGCAGATTAAGGAGCTGCCTTTGGGGCTCTAGCTGCCTCTCAGGGCTGCCCCTCTGAGCGCAGGGAAGCCGGCCAGAGGAGGGAAGCGTCCACTCTGCCCCAGTTTAATCCTGCGAACCCCCAGACGGGGCTGGAGGGAGGGGCCCAGGCAGAGAAGCCCTTTGGCCACAGAAGGCCAGCTCCATGTTATCTGTGCAAGTTTCTCCCGGGGTCCCCAGGCCTCCAGCCCCCCGGGCGCCGGAACTCTCCCCGTCCCACGCTGTGTCCCCCCACTCTCCCCGCCCCCCGCGCTGGCATCCCAGGGCCCTCCGCCTGCCAAAACCCGATCCGTTCCCTGGCTCCCTTCTCTGGGGCTGGAGCTGCAGCGGAATTTCGGTGGAATTTTGAGGTTGAGGAGCATCTCGGCGGAGAAGCAAAGAAAGGGAGACGGAAGGGGGTGGAAAAAAAAAAGTGCGATTTTGGCGTCCACTTGCAGGATTCGAGAAGGCCCGAGGGCCAGGGTCCGGGGCGTGGGCCCCTCGGCCGGCTGCGGGCGGGCGGGGCGCCCGCGGACCCTCGGGGAGGCGGGCACCGGGCCGGGGCGGGGTCGCCGTCCTTACCTACGTCTGCATTGCAAAACGCCTGTTGCGGGTGCACCGGGGAGCAGCTGCAGGCGTCGGCCCGGCGCAGCAGCGTCCCCAGCAGCAGCAGCAGGCCCAGCGCGAGCCGCAGGCTGCGGGCCGCGGAGCCCATGGCGGGCGGGGGCGCGGGGCGCGGGGCGCGGGGCTCGGCCGCCTCCGCCGGCTCTGCGGGCGCTGGCCTCTGGGCGCGCCGGGGCCGCGCGGGGCTCGCTGCGCTCCGCGGGCGCGCCCTCCGCACCTGGCCCGCGCTCGCCGGCGCAAACTTTCCCGGGTCTTTGTCGCGGGCCGGAGAGGGGGGCGCGCGGGGCGTGGGGCGCGGCTCACGCGGCGGCGAGGAGACGGGTGGGGGCGGCGAGGCGGGCGGGCGGGCGAGCGAGCGAGCGCGCGACCCGGCGCCGGCGGCTTCCACTGCCTTCTATGGATGCGTGCGCTGCGGGCGCGGGCCGAGCCGGCCTTTTATTGCGCTCCGAGGCGAGCCGGCTCCGCCCCCCGGTGGCGGGCGGCCAATGCGGCTCCGGCAGCTCCGGGCCGCCCCCTCCCCGCGCGCCTCCCGCGCCTCCCCGCCCTCCCCCAAACTCGGCTTTGTTGTGCCCAGACCGGCGGACACGTCTGGCCCCCACCCCCGCCCGCAGCTGCGCACCTGGCCCCCGGCCGCGCCCCGCAGCCCCCCTCCCCCCGGCGCCCCCCGAGATCGCCCGAGGTTGGGGTGGCAGCCGCGGGGCGGGCAGCGCCCACGGGGCCCTGACTCAGCACTTGGGACTCGCAGCCCACCCTTCAACGGCACCAGGCGCCCGCCGACTGCCCCTTCCCCTCCGGAGGCGTACGCTGCCTGATTCCCTTCCACCCCTGGGGTCCCTCGGCTAGGGATTGAGCCAAAGGGATGTGTGCGCTTCAGAGCAGGGGTCATTCCCCGCCGCCCCCTGCCCATGCCCCCCTTGGTAGGTGGCCTCAGGAAGCTTAGTGAAGATTCCTGTCTCAAATGCAGGTCTTAGAATTTTCAGGGCGGTTGACCAGTTCAGATGGAGGGGGAGGGGGAGTGGTTACTATGAACAAAACAGGATTTTATATAAACTGGCCATATTTTTGACCAGCCAACAAGAGCCAGTGGGGGGTGGGCCTTGGAGTTCAGGACGCGGTAGGATTGGATGGAAAGCGTTTGCTGGGCTCAGCTCACAGTTTCCTCCCTTAGCCCACAAATGTGGGGCTGAAGGACTTTTCCCAAAACAGTTCTGTGTTCCAGGAAAGGCCGGGATCTTGGAGGCGCAGATGGGATGCCAACTGTGGCCACCAGGGTCCCTGTGTACCTGTCTGTCACTGAGGCTGCCCCCGAGCCCCGTCTGCGGTTGGTGGTGGTGTTATACACAGGACCTCCCTCCTGCCCGCAGGGCGTGTGTTATCCAGGAGGGCTGTAAGTGCAGGAAAAGGGCACAGTTCAGGCGTAATTGCTCACGCAACTGTGTGATGCTGACTTTCAATAGGAAACTGGAAAATACTGGAAGGCTGGGAGAAAATGGTTTCTGTTTGTGTGCGCTTTGCAGCACACAACCGGGAGCAAAGATAAATAGGCAGAGTGGTTATTTTTAGCACCCTGACAAACCCAAAGTCACTTTTCCAGCTTTTGTTCGCATAAAATAGAATTGTGTCGTTTTGAGATGGTGTCCGATCTCTAGTCGGGAATTCAGAAAACTATAACATTTCCCCCCCCCCCCCGCCCCCCATCCTTTCATTGTGACAGGCACAACCAAAATGCTGCTGAAATTCGCAGAATCCAAAATCGATTTGTCAGTTTATGAAACAGACAACCTAGGGGCGCCCTGCCTTTTAGGCAAGACGTACACCTGAGCAGTCAGGTATAGGTGAGGGTGATGAGGCTCCCAGAGGTAGGTTCGATGGCCGTGCAAGAGGGGAGCAGGGCCACACCAGCTGCCCCAGGGTGGAAATAAGAGACCTGGTCTTCCTTCCTCCCTTCCATCAACAGTGCTCACTGGAGCATCTACAGAGGGACACTGTCCTAGGAGCAGGGCATTCAGAAACCCACAGAACAGGCAAAAGTCCCATGGGCAGCGGGTGGAAAGACCCCTGAGCCAGTGAAGGAGGGGGAAGTGAGGGAAAAGGGGCCAGCTAGGACCCATTTGCTGTCAGAGGGGCTGGGAGGGGAGGGGACGCACCTTTTATTTTGAGTGAGTTTGAAGCTTCTGGAGGGTTTTTAGCAGATGGGCAGCGCAGTACCTCTCTGAAAGGTTGGAATGGGGGCAGAGGGCACCAGCAGATCTCAGACTCAGCAGCCCAGCCGCCTCGCGGTCCCACCACGCCCTCCGCACCCGCAGAATGGTGATTGAACCCCCTTCCTAACGGATTGCTCTGAATGGCTGACCTGGTCTCTAAAATCTGGTGCATGTGCTGGCTGTTACTGAGAGCCACCCCACATCGAATGACTCTCATGCGGGCCCAGCAGCCGCCCCCCCCCCCCAACCCCCATCTCCCATCTCCACGTCACCGGCTCCAGCCATCTGACTGCCGCCTGATTGCCTCTCTGTTCCTCTTTGCAGCCTTGACCAGCCTTCCAGGTGCTGTCTTCCAACTCAGGAAACTGAGGCCTCAGAGGAGGAAGGTACTGAGGATAGGAGTAGATTAGAACCTGGCTGCTGATGTCAACAGAGTGATCTTTCTCACATGTTCCATCGCCAAGAGCGCTCGGTCTGCTACGTGCTGTAGAACATCAACAGCCAGGCGAGGCTGCCCTCTGACCACGCCCCCAAGAAGGAGGACAGGGTCTGGATGGCCTACATCCGTGCAGAGTGGGGAGGGAGGAGACCCCCGGCCGCCGGTAGCTCCCTCTGTCACCTTTGCTCCTACCCAGCCTCCTCTATGTTGATATTGGGGGAGTGGGCCAGTAGGGGAGCCACGCAGGAGACCTTGGCCCATTCCCCCCGGGATCCATTCTGATTACGCCTTCTGGACTTGGGCTCGTATCTGCCCCCAGAGCCTGACTCTGGGCTGAGTCTTAGGACAGACAGGGGGAAGCAGACCTGCCGGGCCAGCCGGGGAGGGGGGACTTCCGGGACCCTCAGACCACACTCGTGGGCCCACCACCGTCTACCGGAAACTCACAGCTTGCCCCTGCCTCCCTCACCAAGAGACTTTTCCAATGCACGGTCCTCCAGAGCCGCTGCCCGTCCTACCCGTGTCGGGGCACACCCAGCAAACGTGTCCCGGGCTTGGCCTGACAGAGTAAACACTGTCGGGAGCCAGGAGGAAATGCCAATGGCTCCTCCCTCCTGCTCCTGTCAGGTAAACAGAGTCAGAGTGACCTCACGGGCCCCGGGCAGCAGGCCCAGGAGAGCCAGGCTCTGTCCACCCAGCACTGGGAGAGCCCTGGAAGTGCGTCTTCTCCGTAGACTCACTCTCTCAGTTTGGAGATCTCCTGCCTCCTGAGCATGGAGTGTTCTCTCCCGAGAGGCAGCTGGAGCAGAGCAGAAGCCTCCACCTCCTTCCGGCAGGTTCCAGAGAGCCAGACGCTCCGTGTAACTT
Organism: Neofelis nebulosa; assembly: GCF_028018385.1. Classification (NCBI taxonomy): domain Eukaryota; kingdom Metazoa; phylum Chordata; class Mammalia; order Carnivora; family Felidae; genus Neofelis; species Neofelis nebulosa. The sequence goes on along the minus strand of NC_080797.1, from coordinate 16,450,881 downwards.
ACAGGCATTACAGTTGGGCCCACATGCCCAGGAGGCTAGATACAGAACAGCGGCGATGTCTCGGGCAGCTCCCGGGTGGGGTGTGTGTGTGTGTGTGTGTGTGTGTGTGTCCATACACCCCCCAGAGAGGGATCAGGGTCATGATGGGCCCCTGTCCACTCTGGGCGTCTGACTCATGACCATAGAAGGCAGGTGGTGCTCCCCTCCCTCCCCCCCCCCCACCCCCCCCGCCACCCGCTGCATCCGCCCAGATATCTGTCGTCCGTGTTCCTTGGTGGGGCTGTTTACCGCAGGACATCCACGGTGACAAGAAGCTGAGTCCGACTGTGGCCAGAATATGGGCTGTGGCTCTCTGCACAGTCAGCGTCTTAACGACCAGGAGCGGACGCTATAAGGTCCATGTTCCTATTTGCTCATTAATTAAATTATTAACCCTCTGCGGCCAGGGCTGACTTCTCTGCCTCGGTGACGCCGATCTCTGGGCCAGATTGATCTCCGGTGGGGGAGGGGCGCGCCCTGTGCGCTGTGAGGTGTTGAGCAACATCCCTCTTCTCCACCCCCTGAATGCCAAGGGTCCCCCCACCACCACCACCACCAAGTTGTGACAACCAAACATGTCTGCAGACATTGCCTAATGTCCCTGGGTGGGACCAAAACCGCCTGGTTGATAACCACTCGCTTAGGGAAACCAATAAAATCTTCAGACTCAAGAAAAGCAAAATGCAGAGGAGATAAGCAAGGCTCCGTTTTTGTAGAGACACAGTCATGCTCTCGGGAGGTAGCTGTGCAGGACGGCGTATCCGTGTGTCCACATCGGCTCTCGGGGGACACAGGGAGGGCAAGGCGTATTTCAAGGGTTTGTTTTCTCCAAGCGTCCCTGAGAAAACAGTATGCACAGTGTTTCATTTACGTGAAATTACACATATGCGTGGACAGAGTATGTAAGAGGGTGTTGGCCAGAAAGTTCGTGGAGTTTCTCTAGGGGATGGGACCTGGTGACCCAGGATGAGCATCGTATCCTGCCCCTGGGGCGAGGAAGGCAATTTTCAGGTGCAGATTCGACGGGCATCTCCTGGGGCTGAAATCTGGATATTTTCTAGGCTCTCTGCCTGGCTCTCTCAAGGCTTGTCCTGGCTCCAGCTCCCCAAGCCAGGTACTTTGGTGATCTCACGTGGTCACCTACACTCCCTCAGCCCCTGCCTCCCCACAGGGTTTCCTTTGCTGTTTTATGCCATCCTGCAGGGCGGAGGCAAGGGCTTGGCCTCTCTCTCCTTCACTGTCTGCCTCCAGTCACCTCCCTCACTCCTCCCAGGCAGGCGCCCCGTGGGGAAAGGCAGTCGGAGCCCAGGCACCCACCTCGCACGCCTGCCTGGATGCCGGCCTTGCCCGCCCGCCCGCCTGCTCCACAGGGCACAGGTTCCACAGGCCTGGATGCCGTCCCAACACCGCCTGCCCGTGCTGCTCTGATCCAGTCTAGAGTAACTCCAGAAAGAGAGAGGGAGGGTGCGAGGGAGGCTGTTGCTTTGTGAGCAGGCAGCCCGTGAAGTCACTGGCCACCCCTGAGCCGTCTGGGAGCAGCGATCACATCCCGTCCCCCCCGGGGAGGCGGGCTGATGCCACACCGCCGTGTCCCCTGGGCCGAAGCCTTCGCGGACCTCGTCCCATCCGGATTCTGAGCCGGCACCGCTTCTCCGCACGGTGGCCTTGACGCAGAAGGGTCTCCCGGCCCGCGAGGCACAGCGGGGGCAGGCCCCCAGCGTGGGCTCCCCGCCGACCCACACTTTGACTCTGTCGCCGCAAAACACAGAGCAGGGGGAACCTGACCAGAGCCGGCTCTCACGCTCTCACGCCGCCTGCTCTGTGCTCTCTCGTGCCCAAGCCCTTGCCTTTGGCCCCGGGCATGTGTCATGTGCCTCCTTCACACGGGCGGGTCGGGGAGCAGGGCCAGCGAGCAGAGCAGAGACGGGAACCCGGCACTGCTGCGTCCGCCCCTGGCCTGCTCTGGGAGGCAGCCTCAGCTGGCGGGGCCCGGGGACCAGGTGCTGGCAGGGAGCAGGGCAGCCGGAGTGGCGGGCCCAGCTCAGCAGGGGTGTGTTGAGACTGACTTCTGCTGGTTTCAGGTTCCCCTCCCTGGAAGCACGGGGGGGGGGGGGGGGGGGGGGACTCAGGTTTCCCCCCACCACCCTCTGCTTCTTTGGTGCTGGCAGTGATTGGCCGTGGCCATGATGTCATCGCCTAATCCAAACAGAAGGGGGGTTGGTGCTGGCTGGCGTCCCCATGCTGAGTGCAGCAGTAAATTTCATTTCAAGGCTATGATTAGGACGGTGCCCAAGAATTTCCTTTCTCTCTCCTTCCCTCTCCCCATCCTATTTTTCTTCCTGTTCTCCTGCCTCTCCTTCCCTCCCCTCCTCTCCCCTGGCCCCCTCTTCTCCGGGATGCTGAAGGTTCGCCCGGTGACCAGCACCGGTCCAGGCTCTTGCCGCCTTCCGTGAGGCTCCATGACCAGCCCTGGCATGTACGGGCTCGGTCCCAGCCCCGAGACGGCACCCAGGGAGTACGGGGTGAGAATCCCTAGGGGCGCTCATTCAACCTTGAGCTGAAACGCCAGAACAACAGAGAGAGCAGGGGTGGGGTGGCCCTGGTCATCAACGAAAAGATCGGAAGACAGCAGAGCCGTGAGAGGCAAGGAGAAACGCAGCTCCTTAGAAAGTGAGTCGTTGGGTCCTTATGGCCATCTCCAGATGGTTTCTGGAGTTTGGGTCTGGCCCACTGGCACCTTCAGCCCCTCCTTGGCTGGGGGGACCTGCCGGGCTCCACACCCTTTGGTGCCTGCGTCTGATGCCAAAGGGATGGTCCAGCCCCCAGAGGCAGGTGGGACCATGGGAGCGGTTCCACACCATATCCCCCTGCTTCTCTCCTCTTTCCGGGGACCCCAAGCTCTGTCCTAGGGTTCCTGGCCCCAGAGGCAAGCCTGAGAGCCAGCCACCTGAGTGTCCCCTGCATTCTCCAGCTGCCACTCAGCACACCCCCGACAAGTGTGGCCTAGATGCCCACGGGGGAGGCGCTAGGGTCTGGGGGTGATGATGTTCCTGCACCGAGCGCGCTGTGGGTCCTCGTCATTGCTCCCCTATCACATCGGACTGCGGTCTGACTCCTCGGGGACGTGGAGGGGGGCGCCCGCGTTCCCCGACCCCCGATCTCCAGCAGACCCGAGCACTCCTTCCCCACCGGGCCTTGATGTGGCCCAAGATCCCTCCTCGCTGTGCCCCAGGCCGCGGGCCCAGCCAGCCGAAGGCGGCGCCCAGTGGAGTTGCGTGGAGAATGGGTCGCCCTAAGAGGGAGCGGAGATGGACATGACCCGGTCATAGCTCACTGTCCGGCCTCCTTAGGCCCCTTGCGTGTCCCCTAGCAGGTTACTCGTCTTTGTGTCTGTCTTCCCGTCGACTCCCTGCTCCTTAAGGTTATGGCTCATTTGTTCGTTCATCGATTCAGTAAGGATGTGTTGGGCACCCGCCATCTGCCAGGCCTGTGCAGGTGCCGGGCGCCCAGAGGGAACAGACGTGGCCCGGTTCTTCCTCCAGCAGCAACCAGCCGTTAGCAGAAACGCGGACAGAAACAAGTACAAGCAGGTGCGGGTGCTTGATGGCACAGCGAGGGCATCGGCGGAGGGCGGGGGCAGGTGGTCTGGGACGTTCGCTGGGATAGACGAGACCTACAGGGTGGTCGGAGTTGTCCCATCGGGGGTAGGGGCGGTGCAGAGGACTCTCTTCCAGACGCAAGCCTGCTTGCGTGAAGTCACGTGGGCGGGAGGGCATGGAGGGGGGGGCTCCGCGCAGACCTGGGGTGGGAGCTGGGCCGGGGCTGTGGTCATGGCGGATCTGAAGGTATGAGGTGGGGGACAGACAGGCAGCAGCCATCGGTGGTCACTCACTGCGGAGAATGATTGGAAACACATGTCCCGCCGAGAGAGCGCACATTTATTACTCAGAGCCGAGGGTTCTTGGACCACAAGGGAGTCAACAGGGAGAGGCGTGGGGAGGGGGCACGGCTGGCGGCGGGCCGTGGGGAGGGGCTCGGGGCTCCCTTCCTGGCGGGACTCGGGGCTCGCTGTCTGCACCTTGACATCCTTTGCAAGACCGCTTCTCCACCCTGGCCATGTCCCTTCTTGCTACTTAAAAAAAAAAAACATTGTATTATGAAACCTCGCAAGCATACTCACATGGAGGGAGAGCCACCCATCCCCAGCTTCCAGAACCATCAGCTCATCAGCACCGGCCCCAGTGGGATCTTCTGAAGCAAATCCCAGATGTTGTAGTTCCTGGGTAAATACGGGAAGAGCTTTTTTTTTTTTTTTTTGGAAGGGTTATCTACTCTTCCTCTGTGTAGAGAAGCATGTTAGCTTTATTTCACGAGGGTTTATGTTAGAGCCACACTTTTTTTTCTTTTCTTAGGGCAAAACCAGCTCCCCAGAGTCAGAAAAATCAGGGTTTCTCTCCCATCACCGGCTGAGAGAAGCTTGTGCACGATCGCTTAGCCTCTCCCATCTCTGCTTCCTTGTTTGGAAAAACAGGACCCTCGTAGCAGTGCTGTCTAGAGGAGAGTGTAGGAAGGGGTCCAGGGTGTGGCAAGTCCTGGACACCATTGGTGTCACGGGGCCAACAAAGAGCAGGCTGCATAAACTGACAAGTGCTGGACCCAGGATTCAAACCCAAATCTGCCACACTCCAAAATATGCTACCTTTTTCTTTTCCACCAGCCATATGCCCAATCAGGGTCCACTGAACTAGGCTGCCCAGTGACTTCTGCTTGTGACCCAGAAGGCCTCTCTGCCCTGAACCCCCTCCCTTGGACACCAGGGTGGGAGGAGACCCGGGAAAGCACTTTCTTCAAGAGCTCAAGGCCCTTGGGAATGAGCAGAAAAAGGGGCTTTCCAGCCAGAGGGAGGGACAAGAGGAGGACGCCCTCCTCCTGGAGGCGGGTGAGGAAGGCTCTTCCCACCTGGGGCAGCCCAGGTGCCTTAGTGTAACCGTCTGGATCTTTGGGGTTTAGGGAATAAACATCCAGGTGGGATGTTTAGCCAAAGTGGTCTTTATTGGAAGGAAGCAGAGAACGTGGTGAGACTGACAGGTGCAGCTGTGCATCCGGGACCTGAGAGCCCCCAGGGCTCCTTCCCCCTTCCTCCTCTTGCTCCCCTGGGTGACTCAGCTCGGCCCCTCGCCTCTCCCTGGCTCTCCTGGTCCGGCTGCTCCCCTACAACCTGCCGGCCCTTTGGTTCAAAGCCTGTCATCCAGTTCATTCTCTGCTAGGGCTCCATTCTTATCAGCGTGGATCTGACCGGCCAGCCAGGGTCAGGCAGCTGGACAGGGCCTAGATCTGAAGGACAGGCCTGCTCAGAAGGGGAGTGGGAGCAGCCCCTCCAAGAGGGAGGGAAGGCAGGGCCCCCACAAGGAGACACTCGGGCGGGGAGGGGGACATGAGGCCCTTGACTCCCTGCCTGGGAGGCCCTCATACCCTTGAACCCTGTGGCAGAGGGAGAAGGCATTCAGGGGGTGGGCCTCTGGAAGGCCAGACGCCAACCCCCTGGCATGGTGGCCTGGGAGAGGTTTGGTCTGCCAGAAGGGCGCCATGGGGCCTTGGGACGTCTCAGAACCTGATGGGGGAGAGAACCTTACTCAAGCTGGATGAGGTCCAAACCCTGGCCTTGCCCGTGGCCACAGCCCCTGGGGCAGCTGTGGAGGCCAGCAGCTGGCCCAGGCTCGGACGTCGCCTGAAAGGCATGTCCGGGGCTGCTACTCCCTAATCGGCTGCCAAAGAAAATATTTTCTGCAGGTTCCTTGTGAGCCGAGAATGAAAACACAGCACCCAGCAGGGCGGGTTGGGGGTGGGGGTGAAAGGCCTGGCTTTCTCTGAGGGTCCGGAAGACACTGGGGGATGGCGTCACTCAGGCACAGCTGGACGGCCAGGCCTGGAGGCCCAGGGGGTGGGGCAGGTGAGCAGAGACGCCGAGGGTGGGGAGCGCCCAGGACCGGGGCAGAAAATGGGATTGTTGGAAAAGTTGTGTGCTCTAAAAAGGCCCAAGACGACATGACTCAGGCTGAACCTAAAAATTCCAGGGAGGAGGGCACTCGAAAGGACTCCTTTTGGGGGGGGGGGGGGGTCCTGCAGAACCTGTGGCTTCAACAAAACAGAACAAACATAACAACTTCTAACAGGCCGAGGCTTCAAAGTTCAGATGAACAGAAAGAAAAAATACAAGTCGTAGGATCAGAAAGAAACACTGTTCATATTTTGGCATCTGGCGTCTGTTTCTTTTTTTTCTTTTTTTTTTTTTATTATTTAAAAAAAATTTTTTTTTCAACGTTTTTTATTTATTTTTGGGACAGAGAGAGACAGAGCATGAACGGGGGAGGGGCAGAGAGAGAGGGAGACACAGAATCGGAAACAGGCTCCAGGCTCCGAGCCATCGGCCCAGAGCCCGACGCGGGGCTCGAACTCACGGACCGCGAGATCGTGACCTGGCTGAAGTCGGACGCTTAACCGACGGCGCCACCCAGGCGCCCCTGGCGTCCATTTCTAAAGAGTGCGTGTGTGCGTGTGTGTGTATGTTTTCGTACATACAGGAACACACGGAGAGCAAGTGTTGCATGTTCTATTTCGTAGCTTGCTTACCGTAAACCCGGGGAAGGTGTCGCGAACACCTTTCGGTGCCATCAAATGGCTTCCCGCAGCATCAGTTCTAACATCTGCATGGCATTCTGGTGTAGACTGTCCCCGGGAGGCAGGAAGAACTTTCCAGGGGCAGCTCCAGGCTTCATGGTCCTTATAGCTCCCGGTCCCAAAGAGGAAGCAGGTGGCCTCAGCCGTTGCTATGGCAAAAGACCCAAGGAAGGCTCTGATTGGCCAGGCTTGGAGCCTGTGCCCATCCTTGAGCCAATCACTGTAGCCGGTGGAGTGAAGGGCCGTGACTGGCCAGGCCTGAACCACGTGCCCATCCTGTAGCCAGGAGGGGGGTGAGGGAAAGGATGCTTAGCAGACAGAAAGCATAGAGCTCCCCCCGCCCCCCGACGGCCGACCAAAGGACCAAGAGACGTGGTCCTCATCCAGAAGAGGCTTATAGTTCGAGGAGACCCATAAATACACAGGACCCACCGAAACAAGGGGTAAATGCCCAAATGCCCAATAGCGGGAGGTTGCAGGTTGCAGAGCAGACCTGTGTCGGGGTCCTCCTTCCACCAGGACGTTGGCCAATCTCCTCACTTCTCCGGACTCGGGTGTCCTCCTCCGTAACACGGGAACGATGGCATGTGCCGCACCCGTCGGGGTACGGGGAGGCCGGCCCTCGGGGACATGAGCGAGGGCGCAGTCTGGAGCCTGGCACGTAGCGCGGGCTGGGTAGGTGGGAGTTAGCGGGGCTGGAGAAGTGCCTGGAGAAGCTTCAGTGTGCAAGGTGGCTTCGTTGTAACGAGAGGTGGAAACAACCCCAGTGTCCGTCACTGTGATGGCCGGATAAGGACGTGGGTACCCGTAAAGTGGATACTATGTGGCCACAGAAAAGCAGGAAGCACTGACTCCTGCTACGACGGGGATGAGCCTCCAAACCGTGCAAGGAGCCGGCCACACACACAGCCACGTACTGCACGATTCCCTCCACCTGACGGGTAAGCCTGTAGAGACCGAGTCTGTTAGGGCTGCAGGGCTCCGAGGGGAGGGGAGGGGAAGACGGCGGGGACCGGCTAAGGGCACAGGTTTTCTTTCGGAAATGATGGAAATGTTTTTTTAAAAAAATTTTTAAATGCTTACTTTTGAGAGAGAGAGAGAGAGAGAGAGAGAGAGCGAGCATGAGTGGGGGAGGGGCAGAGAGAGGGAGACACAGAATCCGAAGCAGATTCCAGGCTCTGAGCCGTCAGCACAGAGCCCGACGCGGGGCTGGAACCCACGAACCGGAGATCACGATCGTGAGCCGACGTCGGACGCTTAAGCGACTGAGCCCCCCAGGTGCCCCAGTGAAAATGTTTTAAGGTGAACCGTGGAGGCGGTTGGAGAGCTGTGAATATCGCTGTCAATCATGCAGCCGTGCCCTTCCAATGGATGAATTAGGTGGCATCCGGATCGTGCGTCAGTAACCGTCAAAAAGGAAGGAGAAAGGGGTTTGAATAGTGGGGTTTGGGCCAGGGGGAGGGGAGGGCCTGCCCGAGGCGGAGAGGGGAGCCGGCCTGACTTGTGGGCAGGACGTGGCGAGCTCAGGCTGGCAGGGGCAGAGGGCACCCAGGGAGAGGCTGGCGGGGAGGCTGAGGCGGAAGGCGGGGTGGGGGGCCAGCAGGAGGCCGCTCGTGAGAGGAGCCGGGGTTCCGGCTTCTCCCTCAGGCCACAGTGTCCGGACACACGGGGACAGCTCCTCAGGCTCGCCAGGGGGACGTTGGGCACAAGACGGGGCGGGGCGGGAGGAGGGGAAGGTTCGAGCCGTGTGCTCCCGGGAAGAGAGGTTTGGCAACACCCGGTACTTTGCTTGCTTGGGAGCCACACTCGTGCACGGTGATCTGAGCAGCAAGGCACGAGTCTGCTGGTGTGGCTCCTGGCCTCGGACCCCAGGCTGGGAGTCGTGGGCAGCCGGGAGGAGAACGGGAGGGGAGCTTGGCTCCTCGTTGGAGGCTGGCAAAGGCAGAGATCCACTGGCGGGAGAGCAAACCAAATCAAAGCCACGGAAGACGGGGGAGGGGCGGGAAAAGGTGGGGGAGTCAAACACATGGGGTGGGACCGGGTGACGATGTGGGGACTCCGCGGGGGGCGGCTGCCACGGGCACTGTGCAAGGTGGGCTGGGCAAGGTGCCAGGCCCTCCTGAGGCCTGAGTGTAATACCTTCATTAAATCTGCAGTATTCGTCGTTTTCACGGAACCGAGCTTAGGTCTTAGGGTAAGTTTAGTTTTACGGGAAATTGAGCAGAGAGCGTGGGGTTCCCTGCTGTTATCACCTGACGCAGTGTGACACATGGGTCCCAATGTCTCAGTCTGCTGGGACGCTGTGACAAACACGCCCCAGACCGTGCCGGGCGGCTCCCACCGCAAACAGCTGTCTCACACGTCTGGAGGCTGGATGCCTGACACTGGGGGGCCGGCGGTGGCAGAAGGGGTGAGGGAGCCCTCGGGGGTCTCCCTTACGAGGGCACTAACCCCTCATGAGGCTGTCCCCTCATGACCTGACCCCCCCCCCACCAAAGGACCCACCTCCTAACACCATCTCGTTGCGGGGGTAGGATTTCAACGTGAGTTTGGGGGGCGCACGCGTATTTGACTTGATGGCTCGATTGAACCAGTATTGATTATCTTCTTTGTTTTTAATTGTTTTCGATGTTCATTTATTTTTGAAGGGGGGGGGCAGAGCATCTCAAGTGTGGGCTCCATGCTGTCAGCACAGAGTCGAACGTGGGGCTTGAACTCATGAACCACATGATCATGACCTAATCTGAAGGCGGACCCTTAGCTGACTAAACCCAGGTGACCCCCTCTGTGTGACAGCACCCTCCCCCATGCGGGGGGACAAGAGCAGCTCTGGGGGAGCGTGGAGGGAAACGGGCTGGGTCTGGGCCACGCTCCCGACGCCGCTGAGATCCTCCGTCCTCCCGACCCTCGGCCGTGCCGCCACGCGGGACAGAGAACGAGTCGCGAACTGCTGATGGCCCCCGGGGCCCGCAGGAAGCGCTGGGCTCGGTGGGCTCGCGAGCCCTGTGGCCCGGAAGTCTCCCCCAGTGTCCTCATCTGCAGGGATGTAGTGAAATAATGGGGGGGGGGGCTGATGCGGAGGCCTGTGGCCCGAGGCACGGGCGGCCCTGATGACTCCAGTGACCCATGACAGGAAGGCATCTACGCGAGGCTGGTGTGCTAACAGCAAGTCCTGAATAGGGTGTGACGATCTCGGAACGGCAGAGGGTCCCGGGGCCACCCAAGTTCCAGCCGTTCTCAGACGCGTGACCCCACAACCCACCTCCCCAGGCCCGCCGTGGCCCTCGTCCTGTCCTCACGTGCACGGAGCCACACGCGAGACGGGCAGCTCACCCACTTGTGCTGGGGGCTCGGGGCTGAAGCCTCTGCTGATCTTTGGGCGCCTTGGGGCGGGGGGCTCAGCCGGTCCAGCGTCCGACTGCGGCTCAGGTCACGATCTCGCGGTCTGTGAGTTCGAGCCCCGCGTCGGGCTCTGGGCTGACAGCTCGGAGCCCGGGGCCCGCTTCCCGTTCTGTGTCTCCCCCTCTCTCCCTGCCCCTGCCCTGCTCACACCCTGCCTCTCTTTCTCTCTCTTGAAAAATGAATAAATGTTAAGAAAAACATTTTTAAAGCCTCTGCTGGTCTCCAGCCAGGGAGTCATGACAGGTGAGATTCTCTGCCACCCTCCCCCCGCTCCAATGGGTCACCCCCCAAGCTCCAGCTGCTTGAGGGGTGAGTGCCTGTGGCCCCCCTCCCCCACTGCCCTTACAGTGAACATCGTGTGACCCCTGCATGGGGAGATACCAAAGCCACTTTAATGCAACACACGTGCAGAGAACACAGACCTTAAGGGTGGATGGAGCTCGGTCTATCCCTGCCGTGTGCACACGGCTCACGACCACCGTCCAGAATAAGAAATGGCCCGTCACCAGCACGCGTGGAGCACCGCCTCCTAGGTGTCCCCTCCGGGTCACTCCTCCCTGCTTAGACCTCGGCCCTGACCACCGGCACTGGGACTCACTCTGCCAGGCTTCTGTTTTAGGCCAGGCCGCCTCAAACACACATTGTGCCAAAAACCTGTCCGGTCATCTCCGCAAAGATGATTTTACTGGCTTAGAAAATACGTACTCACGGCTTGGTTCAGTTAGACTTTGAATTTCTAGGCAACCGTCCGTCTGTCTTTATCCGTATCGGGTGACCATGTCAGAGGGAAAGTCAGCAACATCCAGAATGATCCAACCCCTCCCTTCCCTTTCTGGGGGAGCACCCTGGGACAGGACAGAAGCACAGGCGACACATGAGGGGAAGCTCCACTCCCCGGGACAACGAGAACATGTCAGACGTTGTGACGCCCCTGAGTCAACAGGCCCCGGGACCCTGCTTCCGGGCTCCCTGTCAGGTGACATTTTCAAACCGTTCTTGTCTACACCTGCCGAGTGTGGGTTTTCTTTCACTGGCAGGCCAGACAGAGGGCCAGCGTCAGGACAGGAGCCGGGGTCTCTCAGGCGGGCGAAGAAGGCCCTGAGCCCGGGACGGCGACCGGCTGGTCTTGGCGGAAGGGCCGCGAAGCCGGGGCTCAGGCCTTGGGCGCCCACACTCCCCAGGTGCAGAGGGAGCCGGCCGGGTATGCTTTTCTCAGACCAACTCTCAGAACACGCTTGTTTTCGAGGCTTTCTTTTATCGGTGCTCCGCAAAGCTGCTTCACGTGCAAAAGCTCCCCCGTAGCCTGGGTGTGGGAGGGAATCTGACTCATGAGAAGCGGCCTCAAAGGGTGGTGGCGTGTCCTGGGCTGAGGCCACAGCCATCACCAGGCGACGTGCTGATAACAGAACAGCACCAGCGGCCTCCTCCCGCTGCCCTGGGAAGACGCACGCGCCTGTTCTCTTCCACCGAGGTCGCCTCTGGAGGGACTCCAGGGCGGCCTCCTTCCTGCATTTCAGTGTTGAAATGACAGGCAAGGGGAGCCGGGGGGGTTGGGGGGGGGGGCCCGTCGGTTGAGCGTCCGACTTCGGCTCAGGTCGCGATCTTGCGGCCCGTGAGTTCGAGCCCCGTGTCGGGCTCCGTGCTGACAGCTCGGAGCCTGGAGCCTGCTTCGGACTCCGTGTCTTCCCCTCTCTCTGTCCCTCCCCCACTTGTGTTCTGTCTCTCTCAAGAATAAACATTAAAAAAAAAAAACTTAGACGCAGTGAGTCAACGTCACCAGGTGTAGATGCAGAGAAGAGAGGAGCTTCTGATATAAACACCTAAAAATTCTGGAGGAAAAGCTACACCTGTTCCCCTTTACTTTCTCTCCGAGTAGGGTTCATGCGCTCTGCTAGGCACTGGGGACAGAGATGCTTGAGGCCTGGTCCCTCCTCTTTAAATTTTTTTTTTTTAACGTTTATTTATTTTTTGAGACAGAGAGAGACAGAGCATGAACGGGGGAGGGTCAGAGAGAGGGAGACACAGAATCGGAAACAGGCTCCAGGCTCCGAGCCATCAGCCCAGAGCCCGACGCGGGGCTCGAACTCACGGACCGCGAGATCGTGACCTGGCTGAAGTCGGACGCTTAACCGACTGAGCCACCCAGGCGCCCCATCCTCCTCTTAAGCCCCTTGTTGTCTGGTTGCGTAGACTGACCTACAGATCACCCCCGCAACGAAACAGGAAAAACACTATAGTAGCTTCCTGTATTGGTTAAGATATTTTCAATTATAAGTAACTGTGCACCATACTTACACAGTCTTAAACAGTAAAGTAGATTTCCTGGCTCAGGCAGCTGAAGTGTCCCCGGGGAGGGCAGGCATTGCTGTCTTCGGTCAACGTTCTCCCCTCCTCCAGGCACCTGCTTCTTTCTCGGATTGGATGGCCTCCTGTCCCAAAATGGCTGCCAGTGCAACCAGACTACGTGCTTCCCCCACAGTCAAAGTCTGGTCTGTGCTTTCTTCAGCCACAGACCAGAAGTCTTGAACTTTGCTGCAGTCTTGAACTTTGCAGCCCGCGTCGGGCTCTGTGCTGACGGCTCGGAGCCTGGAGCACGCTTCCCGTTCTGTGTCTCCCTCTCTCTCTGCCCCTCCCCTGCTCACTCTCTGTCTCTCTCTCTCTCTCAAAAATAAATAAACATGATAGTAAGTGCTCAATGAATGTGGCTCTCGGGGACACTGTGATTACATCCTGAGCTTCCCCTTCCTTTTCTGGGGGACTCTGCTGGTTTCGTTTGGAACCCACACCTCCTCACACATCCCAGACACCATGGGGAGAGCTGAGACTCCCCGGTGCCCTGGCTTCAGTTACCAGGTTGGTGCTGGGCGTGGGCCCCAAAGTGGCTCAGTGGGAACAGAGAAGACGTCTGCGGGGCGGTTGTGGCTGATGAGGTTTTCCGAGGTGTCCGCACCCGTGGCTCCGACCCCACATGGTCCTCGCCAGGGCAGCCTCGACACTCCTCCAGGAAGTGGTGGGACCTGCGGCCCCTCCCCCGAAGCTGGGCAGGCCCTCGTGAGGCCTCGAGCAGCAGGGTCCGATGGAAGTCACTTGGTGTGACTTCCGAGGCCAGGTCCTAAAGACGTCGTGCCCTTCGGCCTCGTCTCCTTGGAACCCAGCCACCGTGCTGGCGGGGAGTCTGAGCAGCTCTCCCTGAGCAGGGCTGAGGCCCCCAGTCCAGAGCCCCCGCCCCCCACCCCCTCCCGGGTTCCCGGCCAGGAGCCACGTGGATCTGCGGGCCTTGTGGGCGAGCCGTCTTGAAGCGGACCCTCCAGCCCCCGGCTGATCTGCCCCAGCAGATGCCACACAGAACAAGGCTGACCGCGTTCTTGCTTGAGCCCAGTCCGGATCGCCGATTTATGAGCAAAATAAAAGATTCAATCACCAGGTTTTGGGGTGATTTGTTATACAGAAATAGATAACCGGAACAGGAGTTCTGAAAGAAAAGGCTCAGTCTGCCTTTTATAATTTTTTTAATGTTTACTTATTTTTGAGAGAGAGAGAAAGAGAGAGAGAGAGAGAGTGGGGCGGAGGGGCAGAGGGAGAGGGAGACACGGAATCCGAAGCAGGCTCCGGGCTGTCAGCGCAGAGCCCGACGAGGGGCTGATACCTCTGAACCGTGAGACCGTGACCTGAGCCGACACCCAGCGTCAGATGCTTAACTGACTGAGCCACCCAAGCGTCCCTCGTCCTGCCTTTTAAATGCAGCATGGAGCTGGAGCCACTGCAGCCTTTTTGGCGCCATGAAGGGGAGCGGCGTGAGCATGAAGAGGCTGCTACAGGAAGCAGAAAGGAGCAGTGGCCTTGCACCAGGCCCCTCAGACACAGCCGAACGCTGGGCCCAGCGAGCCACGACGCCACCGGCTTCCGCACGTCCCCGTTGATGCCCACAAAACACCCTCTCCAGAGGCTAAGCCTTTCTGAAGTGGATTCGTTCCCATAATCCCAAAGCACCCTGGCTGCTGTAGACACAATCCCTACCACGGTGGCTCCACGGGCCCGGGCACGGCTGGGGGCAGGACGGCCACGACGGCAGAGGAAGGGCTCTGCAGCCAAGCTTCCAGGCAAGAGAAGGTGAGGGCCAAGCCCACGGGTCTGGGGAAGGGCGTTGCCGAGGGGCAGTTCACAGGTGCCGGGCTCGGTACTACTCGCTCTAGGACGAGATCCCAAACGCCACCCCTGTCGGGCGAAGACGCGACTATCGGAGCGTCTCGAAGAAACGGCCCCCACGGGGGCTGAAACCGTCCTTTCCTGCTGTCCTCACTGCCCGGCTGCTGCGGGGAGTCGGGGGAGGGTTGGAGATCTCCCAGCAGGAGGTGGGACAAGACTGGGAGCCTCGGTGGAAACTTCTAGGCCCAGACGGTTCGGCAGCTTCGGGGCTGGGCCGCTGCTCCTGCCCTCGAACGCACGCCTCTCCGGGTCCCAGCCCGCCGTCCTCCCTACATTCGCTCTTGTTCCGTCCCCACCCAGACTGACCTCAGCCCATCCCACCCTCCAGCCGAGCTGGGGCGGCCTCCCCGCCCCCCCAGCGCCCCCTCACACAGCTGGTAGTTGTTACCGCAAGGCCTCAGATGTTTACCAAAGCTCTGCATTCTCTCTCCTCTGGCGACGCAGAGTCTTAAAGGGGCCCAGCTAGTTTTCCTCCTCGTGGGCCTCGGGGACCCCTCTCCCTCTGGACGCCCTCTGGGGGCGCCCTCTTGACCTTGTGCGGGGAGCAGGTGCCCGGGTCGGGACGGCCGGGGCCAGCAGATGATGACTCCCCCGGTGGCCGGCGCCTGGGGCCGTGGTGTTGGCTGTTGGAGGGGACCCACCGAACTGGCCTCCTTTCCTCCCGGGCGGGAGGGTGCGCACCCACCCCTCCCCCCCCCCCCCCCCCCCCCCCCAGGAAACCCAGGACACGTCCCCGACACCCACTTCTCGGAGGACAGCACGGCCAGCTCCTGCGGCCGGGCCTCCTCCCTGACTGGGTGAATAAACACAGGCGCCCCAGGGTTTGGGCAGCCCACAGCCCAGAAACACCCCACCGTGCCAAATTGGAGAAAAGCCTTCTTAAAGGAGCTGAAGCTTTTAAGCATTTTCCGAAATCCACGGACCTCGTGTGAGACCGGGCAGGCTGCCCAAGCCTGGGTCCGAGGGACCCCACCAAGGTCTGAGGGAGCCGACTGGCCCAGTGGGGGGGCCGGGGGGGCAGCTGGCCCGACCCATGCGTGGTCAGGGGTGAGTCCTCCTCACGTCCCCAGGCCGGGGCCGCCGAGGAGGGCAGACCAGATGCACCCCGGCCGCTGGGGCCGGCCCGCCTCCCCTCCCCGAACCCCGGTCAACGCACAGCCTTGGAAGCATTGCGAAGCCAGGACCCCAAATGTGCAACCGTGCCTGCGATCCAGAGTGCGGGGGTGGGGGAGTTTGCGGCTGGGCCCCGTGGCGGGAGGGCACTGAGGTCTCCGACCTGGGTCCCTAACCGAGTAAAGATTCCCGGAGGCCCTCGCACAGAGCTGAGCTCCCGGAAGCATCTGGTCATGTTCGTGTCCCCCCACAAATCCACACGCTGGAAACTAACCCCCAGTGTGATGGTGTTAGGGGGTGTCACCTCTGGGAGGTGTTCAGGTCGGAGGGCGGAGCCTTAGGGATGGGATTAGTGACCTTATAAAAGGGACCCCGGGGCCTCCCTCACCCCTTCCTCCCTGTGAGGACCAAGAGGGCTATCTCTGAACCAGGAAGGTGGCTCCCACCAGCCACCAAATCTATCGGCACCTTGATCTCGGACGTCTAGTCTCCAGGCCGAGGGGAGCGAGTTCCTGTCGTTTCTGAGCCACCCGGTCTGCGGCTGGCTCTGTTAGAGCCGCCTGAGCGTGCAGAGACAATGCCCTCGCCATCGTGATAAGAGGGACCGTGACATCGGAAGCCTTCAGATACCCTTTCACGTGGTTCTGACGACAGTCCCCGGAGAGAGGCGGCGTGTCAGTGCGCACGTTACGGTCGCCAAGCCGGGGCCCCGAGAGGGGAAGCCTTCTGCCTGAGGTCACCCGGCCGAGACGGAGACCTGACTCGCCGCCCGGAACTCAGAGATCACCTTGCTTTTGTGTGGTTACAGCCTCCGAGCGAGCAGAAGGTGTGGCCACGGGGGGCTCCCTGGTTATCCTGGTGCAGGAGGGGGCTCCGCTTCCAGATGGGCACAGGACTCCTCGGGGCCTCCTGGTGAAGCCGATGTCATAGGCGGCTGCCCCCTGAGCCGAGGGGGTGGGGAGGGGGCGCCCAAGGCCTCCCTTGGGGAACGCACCCGGCCGAGGGCTTGGGCCCGGCCCTGGTGGCAGAGCAGGGAGCCGGGAAAGCCGCCAGCGCCGCGAGATGGGATGGCGAGAAGGTCAAACGCAGGCCTTCTCACCATCGCCACCCCCGAAGTCTCCGTGTTGCCAAGGCAACGCTCCCCATCCCCGCACGGGGCTGCCGTGACTGAAGCACAAAGCCTCTTGCACGCGGCTCCCGGGAAAGGGCTGGAGGCTGGTCTCATGGGGAACGGCTGCTCAGGGCACCGCACACAAGGAATTGTAAGGGCTGCCCTCGGCCACCGCGCCGGGCTGGTATCCGTTACCATAAACCGGTAACGGCAGGCCGAGTGTTTCCCTGAGTTCTGTGCGCCCTTCCAGCAAATGATCAAGCCTGAGCAGGGGGTGGTGGGAACCCCCCTGGGGATCCGCGATTGGCATCTGAGGTGGGAGTGGTCTCCTGGGACGGGAGCCCTTAGCCTGTGGGGTCCGCGCTGACCCCCGGCAGCTGGTATCTGAGGGCCGGAGAAGGGTCGGAAACAAAGTCCTCCGGGAGGTCCAGGAAGCAGGGTCCTCCACAACCCTCGCGTTCAGTGTCAGAGGGGTGGTGACAGCGGCACAGAGGGCAGGGGTTTCAGGAACGCTCAGAGCCCCCCGGGGGGTTCCCACCTGCAGCCACGGCAGCTGTCACGGGGTGGAGACCCGGGCTCTTGCATTTGCGGGAGCTGGCGTCTCTGGGGCTCTGGAACGCAGGCCGGGCGCTTCCCCAGGGCTCCTGACTCGGAAGGGCTGGGGCAGTCCCGAGAATTTGCATTGCTGACAAGTTTCCCAGGCCACGCTGACGCTGACGCTGCTGATGGGGGACCCCACTGTGAAAACCGCTGGTCTAGATGATCCCATCGGAAGTTGACTTAAGCTGGTCCAATGTCCCACAGCCGTTTCGTTTCCTCTACTTGGGACTCGACGCGAGGTCCGTGTTCTAAGTGGATTTCTCCCCTAGGGTGTAGATGTGGTCTTGGAGGAGGGGGGCGTAGGTCTGACGGACCGTGCGTTTGAACGCATGGGTTGGTTCCTTCATCCGACCCAGATTTCAGGGCTGACCGTGTTCCCGCTCTGTGCTGGGCATCCCTGGGATCCGACCTCGGAAAGAATTCCGTCTAGTGGCCGCAGAGACACGGGTGGGGATGGCCATGCCCTGAGGGAGGATTGCGGCAGGGGGACATGTCGTGTGTCGTGGGCACAGGGCCGGGCAGCTGACTCGGCGAGGAGGACAGAGAAGCGTTCCCAGAGGTCCTGCGTCTAAGGCGCTGGGCTCCAAAGTGTGGTCTGAGGGAGCTGGTTAGAGGTGCAGAACTTCAGGCCCCCTTCCGCCAGACCCCTGAGATCTGAGGGGCCCTCAGACCTGAAGGATGCGTAGGAATTACCCGGTGAAGAGGAAGAGAAAGAATGTTCCAGAAGAACATTCTGGTCCGTGCGCGCTCTAAGAGGGAAAACAAGTTCCACCGACCAGAGCAGGATGTGGGGGTGGGTGTTGGCGGTAGAGAAGCATCTTTGCTTGTGAAGGGACCACGACTGGGGACACTCCTGGTGGCTCTCCTCCACTTGTCCGGGGCCTCCAAGCCTCTGTCCATCAGGTTGGGAGGCTTCCAGTGGGTCCTCTTACCGGTAAAAGTGGGGCATCGTTTTGCTACAGCTCCAAGAACAGATTTGCGCCTTAGGAAGTCTGCTCCCGCTTCCCTGCGGTGGCACTGTCACTCGGGCAGCACTGTCACCGGACAATGGCAGAGCTGTGTGGCGGGGAGGCTCCGGAAAGGAGAGGCAGGTCGCTCCGGGTTCAGGGTGGGGACGTGACAGATGGAAGGGAGGCGGAAGGGTTGGGAAGCCGGCAGGGTCCCCTCTGCACAGAGGAGCCTGGGGCTGGGGATAAGGGGCCCCAGTCCGCTCAGCTCTGCAGCTGAGGACGGGGGCTCAGGTGCCCAGCCTGCCGGCCGGTCTCGGCCAACTGCCCCGTGGCCGTTCCCAACAAGCGCCAGCTGTGCGTCCCCGTCTCACTCTGATGGTTAGAATGCGCCTTGTCACATTACACCAAAACCTGTGTCCCGGTGGCTTCCCTGCCTCGGCCCTCGGATCTTTGAAAGAGGTCGCGGTCCATGATCCACCTGACCCCCCTCGCCGGTATCCTGGAGCTCATGTGGATCGGGGTCTGTAGCAGTGTCCAAGGGCCAGCTTCCCCGTCGCTTCCCGGGCCTGGCACGGGCAGAGGTGGCGTCACCAGGCACGGGGGTCTGCTGAAGTCAGATGGGAGAGTCCGTGTCTCAAAGAAAGCAGACCCCAGGAAGGGTGATTCTGAGTCTGAACGTCATTCCCCGGCCAGCAGGAGGGGAGACAGCTTCCCATTTTCAAGCAGGAGAAAACGGGCTGGCGGCCCCCATCCAGCTCCGGGCACCCAAGGGTGCCGTGGCAGGAAGGCAGAAGGTCCCCCTCGGGACCAGGACCCCTCTCCTGGGCACCAGCAGGGTTCGGATTAGGGAAGGAGTGGGGTGATGGTGTTCCCTCAAAAGATATGTCTGTGTCCTGACCCCGAAGACCCAAGGGTGTGACTGTGTTTGGAAAAGGGGTCTTTGGAGACGTAATTAAGTTAAGGACTTGGGGATGAGCTTGCCCTGGACGGAGGGTGGGCCCGAATGCAGGAGCTGGCGTCCTTATGACAGAAAGGGCAGGGAGGCGGGAGACACAGGGAGCCGAGCTTTGGATGCAGAGACGGGAGCCACGTGCCCTCACGCCAGGGATCGAGGGCTGCCAGCAGAAGGGCACGGGCCTGGAGCGGACCGCCCGAGGAGCCCTGGGAAGGAACCGGCCCGGCCCACACCTTGATTTCGGACTGTGGCCTCCAGCACTGGGAGAGGTACCCCTGTGCTGTCTCTAGCCGTGCAGGGGTGGGGGCGACTCCAGCCAGAAGCCCCAGAAACTAACACAGGCCGGTTCCCGCCTGGACGCGGTGCAGCCCCCTGGACAGGCCACCCCCCCCCCCCCGACCCCCTGCCCACTCCAGCAGGCTTGAAGGCTGGCTCAGGGGCGCGTGGGGGTCGCAGGTGCTGGTGCTGGCTGTCCCCGCCTGGGCAACTCCAGTGGGTGCTCACCCGGAGGCCCCGAAGCCCCTCTGGTTGCTGACCTGGGCCCCCCCCCAGACCCTCCGGGCCGCTCTGGACTGTCCCCAGGACCCCACTCCTCTCCACCGCCCTCCCCCCCATAGGTCACAGCCCATGGTGCCTCTGGCCCTGGCGCCCTCTCATCCCTGCCTCTCACCCCCCCTCCCCCAACACTTGCCAGGCATCCACTCACTCCTGGCCCTGGGAGGGGGGCTGGGGCCGGGGGAGGCCACCGCTCCTGCACCCTGGCCCCGAGAAGGGAAGGCGCCCCCTCCCCGACGCGGGCATCCGGGCGGATGGGGAGGGCCGGCCGGGCCGGGCAGCGCGGGTGCGGGAGGGGAGCCGGGAGCAGGGCTCTGTGTTCTTTCCCGGCCGTTTTGCAACGACCACATGCTTGGCGCTGGGCTCTGGCAGCCCCCCAGCGACATTCTTTCGGAGGGATCAGCTGCTGCCACATCAAACCTTTTCTGTCCAGCCCTCACGGAGGCCCCGGGCCCGCCACCTTCGCCTGGGGCCACGCGGGGCAGTGGGGGGGCGGCGGCGCAAGGAACCCACCGCGGGTTGTGACATTTCGGGGCGTCGTGAGCGCGTCTGCACCAGGCTGTGGCCAGAGCTTGAGGTGTGAGGGCCTGAGCAGCAAGGGGACGGCTTTGGAAAACCTTTCCTTGCGACCTATTTCCTCATTAAAAAATAAAAACGAAATGGAAAAAGCAGACGAGGGGCGCCTGGGTGGCGCAGTCGGTTAAGCGTCCGACTTCAGCCAGGTCACGATCTCGCGGTCCGTGAGTTCGAGCCCCGCGTCAGGCTCTGGGCTGATGGCTCGGAGCCTGGAGCCTGTTTCCGATTCTGTGTCTCCCTCTCTCTCTGCCCCTGCCCCGTTCATGCTTTGTCTCTCTCTGTCCCAAAAAAAAAAAAAAAAAAAAAAAAAAACCGTTGAAAAAGCAGACGATAGAAACCTTTCATTGGGCGGGGGGTGGGGGGTGGGGGGTCCACAAGCGTTCTCAGGGTCAAAGGGTCGCCCGCGACTCCCCTCCCCCAACAGAAGCTCGAACAGGGGTCACGTGCTCCTCCCCGTCAACCAACTGCACCCCAAACCAGAAGCTGCACAGACGGGTGGGGGTCCTGTGGGCCCCTCCCTGGGATCGCCCACTGCTGCTACCTGGTGGGGGAGGGGCAGTCCCAGAAGGAACAGCTGGGTCCTTGGGAGAGGGCCCGGAGTTGGGGTGGGGGGGGGGGGGACATAGAGACTCGGTAGACAGCCAGGAACGTTCCCCCCTCCAGGGCCGTAACGTGTCCCCGATCTCTCAGGGCCTCTGAAGCTCCTTCCTGCGTTCGGGACACCTGCCACGGTGC
The DNA here is from genome assembly GCF_028018385.1 of Neofelis nebulosa. Lineage (NCBI taxonomy): Eukaryota > Metazoa > Chordata > Mammalia > Carnivora > Felidae > Neofelis > Neofelis nebulosa. The sequence goes on along the minus strand of NC_080797.1, from coordinate 16,429,961 downwards.
GGGCTGGAAAGGCCAGGTCTGCTCTCGGGTGGCCTCTCGGGACCTCGGGTCTGCAGCAGGTGGCTGAGTGAGGCAGGGGTGGTTCAGAAAGCTTGCTGAGGGGACAGAAGAGGAGCGGCGGCATCCGGAACCCCAGGGGCCCATGAGGCAGAGAGTGTGTCCCCGGCGGGGCGTCGGCGGTTTCTAAATTCCAGCCTCGCTACCTGGGCCCAGCTGTCCTCAGCTTGCTGGCCGTGAACTTCAAATGGCAGCTCCTCCCGGCAGGAGGTAGATGCTGTTTTCCCCGCACCCTTGGATCTACGGCGGCCTCGCATCGGGGAACTCTGCCACCGGGTGACCAAGGCGGCGTTGGCATCCACCAGGACCAGATGGACAGACGAGCCCCACGCTCCCAGCTGTCCCACCCAGGTGAGGCCGGGACCCGAGGAGCCCAGCCAACCCCACGGGAGCAAAGACCAGCCATTCCCGAGAATCCAGCCCAAATTACGCCCCCTAGGGCCATGCGCGCAGGAACGGCGGTACTAAGAGGCTGAGTTTGGGAGCGGTTTGTTAGTGGGCAAGTTCCCTGAAACACTAACTTCCCTAATTGCTGCCCAGCTCCCGAGCCTGGTTCTCCAGCCTTTCCCTCCGGTCCGCGAGCTTCCTGATTCCTTCCTTAAACCCTCTTCCGCTTAGAGTCGCCAGACTTGGTTCTGTTGTTTGCAAACGAGAGCAGCGGCTGGTGTAGACGCTGGTGCTGGAAGTGGATTTCAGGCGAGCGGTCCTTGGAGAACGGTGGGCTGAAAGCAGAGAAACTCCCACTGGACCCCCCCCCCCCAGCATGACTGCAGATAAGACAGACAGTGAGTGGTGCTGGGGACGACACGGGGCAGCTGAGCTCTCACGCGGGGGCAGGGGGGACACTGGCACGGTCACTGAGGAAAAGCGCTGCACAGCGTCCACTAAAGCGAAACGCACGCCCCATCCACTGCACTCCCAGGTGCACCCCCGGGACAACGAGCCCACGTGTCCTCCAAAGGACACACGCAAGAATGTTCATGGAGGCTTCTTTCAAAACAGCAGAGGCGCCTGGGTGGCTCAGTCCGTTAAGCATCCGACTCTTGATTTCTGCTCAGGTCATGATCTCACGGTTCATGGGATCAAGCCCCCTGTTGGGTTCCACACTGACAGCCCGGAGGCTGCTTGGGATTCTCTCTCCCTCTCTCTCTCTCTCTCTTTGCCCCCTCCTCTCTCTTTCAAAATAAGTAAATATTTCTTTTAAAATACCAAAACGCTGGAAACAGCCCTGATACCCAGGAGCTGTAGAACAGGTTGGAAAACTGGGGCAAATTCCTATAATGGGACTCTGTCTTTCTGCGGAAACCTGCAGACAAAATATTGAGTCCAAGAAGGCCAACGCTGAAGGGTACACACGGCGTGATTCCATTTATGTGAAGTTCAAGAACAGGAAAGACTAGTCTGTGTTGATGAGAGTCAGAACGGTGGTTATGGGGGCGGGGGTGTGGTACTAATTGGAAAGAGGCATGAGGGCGTCTTCTGGGGCCGAGGGAGGTGTTAGAATCCAGATCTGAGGGGTCGGCATTTGTTGTATACACGTAATATAAAGATTAACCGAGCTCTATACTTTATACATGTGTGTGCGTGTATATATATATATGCATCGATGTAGATCTGTACCCTCATACGTATATGTCGTAAAGCAGTAACACCGTTTCTCAAAATTCCACTGGCACACAGGGATAGACGGCTGGCAGTGTATAAACCAGCTGATTTCAGTTACTGGCCTGTGGGTCGCCTGGAATGAAATATCCACTGGAGGCAAAATGTTGGGGACCCTGTTGCTGCCCACAAAATACTATGAAGAACCAAAGATATTCAAGGATTGCAGGCTCAAGGGGCAGCTGTTTTCAATGGGACTGAAGCAAGGATGAACCAAGCAAGCTAAAGTACGTGCAAAATTTAAAGATGCAAAATTTAAAGACCCAGTCTCAGGGGACAGACAGCCAGAAGAAAGTCTTTTGTCCTTTTCTGCTACCTCCTTCCTGCTTCCTCCTGAAAGGCAGACATGATGGCCGGAATCCCAGCAGCCACTGCGGACCATGAAGTAACCTCAAAGACGGCAGTCATAGCCTAAGATAGTGCTGAGAAAAGGAGGCTCCCACCTCCAGAATGATTGCCTCATCTCTCCTGCGTGAGAGAAAAAGAAAGCATCCCACCTAAGTCATTGCTATTTTTGCGTTTTCAATATACGAAGCGGAAGCTAAAAATATCCAGTACAGGCACAACCATCAGAGACCTGCCTTCGTTGCTTGAGCCGCTGAGAGTAGTGCTGTCTCACCTGCCTGATGGGACAACTGGGCTTCCTGGTGACCCATGAAGCCCTCGCTACGATGCAGAGAAAGGAACCCAGGATCCAGGACCCTGAAATGTGCACGACGTGCAGTGAATCTGTGGCCCCTCATGTAGACAGAGCCGGACAGCCCTCTTGCCTGAACGCCCCGGGGAAATGCACTGAGGAAGGAGGTGCCAGTTGGTGGGGGCTTTCCGACTGCAAGGAGAAGGATGTGGCCAGCTGTCTGTGAGGGGCTCGGGACCAGAACGGATTCCTTTATGAGCTGCCTCCCCAGCGGTGCTTGGGATTCACCAAGGCACACTGGCGGGGGACGGGGGGGCGGTGCCCACGAGGCCTGGTGGGAGGACCATCCGGGAGGTATCTGGGCGTTTGCAGTCAAGTCGATGCTGTCCTCAGCATCTCCTTCTAAGCCACAACCAGCTTTGGGCCCCAGCACCTGAGCACGGGTCCTGAGCAGCCCTCCCTGAGCTCGACAGGATCTGAGCCCCCAGCAGCAGGTGGAGTGGGTCCCCAAGGAGTGGCTCGACCAATCCCTGGAGTAGTGGGTGGCTCGTATCTGTGCGGGCTGCCGTATTCTGCGCATCGGTCGCCCCTCCCTCGGCCACCTGCAGCCTCTTGGGGAAGACGCGAGCCTGGTTTCGGGATGCACGGTTGGCTAACACCAGGCGGGAGAGGCCTGCTGTGGCACTGTCGCCCTCCCTTAGGGCAGAAGGTTGAGCAACACCTCACTCCCCATTAGGGAAGAGGGTCTGGGCCACCTTGTCTGCAGAGGAGGCAGGGTTTGATCAGAGAGCCTGACCAAAGAGAGTCTCTGACCAAACAGGCCCTCATGCCATGGGGGTCAGGCAGGCTGCTCGGGGGGAGTCACTGCCCCTCCCCGGCCACAGTGGCCTGCTCTTCTGGCTCTCCAGGTGGCCTTGGTGGCAGGGAGGGTGGCTGTGCATGGGCTGACCTTGGCCTAGTCACCCAGGCCGATGCGATCTGACGTTTGCTCCCGAGCCCTCCCCTGGCGTCTTGTGATGCCGAGGCGGAACTGCCGTCTCCCCGAGGGCACTCGCGCCTGGTGGATGTCTTCCAGCCAAGGAATCCGACATTTATTCTAGATTTGGACTGGCCCTCCCCACCCGTCATACTGGCCTTTGTCCTACCAACCCTGGGCTAACCGAATGGCGTGGTGCCTGGCCCCAGTGCACGCAGGTGCCGAGGCCCAGGGATCTAATGCGGACAGCCCCGTGACTCACGAGTGTGGAAGGGCTCGGGGACGGCAGGGGCGGAAGACGGAAGAACCTGGGCCTGGAGGCATGCCAGCCAGTTCTGCCGGAACCACCCTGCTTCCGGATTCCTTACGAATCCGATCACGGGCTGCCACACAAGCCGATAACCGCCCTCCGGTTCTCGGTGCACGCGGAGCTCGAGGCCGGCAGGTGGTTCTCCCAGAGCCAGAGAAGAACACCGCTGTGGAAGCTGGTGGTCCCCGGGGCCACCTCTGGGACCCAGTGCTTGCTCCCGCCGACCTTTCCTTCCCCTCGACCTCTACCTGCGTTTGAGCCCGACACAGGAGCCGGTGTTAGTCAGCGCGCGGTAGAAACGAAACGCTAACGTTTGTAAAACGTCCAGGCACAGCCACCGACGTGGCCAAGACGGCGGGCCTGGAGCTGGGGACCCCTCGGGAAGGCGAAGCTGTGCCTGGGCCAGGCGGGAGGCTCTCTGTCCCTGCGGGGGCGGGGGCGCAGTGTGCGTCGGGCCTGCTGCCTTCTGGCCTGTCCCGCGTCTGACCCTCCCTCCCGTGCGCGCCTCCCCTTCCCGAGGCCAGAGCAGCCCAGATGCTGCCGTTCAGACCCTGGCCAAGAGCTGCGAGCACGCGGCCTGGGCTCGGCCAACCGCGTGCTTCCGGGGACCCTGGGCCTGGAGCTCACATCACACAGCAGCAGGGACAGTTCAGAGTTCCTGCCCTGCTCTCGGCGGGGGGTGGGGTCGGGGGGGGGGGGGGTAGGGTTGAGCACCCCGAACCAAGGATAAGTCCCCACGGGACCCCAGGCTCGGTCCCCTGCCCTCACTTAGATTGCGTGGGTGGCCCAGGGTCGCTCCAGCATGTCTTTCTGTCCCGCCCACCCCGTCGTGGGTGTCCGTTGTCGGGGCTCCGGCCCCTCGCTGATGCGCATGACGGTGGTTTCCAATTCCCAGGAGCCTGGCTGCGAGGAGAATCCGCGTCCGCATCCTCGTGCGCATGCGCGAGCGTTCGCGGAGGCACGGGGTCGCCAGGGGCCGCTCCTTCTCCCCGGGGCTCACCGCCCCCCGCCCCATTTTCCATATGCCCCGGGCTCTCGTTTCTCCACGGCCCGCCGCCCTGCGCACCCTCTGGTTTCCATCACCTGCATCCCCACTGCGATGACGCCGAGGGTGTCTACTGGCCCCGCCCGTCCCACCGCCGGGGTCGCAGCTTCGCGAGGACAGGGGCTGTGTCTGCTCCTTCTGAGCCCCAGGACCCAGCACACCCAACGTCCGAGCGCAGAATGGACGCGCGACTCTGGGCACCAACGCGGGAACTGGACAATCAGTGCAATTTTAATGATCTCGGACGAGGGACGGCACAGGACCCGACCGGGAAAGGGAAAGGCCGGGTGGAAAGTCCAGCCGCTGCCCCTCCCGGGTCCTGCTGCTTCTCGACCTGGAAGCCAGCCGGGCGGTGGGGGTGGAACTGGGACTTCTGTGCAGGGTGGTGAACGTTAGTTGAAACCTTCCAGTACTTTCTCTAAGCTCAGAGACATCAGTGAAAGCGCGAGGGCCCTCTGGTGGCCGGTGCGGCCGGTGGCTGCAGGCAGGAGGCGGCCAGCAGCGGCAAGCCTGGGGCGGACCGGGAGGCGCCTGGCCTCTCGGCGCTCGCTTGCGCCTAGTTCGCGTCGGAGGAGTTGGTCAGGTAGAAGGGGCGGATGACCGCTTGGAAGCTGGTGAAGGACCCTTCCGGGCAGGGGAAGAGGGAGGCGCTCCTGGAGCTGTTGGTGCCCAGGGCGTCGGGGATCGGGGCCTTCTGTCCCAGGAAGTCGGTGACGTCGGCCACGAAGCGCCCCTCGCAGAGCATCAAAGCCTGGCTTTGGTAGCCGACGGTGGGGTCTGAGTCGGTGGACTTGGAGAGGCCCAGGAGGGGGACCTCGTCCGCGGTGCACGAGAACCGGTAGTCCCAGCAGCTCTGGACGGTGGGAAGGTACAGGAGCAACCAGGAGACGAGCTCGTTCTGGAACAGGAAGCTGGGGTGCTGTGGGGTCTGGAAGGACCGGTTTGGAGCATCCAGGTAGTTGGACGAGGCCTGGGAATCGCCCGAGATGTTGGCACTCCAGGTGGGCGAGGTATACAGCCGGGGCTGGTAGGCGTCGTCGCTGAGGTTCAGGCCTCTGTACTGGGCCAGCAGCCGGAAGGGCACGGTGTGGAACTCCAGTGCCTGCAGAGTCTTCTTCTGGAAGAGTGCCTCGTGGCCGCGGTACAGGGACAGGTTAAACTGCAGCTCGAACAGGCTCTTGGGCAGCATCATGGGGAACCGGATCTCGTCCAGAAGGCCTTCCACCTCCCCGTGGGAGGGCTGCTTCTCCTGGCTCCACGCGTCCACGGCCATCAGCAGGGCCAGCTCGCTGCGCACGGCCAGGTCGCTCCTGGAGAGCAGGACTCGCAGCAGGGCCGTGGGGATGCTCGGCCAGGCCTCGGCCTGCGTCAGGGCCTCGAAGTTCCAGGCCAGGAACCGCACGCAGAGCTCCTCCAGCATGGGGTTCTGGGTGGCCAGTGCATAGGCATAGAGGTCCAGGGGCGTCTGGAAGGAGGCGTCCTCGGGGAGGAGGATGGCAAAGAGGCTCGCGCAGAAACTCTGCAGCCGCCAGGCCCCGTAGGTGGAGGCGAGCTTGTGGAAGCACTTCACCGACGTCAGGGAGACGCCCAACCTTCGGGAGTAGAAGTACCTGGGGAGGGGAGCGAGCGCTGACCAGCCGGGCACCCCTGCCCCTGCGGGACGACAGGGGGCCGGGCGTGTGCCGGGCCTGCCTCTCTGACATCACTATCTATCCCGTGTTTGCCGGCGACCCACAGACACCCCCGGCGGTGCCCCATTTCGAGAGGCGTTCGGTGCCCCCCGGACTTATCTTTCGGGCCAATCCACAGTCCAATCTCACATCTGCTCAGATCTGACAAGCGGGCAGATCCCAGGGTCGCCAACCATGACGCTCCGTCCCTCACCTGTGACGGAGGCAGCACCAGCAACCTCTGTGCTCTGCCTCCGCCGTCAAGGTCATCACCCTCTGGTGTCCTGGGCGCCAGGACCTGCTGGCCACCTCGGGCATCAGCACTACACTACCCCTTCCTTCCTGCCGTCACAGCCCTGGCCAGGGCCCCTTCGGTCCCTTGCTGGGTGCCTGTCAGTGCCCCTCTGTCCCCAGCACCTTCTCCTGCCCCCGTGACACGGGCATCACCCCTGGTTGCTCCCTGTCTGCTTCCCCTGCTGATGGGGAGCCCATGCCGGTGGCACGCAATCTATGATTGGCTCTGTGACTCGGGGCGCCACCAGGACCCTCTGTGCTGGGTGAGAACAGGTGTGGAAGGGGTCTGCCTAGAGGGCAATGCCGGGCTAGGCCTGCCGCCCTCTCCCGGGATGGGGCGGGTGGCGTCCCTTGGGAGGAGACGGGGACCCTGTGCCCAGTGACGGTGGCAGACGCGGGTCCTCCCCTCCTCGTCCCTTCCCGCACTCGCTACTCTCGAAGCTTAGCGCGTGATTCCTGCTGGCGACAGGAACTCGCAGGGGGAAGAGGGCATCTTCCCGCTGGCCGGCCACCCACCAGCTGGGTAACTGCCCGAATCACTGAAGCCTCGCCCTGGAGCAGTGGCAGGGCACTGGGGCGCACACCTCCCGAGCACGGCCTCTTTGGTGGCAGGCCCCGCAGGTGCGTTGACAAAAGGGGGGAGGGACTGTGGCTACCACCCCTCCCAATTCTCATTTCAGGCCGGAGCGGGAGGTTCCCAGGCCGCCGGTCACTACCCACCTCAGCCTCTGGTGGGCCCCGGTGTGAGGAGGGGGGTCCCAGTCGTCCCTCGGCCTGCCCCTGAGAGGCAGACTCGAACAAGGACGGGGAGCGTCGGCGACCCTCAGAAACCATGGGAACTGGTGAGGAGGCCCCGGGCATCAGGGGGCCCCGGGCAGAGGAATGGGGGGAATCTCTGCCCTCGATGGGGATCAGGTCTCCTGAGGCCTTCCCGGGGCCGGACGGGGTCCGGAGGCCAGGGGCATCCAGCCCGCTGTAGCCTTTCTGCCTTTGGTGAGGGCACAGAGACAGAGACAGAGAGAAAAAGGAAAAGACAGAGAAGGGAAGAGACAGAGAGAGAAGGAAAGAGACAGGGGCATCACCACTGCTCCAGAATCCTGAGCTCTGACCGAGGGTGTGATTCCAGCTGGGTCTGGGAAGCTGGGGAAGGGTGCCTGCCTGGTTCTCGAACGGATCATAGAGATGGTCCCACTGGGGGAGGGGGGGGGGGGACACACAGGGCAGCGGGGGGGAGGGGGGAAGGGCGCCTGCCTGGTTCTCATAGAGATGGTCCCATTGCGGGGGGCGGTGCAGCACAGGGCAGCCGGAAAGAAACCGTTTCAATCTGTCTTAATTGCCAACATTTGTTGTTTTCTCTTCAGTGTCGCTCCCAGCTACATAGAGCTTTAGGTCCGGAGAAGGAGAAGGAGCAGCTCTTTTTAAATACGTGCTTTCGGAGCACAAGCCCCTGGGGGCCCCGGCAGGGCGGCCTGGCGGGAGGGTCGGGCCAGGACCCGGAGAGGCGGGCCCCTGGTGTCTCCGTGTCCCCAGCTGGGGCGCCGGCTCACGGGCGGGGGAGACTCCGACGGGTCTGGGGTCACAAGCGCTCCACCTTCCACACAAGCAAGGTCAGAGCCAGAATGGGAGGAGGGTGAGTTCGTAACTGCGTTTAAGTTTCTTGCAAATCTTGGGCCGTGACCTCACGTGACCTCAGAGACAGGTGTGCGTGCTTCTGGACCACCTGACTCCTCCTCGAACACACGCACGACTGGGCCTCCGCGGAGGCCGTGGCCCAGACCGGCGGCGGCCTCTGGTGGGCGGGACCCCTTCCCAGCTCTGCCCCAGGCCCCTCCAGCGACCTCTCACCAAACCGGTCCGGGTCTTGGACCCGGTGGACTTGTGACCCACAGAGGGTTTGATGCCTCTTCTAACGGCGGCGACTGCTGGGAGATTTTTTATGCAGTGTTTTGTGAAAGTCGGTATTTGTGTGTGTGTGTGTGTGTGTGTGTGTGTGTGTGTGTGTGTGAGTGTAGAGTGTGCAACTGTGTGTGCGCAGAAGAGTGTGCGTGTGCACGCGAGAGGGTGGGACGCACACAACTGTGAGCCCGAGCATGTGCAAGCACACGTGTGTCCACGTGAGGGTGTGGGGGTGTGCCTGTTTAAGACCATGCGGATATGTGGGGGCACACGCGGGTGTGAGTGTGTGTTGTGTCGTGCCCACGCACGTGCTCGCGGAAGCACCCGTGAGGTCGGTGCCGTAGCCCCTGAGGTTTGCCGCCGGAGGGAGGTGGGAGCGCCCTGGGGACCCTGCCCAGGCCCTGGTACCCCCGTCCTGAGGATGGTCACCTGATAAAGTCTCTGACGACAGGCAGGCACTCTGCGTCCACCTCCATGGTGACGGTGGGGCCAGGCTCCTTCCACAGGGCTTCGGCCTCGGGGTTGGTTGACAGGATCAGCCTGTGGCCGCACACGTCTAGGCCCTCCTCCTCGTCGTCCTTCACCCTCACCCTGATGGACAGGTCACAGCCCCTCTGGCTGTCAAAGATCCACTCCAGAGCCGCAGGGAGCTCATCCGACAGGTCAAGGGTGTGGGCACCGCGGGTTTCTAAAAGGGGCAGAGGGGAGCACACTGTTAGCAAGAAGGGCCAGGGGCCGTCACCCAAGAACACTTCTGCCCCCTGGACTCGGTCTCCTCCTCGCCTTATCTACTCAGGAAGGCTCCGGGGGAGACAGGGGGTGCCGTCCCCTCTGTGGTGCAGAGCCTCCCCACCCCCGTGGGACACCCCAGTTAGCTCCTCTGCTCCCCCACATTCGGGCAGCACCTCCCCCGACGTCCAGCGCCCCCGCCGCCCCCCCCCCCCTTAAAATCCCAGCTGCTCAAGCAGTCACCCAGGTGGTGCCTTCTAAAACCCAGACCCTTTCCCTGGCTGGACCGTCTGAGGAGGGAGAGTCTTACAGAAACTCAGTTCAGAGCCATGGGGTCCCTAGCAGCCTCCTTCAGGGAACAGGGGCCTAGAGAAGCCACTTGAAGCCCCCCCCCCCCGGAGGTGGTGCCGGGGGTGATGTACCCCTGTCCCGACACCCCCAAAGCCTAACTGGAAACAAAAATCCCACCTGTTCTTTCTTTTTCACAAATGGGTCACAAGTCAGCCAGGCGGGTCCAGCCCCGCATTCCTCCGCCCCCACGGTCACCATCGCCTCCCTGCCCGGCCCCCCCCCCCGGCCCCCCCCCCCCCCCCGCGCCCCGCTCCCAGGTAGCCCTCCACGCGGTGGCTCTATCGCTGTGTAAATGCTCCGTCCCCAAGCCTGGGGTGGGGGGGGGGGGGGGGTGCTGCCCAGGTCCCCAGGCCCCGTGCGAAGCCCAGGAAGGAGAAGAAAGATAGGAATCGGGGACTGAAGAACGCGGAGCGGCCCAGAGAGGTCAGCCGCGTGCTGGTGCAGCGGGAGGGGGAGGGGAGGCCAGGGGGGCGGGAGCCACGGGGGGGGGGGGCAGGGTTTAGGGCTTGCCGTCCAGGCACGCGGGCGCTCCTTCCGTGTAGCCGACGGAGGACGAAGGAAAGTAAAAGGATTCGAGACGCAAGCGTGCAGCACGCAGGTGTCCCGTGCAGGGGGCAGGCGGCTCTTGCCCAAGGACCCGGTTAAAGGGAGCATTTGTGAGCGGCCCTGCGAAGGGCCGTGGGGAATCGGGGATGGCTTGGGGCGTGGTGCTGCTCTGGAGGCTCTCCCGCCCCCTCCCTCCGGGACAGCCGTGGGGCGGGGCAGGGCGGGGCAGGGCGGGGCAGGGCGGGGCAGGGCGGGGCAGGGCATGCAGTGCGCAGGGAGGGTGCGGGCGCTGCAGGGGAGGGCGAGGGCGGGCGTGAGGCGCGCGGGGCTCACCGTTGATGCAGATCACGCCCGCGTCCTGATTGTGCCTGCAGTTGCTCCTCAGCCAGCCCAGGGACTTGCACTCGGCCAGCGACGACTCTGTCCCCGCGCACTCCACCTCGTCCAGCATGATAGGGCCCGCGCCTGCAGGCACACAAGGGCGGGGCTGGGGGTGCTGGCGCCCTCCGCGGGGGGGGCGGGGGGGGGCGGGCGGGGCGTCGACAGGGCTGCTGCTCCCCCAGAACTGCCGACTGCAGAGACCAGTTGCGTTTACTGCGGCGACGGGAGCCCCGTGCAGCCCTCCCGCTCCATGCCGGAGGCCCCTGGTCCCTCACGCTGCCCTGCGGGGTCTGTCCCCAGGTGTGACCTGGCGGCGATCCGAGTGCGGGTTCGGGTTTATTCCGGTGGCCACAAACTAGCCATCATCTGTACCCGACCCCCGCCTCTGAATAGTTGGAGTATTTCCCTTTCTTCAGAATCACGGGCCCTGCGTCAGTGGAAACGGTCCTGTGCACCCCCCGGGGGTGGGGGTGGGGGGATGGTTCAGGAAGGTATGGTTTCCAGGGCCTGAGGGACTGGCTGCCGGCAAGGCCAGCGTGAGTGCCCCTGGCCAGCTCGGGTGTTAGCCCTGCTTTAAGTGTTGGCCAAAGCCGAGTGAGGAGGCCCGGGCCTTCTCTGGCAGCCGGTCCCAGCTGTGGGACCTGGGGACCAGCAGGCCTACCTGGCCCGAAGGCGGCTCTGCCCAGAGCCTTGGTGGCGTTCTCAAAGCCCAGGGCCCGGCAGACGACGCTGGCGTCCGTCAGGTCCCATAGGTTGTCACACACCGTCCCCCACTGGCCTCTGTAGAAGATCTCCACGCGGCCCTCATTGGCGCTGTCCCCGTCGGCCAGGCGCATGTCCCCGTCGGCCAGCCGCACGTCCCCATCTTTCACACCTACAGGGTCCCCAAGGGAACAGAAAGGTCAGCAGGGAGGAAGGCCCACCTCCCTCCCTATCCGGGGGCCCTGCCCCCCCCCCCCGAGGACCACTTGTCAGTTCCCCCCAGGGCGGGGTGCCTTCTGTGCAACGAACTTTAAAGCCCTCCCTCCATCCTCGAGGGGTTCACCTGTAGGGGAGGGGTAGAGGACATGGCCCCCTGCCAGGAGGTAAAACGCCTCTTATCTTTGAGGTCTGAGTCCTTCCTCTGTTGGTAGAGAAGGGGCAGGAGGGGCAGCTGGGACCCTAAAGCCTGAGAACGGGGGAGGCGGGACCCCGGGGGGCAGAATGGAAGAGGAGGGGCCTATGTGACCCCACCTGAGGGCATCTGGGGCTCGGGGATGCTGCCTGTGCACTACAGCGTGGACCCCTAGGAGGGTGGGGGGGGGAGTCCAGGAGTGGCAGGCCCAGCGACCCCCCAGAAACATTGGCAGGAAACGCCAGGTGCAGAGAGAAAGCGGGGCTGTTCTGGGACAGGGTCAGGCAGGAGCTGGGTGCCATGTCAAAGGGTAGTTCTCAGTCGGGGGTGCAGCAGGCCTCCATGGGGTCACCAGGACAAGGAAGGGCCTCCTGAGAACACTTCTGAAGACAGGCATCCAGAACTCTGAAGTCTGACTGGGTCCACAGGACACTGATTCGTGACCCGCCCCCCCCAACCCCCAGCATTCGGCCTGTGTGATGGGCTCCCGGTGCTCAGTCCCTCCGGGTCCCACTGGATGAAACGGAGAATCCCTTGGTGTCCCCCCAGAACCTATGAGCCACCATCACTGGGGATCACCAGGGCTCCAGGCAGGAGAGAAGACCCGGGCTGACCCCGGTGACCCAGGCAGAACATTGCCTAGATGTTCCGCAAGGAGGGGTCAGCCCCACAGAAGGCGGAGCGGCGGCCCCTCAGATGGCCACTTTGGGCATTCCTGGGGCTCAGCTCACCTTGGGTCCCTGCAACCAGCAGCCACATCCAGAGGAGTCGTGGGAGGGCCATGGCTCTCCTGGGAGGCCCCCGTCCTGCGGTGGAAGGAAGCAGAAGAGTCCGATAGCAGAGCTGGGCAGCCCTTGGGACCAGGATCCTTCAGACCCTACGTGTGGTGTCCCTGCTCTCAGCTGTGAGCGTGACAGGTGCCCCCCCCCCCAGCGGGAGCCCCCCCCCCCCCGAGGGGTGGTCCTCAGCGCGTAAGGAGGGAGTGAGACTTGCCCAGACGAAGGGTGAGGGGAACGGGTGGAGGTCTCTAAGCAGCGGGACAGTGGGCACTAAAGCCCATCTCCGAAAACCAGGCCCTGGGCAAGGCTGTAGAGGGTGCAGGGCCCAGATCCCCAGAGGCCTGGTGGGCCTTGCTGAAGGTAGGGCTTTACTTTTGGCAGCTGGACTCCTGTGGGCGTGCCTGAGAGCTCTCTGTGGGCCCCCGAAGGGAGGAGACACGCCGGGAGGTCCTCAGAAATCCAGGCAGGAGTGACAGGGCCAGAGACAGTGGCTGGGAGGGGGAGTCAGGGCTGAGGCCTGGGACTGGCTGCAGCTGGGTGGGGGTGGGGGTGCGGATGAGACGGGGGCCGGGGGAGCAGGCCGGGGGTGGGGGGAGATGCTGAGCGGTGGACCTGGTGCTGCCACCTCTGAGGTTAGTGTCCCCAAGACACAGGCGCGGAGAGGCTCGGGCCACCGAGACTCCACAGCCAGCCTGGGGGGCGCAGCTCTTCCAACATCCGCCTGGAGTCCTTGCTTCTCTGCAATTTTGGGGGCTCGGTTTTCGCCTTAATCCCAGCCTCTGCCCCTCACCTGCCTCTGCCCGCCAGGCCCCGGCTGTGGGGGAACCAGTCATCGTCTCTCTGTCTCGGTGACAATCCCGTGGCCACATGCCACTCCCGGGCCCAGCAAGTGGGCAACGAGGCCGCCATTGTGGGCACCCCTACAAGTTCAGGGCTGGTGACCCTGAGGCAGCACCCCAGTTGTGCATTAACAGTGGCCGATCAAGCACCTGGTACGTGGTATGCAAATATGGCTGCCCTTGGGGTGGTCATGGCCACCTGCTGTAGCCTGACCCCCTCACATGGGAAATTGGGATAAGGCTGCCTGACCTTTGCAAATTAGAAAAAAAGATACTCTTTCTTGGGATAGGTATAGGCCTGGGCTGGAATACACCATCTGATGAGAGGGCACTGGGCTGAATTCCAAGCCTGTTTGCCCTTTGTCCTTGTGCAGTGAACCACTTGGACAACTGTACATAGAGACCCTGTGGATCTGGGAGCGGCAATGATGGTTTCTGGGCTGAGGGAGAGCACCAGATCCCAGCTGGGTACCCACAGGGAGACTGTACCCACCGGATTACATTGGGTAGTGAGAGGGACACCCACCTGAGAACAAGAGGCATGAGCTTACCTGAGGCCACTACTGATGGCTGCCCTGGATCCTCTTGCCTACCTGCTGCAGGATCCCCTCTTCAACCCAGAAAACTCAGTGCGAAGCATGGCATGCTGGTCCCAGGAAACGCCACAGAAAACAGTGGAGTTTCGATTTCTAGAAACCACCTGACCTGGGTCTCTTCTGGGACTGGCTGCCGGCCCAAGCCTCCCTGGTCCCCTCCCTCCTCTCAGCTCTGCCTGCAGACGTTGGACCTCACGGAGGCAGTCTAACTGACTTGATAACCGGAGCGAGGCGGCCTGCCCACAGCGGCAGCTAGGCTCGATTGTAAACAACCTTCCAAGCTGGACTGGCCGCAAGGGCTGGCGCTGGGGGAGGGCGGCGGTGGCGGGGAGGGGGAGAGGGAGGAGAGTGGGGGAGGGGGAGCCGGGAAGAAGAGCAGGGGGTGGGAACAGACAGGCTGGGGCCGCACCTTGCCAGTGTGGCCCGGGCTCGCGCTGAACGCTCCGGGGCGTATCCTGGGTCTGGCACGTGGCTGGCAGGGTGGCCACCGCCCGGACGGCCGCTCACCGAGCGTCACCCAGCGCTGAGAGTGCGGCAAGCCTGACGTCACTGAGAGGCCCTCCGCGAGGCTGCACGGAGTCATCCCCGGACAGGCGAGGGGGGCTTGGAGACGCGAGACAGCACGGCCAAGTACGCAGCCAGCAAGTGACCCCCAGGGGGGCACACCACCCACCCCCGATAAGGGCTGTTCTCCCAGCGTCTCACCCCTGCAGGGCGGGTGTAAATTGCGGAGCCCCCCCCCCGCCCCCGACAGACAGCCGTTTCTCCCCCCCCTCCCCACCCCACAGAAAGCAGCACTGCATTTTTCCCTCGGGAAGGCACCGGCTCCCACTCCCAGGCTGTCTGGGGGCCCAGGCTCCCCCGGAGTCTGACCCAGACCTGGCAGCTCAGGGCCCTGCAGGCCCCTTGCCACAGGGATGGTGTCGGAGAGAGGCCGTGAGGGCGGCCGGCCCAGTGGGGGTCAGCTTCGGCCTCAGGGAGGGTCCCTGTAGGGTGCGTGTGCCTGGGGGCTGCGGATGCCCCGGGGAGAGCCCATCTGAGGGTGGGGGGGGTGTGTGGAGCTGAGACCTGGAGGCGGTAGGTCCCGAGGCTGCGGTCCGAGCCCCTGGGTCCAGCTGCCAAGGTCAAGCCCTGGGATTCGCGGTTAAATGAGGCAACGAACGCCCTCTTTTGTTTTTGTCACCTGCATGCCACGGTTCTGGATGATTTGTCCCCAGGTCTCCCCAGCCTAGTGGCTCGCGGCCTGGTCTGCACATGACAGTCACCCGGGAGTTTTACAAACTCCCGGTGTGCAGGCCCACTCCGTCACGATCTCCGGGGTGGGGACAGGCATCGGCAACGTAAAGCCCTCCAGGTGGCTGCCGTGCGCGGCCAGGGCTGAGACACACGGGTTCCCTGGCACTGCGATCCCAGGAAGGCGCGCCGAGGTCAAGCCCTGAATGGCTGTTTGCCCACGAGGTGAGGTTTCGGGGAGCTGCGTGGTTCCTCCAGCTCCCTCCAGAGAAACCAGATATCCAGGGGGAGAAGCATCTGGAAACAGCGCTGGCAGGAGAGACCGTGGTGAGTTTTAAAATCCCATCCAGACGAAGGAGCTTCCGCTTCGTTGGTGCAGAACCTCCAGGACCCCCCCTTCTCACAGTCTCCACGATTTTTGCCCACACAAGCCGCCCGTCAGGAAGACAGTACAAAGGAAGTCCTTTGGGAGGTGGTGGTGGCGTTACCCTTAAACGTAAAACTGCCAGCTATCTTACCAGCAAAGACCAGTTTGTTGACGAAGAGCTAAGAGTTGCTACCGGGAGCAAGCAGGCTACGGCAAAGCCGCCGGCAACTCCACCGGGCAAGGAAGAAGGGGCTCAGTTTTAGAGGAAAGGGAGGGGCTGTTATAAACAGAAAGGCCCCTGCGGGAAACTGGGAGGTGGCGTTAGTGGCTTCCCAGTGGCTGAGCTGCTTCGAGGGGAGGAAGAAACCCTCCTTCCTCCAGGTTGGGACAGTGACGCGGTCTCTTCCTGCTGGGTCTGCGGTGGTCAACCGGGGCTGGGGGTGAGAGCCCCCCCCCCCCCGCCCGCCGCCCCCCTCCATTCTCACCGAGGTTTCCTTGGCCTCATTTTCACGGTGGTGCGGTTTCCCACTCAAGTTGCTGAATCTTTAGCCCCACGGTCCTGGAAAGTCCTTCGTGTTCGGGCAAGGAAGGTGTGAGCCCAAGGCCTCTGCGTGGAATCCGAGTGCGGGGTGTGGGCTCCCCCGGGGCCCTCCAGGCGGAACCGAGCTTGAGAGGGCCTGGTCCGGTGAGGAGGGACTCCGTGCCGGTAGGACGGAAAGCCCCGGGCACCGCAGACGACGGTCCGGCTGCTGTCACCAGGAAGCCACTGCCAACAGTGGCAGGGAGAGGCCTGGGGATTTTCGGAGGCGAGGACCTTTGGCCGGTTCATAGGGCAATCTTTCCTGCGTCTCCCCCACCTGCACGCCGAGCGCAGGAACTGGCCCCAGAGGCTCCTGCTGGGGTCTACCAGAGACCTTTCGCACGGGTCTCGGCCCACTTGCTACCCAAACCCCCGTGGGTGGTTATCTGCAAAGGGGGTTCCCTCTGCAGATGAGAAAACAGAGGCGAGAGAGGCAAAGTGTGCCCGGTTGTGCAGCAAGAAAGGGAAGGAGCTGGGATTCAAACCCCCACTTTTTCTTTTTAAAAAAAATTGGCTCAGGACGCCTTGATGGCTCAGCCGGCTGTGCGTCCAACTCTTGAGTTCAGCTCAGGTCACGATCCCGCGTTCATGGGATCGAGCCCTACGTGGGGCTCCACGCTGAGCGTGGACCCTGCCTAAGAGTCGGTCTCTCTCCCTCTGCCCCTCCCCCCTGCTCTCTTGAGGTATGATTTACATACATTAAAACGCATTCATTAAAATGCATTAATGAGTTTTGACAGAGGTGTGCAAATGGCAACCGTGACCATAATCTACAGAACGTTTTCATCATCCTCAAACGTTCCTTATGCCCCTCTGCGGTCAGTCCCCTCCGCCAGCCCCCATCCCTGGCAACTACCGATGCGTTTTGCGTGTCCTAGAATTGCATAGAAACAGAAACACACAACGTGTGATGTTCTGCATCTGGCTGCTTTTACTTAGCACGAGGCTTTTGAGACTCATTCGTGCCACATGCGAACACCAGCTCTTGGCTCACTTTTTTCCTGAGGAGTCGTGCCCCATGGGGACAGACTACACCCTGCGTATGCGTTTACGTGCACCGATGGACATTTGGGTCGTTCCGAGGTTTTAACTACTGCACAGGGTTTCCAGTTGTTCACGTCAGCTACACAGAAACAAGGGAGTTTCTGTACGTGTGCCATCTGTCCTTCAGCTCCACGAAGGCACCGTGCTAGTTTTGCAACTTCTGTGCGAGTTTTGGTTTAAAATGGCTCCAACAGGGGCGCCTGGGTGGCGCAGTCGGTTAAGCGTCCGACTTCAGCCAGGTCACGATCTCGCGGTCCGTGAGTTCGAGCCCCGCGTCGGGCTCTGGGCTGACGGCTCGGAGCCTGGAGCCTGTTTCCGATTCTGTGTCTCCCTCTCTCTCTGCCCCTCCCCCGTTCATGCTCTGTCTCTCTCTGTCCCAAAAATAAATAAAAAACGTTGAAAAAAAATTAAAAAAAAAATAAATAAATAAAATGGCTCCAACATAAGAAAGTAGGTTGTTGGGGGGGACATTCTTACCTCGTTCCCAGCCTTAGGGGGAGGGAAGACCTTTGGTCTTTCAGCACAAAGTATGACGCTCACTGTAGGTTTACGGCAAGTGCCCTTTATCAAGTGATGAGCGACGTTCCTCTTATGCCTGGTTTGCTAAGAGTTTTGTTTGTTTTAAAATCATGAACAGGTGTTGAATTTTGTCCAAACCTTTTTCTGTGTCTTTTGAGACAATTATAGGATTTGTCCTTTTTTTTTTTTTTTAATTTATTTTTAACGTTTATTTACTTTTGAGACAGAGCACGAACGGGGGAGGGTCAGAGAGAGGGAGACACAGAATCCGAAACAGGCTCCAGGCTCCGAGCCATCAGCACAGAGCCCGACGCGGGGCTCGAACTCACGGACCGCGAGATCGTGACCTGGCTGAAGTCGGCCACTTAACCGACTGAGCCACCCAGACGCTCCAGGATTTTTCCTTTTTACTCTGGCAACGTGGTGGATTATGTTACTTTTTGACTATTCAACCAACCTTGCCTTCCTGGAATAAAACACACTCTCTCGTGAATTACTTCCGCTTTTACATACAGCTGGATTCAACCGGCTAGATTTTCATCAAAGACTTCTGCATCTTTGTTCATGAGGGATGCTGGCCTGTATCTGTCGTTTCTTGTAAAAGATGTGTCTGGTTTTGGTATCAGAATAGTGGAACCCTCAGAAAATCAGTCAGGACGTGTTCTCGATTTCCCAAATCATGGAAGATTTTGTGTTGGCTTGGTATTGTTTCTTCCTTAAATCTTTGGGGCAATTCACCAGTAAGACCATGTGGCCTTGGAATTTTCTTGGCATGAAGGGTTTTGAGTCACATCTTTTACACAATTTTATTAAGGTACGATTTACCTTGAAACTCACCAATTTAAAGTGCATATGACAGGATTCACGCTTGGGAAGAGATTAATCTCACTTGTTTTCACTCTGTTCTAAGACGGTGCTTGGGAGCTCTCCTTTTGCTGATGAATTATACCCTGAACACAGAGAGCAGCCAGCAGGCCACAGTCACCACGCGTGTGAGGAGGGTGTGAGCCCAGACCCCGCGGTATCTGGAGCTTCTCAAAGAGATGACTCCTTGTCCGGTTCCATCTCAGGCCGACGCCCTCCGGCTTCCCCCTCGCGGCCCTCCTGGAGCTGTTCTCCGGAGGACTGCCAAGAACACCGGGTCCTCCCTGTGGCTCAGTCCACGGACCCTCTGCGGACCTTCTTCCCTGACCTCCCTGCGGTATCTGATGGTCAGGCTCCCAGTAGGAAACAGATGGCTCCAAACGGGGGTCACCGACGGAGGCTTTAAGGAAGGGACGACCTGCGAGGTGTGAGTGAGCAGGGGTAGGGACATCACGAGGGGTAGAGTGGTTCCTGGAGTGTGGACCACTCTCAGGCCAGAAGGGCCGAGGGCAGGGAGCAGTCACTGGAGCACAGGCTGAGAGGGCAGGGGGGACCCTTCTCGCGAGATCGTGCCGGAGGCGACCCTGCTAGAGGGAACTGAGGACCTTCGGCTCATCCTCCTCCCTCCGTGGGCCCCCCCCCCCCCCACCACTGTCAGTCTCTGGGGACACAGAGCAGGGCGGGGAGGAGGAAGGGCAAGGGAGGGTCTGAAGAGAGAAAAGGACCTGTGAGCACGCCCTCTGGGTCCTATGCCAGCTCAGGCCCATCTTCTCCAACAGCCCTTCCCCATCCGCTGCTCCTGGGTGCTCCTGAGGGTTCGCACCCCGGGGAACGGGCTCATCCCCGCAGCTCCACAGACACGCCAGGGGCACCCTGATCGGCCTAACCTCTCTGCTGGGACCCTCCTCATCACCCCATCACGCGGCGAGCCAGAACGGGCGAGCGCATGCTAACTGGGCACCGGGGGCTGTTCACAGCAGCATCCTCCCTTTACAGACGAGGAACTCGAAGGACCGAGAAGTCAGACGTGCTGTCCCGGGCCACACAGCTGGGAAGCGTCAGGGCCAGGACTGGAACCTGTGAGTGATTTCACAGCCCATGTCCTTCACTGCAATGACCAAACGGGCTCCTTCAGACACAGGAAAAGTTGGGACTGGATGATTCGTTTTCCAGAAAAGCCGTTCCCTGGTCTGTGAAGGCGCCTGTCCCGCCAATTCCCATGGCCTGTCAGACGCCCCCGCCCCAGAAGAGGACAGATCGCACCCCTGAGAGCCCGGCCTGTTTGTGAATCGCCACCCCCCTTACATTTCCTGCATGAGGCCCCTGGCCAACAGCCAACACAGAGCCGCAGACAGAGCATTCACAGTCCCCTCTGGCACTTTATTGTTTAGAAAACAATGGCTCCAGTAGGAAGGAACGCAATCCTGATGCTTCCTGATGCTTACGGCAGCAAATACAGAAACAGAAAACTTCTAGCTTTAAAACGGTCTCAAATCTCTAACTGTGAAAACCCCCTTGGGGCACCTAGGCCTGAAGTGCCATCAGAAAGGTCTCGACTTAGTGACTGTCCCAAGTCCTCCAACCTTCCTAATTTTGCTTCCGTTTCAAAAACTCACACGGCCTCCACGTCAGTGACATTTATCAAGGACGTGGGTCAGGGAGCCTGGCCAGGCAGTCAGAAAACACTTGGCTGCTCCAGGCTACGTCCAGCAGGAATCGAGTTCCAGAGAAACGTGGCACATACTTTTCCTAGATACTTCACAGTGGGAGCGGGAGCCTCCCTGGGTTCCTGCCTAGCAGCGTCATCAGAGTCTGTAAGCGGGAAAAGTCTGTGAGACAGGGGTCCTCAGTGACACCTGAGCCTAAAAGATGGCCCTTCCCAGACCATCAGGCATCCTACAACTCCCGGAGGGGTGAGGGAGCTTCAGGGGAAGGGCCCTCCTCGGCTCTGGTCCTGGCTGACCTGTCCTAAACCCTTTGCCTTTGCCTTGGAGCACGAAGAGGCCACAGGGACGCAGATAAGCAAGCGATTTGTGTGAAGTTTCCAGAGGAGAAGCTGCAAAGTTCCCCAGGGGAGGGAGAAACAAAAGGTCAGGGGACAGAAGCCACAGGGCCAGGCTGGCCTCGTACATGACCTCTCTTGGAAAGAGCCCAGCACCCCTGACCTAGGGCAGGCCCGTAAAGGAAGGAAAAGATCGCCACTCGTGGAAGTCTTTAAAGGCAAGACAACATCTGACAGTTGCTAATGTTTTGTCTTCATATCTTCTGACCGAGGACTTCTAAATGCTTAATCACTTGTCTTCCCACCTGCCAGAACTTAATTCCAGCCTCCTCCACTGCTGGGAATGAATTCGTTAACTATGGGACTTTGGTCTGTGTGATAAGATTTGGTGACTCCAATATGAGAAAGGAAATTGGTTTAATTAAAATGAGTTAATAATTAAAAACCTCAGTACACATGCTGGCAAAGCGAGCGCCATAATTAAAACTTCCAAGTGTTGCCTGGCCACAGAAGCTTCCTGAAGGGAAAAACCGTGGAGTCAGCCACACGGAGCGGAGACTGCCTGATGTGAGGCTGAGGACAAACGAGCAAACTTGTGTCCTTTCCTGTGGGTTGTGGGGAGATGCATCCCTGGAGGTCTGCCTTCGCCCACACAGCCCTGTGACACCCTGTAGTGTAGACAGATTCCTTTCCGGGCGCCTCGAGGAGTGGATTTAACGTACGAGGTTCACCAGGAAGGAAGCAAAGGGGGTGGCCTGGGAGTTCCCGACAGGCAGGTCCCACTTCAGACTCACTGTTTTGTTCTCACGGGGGGACAGTGCTGGATGCACAGTAGGAGCTCAAGAAACATTTATTAAACGAAAGCACAAAGGGAAGGAGAGAAAGAGAGGGAGGTGGGCAGGAGGGAGGGCTGGTCCCAGATTAGGACGCCCGCAGGGACCAGCTCCCACCACCAGGTGGCAGTGCACAGAACAGGTGGCCACAAGGGGAACCGACCCGGCCCGTTTCCCGGCACTGCGCACTGCGGAACCCCCTCCTGCGGCTGCTCGCACCCTGGGGCTGACCTCCCTGTTCTGGGGGGCGGGGAGGGTCTCTGCACCAGGCACACACCTGAGCTCTGAAAAGGAAACGACAAAAGCAAAACCAAACACCGCGGAAAAGTGCCGTCCTCTGGTTTTTATAAAACTTGAGTCCTGATGCAGCTGAACACCGTCCAGCTCTCGGCCTTGCTGGTCTGAAGTTTGTAAATTTAAACAAACTCTATTCCTTCATACTTCACGTTTCCGATCTTGGTCTCCGGCAGTAGGAAGCGGCCATCCAGTGTGAAGGCCAGGATGTAGGTGGCGACCCTGCCCGCGTCCTCCTCAGACTTGAGGGCCACGATGATCTGGTCGTCGGTGTCGGGGATGAACTTGAAGGAGGAGAAGCCGTGCGTGGGGACCACGGCGCCCACGTGGCTGACGGAGACGTCGCCGAAGTCCGGGCTGGCGCTCAGGAGCAGGTTGGCGCCCTTGTGCTCGTCGTCCTTCTCGCTGTACCGCTCGTGGCTGGCGCGGCGTGGCAGGAAGAACCACCGCTGCAGAGTGTCGCTCCAGCACGCCGATTCGTGAATGAGGTAGCCTGGGGACACACGACAGACCCCCCCCCCCGGGGTCACCAGACCGCCCCGCCCACGAGCAGGGTGCGGACGGGACCCTCCACCACGTGGTCGTGCGCCCGCGGCACCTCCTTCCCCGCGCGGGCTTCCACGCTGCGGACAGTGCGTGGCGGGCTGGCCGCCAGGGAGCGTCACCACTCCGTCCTATCGAGACCTCCCTGCTTCCTGTGGCGCTCTCCGTCCGTCCTTGTCCTTGGTCACTCCGAGAGCCAAAGACGGGAAAGCCAGACCGAGACCGCCCAGGCCTGGGGACCCGTGGCCAGGAGTTCTGTCTGCGTTTCTGCTCCCTTGCTGCTAACCAAGGAGCACGATGAGCGAGCGAGCCCGGGGGAAGGGAGCGAGATAAGCCAGCACGATGGATTTGTGAGGAAGGGATCAGGGTTGGGGGGAGACGCTCCCTCGAGGCTGAAAAGGAGGCAGCACACCCTCCTATCTGGGGGCGAAGCAACGTCCTCAGCGCCATGCCCCCCAAGCCTGGAGCTGCCTGGCCGCTCCGAGCATCCCGACCCCCCCGGCCCCCCCCCCGCCCCGACACACACACACCAGCCGTGACACTCTCCCGGGAGGCGAGGGGAGAACCAGAGCCCGGTCCACCTTGCTTCTACCTGGTCAGGGGCGGGGCCCGGGCCCCACCCTCAGGGACCGGCCAGAAGAGCTGGCACAGGAGGGGCTGTGGTCTGAGACAGCAGGAGGAGCTCTGTCAGGGACAGCGAAGGGATGGGGTGGGGCTGGGAACAGACCGCACAGGCAGAAATCCCCAACACCGCTGTGCCCAGAGAAAGCGCGCACGCAGAGCACGGGCATCTGCCATGACCCCGGGCGGGGCCAGGTCCCTTACCTGGCGGCTGGATCCCCGCGGCGGCCCGCAGGGCATTGTAGCTGGACACCCAGTTCTCGTGGTCCACACTGCCCCTGCAGCCCACCACCTTCACCCATTCCGGGTTTTCGTTCACCACTTCCCCCGTGCTGGTGGTCCACTCCTTGCCCAGGCCGCCCACATACAGATGCTCGTCCTTCACCGCCAGCCACTCGGCTTTGAAGCCTGGGGACAAGGAGACGAGGGGGCGTGCCTGGGATGACAGCCACCCCTCTGCTCCCTGGGTTCGCGGGGGGTCTGGCAGCCTTGGGCATCAGAGGGCACCCATGCTGGACCTTACACGAGGCGATGACAAGACAGCGGGGGACAGTCTGGCTCAGGGTGCCATTCCCAGAGGGCCAGCAGTGGGGCACCGGCCCTCTGCCTGCTATTCTCCCTGTCCTCTGTCCCCAAGACCCATCACCTTCTCTTTGGCCACTGGATCTAGGGACCCTCTGCTGGGACAGTCTGTCCTAAACTGATTCCAATGGCTCCTGCCGCTGGTGCCTCGCCTGCTCCCCCACTCCCAATGGCCCAGCAGCCACTGGTCAGTCTCCTCTGATCCCCGAACTGTTTCTCAAGCTGTGTGCCCCAACCTCAGGATCACCCCCGACCCTGGGCAGGTGGGAGCGCCTGGAGAGGTTACCGTAGCAGAGAGCGGTCTCTGTCTCTGCAACTGTGCCTGGCACCCGTCGAGCGGACGTGAAGCCCCAGTGGCCAGGGCTACGAGGGCTGGTGGGGGCTCCTAGTCGGCTCTGATCAGTGTGTTTACTTCTCGGCAGGTTTACTTACTGTGAGCCCAGCTGAAGGCTGCAGGGCGCTCAGGCTGTGTGGGAAAGCCGTTCCCTGCACCCCGTGTTCTAAACTGTGCCCGCTTTCCCACACGTTCTGCCAGCTTCTGGCCGGCCCCAAGGACCTAGAGCTGTGGCCTCCAGAATGCTTCTCTGCAGGTGGCTCTGGAGGGACCCGCTGAGTACCTTGTGGTCTCAGGGACCTCATCAACGCCCCGGGGTCACTTTCAGATAAGGCCCTCTCCATTGACCAGTCTTTTGTCCCTTCCGATGACCTGACCACAGGGCAACCCAAGGCTCCCATTATTCCGCTCTCTTCCTGATCCGACAGGGAAGAACAGAACCATTATATGGTTGCCCATAAACGCTGACAAACCATGGCAGGAAATGGGCAACGAATGTTTTCTCTAAAACCCAGGCCGAGATAGTTCCCTGCCAATTGCCCGAGGCTTGGGCAAGCCCGGAAGGGGTTTTATCACTGGGGGGGGGGGGGGAGGGGAGGGAGGGCTGGCGGACGGCGCGCCCCACGGGCCAGCTAGTTGCTACCACTGCTCCGGCCTTAGAGAGGCCGCAGTGCTCAGCTTCCTAGAGGGTGCACACCCAGCCTGGGAACGGGATTTTTGTCAGCTCCCCCGCCGGTGCCTAGCGCCTCCTGGCCCCTTCCCCCGGGGAAGGCCCCGGCCCGCTCTGGCTCCCTCTCCCCGCGGGCTGAGAGCGGTAACTCCTTTCTGGCTCAACAGAGCATGGGTGACAGCTGGTTTCTGAGCACGGATCCCACTCAAGTGCGGTCGCTGCTACGCAGACCCTCCCTCGGCTGGGTTTCCAGAAAGGAGCCCCAGGCAGCGTAAGTTTACCTTTTCAATAAAGTCTCAGTTCAAAACGAGGGCAATCGGACACCATGGCTTTAAAGGTAAGACACTCAGAGGGTGTCATCCCTGCGTGCTCTGAAGACACCTTTTAAGATGGAAGAAATGGCTCGATCCTGGGGTCACCGGGAGCAGCAGCCCTCAAACTAGTCCTGGAAAGGAGCCTGCTTCATGGCCAGTCTTCTAGGAAGAAGCTCCTACTGCTAGAAACTGCTTTGGTCCGAGGCCCTGTAAGACTTCGGCTCCCAGCTCGGGGTGGGGGGTGGGGGGTGGGGGCCAGAAGCAGGAGGGGAGGGCTCTTCCCGGTGGTCCCTCCTGGTCGTGTTCACCGCACACGGGCACAAACCAGACCGGCAGACAGTCAACCCAAACCTGTCCCCCAACACCTCAGCCAAAGCCGGGAGGCAGAGAGGGCCCAACCTACCTTTCCCCACGGTTCCATCGCCATCAGACAGGATCACCCAGGGCACGGCCTTGGTGCCATCGATCTGGTAGATGACCCCTGTCCGGTCGTCCACAGAGTAGAGTCTCCCGTTGAAAACGATCAGCTCGGAGAGCTCCATGCCCCGCCCCTTCTCAGCCAGGTGGGACTCGAGGACCTCGTGGCCTTTGTCCCACTCCACGGCCACCTTGTCCCCGCTGTCTGACAGGGTCAGATGGCCCTTCTTCAGGTAACTGAACCAGGTGTTTTCCTCTTGGGCTCTTGACTCCGTGTCCAAGTCAGCAATGACCGCAATTCGGTATCGAGTCCCACCTGGCGTCCTCTGGGGGGCGGACAGGGGGTAGGTGTCATTGTACCGGTCAGCGGGTGCCTGGCCGAGCCTCCAGTTGTGGGCGTTGGGTATGGGGGGCCTGCCTGGGGGCGGGCGGTGGGAGTAGAGCAGCCAGAGGACAGCGGCGCCCACAAAGGATGGCAGGATCACCTTCCAGCGGGGGCGGAAGCGGGGGTCTGCCGCCTTGGTCATGGACGCCAGCACCGGAAGGCCCCCCACACTTATCCGGAGGGAGTGCATAGACTCATTCCATTCCAGGTGGTTGGAGGGCTGGACGGGCATCAGACTGAAGGGCAGGCGGTACCTGGGCACCCAGAGAGAGAGGAGAGAGGTCAGCGGCTTCCCAATCCCGTGACGGTGCACGGCCTGAAGGCTGCCGTACCCGGAACGGCACTGTCACTGCTGTGCGGCTGTTAGGATTTGGCTTAATGAAACCCGACTCTAGCAATATCTTTGTTCACTCTTATTCGGCAAGGTGAGAAGTCTTTCCAGAGCAAAACTATTCCATCTCCTCTGTCTCGACTGGCGGGATAGAAAGCTTGGCGAGGGCGAGTTCTGTGGAGGCTGGCGCTTTACAAGCTCAGAAAGAGGGAGCAGCAGGGGGTGAGGGAGGGAGTGGGGGTGCCGAGGGGTCTGGGCAGGACAGGCTCCTGAGCTATATTCTCATCAGATGCCACCTCATCCGAGAAGCCCGCTCCAAGGGCTCTGCTCCCGACAGCAGCCCCCATGTCCCCTTCCTTGGCATCTGTCACTACCCCGCCCCCCAACATCATGGCACACAATTATCAGTGTGTTCCAGTCCTGCACTCCTAGAACAGGGCACAGAGCAGACGTGTGCATGCTTCCTCCTGGGCCAGGCGTCTGTAATATGCAGATACAAGTATAAAACAGACATGAACCAAACAGAAATACTTCTGTTTCTGGCAAAGTCTGTCCTCTGACACCATTCTATTCATGCAAATGACAGAGGGGCTAGAGTCTTGACGGGCCCTCTTGGCCTGGAGCCATGGGACCCTGGCCCACTCCCCAGGGGCACTACCACAGCCGGGAGGCGGCCAGGAACCGCGGCTCTTCACCACCTGCCCCCTGTTTACGTCGCCGGCACGGACCACGGCAGCCTGGCTGGCGCGGCCACAGTGGTGCCGGACAAGCTGGGGACGATCGGCAGACAGCCAGCTCTGGGCTGCGGCCCTCAGTCTCCGTCTTCAGTTGTAACTCAGTAAGTCCCGGCCTGAGAAAGTCCCCGGGCCGGACCGCTAGTTCACTTCTGCCTCCTGCCCCGAAACAGCCAACGACGTGACTTCAGGGGCGGAAGCTCCTCTTGCTAATGGGTGGCAGCAGGGAAGGGCGGGGGGCCAGGCAGCTTCATGCCACCCCGAGCCCCCCCTCCCGCCGCACCCCAGTCCACACGGCCCACGGCGGGGGGGTCAAGGAGCTCCCATCCACATCACAGGCCGCTGGCTCTGCGGGTAGAAAAGTGTGGCCATGGTTCCACGTGGAAGCCAGCCCTTTCCTTCTCTTGCTTTTGGACACATGTGTAGGTTTTGCCTGTAGGGTCGGGTGCAGAAAAGGGGGGCCCTGGGGGCAGGGGTGCTGCGCGGGGGAGGTGGGCTCGGGAAGCCCCCCGCCTCACCTCAGATGCTGGTCCCAGGCCTCCCTCCTGGGCGAGGGCTCCCTGCCCCCCCCCCCCCCCCCCCCCGGGAAGTGGACCAGCTGTGGCCACGGAGCTGGTGGCTGAGGCCTTCCTGGCTGGGAGACGGGGGTCCCGGCCACTGGCCCTCCTCTGCTGCACCCAAGCCCAGGGCTTCCCAAACCACGGCCGGGCCCAAGCCACCCAGAGCCCATCTCCTCTGCCACGTGGCCACAGAGCTCTCAACCCCCGCTCACCTCCCGTTCCCAGTTCCGCCTGGATTCTAACGCTTCCTCAACTTACTGTTCCCAACTAAGTCTTGCTTGCTCTCCCCAAGCTTCTCTCCCCCCCAACCCCTCCCTCAGGAATAGTGCTGGTGACCGAGAGCCGCCATATTCTCTGCTGCCCGGGGCCAAATCTCCATCGGAACCTCAGGAGATGCCCTTTTCTGCATGAGGACCACCACCACCTTGAAGAACCCAGGCACGCCCCCTCCCTCCACAGCCATCTGCTCCAGCCAGAGACCTGGCAGTTCGGCCACCCACCCCCTCCAACCACACCGTCTGCTGCCACTCCCGTCTGGTGACCCACTTGCCCCGCGGCCGGCGACACCCGCTCTACCCACACGGGTAGATCGCACCGCGTCGCCGCGAGTTCTGGGAGTAAACCCTCACTGCCACACGGCCCCCGCCCAGACCTCCACCTCCCTGAGCAGGCTCCTCTACTGGCCGGCCGGGCACCGTGGCCCTCGTGCACCCTGGCCGGGGCTCGTCTCCCCCGCCAGGACGCTCTCGCCTCTCTGCGTGGCTGCCTCACCTTTCAGGATTTTTCTAAAGTGTCAGCTCCCCGGAAAGACTCGGCCGCCCACCCCGCAGGGACTGCCCTGGAGTGCCTGCCCATTCTCTACCACGGCATCCTGCCCCTCGTCTCCGAGGCCCTCAGCCACCCACGTAATCACTTCCACGCTGCCGTGGCTCCACGGGGCAGGGACTTGCCCACTGCGAACTTACACTCCTGGCAAACGGTGGAAACTCGGCATATATTTGCGGAAGGAATGAAAAATAGGCCCACGTCCTCAACAGTCCCTCAACTCCACCCCAGGCCCCACCTTGGTCATACTGCAGATCCACACCCCCGCATCCGGCCCGGCTGTCACACTGGGCCTCAGGGGAGGTGGACACAATGCCCGCCAGGGGTCACCATCGTGAGGTGTCACCCTACTGGCCCCTAGCCTGCCCGCTCTCCATTCCTGGTTCGTCATCCTGCCCCTGGTCATCTTGTCACATCTCCTGCCTGCTGGCTTCCTGCAGGTGACGAGGGGGCCCAGGGCAGAGCCCACATGGCCACCCCTCCCATGCACCAGGCTGCCTGGCCCTGGTCCAAGGGGTCTGGAGAGAAGGGGCCCACTCCTGCTTCTTGGGGGTAGTTCAGCCATGTCTGCTCTTCTGGTTCCTTCTCCACCGTCTACATACGTGTCCAAATCAGCCATCTGAGTGGCCATTTGATCCCCACGTTATACTCTCAGGTACACAGAACGCACCCAGTAAATACCGTGTCTGAGTGATGAGAACCCCTCCGCAGGCTGTGACACCTCGGTCCCTCCCCGCCCCTCACCATCCTGGAGGAGCCGCCCCTCCGCCCCTCTGCCCCCTCTGCCCCTCCGTCCTGCTCCATGTCACAAGGCTGAACCTCCTGCCAGGGGGACAGCGAGCCTGCAGCTACTTCCCTGCAGCCCACCTCTTCTCCTGAATCTTCCCTGAGGTGGGCTCGGTCTCCAGGGGCAGAACTGCTACAGTGCGGGCTCCCCGCGCCTTCCCCGCCCGCAACTCTGCCCCGAACTCCAGGCCCGGCCGCTGGGCCCCCTCGTCTGCCCGCGGGCACCAGAACGGGTTCCCCCAGGAATCTGCTGAGCTGGCTGAGGGCACTCGCAGCCCTCAGAAGTCATCCTGGGGAGCAGGCAGCTCGCTTTCTCTCCCCTCCCTGGTCTGGTCTGCACCCCAGCTCTGGATGTGGGTCCCCCCGCCCAAGGCCTCCACCTGGCGCCATCTCTCACCTTGGCCTTCTGGGGATCTGGACCGTCCGGGTCCCACCTGCATCCCACCACCCATCAGAGGCCTGGGCTCGCTTCTCTGGGCCTCGGCTCCTTCACGTGTAAGCCGGGACAGAACAGGGCCCCCTTCCCAGAGCCGTGTGGCCGGCTCCCCCCCACCTTCCCCTTCACTCTGCCAGCACCTTTGCCCACCTGCCCGGAGGGCCTAGCCGTGTAAGTAAGCTTGACCAGAAGCAGCTGGACCATCCCGGAAGTACTGGGCACGGCAGCAAGTTCGGGGACGGCGCAGCCTGCAAGGCCAAACACGAGGACCGTCTCTCCACAGAGAAAGTGGCCCGGGCCCTGCCCTGGACCCTCTCAGACCCATCCTGCACACAAGTGACAGATCGATTCCCCGAAAAAGCGAACGTGGATTGAAGTCCTTCACTAGATCCTAAAGCTCTCCCACTGACGGACAAACTCCTCAGCCCGACACACACACACACACACACACACACACACACACAGAGCGCTGGGTGGTTTCCAATTCCATAGTCCGTGAGCCAAACCCCTGTGCGTGATGCCTCTGCCTGGGACGCCAACCTCTCTGACCACACAGGACCACCTGGAGGTCCCTAGCTGTGCCATGATAGTCATGCTTCTGCTGTCCCTTTCCCCTCCTGCCCCCATCTACGGCGAAGGACCCACTCCCCAACCGGTGAGCTTCCCTCCTGTGGATACCGGAAGATATCCAGGCCTAACCCTGAACCTGTGAGCGTCCCCTAATTTGTCAATAAAGACTCTGCAGATGTGACTACGTTAAGGATCTAGGGATGGGGAGATGGGAGAGGTGGGCTCTAAATGCAGCCACGAGCGTCCTTACAAAAGGAGGCAGAGGGGCATGAGACAACGATAGGAGACTGTGACCACGAAGGCAGGGAGGGGAGTGATGGGGCCATGGCCAAGAAGTGCCTGGGGCCCCTGAAGCTGGAAGAGGCCAGGCCAGGTTGTCCCCTACGGCCTTGGAGGGAGCACTCGCCGGCTCACACCTTGACGTCGGCCCAGTGACACCGACACTGGCTTTCTGGCCTCCGCGTTGGGAGAGAATAAATGTGTGTGGTTTCCAGCCACGTTCGTGGTAGTTTGCCACGGCAGGGCCCCAGGAACACACACACCTCCTCCCACGCCGTCCTCTGTGCTGCCCCCTGCGACCACGGCTCCACTCTGAGCTCCTGGGGGGAAGGGGCTCTGCTCCGCCAGGCTAGTCCCAGCCCCTGACCGGCGGGCAGAGCCTGGGGCCCCACCGCCTTTTGGGAACAAGAGAACGACAGTGGGCTCTGTCTGCCTTCCAGAAAAATCCCTTTAGCTTCACGACTGGATTAATTTCTCTCTGGACCAAAACCCAACCTCTGAAGACAGCCCTCCATTAGTGTCCTAGGAGCTACTTTTATTTTGTGGAGATAAAATCAGATGTCTTTCCATTTGCCCCCCCCCCCCCAAGCCCAGGCTGGTTCAGCACCCAGAACTCTCAGAACTGATGGGGCCTGAAGCGTCTTGTTGCCAGAGTCCTGGCGCAGTGCAGGGCCTCGCGTTCGTATTTAAAGGAAACACCACCACTTCCAGCCACCACCACAACCCCAAACGTGCAGCCATGAACCCCAACAGAAATGCGCCACAAGGGCAACAGCGAAACGGACAGAGCCGCTCCCAGGAGAAGGCCCGGGTGAGGCTCTCTCTCAAAGAGGATCTCTTTGCCCGCACTCCTCAAAGCTCTCCACAGTTTAAATGTTTGCTTTATCGTGACAACCAGGTCGTCGACCCCCCCGTCTGCGGCATAACGGGCTGATCCTACACAATCAGGAAAGTTAGAACCTAGTTGCTACGGCAAAATGTCACACAGTCTCTGGCTGGCCACGCTCGCCTGTTCCGGATCTCCCTTCGGAAACCCGGGGGCCGCACCCCTGCTGGCCTCCCTTCTCCTGCGCCAGCCACACCGCCGGGAGAGGTCCCGGGAAAGAGCCACCCGGGGGGACAACCGCCACCCGCCCCCCCCGCGGGGGCTCCAATCCTCCTTTCCTTCCCCACCCCCTCTCTCTTAGACGGGCACCAAGAACGGCTCACTGCCTCGCCTACATCTCTGGTTTCTGTCGCCAGCACTTCCTTGTAACACAGGCCTGAGCGACAAGGTGTGACCCGGGGTCTGTCCACTCCCAAGTGGGTCCCCGGACTCCGGACCCTGCTAGGGAGACGCTCCCGCCCGAGCCCCAGGAGGGAGCGGCCACCCCTACCTTCTCACGCCATCCCCAGGCCGAGACAGGACTCCACATAAAGCTGAGACGACAGGCGCGGCCACTCCCGACAGAGCCCACAGCCAAGAGGGACTCTTTCCCCGCTTCCCTCAGGACGGGTGTGTGACAGGTGGCAGAACCAACAGGTTTAGCTGCATTTGCCAGAGCAAACCTCCGCCTTTCCAGGATCTAGGCTCAGGCGCTGCCTCGCCCCTGCACGGTGGCTGCCTCCCCTCCCCCAGCACGGCCCCGGTCTCGGAACTGAACGGTCCTAAGAGGGCAAACGTCCAGGCAGCAGGGGGGGAGCTGGCTGCCCACCGCACCTCCTGGTTGGAGAAAAGAGCTGAGGCTGCCGGCCCTGAGCTCCTCAGAGTGACAAAGACAGAGGCGAGGGCTGGCGGGCTCCGGGACTCCAGAAATGCCGGGAGAGTCAGGGAAGCGAATGTCGAACACCCACTGGGGCCAGGCTCCTGGAAAGCATTACCGGGCTCACGGCATTCTTCCTCCTTGCACTCAACAAGGAAACTGCACTTCAAATTTGGACGGGGTGAGAGGCACAAGGAAACCAGGAAGGAAAAAGTCACAGCGGCCAAGCATGTGCTTTAGGGACTGAGGTGAGGCCCTCCTCCCAGATCATTTCCTTAAAGGCCGACACCCTGGATCCTACTAAATTGTGCATCTCCCACCCCCTTTCTCTGCAGACAGCAGGCACTCACAGCTGCCTCCTGGGGCAGGTCCCCCACCCCCTTTCTCTGCATACAGCAGGCACTCACAGCTGCCTCCCGGGGCAGGTCCCCCACCCCCTTTCTCTGCATACAGCAGGCACTCACAGCTGCCTCCTGGGGCAGGTCCCCCACCCCCTTTCTCTGCATACAGCAGGCACTCACAGCTGCCTCCCGGGGCAGGTCCCCCACCCCCTTTCTCTGCAGACAGCAGGCACTCACAGCTGCCTCCCGGGGCTGGTCCCCCACCCCCTTTCTCTGCAGACAGCAGGCACTCACAGCTGCCTCCCGGGGCTGGTCCCCCACCCCCTTGCTCTGCAGACAGCAGGCACTCACAGCTGCCTCCTGAGTCAGGTTAAATACACCTCAGAACAACTTCTTTTTCAGCCCTGTTTTTGCTTATAGTCAACTACCTGAGAGAAGCCAGCTTCTGTGGCTGCTGTGACCACTCCGGGCAGGTGTGGTGCTTCAA
This sequence comes from Neofelis nebulosa, assembly GCF_028018385.1. NCBI lineage: Eukaryota > Metazoa > Chordata > Mammalia > Carnivora > Felidae > Neofelis > Neofelis nebulosa. The sequence goes on along the minus strand of NC_080797.1, from coordinate 16,397,386 downwards.
CACTGCACACTTATGTCATAGGCCTGCGGGACAGAAGTCTGACGGGTCCCGCTGGGCTAAAATCCAGGGCTCCCTTCCCTCAGAGGCTCCAGGGAGAAGCCTCTTCCCAGATGGTTCCGGCTTCCAGAGATGCTTGCGTGCGGCCCCTGCTCATCCTCAAAGCAGCAACGCCGCATCTCTCTGAGCCTCGCACGCCCTCCCCCCTGCTCTCCTGTCTCTGCGTCCACTTGCTCTGTGGCCCTGGGACTAGGCTGGGCCCGCCTGGGTCATCCAGGATGCGCCTCCCTTTTCAAGGTCAGCTGACTGGCACCCTTCCTTCCATCTGCTACCTTCGGCCCCCTCTGACACCTCATACACCTGCAGGTTCTGGGGGTCATGATGTGGACATCTTGGGGGGCCATCATTCTGCCGGCCACAAGAAGGGAGACGGGGCAAGAAGCCTCAGCTTCCCGGGGGCCAGGACCCTCCACACACAGCCTCAGAGCCTGTATTTACCGCATCACGGTAGGGCCGTGTGTGATGAACTCGTACCATCAGGAGCAATTTCAGCAAAAGTTACCCTTCCGGTTGAAAGCAACGTCCCAAACAACGCTACTCGTTATCAGAGAGCCTGAAGATAAGGGGACACAATAAAAATCCCACCATCCACCCAAACCACGGCCTGCTCCTGTAGACGGTGGGGTCGCACCTGCCCGAACCCATCTTCTCTCCTGCTCTGCTGGTGCCCGGCTCCCAGGATGCAGCCAGCGGTCAGCCCTGCCGGACCCCCTGAAGCCATTCTGGATGCGCTCTGATCTGACATCACATCCCCACTGTCACCCGGTGTCGGCACAATGCCATCTGGGTCCCCGCTCCTGCCTTATTCCCGTGGCCTGTTCCCACGGATGAGAACTGCGCTCTGCATAGGAACCCCGAGCAGCGAGTTCCATTTCATTACTGCACTTAGTACAGATAAACAAGTGGGATTCAAAGGAAACGCAGACAAAAAGAGAAAACCGAACGTATTCCCAGATCGCTCTATTATCAGGATTTCTCTTTTTCTAAGTAATTGTCTTCGTCTCGCAAGAGGGAAAATCAACAAAGAAGTCCCGAAACATCAAAACAAACGTTTTGCGTTCCCTTAGTGTTGCCGTTTAAGCAGAGCCTTCCAGAAAACCTCCACGGTCCAGAGCACTCGCGAAAGGAGGGCAGTACTTTCTGGATTTTCCTTCCAGTATCCCAGGTACCGTTCCTCAAATGTCTACACAACACAGCAACGGCTTCTCTGTCCCGGTGCGGATCCATTTCAGGACTCTGGACCACATTCTCAGAGCTGGGCCGTCCCGCTTCTGAACAAGAAAACACTAGAGCATCTACAGACCTGCCCTATATGGTTGCCACGAGGCCCGCCACGTAGCTGCTCAGAAGGTCGTACGAGTCCGATGGAAGGGGCTGTATTTGTGAGCCTGCGCGAGGCTGCCTCGTGGCCACACGCAGGGAGCTGGACCTGTCACGCTCGGGTCCGTCCTCACTCCCTCGGTGGCTCAAGGGAAGCACGGCGGATTACGTGCAGTTGGGCTGGCGGGTAAACATCTCCTCAATTATCAATTGCTTAAACCAACATTTGCTACACGGTTGGGGGCCACGGGAAGTATGGCCAGAACTGCGTCCGGGGTACAGTTTTGGGGGGAACGGGGCTTTCAGCTAACACAAGGCACCAAATACTCAGACGTCCACCTCAACTGAGGGATCGCAGGGGACACGGTGGGGCGCCCACACACCTGTAAGTATGTGACTTTCTCCCCCACCCTGCCGCCTAACATGCTTTCTGCGATCCGGCTGACCCGGACGGGAAACCGCGACAGGACTGAGACTCCTCTGTCTGGAGCCCACTCCCGTGGCCGCCTAACAGCGCCTGAACAAATCCGCGCTTCACCTGAGTCCCCTCCCGGAGGACGCTCGGGCCAGCACAGGAGGAGACGCCCCTCCCGGGTCCCGACGGCAGAGGCCCGGCCGGTCAATGTATCTTTCAGCACGGCCCCCAGGCCTGAATAGAAGGCTCATTGAGGCCATCAGGGAGGGGCCCGGGGAGGCCACTGGCTGCTCTGGAAGGAGCCCCGCTGTGCCCGCGGGCTCTAGCTGGACTGTGCCTGTGGGGTGGGGCCAGGAGCTGGAGGGGGGGGGGGGCTGCAGCCCGTCCAGAAAGGTCTTTCCCACACAGCTCCTACGAGGAGGGGCGGGGGGGGGGGGGGGCGCTGCAGAGACTCTAGGTTCCCGAAGGTGACGCCATGCTTCTGCCAAGTTTGGGTCCTTGCCCTGAACAGCCAGCGAGAGTCGGTGGACGTCGGCAGACGCCTGTTCCCAAACCTCTGCGCTGTTGGAAACGTAGTAGGGAGAGACGGCGAGCACATACCCGGAGACAAGAATGACAGACGGAGCCGAGACACTGGTTTCCTGGGGACACTAAGGTGCTCGCGAGAAAGGTGTATCTGGCAGACAGAAGACGGACTGCGAGCGCTAGGGGCCTGCCAGGCCTGGCGACACGGAGGGCAAAGGAAAGGCCCCAAGCAACAGGGGTGGAGGAACTCAGGGAGGAGAGGGTCAGGCCACAGGGGGGAGGGGGAGGGGGCGGGGGGGGTGGGGCGGGGAGGGTGGTGGACAGCTTGGGTGCAAAAGGAAGGAAGGTGAGCTGGGCTGAGGGGAAGGAGAGGAAGGCCTGGGTTGGTGGGGGGGGGGGGTCTGGCCTGCTGCAGGTGCGCTAAAGTGCCAGTCTGAGAGGGGAGGAGAGGCCAGGCGATCATCGAAAGGGCAGATCGCGGTGGGGCAGGAAGGGATCGCGCTCAGGGACAGCTGTCCCACGTGAGTCAGGAAAGGAACGTGTCCCGCAGGGTCGGAAGTGGTGATGTCCCACACTAGTCAGAAGGGGGAGGTGTCCTGCACTGGTCAGAGGGGTGAGGCGTCCTGAGAGTTGGAGGGGGTGAGTCCCCACGAGTCAGAGGGAAGAGGTGTGTCGCACCAGAGGGGGGAGGTGTCCTGAGAGTTGGAGGGGGGAATGAGTCCCGCAAGTCAGAGGGGGTAAGTGTCCTGAGAGTTGGAGAGGGTGTGGGTCCCACGAGTCAGAGAGGGGAGGTGTCCTGAGAGTTGGGAGAGGCTGTGAGTCCCACGAGTCGGAAGGGATTGGTGTCCCGCACTAGGCAGAGCCAGTGAGAGTCCTGCAAGTCTGTCAGGTAGGTGTCTCACAAGTCGGAGGGTGGAGTGTCCCCCGCCCGTCGGAAGAAGGGGACCGTTCCTCGGCGTCTGAGGGCCACGGGCAGGACGCGGCGGGGTGAGAGGGCGGCGGCGCGGGCCGGTCGCGAGGAAGGGCGCGGCGGCGACGGGTGCAGCTGTCACTCACCCGGTGCGGCCTGGCTCCGGGGCCCGCGGGCGGCTGGGCCTCGCTGCGGCAGGGCCGGGACCCAGCGGGCGGCGACTTCCGCCCGGCTCGCTCGCCGGGTCTCCGGGACGCGCTCCCGGCAGCCTCGGCTCCGCGGCTGCGCGCCGGCGCGGGCGCGGGCGGGGGCTGCTGGGAGTTGTAGTTTTTACTGCTCAGAGGGCCGGGGCGAGGGCCCGGGCGACGCAGACCTTCGCGCTGCCGGAGCCGCAGGCCCTTTCCACCGCTTTCTAGCGGAAGGCTGGCGGAGCAACGGCGGGAGGCGGCTATCAGTTCTCCAGCCGAGATTTGAGGACCTCTTGCCTGGCCCTCTCGACCCTTGTGGTCTCCCGGGAGGCGGGGGAGCGCGGACCCCTTCCTGCCACCCTCGTCAGAGAGAGCCCCTCTCTCCTCGGCCCTTCTAATCCGCCACGTTGGAAAGCTGCTCCGGTTCCAAAGTAAAGATCTGGGCTCAGGGCTGCAGGCTGGAGTGTCCCAAATAAGGGTATCCAGTTCGTCCTGTTGCTCTGGTCCCCTCCTTGGCCCCTGAGCTATTTTGATGGACATCCCTGCCCTCCACCCCCAAGTCCTGCAAAGATGCCCATTTTAGCAGTCATGAAAAAAGCCTGGTAGCAGTGAAGTGTCCCACGAGAGCTGAGAGCTAGGCGAGGGTCAGAGCTGCGGGTCTGCAACTCCAGCCTCTGCGTGCGCGCGATCACCCATCCGTCCAGGGGGAGCCTCGCATTAGGTAACAGGCGCGAGAGAAAAATTCAGATTCTGTAAATGGTGTCCAGTAATAATAAGCCTCTCACCCCTGTTCTGCATTCCTTGCCCAGAGGCGATCACCATTACTAGTTTGTCGTGGTTCTTGTCAGAGGTATTTCGGGACACACAAACAAATCATGAACACATATCGTTAAATTACCTTTTTAAATTAAAAAAAAATTTTTTTTTAACGTTTATTTATTTTTGAGACAGAGAGAGACGGAGCATGAACAGGGGAGGGGCAGAGAGAGAGGGAGACACAGAATCGGACGCAGGCTGCAGGCTCTGAGCCATCAGCCCAGAGCCCGACGCGGGGCTCGAACTCACGGAGCGCGAGATCGTGACCTGAGCTGAAGTCGGATGCCCAGCCGACTGAGCCACCCAGGCGCCCCTAAATTACCTTTTTAAAAAGCCGAATGGAAATTTGCTAAACACTCGGTTCTGCATTTTGGGGGGGTGGAAAGGGGACAAACCCTTTTGGAATTCACTTGTTTCCCGTTGTGCTAAACTGAGTCCTAACTACATATCATATATTACTATTATTTTTAAATGATTTTCAAACCTTGCATTTACCGAACTATCTGTATCTACATATGCCTTCCAGCTTGAGAAAGAAAACGCTGGCCCTGCTATCCTGAACGCTCTCCATACTCTTCCCTCTTCCCAACCCCTCTCACCCCAAGAGGTGACTGCAGTGTTGAATCACTCACATCCTGTATCTTACAATTTTAGCGTATAGATATGCATCCCTCAACAATATATATGCCTGTTATAACTTGTACAAAAATGAAATAAAACTATATGCAATGGATGGGAGATCCCGTCACTCCACAGATATTATCAGGTGTATTCATTTTGCCAATCTGATGGCATTAAATGTCTTCTCATTGTCTGGATTGCTGAGAAGTTGTGTTATCTTTCTTATGGTTCCCCCCCCCCCCACCACCATTTATATTCCTTCTTCTGCAGATGCCCCAACATTTCAGTGTTATTTTTAGGAAATAATCCATTCTTTCCCCCACTAGGATGCATGCAATGCCATTTGTTGCCCTGATCAAGTTTCCGTATACACGTGGGTCTGTTTAGGACTTTCTATTATGTCGAATCAGTATAGTTGCTGTTATCTGCACTCTAATACTACTGTTCTTATTCTTACCTCTCTCACCTTTTGGGCGCCTGGGTGGCTCAGTCGGTTAAGCGTCTGACTTCCGCTCTAGTCACGATCTTGCCATCCCCAAGTTCAAGCCCCGCGTCGGTCTCCGTGCTGACGGCTCGGAGCCTGGAGCCTGCTTGGGATTCGGTGTCTCCCTCTCTCTCTCTGCCCTTCCCCCCACTCACACTTTGTCTCTCTCTCTCTCTCTCAAAAATAAAATAAACATTAAACAATTAAAAGAAGAATAAACCTTCATGTGCTGTAGGACAATTCCCCCTCACCTCCCTCCTACATTCCATCCACCCTTCACTTTTGGGGTTTTGAATGGAATTGCTTTAAATCCATAAATTAATTCAGAGAGAACTGAGATTTTTCTGATGTTGGACCTTTTACCCAGAACATGGTTTGCCTTTCCATTTACTTAGGTCTTTGTTAGTGTTTTTCTTTTTCTTTCTTTCTTTTTTTTAAACGTTTATTTATTTTTGAGACAGACACAGAGCATGAACGGGGGAGGGTCAGAGAGAGGGAGACACAGAGTCTGAAACAGGCTCCAGGTTCTGAGCTGTCGGCACAGAGCCCGACGCGGGGCTCGAACTCACGGACTGTGAGATCGTGACCCGAGCCGAAGCCGGCCGCTCAACTGACTGAGCCGCCCAGGCGCCCCTTTGTTAATGTTTTTCAATAAGGTTTGTAAGTTTTGTCTTCACAACACGGCTTTTTCCGTATGGTTCCGTAGAGAGGTGTTCCCTTCTCTAAACAGCTGCATAGTATTCCGCTGTGGGGAATGTCCTGTTAGTTATTTTACCAGGTCCCCAATGCCGTCCCTTTGGCTATCTGTGATCTTTACATCACAACAATGCTTCAGGGCATATCCTTGAACTTGCTTGTTTGAGCACAGCACCAAGTCTATCTGCAGGATAAATTCCTGGAAGGAAGATTTCTAGGTCAGAGGGCGTTCGCATCCCCTGGTGAATAGACCCTGCCTTCCTGCCTTCCGGACAGGCGGTGCCGGTGCCGGGAAACTGCTTTTCGTGGGCACCTCCTGCGATTTGAATCCTCCTTCCCTCCTTTGCAACGTTGGAGACTTCGCCGTGGCCTTTTTCTGGAGCTTTTCTCCTCCTTTTGTTCCTGTGGCTCTACATAAAAGACTGCAAATTCTTCACTTCAATCATCCACCGTGTGTTTACTTATTCACAGCCCCACTCACTCATTGCGCAGTTAAGGCTTAGACTTGTGTGGTCCACCAGGGGGCCCTCCCATTTTATCTAGCAAGCAAAATGCTGCCTGATGGTTCCATCTGTGCACGTCTCTGAAAGTGCTGAAAAGGAAGTTCTAAGACTGAGCAGTGGGGAAACCGAGGCATGGGGCGTTAAATGCCTGCTGAGAGTCAGCACATAAATGGCAAGAGGTCTCCCTGGCCGCCCGTCTCTGCGTCAAGTCCAGGGTGGACTTGCCAGAGGAAGGCTTGTCCTCCTCCGACAGAGGAGGTGTGAGAGCCGCAGAGCAGCAGATGGCCCTGTTCTGTCCTTGCAGCCCTGGTCCCCACCTGCCCCCCAGCCTTCCAGAACGCGGGCACTGCCATCCAGGAGCAACGAGCTTGGGCCCGCGGCCAGGGAGGCTGGGTCTGGCCGCCAAGTTTCCATCTCAGCTTCGCCCTCCAATGTCCACAGAGACGCCTTCCCCCCCACCCTTTGGCAGTGGGACGCCAGCATCCGAGCCTGAATTCAGAAGTTCACAATACCAGTCTCTGCCCTTGTGGGATGACTGGGCAGCCTGGCCCAAAATAGCTGGGAGAGGCGGAATGTTGGGGCCACAGTGGGGAAAAAAAAAATCACAGCGCTCCTAATGACAGGCTGTGCGTATCTGGCACCGAGCGCCTTACAGACGTGAACCGAGGTCACATGGCTTTCTCCCCGTGATGAGAAAACAGAGAGAGCCGCAGTGATATGCCCAGGGAGAGAGAAGGGATTGCCAAACAGAGGACATAGAATGTGCTGTCTTCTGGGCAGGGATTCTAGGGAATGTTCTCTTCCCCCGTGAGTCTCTGGGTTTTACATCCCATGAGCTGCCCTTGTCTGAGAATGTGGGGCCCCTGGGGAATGTTTAGGAAGCCCTGGTGTTTGGCCCAGACATCCTTGTGTGGGAGGTGTGAGCTCCCAGGGAATTCCAGAATGGGCGTGACCTGTAACTCATTTGGGAACCGAAGAGAGAGACCTTGGGGGTGTGGGGGTTCACGGTTCTGGTTGGCCCTGGCCTCTGCCCATCACTGTGCTGATGAAATCTCCCCCAGGCAGTGCTGCTGGCTTTGGGTTCTGATTTGTCAATGTTGTTTGGTTTTGTTTTGTTTTGGCCATGACTCTTGTCCTTAGCGCTGGCCAGGACTTTCCAACGGGAAGATATTTGCTGGATCGGGAGCCTTCTGCCTCGGTTGCTCGGGGTGGGGGGCGTGCTCAAATAGTCTGCGAGACCATCCCTGGCTTGCCCAACGTGGTTTTCCTACTTACCGTGTCAAAGCAACAATGAAGGGGGTGACAAAGAGCATTAGGGGCCTGACTAGCTCTGGGTTTGGGTGACAGATTTTATTTCTTTCACTGAGGGCTGAACTGGCCTTGAGAAATTTTGCCCATTTGTCCGTTGGCTGGAGCTGTGGGCTGCATGCCCAGGAGGTGCTCAGACCGCAGTTCCCTTTCTCTGGAACTCCCCACGCCTCTGAGCCTTCTGTCTCACATGGACGTCTTGGGAAACCCCAGGTCCTGACTGCCACCTTTACTATGAGCACCCGTCACCCTCTTGGTTTCTGCCTCAAGAGATAGGAGGAATCCCTTTCCTAATCTCTGGGGAGATGTGGGCGCTCAACCCAAGAGGAGGGAAGGAGCAAGATCATACAATCATGACCGTTGCAACGAACACTCTCGTGCCTTGTGTCTGCTCTGTCGGTCCTTTCCTCAGCCGTGTGACAATTACAGAGTCACAATCCTTTAACCCCAAGTCCCCCAGATACAAAAAGCCCTGACAGCGTGGTTTCCCCCTGAGTGTGGCGTGAGGGCACAGGACAGTGTGACCTGTAGTGAGGTGAGGCCACGCACGGCTTCTGTCTCTCCTCTGTTGGGAAATATCCACAAGCATCCGGCCGAGCCCGGCGGGGCGAGATGCTCCGGGTGATGTCTGCATCTCCTCCGAACACATCTGGCTGCCTGGGGTCCAGAGAAGAGGTCCTGGGCCTATCCCTGCTTTACAGATGAGGAAACTAAGGCCCACTGGGCTTGGGCAGCGTTCCAGGCTCAGGACTTAAGGCCACCGGCTAGAACAAGAGGCTGCCACTGGAAGAGAGGGTCATTGTGTGGGTGTATTTCTAGAGCCCTGCTCTCCGTCGAAGAGAGGGTCATTGTGTGGGTGTATTTCTAGAGCCCTGCTCTCCGTCGGGCCCCTGGATTTCTGTCTTGGGATTATCTCCAAGATAACTGTCTTTCAGTTCTCAGATGGAGTAAAGAAAGGGAGCAGATCTCTGCGTCAGCTTCTCTTCCAAGCCACACGCCCGGCTTCGTGTGCCCTGAGCCGTGGTGTCCGTCCAGGACCCCCAAGGTCTGGGCCTCCGGGGGGCTGCAGTGGAGAGCGTTCCCTCCGCATTCAGGGAGATCCTGGGGCACGGGAATTCTGAGGACTCTCCTCCAGTATCCCCGCCACGGAGGCCATCCGAGGACAGAGCGAGCGACCGGCGGAAGGTCACTCAGGGCGCTAGGCCTGGGTCCTGCTGACCAGGAAAGTTCCTCGTGTTGCGCACAGAAACGAAGACGCGCTTATCTCCGGGCTTCCCGTGCCGATAAGCAGCCAGGGATGTTGTAAGTTTCGCCAGGCCTCAGACACACGCCAGAGATCACAAGCGATTCCTGGATCTTCTCACGCCAGCCGAAACACCGTCTCCAATGGGGCGTGTTTACTTGATCTTGCCGTAGTGCCCTTGGAGCTCCCCAGGGCCACTGGGGATCAGGGCACTTCCCCCTTTGTTCCCACAGGAGCAGCTGGGCTGCCGGTGTCTCTGCAGAGCGGCCACTGGGCCGCCCAAGCCTTCCCTCCCCTTCCACCTCCACGTTCTCTGCTCTGCTGGCAACCTGGTGAGCCTGGTGGGTGTCAGGCTCGCCCAGCCCCCTTTCCTCTCGACTTCTCAGCCTTTCGGGCAGACACGTGGGCAGCAGTGGCGGGCAGGAATTTCCAAGGCAAGGTGGGGTGGGGTGCGGTCTCTGTGCCTCGCCCGCAACACCCCAAACCAGCACCCCTGTTTGTACATCTCCTGTCCGCGGGTAGCCAGAGAGAGGGGCCCTCGGGAGGAGCGGTGATAAATGACAAACAGGCACAGGTGTGACGTCCACGAAGCTCGCGGAGAACGTGGGAACGTGGCTCAGAAAGGAGCAAGCAAGAATGCTGTTATCGCCACGGCGCAACTCCGTTACTCTGGCCAGATCCTTCCTCTTTTTGCGATATGATAAGACTCCAGAACTGTCTGTTCTGACTCAGGATGGAGACCAGCCCGGCCCGGGGGCAGTTCCAGAGAAGCCTGTAGCAGCCATCGGCGTGTGAGGCGGGGCCCCAGGGGCCTGGTTAGACCTTGTGCGATTGAGTTGGGGAAAAGGCCTGGGTTTCATATCAAGGAACCAGAGGCTGATAGAAATCTAGCGATGCTGATGTCCCTCCTCGTTGTCCCCTGGCCACACGGTCCTCTGGAAAGTCTGCACCCCCAGCCTGGGGTCTTCATGGGGCTCTCTGAGAGTCTGATCAAAGCACAAGTCCGTCCCTGTCTGACAGTGCACATGTGTGCACACGTGCCTGCACACACAGCTTTGCATTGTTTTTTTTTAGGGGGGGGGTCATAGATTCCCCAAAACCTGTCTGTGGTCCCTGGACCCCAGGGGGAGCCTCTGATTGAAAATCTCTCGGGTCTGCCGCCCTTGGGGGGCTTGATTCCACAGCATTGGCTACAAGTGCCCCCTGGGCTGCTTGGAGCCCATCCTCCAGCGCCCAGCAAGTCGGGGTTCCCAACGCTCTTTGTCCTCGGCCCCCAGCCACCCCCACACCTGGAGGGACTTCCGGAGGCTGGGAGTGGTCACCCGTACCCGCCGGCCTGGGCCGGCTCCCCAGGGTGGCCAGGGGTAGGGCAGCGCTGGCTTTCCCCTGCCCGCCGGGCACACACACAGTTAATCCTCGGCGGCTGCTGTTTGGATAATACGCACTGGGAGCGTTGGAGGCTCCGCGGCCCCGCTCACATCTGGCTGGGGTTTGCTCTTTACGAGTCTGTCCCGCTCTCTTCAGCTCTTCCTTTACTTTCGAGAAACCGCGCTTCCGCTTCTGGCCAGAGAGACCTTGGAACAGAGGAGGTCAAGGTGCCGGGAAGGCAGGGACCGGCGGGTGGCTGCCCCCGCGCCCCCCCCCCCCCCCGCGCCCCGATTCTGCACCTTCTTCCCGGAGGACTTTTTCCTTCCTTCTCGCTCTCTCCGCTGACCAGGCTGTTCTGCCCCCTCCGACCTGGCTGGGAGGAGGCTACGACGCTGCTGGGAGATGCTCTAAGCCTGAGAGGCCGCCCCAGGACGCTGGCCGGAGGTAGGTGGCGGCTCTGGCGGGCGGGATGCCACGGGGGCCGCTCCGCTCCTGTTCCGTGGCTCCGGGTCGCTGTCTCCCCTTGTGACGAGGGAGCAGGGGCTCTGTGGCAGCTGGATGGCGTCGGGGATGACTGTGCCTCCCCTCGTGTTTGTGGGCTGATAATCTTGCTTCACACTTCTCGAGGTGTGAGAGGAAAAGGAGTGGCACCCGAGTCCCCGCTGTCCCGAGGGGGGCCCCGCCCCGACATTGCCTGGGTCACCTGAGAGACAGGTTTGCCCTGCGGTGGCCAGTTTGGACCCCACACAGAACAGGAAACGCTGACTTTGGCCCCGGCATCTGATGGTCTTGGTGCTCCTGGAGGAGAATCAGTCTGAACAGGGGAGAATAATGTCCCTCTCCCTGGGGACGCTCCTGGGCTGCCTGCACCACTGAGAACCATGCCTGGCCTGGGGCCGAGTCACCCAGCTGTCTTTGAGTCTCTGGACCTCAAACACCTCTCTGGGTCGAGCCAGCATGCACCGCCCTGTTCTTCTAGGCGCTCCATGGGGACAGGTGTGGCCCCCACCTGTCCTGGGCACCCCCATCATGATAGCCTGGCTCCCAGTGTGCCGACTCCTGGGCAGCCCCGTGTCCTCTGGCGGTGCACACGGGCCCTCCGGGTCCCTCCCGGTCCATTGGAGGAAGCGGCCTCCCTCTGCGACTCGTCTGTCCCTTCCATGTCACTTCATTTCCAGGAATGGGGGCAGTTTGGCACACTGGAGATCCTTCTTTCTGAGCTTTGAAAATGAGGAGTGTCCTGGGAAACTGAGTTTTCTCAACCATGAGCGACACCCCAGGTCCCTGGGGGAGGATGTGAGGTCCTCGAAGGCTGCGGGCCTTTGCTTTTTATAGGGTAGGAAAGCACGCAGCCGGCCCCACATGCAAGGTCACAACTCGATGCATTTGACTGTTGTGTTTGCTGCAAGGGGAAGTCTGCCCAGTGTTCCCAGCAACAGGAGGAGGGAAGAAATTCAGAGGAAGGGGAGATGGGGGGCAGAGGGTTGAGTTCTCCTGTCCTGCCTTCCTCCCCCTCCCTTGACCTGAGAGCTGAGAGGAGCTTAGGGTAACCTGTTACAATAGTTGGCAATAAAAATAACGGCGGCCATGGGTCCACGTGTGTGCGTGTGCATGTGTGTGCACGCGCGTGTGTGTGTGTCCCACATGGCAGGCGCTGAGCAAACGTGGATTCTCGATGACTCCATCAACGTCACTCTCACCCCTGAAGAGCTCAGAGAGGCTCGTGACTTGCTCACAGACAGTAGATAGAGGACCCGTTGGAGGACCAGCATCTCTGTGCCCAGAGAGGGCATGTAACTTGCTCAAGGATGCACAGCTCTCCAAACTGAGGCTGGGACCTGAGCTTCTCAAGTCTGCAAAAATCCATTTCCCAGCTGTCCACGGAGAAAGCGCCCAGGGGCAGGACGACAGCCAGGTTCTGTTTCCCAGGAATGCTGCCGTCTCCTCTGGTTCTCTCCCTCCCCCTTCTCCCTTCTCCAGCCTCTGGTGTTCCCAGTGAGCAGCAGGTCAAGGAGACAGAGAAACAAGGGTGCAGGGGGGATCTTTGGTGGGGCTCCAGCCGGCCAGAGGAGGCCTCTGCCTGCCCGGGACAGGTGCAGCCAGCCAGCGAGAGGCACCCTCACAGGTGGACAGTGAGAAGCTGACCTGATCCCAGAAAGGTGCACAGACGTCTCCCCTCTTCATTCCCGGGCTGTAAACCTTCCTATCCAGGGCAACCCAGCATAATCTTTCAGAACGTGCTTTCTGTTGTTCTTCCTGGTGCCTTGGGCCCTCCCCACCCCCAGCTATAATTAGCATGACTCATAAACCAAATATTCTGGCACTGAACTTCACCCATCAAAACAAAGATGAAAAGAATTTTGTAGATACAGTCGTGCTGCTGGGTGTCCTCACCGGACAGAAGCTTGCCATCGGGTTTATGTCTTCAGGGGCTAGCCCCTTGTGTGGGACCCTGCTCCTGGCGCTGGGGGTGGCTGAGGGCCCCGGGGCAGGGTGGCGGTGACAGCTCACAGAGGAAAGGAAGAATGGAGAGGTCCTCCTGCACTCACTGCCTAAGGCAGCCCTGTCTGTGGATCCACTGGAGAGGAAAATGGGTGTTTAGAAGCAGCCTCACCTCCCTGCCCCGAGAGGCCAGATATTTAGGTGGAGGTGATACCTCCCCCCACCCCACCCCCGGGCACTCCTTCTTGGTGATGTGACAACTCCGTGGGCCTAGGGTTATTAATTTCTTTTCCTGTCTTTACCTGCTGAAATCCGCCTTCTCTTAAAGTCGAGGGAGACTAAGGCAGCTCCCTGGACAGGAACGAGGGCGTCTCCCTGAGCCCCCACACGGTGCAAGGAACCGGCCGCCCCCCTGGAAGGCAGAGTGGAAAAGGACCATCGAAGTGTGCGCAAGGCGCTTCTGTCCACTCCCTCAAGGCAGCCCAGCGAGCCTGGGGTTTGGGGTGCTCGGGGCCCTGCTGGGGGGAGTTCTGCTGTGGCAGCCTGGGTCCTCGGACCCTTGTCCTTCAGCCTCGCGGGGAGGGACTCGGGGCTGTGAGCGGGAGACGTGAGCTCCCGGCATCCCCTCTAGTCACTCATTCTTGCCCACGCTTGCTTTCTAGGACTGGGCTCAAAGTGGAATGGGTGTGGGCGGAGGTGCGGAGGCCCCCCTTACTGCCCACCAGGGTGTCTCCGGCCTGCCCTGGAGGCCCCTGCAGTCGACCCCTTGTCCGGCTCCGGACGGGACTGGCGCAGGCCTCCTGCGGGGCGTCCTGCCCTGTCCGGGATGGCTGTCAGGATGGCTGTGGGCCAGGCTGGGCCTCAGTGTCTGACCATCTCCCTGGCTCCTGTAGGAATTTTCCTTGAAACAAGACGGAGCAGAGTTGGAGATTGTGGGCAGGGAGGCAGGATGGGAAGGGAGGACGGGAAAGGAGGCAGACGGGCGGGGGCAGGCAGGGCGGGGGCTGGAGGAGTGCGGGAGTCAAGGTGCCCCAGGCTTGGTCGGAGGCTCCTGCTGGCCGCTGGTAGAGCCACGCATGGGGAGCGCCCTAAACCTTTTGCCTTGAGTTGCACCCCCACCCCAAATGGGGACATCTGGTTACCAGCCGCCCTCTGCCCTGGGGACCAGGGAGGGAAAAGGACCTCTCCTGGGCCAGCTGCCAGCCCTGGTGGATTTGCAGGCGGGTGCAGGCCGGAAGCGGGCTGGGCCCGGCAACTTTGCCCTGCAGGTTTCTGGGGCTGGGCTGTAGAGTTGGGGAATGGGGTGTGTTCAGAGGCACTTGGGCCCTTTCCCCTTGGGAGGAGTCTGAAAGCGGATTCCGGAGAGAGACGAGTAGGTCCTGGTGGCTTTCGGGGTGGCCATGGGGCCCTTCAATTCCTCTGGCATTGAGGGCACCCCCCCTCCCCGCAGAGCCAGGGCTATGACAGCAAGACCCACGGTTCCTGGGGACCCCGGCATCTGGGGAGGTGGGCTGGAGCCTGACGCCCACCTTTCTGTTCCACCCTCTGCTCCTGCACTCTCTTGCTTCCAGGCCTTTCTCTGCAGGAGCCTCCACTAGGGCTCCCCGCGAGCCCGATCCCCAGCAGCACCCCGAAGGATGGGCAGACACAGGTCACCCAGGCTGCTCCCACCGCAACGGCAACTGGTCATACCACTGGTTCCTGCTGGCTGCACTTGGCCTCAGGTTCCTCTGCAGTCCAGCCCTCCGGTCGGCCTCTGTCCCTCAGAGAGCACCGGGGGCCCGATGAAACCATTTGCCATCCCTCCACCGCGTGGTCTCCCCTCTCTCTCTCCCTTTCGGAGCTCACCAATGGACTGTTCTCTCCGCCCTGCAAGAGCGATGCTCTAAAAACGCACGTTCAACGGGCCACACCTCCCACGCCTCTTACATTTTGAGGTATGGGGCGGGGTGGTTCCTGGGGATCCTGTGCCTAAATCCAAAGGGATTAAACTCAGTGGTGGGTTTTAAGATGCCGGCAGCCTGGTGCCAGCGGGATCTCAGCGCACGGCCTCGGTGGAGACGGTTGCCACACCCCCCGCCCCGCGCCTCGTGCCACGCCTGTCACAGAATAGGCGCTCAAGAACCTGCTGAATGAATGAATGAATGAATGCAAGGGCTCGGCTGGTGCAGAGACCCCTCAGAGCCGATGCCACCGCCCCTGCTGCCGCTCTGACCAAGTGAGCCAAGCGGGTGTGGTGTGGTGTGGCAGGATGGGCCGCCTACCCGGCCTCTTTCCAAAGGCCCCCGGAGGTGAAGTGGAAAAGGCACTGTGCTGTCACACACACCTGAGCACCAGCACCTCCCCGCTGTGGGGCCCGGGGCGGGCACTCCTTCCCTCCCCGCCCACTTGCTCACCATTCAGGCGCATTGGAGGGGTCAGGTTCAATGGCGTCCAGAAAGCACGGTGTCCGGAGCCCGGCACGTAGTAGGTGCTTGCTGAGTTGATGGTAGTAGGGCTTCGTTAGAAGGAATCTCTGATAAATGCTGAGGCTGCTCCCAGGGGGCCCGTTAGCTCTCTGGCCATTGCCCAGAATCCCTAAAGATGGTCTCAAGGGTCTGGCATCGTTGCCTTTGGTTTCATGGCCTCGGGCAGCTTCCTTCGGGAGCAGGTGCCAGCAGAGAGAGGTGTGCCTGGGACGGAACACGAACTCCCTCCTGGGAAACGTGATCTCTCTACCAGGCCTGACTCTAGCCCGAGTCCGATGGCCCTCCCTGGCCCAACCTGTAGCCATGGCAACTCCAGGGGGTCTGCTCCCCGGGAGGGGGCCGGGTAGGCTGTGTCTCCTTGGTGCGCGGTTTCCCTGGAATCCAGCCCTCGGCCCGGTACACAGCAGACGCTTAATAAACGCTGGTGCAGGAACTCGAGGCGGGAGTCCGGGGCAGTTTCTACTCCACGCGGTCCCCACTTTGATGAGGCACAGATTTGCCACAGCACTGTCCCCAAGCCCCTCCTTCATTCTCCTTCTCGATCGCGTCCCCTCCCCTCCCCCCGCCTCCCCCCCCCCCCCCCGGAAGACACAAAATGCTCTCTTCGTCCCCAGGGTGGGGCTTATTGATTTGTCATTGTTCTAAGTGGAAAATAACGTGTACTTCGTGTGAAAAGCTATGGCAGGGGAAAGAAATCGGAGAAGCCAAAGTAAGAAAATGGCAAACATCCCTATTTTCATCACCCAGGGATAATTGCTGTGAACAGCCAGGTGGGTGGCCTTCAGATCTCGGCGGCTGAGCACACAGACGGGCACTGATGTGTGTGTGTTTCCAACCCGACCTTCACTCATCATGAACGTCTTTCCACGTCTGCAAACAGTCATCTGTTTACAGAGGTTGCTAATTGGTGCGGCTGGCTGCGCTCGCCCCTCCCCGCTTTATTTATTTATTTACCTGCCTTCACTCGAAGCACGCGTCCCCTGGAGCTTGGAACCTTGGCTAAAGGAAGCTGGGGATGTAGCCCTTTGTGAAGCAGGAGATTTTTCTGAGCGCAGATAAGAGGAGCCTCGGAGGGTAAGGTGGCTGGAGATGGCCACACCAGGATTCAGCCTTGCGATGGCACTCTATGGGGCACCCTGGGTCACTCTTCCCCCCTTCCCTCCTCTCTCCCCAGACAGCCCCACCTTGAGCTAGAGAGAGATTTGAACACCTTGGCTTGAGGCCCTAGCAAGAAGTGTGGGATCCTAGAGTCCTGGTTGCATGTTGGCTCTGCGGAAAGGTTGAGCGTGGAGTTCTGTGTCGCACATCAGACACCAGATACTGGGGACTCGAGGAGGGGAGACACAGCTGCCTTGGAGGGGCTCCTTGTCTGGGGGCGGGGGGTGTAGACCCTACGGGAGGCTGGGGGAGCACCTTCCTGGAGGAGTGCCCCCAGGCGGGGCTCTGAAGAACACACGATGGAGAGGGTGGCGGGGAAGGGACCGACAGAGGAGAGCCTGTGGCTTGTGTTGGGTCTGTGAGCGGCTCCAGATGGGAGCAGGGGGGCGGCAGGTTGGCCAGAGGCGAGGCAGGAGCCAGGTGGTGGCGCCCAGGGTTTACCCGCTTTCCTTACTTCGTGGGAAGCCTTTTCCACCCAGGGCGGGACTCAGATTGGCAATTCTGCAAGGTGCCTCTCTGGTGAGCAGGTTGGAAGACAGAGGGGAGACAGAGGGGAGACGGGGCAGTGGAGAGCTGGGAAGGAAGCGGTGGCCGGCCAGCGAGGAGGGGACCGGAGGCCCTGGGGAAGCTGGGTGGTGGATGAGAGGTGACAGGTGCATGAGAGGTGGGGTCTGAGTGGCCCCCAGATTTCCGGCCTGGCGCCCTTGTGTGGGCGGCCGCTGTAGCTGCAGGAGAAGCAGGAGAAGCAGGTGGGGACAGGAGCGGAGTTAATTCAGGGGTTCGAGGGTCTATGGCAGAGCGGACAGCAGGTGCTCAGAAGACTGATAACCCAGGCTGTCCTGTAGAACTTTCTGCCATCGTGGAGATGTTGTCCCAGGTGTGCCATCTGAGAGGCTGGTCGCTTAACATCACCTGCTGTGGATGAGAACCGAATTCTCCATTTCGCTTCATTTTAACAAATTTGACTGGCCCCCTTGGCTAGTGGCTACTGCTCCGGAGGACGTGGGACAAAAGCCCTCAGGCCAGGCCGGAGTGCAGACGAGGATCTCGGGGAGCTGTCACTGTAGAAAGTGACAGCGGGTCTGGAGGGGGAGGGGCTGACTGCCCAGGCCACAGCCCCCATAGACACCTGTCTCTGCGGGCGCGCCCATGAAGGATGAACGCTGGGAGGCAGGCTGGGCCAGAACAGGGACAGAAGAGGTGGCCAGCCCTGTCCTGACTGCAGATTGCATGCTGAGCTAAATTCTGTTCTTGGCCTAGAAGCCCTTAGGTGTGGGACCACGTTCTCTCTTATGACAAGCTTCCTCGGGAGGCATCTGCGAGATGTTGGGGCGATTGATGTCCAGGCCCCAGAAGAACCAGACGTTAGAGCCGCTTGTAAAGAGGCGGGTGTGGTGGGACAGAGGCCTTGGAACTCCCAGGTTCTCTCCTCCCAGAGGGCGTCCCTGCTGTGGGAACATGGGCCCTGGGCCAGGCCACCTGCAGAGCGGGCTCACGGCGGGGCACGAGCTGTCAGTGGCCCTTCTCTGTCACGCAGCTCTCAAAGCAGGGGCAGGCCTGCAGCCCAAGGCCTCGCAGCTGGGAGGTGATCTAAGGACAGTGCTCTAGTCAAGGAGGTCTTTGTTTGCACCGGGACAGACTCGGAGCTGTGGAGGCTGGGCTGGCCAGGTGCCCCCGGAGGCCCGACGCCGGCAGCCCACGTGGTCTCACTGTTTTCAGGGCCTGGGCACAACACGGTGTCCCCTCTCCATCCGGGTGAGCCTTTCCTTCCCGAGGCCCAGCTGCCCCAGGAGCGATGGAGACGTGTTAGGAATGGGGGGAGGGATTCTTTTTCCTTTTTTAATATAAAGTGTTTATCCATTCATTTAAGTAACCTCTACACCCAACGAGGGGCTCGAACTCATGATCCCGAGATCAAGAGTCACACGCTCTTGAGACCGAGCCAGTCAGGCGGCCAGCAGATGGGGTGGGGGTCGGGGGAGGTGATTCTTGTCTTCTGTTCTTTTCAGTTTTGTCCCAAGCCAGGCCTCTCTGCTGGGCAGGGAAAAGGAAGCCCTTGCTTATTAACTAGAAAAACCCCATCTCTGTCCCTGGCCATGTGTTTGAAGGTCACCAAATAAACCCCCAAACCTTAGAAAATAAATCCTTCTTCTCTAAGCCAGAGAGCAGCTTCTTGGAGAAGGGGAAAGGGTGAGATTCAGCGAGTGGCGTGGATGCCGGGACCCCACCCTTACTGACCCAGGTTCCTTCAGTACGGGGGTCCTTATCCTGCCCACTGCTGCTTCCTTTTCAGGGCTTGGTGGGGGGGAAGCGGGAGAGGGCCTGAGACCCACTGGGCTGCCCGATTATAGAAGGGGAAATTCGATATTAAATGGGCTTCTGGAGTTGGTGAGCAAACGTCATTCATCAACTGGAAGTCAGTCTGCCTCCCTCCTTCCCGTCACCAGAGGAGTTCCATAAGTGGAAAATCAGTGTGATGCGTGGTGTCTGGGGCAGGAAAGCAGATGTCATGTGTGAGAAAACCCTGACGGTCATCAGGGCCGGAGGGATGCCCCAACATGGCGCTTTCTCCTTCCTGGGCACCCCAGGATCGACATCGAGGAGAGGTCCTGCTGGAGAGCTCGGATCTCCTCAGTGGGAGAAAGATGTCCAAGCGGAGAGGGGCAGCCTCGGGGCTCCCTTTCCGGCTGGCAGGATGCCGGGGAGAGGGAGGCAACAGAAGCAGATAGGGGAGGGATGTCGGGTGCCACGTTGAAGCAAGGAGTGATTGCCCACCACGCCGAATTGCGTTCTTGGCCTAGACGCCATCAGGTGTGGGAGACAGTCCTCCTCTCATGCCAAGCTTCCTCGGGAGCTGCGTGTAAAATTTCGGGGTGATGTCCAGGCCCTAGAAAAGCCAGGCAAAGTTACTTGTCTTGGGGGTATCGAGGTCTGGGATGCAGCCAGAGCTCCTGGAAGGCATCACAGCGAGGCAAATGGTAGAACGGAGAAGAGACCTTCAGGAGACATTCAAGGCGGTCGGTGACTGATTCGACGCGGCGGGTGCATGAGAGGAAGGAGCCCAAATGACTCCCAGATTTCCGGCCGGCTGCTTGTTCTTAGTCCCGCTTCCTCCCCCCGCTGGTTGCGTTTTGTCCGACAGCGCTTTCTGCCACGATCGGAATGCTCTGTTCTGTGCTGTGGCCAGCGTGGTAACTACCAAAGCCGTGTTGCTGCGGAGGGCGTGGAACGTGGCTAGTGTGTGAGAGGCACTGAAGTTTTGAATCTTAGTCAGTTAGTTTAAAATGAGATAGCCAGCCGTGGCCAGCGGCAGTCATAGCGGACCGCACAGGCCCGGGATGTTACCCGCTCACCATTTTGATTCGACAATTTCTGTCCCGTCCCGAGCTATACGGTACACGTCCGTCCGTCCGTCTCCTTCGCTGGACCGTAATCTTCTCGAGGTCAGGGAGGAAACCTCCCTGGTGGTGGAGTCTGTTTCTCCTGAGTTCCGACGCGAGGCTGGGCAAATCGTGGGCACTCAGTAAGCCAGGCCCGTGTGATGCCTTCTGCCAAGAGGAAATCTTGAGCTGCACAGGCCGTGGGACTTGTCTTCTAAGCTTCCTCTAATCCAGGGAGATCCTAGGCTCCTTGCCTCCCCGAACAGCTGGTCACCCGATGAGCGTTTCGGAAGAGGGAAAACTTCATAAATGCTTTTGTCAAATGGCACTGGGCTGGGTGTGGCATCGAGGCAAAAATGCAAACATGTGGTGCCCAAACTCTGCGAGTTTCCCATCAGAGCACAGGCAGGCGGGACACTGTGGGGGTGGGTGGGGCCCGTCTTGAACAGATACCAGGAAACTTGAATGTGGGTATGAATTCCATCTGCTTGAAAGATTTACCCCGTGGCCACAAAAGGTCTGAGAAGGGGGGTGAAAATTACTATTATTGTTTTAAAGAGGGAGGCAGAGAGAGCGAAAGAGCGAGAGAGAGAGAGAGAGAGAGAGTGCTGAGTTGGGGAGAGGGGCAGAGAGAGAGAGGGAGAAAGGGTCTCGAGCAGGTTCCAGGCTCAGCATGGAGTCCGACACGGGGCTCGATCCCACGACCCTGGGATCATGACCTGAGCTGAAATCAAGAGTCAGACACTCCACTCATTGAACCACCCGGGCGCCCCAAACGGATGAAAATCATGAACGAGGACGTGTTCTCAGGCTTCCTCCAGACCCTGCCGTTGGCCCATTTCCCCCTTCCGCACCCCCACTCCTACCTGGGGGGGGGGGTTCTTCCTTTGGGGGAGGGTAAGCAGAAGGCAGATGGCAGGACCGAGGGGAGAGCAGCTGGAGACCCCCAGCTGGAGAGTCTGGGGCAGAAACGGGAGAAAAATGGAGTTCACCGAGCTGACGCGGGATTTGGCAGATGAATTTCTTCCCAGGGTTTCAGAAGGGCAAGTCGGGAACTTGAGTCACGTTGGAGCTGGCCTCAGAGGCCTTGACCACAAGGCAGCCTGGAGACCGACCGGGCCGTGTGGGCCGGTGGGGGTTGTCCACAGCTGGCGGAGAATTCCCGCCTCCCGGACCTGCCTTTGCTGTGTGTGTGTATATTCTTCTGAGTCACCCTACTGGGGGCAGAGCCTCACCCTTCGTAGGTGACTTCATTTCACTGGAAACTGCTAAAAGTGATTTGGAGGCAAGTTTGGTTTGGATGTTGGGCAATACTGTTTTTGCCCAAAAGTTACGAAAATGATGGTGTCGTGATGCTGCCTTTTCTGTGGCCTTTGGTAAAATGGTTCCGCAGACATTTTTTATTCCATCTTAATGTTCATTTATTTTTGAGAGAGAAAGAGAGACAGAGCACGAGCGGGGGAGGGGCAGAGACAGAGAGGGAGACACGGAATCCGAAGCGGGCTCCAGGCTCCGAGCTGTCCGCACAGAGCCCGACGCGGGGCTCGAACCCACGAACCCTGAGATCGTGACCCGAGCTGAGGTCAGACGCTTAACCGCCTGAGCCACCCAGGCGCCCGGGTTCTGAAGATATTTTTGAAGGAGGAAAAAGATTTCACTCACGGTTTGCTTTGGCCCCAAAGAGGAGGTTCTTGAGGAGAATCACCAGCCCCTGCTGCCCTCACGATGTCAGCCTGGCGCCTGGGACTCTTTGCTGGCTCTGTCCCCATTGATATCATCCCCCTTAGGTCGGCTGCGTCCTCGTCCCCACCTCTTCCGATCAAAGTCCAGAAAATTCCTTTTCCAGACTGGTAAGAGACAAGCCAACACGCCAAACGGGGCTCCCACTGGGGGCAGAGCCCTAATCCTCAGCTGGGGGTGGGGGCAGGGGGAGTTTTGCCTCCCAGGGGACACGCAGCAGAGTCCAGAGACATCTTTGGCTGTCAGTCACCGCTGGGAGTGGGGCGTGTTAATAGGATCTAGTATGTGGAGTCCAGGGATACTGATAAATATCCTGCAAACGCACAGGACAACCTCCCACAACAAAGAGTGAGTCAGCCCCAAATGTCAGTAGTGCTGAGGTTGAGAAACCCTGGGGACAAAAGAATCCAAGGTAGCTTTTTATGTGTGTTTGTTGTTATTTCCTGACTTTCCCCAAATGAATATATATTACTTTGGATTCAGGAAGAAAAAGGTTTAAAGAAAGGAAAACCTCTTTTCCTTTTAAGTGATGCAAGCTTGGCATTTACAGAAAAAAAAAAAAGTAATTATTGAGGGGCCGAGGAAAAACAGAGGAAATACAGAAGAAGGGAAATAAACAACTTTAGAAAACTCCATTTCACAAATATTTGTTGAGTAGCAATCAAGTTCAGGGTGCTGCAGGATGCTTGGCCGGTCCAAGAGGAACACGACTAGGAGGTCACGGGCTGCTGTGCAGAATCCTACGGGCCAAGCAAAACTCTGCAGAATAAGACAACAGGAAAAACAAAGTTTAAAAAGGGGAGGGAGAGGTTTTGGCAGCTGAGGGTCTGGGAAGGCGTCAGGAGGAAGGGGAAGCACTTGGCTTTGGTCTGGAGGACCAGGTAGGATAATGATGTGATCTGAGGACAGCCTGTTGAGTCAAAACCAGTGCCCCCCCCACCAGCCCCCGCTTAAAGATTGGGCGGTCTGAGGCTAATAACTTCTCTACGTCTCTGTTTGCTCATCTGTAAGGTTGGTGTAATAACGAATGAGTATTGTCTTCTTAAAGGATTCACTGGAGGTCCCTCTGAGGCCTATGTCGGGGTAAGAATTGCTAATGAGGACATGTTCTCAGACCTAACCCTAACTCACCGGGCTAGAAGGATGCACTGAAATGAGGCCTGGGGTGGATGCTCAGGGCTGCGGCTGGTGCACTGGTGGCCCAACAAGGCTGGTTTTTAGTAGAAGGACGAGAAGGGGAACTCTTGGCCAGGGGAGAAGGATACGTACAGATGGACAGATGCCAGGAGTTTGGGGAGCATGGCTGAAGCTGGGATTCAAAGTATGGTCCGAGGACTAGGAGCACTGGCAGCATCTGGGCTTTTTGAAAGTGCAGACCCTCAAGGCCCTATCCCAGATCTTCTGAATCAGAACCTGCATTTAAACCAGGTTTCCCAGGTGGTATGTGTGTATGTTAGTGTTTGCAAAGCAGGGAGCTTGGGCGTAGGATGAGGGGTGCTGTACAAGGTAGCTGAAGAGTGGGGTGTCATGTATGACCTGTCAGGCATAAATGGTGGATGGATGGATGGATGGATGGATAGATAGATGGATGGATGGATGGGTAGATGGATGGATGGATAGATGGGTGGATGGATGGATGGATGGATGGATGGATGGATAGATGGGTGGATGGATGGATGGATGGATGGATAGATGGATGGATGGATGGATGGATGGAAGGATGGATGGATGGAAGGAAGGATGGATGGATGGATGGAAGGATGGATGGATGGAAGGAAGGATGGATGGATGGATGGAAGGAAGGATGGGTGGATGGATGGAAGGATGGATAGATGGATAGATGGATGGATGGATGGATGGATTGATGGGTGAATAGATAGATGGATAGATAATTTTAATATGTATTTTATAAATTCACATAAACACATACAGTAGAGATTCTGAGTGGGGGGCTTGTCCAAGCAGTCTCTTGGTCATTGGGAAGCTCTACTGGGTCCTGGAGCTTGGGAGGGATAGCTGGTTGGTAGAGAACTTAGAGGTAGGGAGGCCCAGCTAATCCACTGCGGTGTATGAGGTGGGGAGTGCTGCAGCCAACTGAAGACTTGGCGGAGGTGTGGGTGACAAGGAAGGAGGGGGTTTCTGGGGACGCAGCCTCCCTAGCGCAGAGGCTCATTACATCTGCAAGGATCCATCTGGAGAACCTCTGGCCTCTGCCTTTTATCCCAGGGCTCTGGTTCCTGGCCATCTGCCTCCCCCATGTTGTCTTTATTTGGCACGGGGGCTCCAGCAGGGAGGGCTAACGGAGCACCCTCTCCGCAGAGCTATAACAGCGAGCCCACCAACACACAGAATAAAGAACAAAGCCCCCAAGTCGACCTACCAGCTACAAGGCCTCTGAGCAACGGGGTGTTTGAGGGAAGTCCACGGCCTCCCATGATCAGCGAAAGGAACGTTCATCTGGGTGGATAATTACTGACAAAAAACGAAATCTGTCTCAGTACTTAAGTCTCCTTAAACATAAAGGAGGAACTGAAGGCAAATCAGACCTGGGACCTTCTGAGATTTGCCTGCCAGTAACAACCTGGATCCCACTCCTAACTTGGCTTCAAGGGGAGGGTGGTTCTCATCGTCACTGGGCCTCTGTCTCTCACTGGGCAGCTGAAAGTGTTGGGCAGGGTGTCCTGGCAGGCCCGTCGAGGTGTTGAATTGTATGTTTTGGTGAACAAAGTTTGGCTGGGATTGGCCAGTTACTCACTCCTGCAGTGGGGAGGTTTCCCAACCCACCAGCAGCAGTCAAGGCCATCTAGCTGTCTATCCATCCATCCAGAAGCTCCCCCAAGTTAGCTGGGGGAGATGGCTCTAATGCTGGAAGTGGATAGGATGGGTTTTTTTTGCCTATTTTAAGCCCAAGCACTGTCCCCTAATGGGCTCACTGGGGACCCCCAGTGGATGTGTCTTTCTAGAAGGACTGTTTTCAATACTGGGTGAGGACCTGTCCAGAGCGTTCACCTGAGAACACCATGAGAGACATGTGACAGAGCTGGCTCTGATGAGTGACCGAGGCGTCAAGGGCTGGACCCCACCCCCTCCCTAAGTGAGATGCGTAACCTCCCTCCCTCCCCATCCACGCCTACGGCACAGGGCAGTGACCACACCCATTCATCCGGGAGTGTGCTTGTTGTTCTAACAGGGCTGATAAATGGTCACCCGGAGAGCCCACTGGCTGAGGCTCCGGGGGCAGAGGACGTGCGCACATGACGGTGTGTGAGTGCATGTGAGTGTGTGCACACGTGTGTGCCGGTGGGAGAGTACGCGGGTGTGCACGTTAATTGTGTGAGCATGCCCGCGGGTACAAGTGTGTTGAAAGTGTGCGTATATACAGGTACTGAGTGTGCTGAATGCGTGTGGGAGTGTGTGAGAGTGTGTGACTGTGTCAAGTGTGTGAGAATATGTACCCGGGGCGCGTGGGTATGCACGGAGGTGTGTGCGTGTGTGAGCGCGAGTAAACGTGTTAGGACTGTGCAAAAGTGTGTGAGCACAAGAGCGTGTGCACGTATGTACAAGAGTGTGTCACGTGTAAGAGTGTGAGCTTTCGTGTGCACCTGCCGCGTGGGAGTACCGAGTGTACGTGTGCACGCTGGCACGTGTGAGAGTACGCGAGTGCACGGGCCCACGTAAGTGTGAGAGTACCGAGGATACGTGCGCACGTGTGTAAGCACGAGGGCACTAAGTGCACGGGTGCACACGTGTCTCGTGCAAGAGGACGCGAGGGCGCGTGCATGAGTGTGCGCGGAGCGTGTGAGTGCGGCGGCCCGTGTGCGGTCGCCCTCCCGGAAGGGGCCGTGGCCGAAGCCCCTCCCGGCTTTGCGGGTCTGGCAACACCTCCGGTTGCCTCTCCGAGGGCCCCCTCCCAGCCCGTGTCCTTGCCCGTGTGTCTTTCCCAGCAGGGCGCGCGGGAACATGGGCTCCCGGGGACTGAGACTCGGGCTGGCGAGCTGCCTGCTGCTGGCCTTCGCCTATGGCCCGGTGCTGGGCCGTGCGCCGCGCGGCCCACAGGAGCTGCAGGAGCAGGAGGGGACCGAGGAGCCGCCGCTGGACCACGCGGAGAGGTGAGACACCGGGGCGGTGTGCACGCGGGCGCTCGGGCTTGGCGGGTTGAGCCTGGGGTCCGGAGCACCGCAGGGGGCTCGTTCGGGGGCCGGACGCGAGGGAGCAACAGCCAAGGCCAAGGGACGGTCCTCGCGGGGGCCGATCCTTGAGGACAGACCAGCCATCTCCCCTTTCAGTGAGCCTTACCTGAAACCGAGGACTGTACCCCTCCCCGTTCTAACCCCAAAGGGATTGGGTCTGTTCGGTTTTGCAGCCACATCCTTAAATAAAGAGTTCACCGAAGGGGCGCCTGGGTGGCTCAGCGCGTTAAGCGTCTGACCCTTGACTTCAGCTCAGGTCGTGATCTCACAGTTCGTGGGTTCAAGCCCCACATCGGGCTCTGCGCTGACAGCGCAGAGCCTGTTTGAGATTCTGTCTCCCCCTCTCTCTGCCCCTTCCCTGCGTGCTCGATCTCTCAAAAATAAATAAACATTAAAAAAAAAAAAGAGTACACCAAGCCCCCCACCCCAGCCCTTGGGTTATCTTTCCATTCTGGTCTTGTCCTTTGAGAGTATCTTCCAGGGTTCTGAGAAGCGCCGTTGGGAATATTTTGTAGGGACACACCGGTCACCCAGAGACCGGTGCCTAGGGTGTTACTCATGAAACTGTCATTCCTCGCATGTGAGGTTCCAGCCCGATGCTTTGAGTTTCTGCATTAGTTTCAGCTTCGGGCCGACCTGATGCCCCAGGCTTTAGGTGTGCTTTACAGGACGATGGAATTGCATGCGATGCGGCACACGGTGACATCTGTCACCTCCTGTTCCTTTTCCTCGTCCTCCACTTCCCCCTCCTCCTCCTCTCTCTTTTCGCTCAACGAACATTGACCATCTAATATTGGTCTGGCCATCCGGTAGGGACGGGGGGACCTGCACAGATGACAGTCCCTGGCCTCCGGGAACCCTGAGGCTATGGGGGAGCAGAGTGGTGAACAGTGAGGTAGGACAGGTATGCCCGCAATGCTGGGGGTGGCGGTGGGAGGGGGGACCGAGCAGAGGAGTGACCTCATCTTGAAGGACACCTGGGGGGCATCCGGGTGCGGAAGGAGGGTGTGTGGGAAGTTGTGGCCGCGCCAGGTGGCTTTGGGGTAGTGGAGGGTAGGAATGGGAAGGGAACTCCTGAACTTAATCCTACAGGGAGTCATGGACGATTATCACGGAGAAGGTGGGGATGTCTGGGGATGTCATGGAGAGGTTTCAGGGTCCTGGGGTTCCAGAAAGAAGGCTGGAGAAGGCAGAGAAGATGGATGGGAGGTGTGGGGGGAGGCAGATTCCAGGAGGGCGGTCAGAGTGGTGACGGTCCCCCAGAGATGGGGAGGCCTGAGGACCCAGCTTCTGCAGGTGCCTTGGTGGGGGGTGCTGACTGCTCAGGACCCCGTGGTCCTCAGAATGTGGTGGCGAGGCCAGAGACATCTCCCAAATGAGCCTGAAGCTCCATTCTGGGTGGCCGATGACGGTAACGTGAGGAAGGCTTGGAGGGAGAAGGTTCCGGGGGCGCAGTGACGGGCCGACACTTTGGGACACATCACCTCTGTGGGGTTTGCGGGGTCTAGATGGAGACTGCCGGCAAGAGGCGGGGGTCCACCTGGGAGTCCCCACCTGGCACTTGTGGGGCCTGAATTTAGGGTGTGCAGATCCGTTTCCTGGATTATCTGGGGTTTAAAAGCAGGAGCGGAGGCAGAGAAGGAACCGGCCTTTTGAGACGGAGTGACTACCTCTGAGATTTGTACCTTCGGCTCCAGAGCCTGGGAGCAAACAGAGAAGCCAGAAAGAGCACCGCGCAGCGCAGGGCGAGGCCGCGAGGTGGCAGCACGGAGCTGTCCCCGGCCACCCCGCCCCGGCCGCCCCTGTAGCGTGGGTAGCAAATGTTAGAGTGGAGTCTCCAGCTCAAAGCTCAAAGGAACGGTAAAGATCTGGCCGAGCCCTTTCATTTACAAATGAGTCAGCTTCATGTAGTATCTTCTAGAACCACAGTTGATGGAGGGGGTTCACAGCACCATCACACATCCTCTGAAACCCCTCCCGGAGGGGCAGAGCTCTCCAAGCAGCCCGGGCTCGGCTCCCACGGCCGGCAAATTACTGCTGTGTTTGTTATCGCTGTTGGTGAGGATTGCTGTGACCAGAAGGCGGGGGGTGGGGCTCTTCCAGAAATTTCATTCAGGGGTCCCAGACTTCGCCAAGAGCCAACGCTGCCTGTCTCGAGGGAAAGCGAGTGCACGCCCTGGCACGCCCAGGAGAGAGGGGAGGCAAGCAGGTTAGACCAGACCCTCTGGCAGCAGGAGAGAGAAGAGAGCTCTTGGCTTCCCCGGTAACGTCTTTATTCCCTTAGGGATGAAAAGAACCATGAAAAATACAGCCCCAGGCAGGGGGAGGACGAGCCCGCTTCCCGATGCTTCCGCTGCTGTGACCCTGGCACGCCCTTGTACCAGGCCATCCCGGTGCCGCAGATCAACATCACCATCCTGAAAGGTCAGGCTGCTGCCAAGCCACCGAGGGGACCTTCTCCCGGGTGGGGGTGGGGAGTGCTCTGTTCTGCGGGGGGCGGGAGGGAGGGGGAGAGGATGTAGTCTTTTTTTTTTTTTTTTTTTTTTTAATTGAGTTTATTTATTTTGAGAGACAGAGCAGAGGAGGGGCGGAGAGAGAATCCCAGGCAGGTGCCGTGCTGTCAGCGTGGAGCCCGATGCGGGGCTTGAACTCACATGAACCTGTGAGATCATGACCTAAGCCACCCAGGCACCCCAGGAAGATGGTGGTCTTTAGGGTGGATGAGGCGGGCCGCCCCTCAGGGCACAGAGCAGAGGCAGGCTGACCTCTAGAGGTGGAGGAGGAGGAAATTCCATCTGAGGCTCTGTCCCCTTTCCAAGAGGGCGGATTGGAAAGAAGCGGCCCGCAGGACCGGGGTCTCGCCGCCCCCCTGCCCCCGGCTGCATCCGAGCCTCTGTGTCCTCTGTTCTGGGGCTCGGCACCCCACCCCCCGCCCCCAGCCCGCTTTCTGAAATGCCAGCGGCCGCCGCGGTCCGGATAACGTCGCGCAGCCCTGCGAAAGTCTGACCGGGAAGCTCCCGGGCGAGCCCGACATCTGCAGTTCATTTGCTCCGAGTCGGCCGTGGGCCCGGCCGCAGCGCCTGCCGCTTTTGGACAAACCCACATGTTCCCTTTGCTTTGCCAGCACTTTCCGGAGGGGGAAAACATGAAGGCTTCTGGATGAAAATAGAACAACCGTGGCGGCCGGGCCGGCTTTGCTCGACGCCGCGTGCTCTCTCGTCCCTTTTAGGTGAGAAGGGTGACCGAGGAGACCGAGGCTTGCAGGGGAAATACGGCAGAACGGGCTCCGCGGGCGCCAGGGGCCACACGGGCCCCAAAGGGCAGAAAGGGTCCATGGGGGCCCCCGGGGACCGCTGCAAGAACCACTACGCCGCCTTCTCGGTGGGCCGGAAGAAGCCCCTCCACAGCAACGACTACTACCAGACGGTGATCTTCGACACGGAGTTCGTGAATCTCTACGGCCACTTCAACATGTTCACCGGCAAGTTCTACTGCTACGTGCCGGGCATCTACTTCTTCAGCCTCAACGTGCACACCTGGAACCAGAAGGAGACGTACCTGCACATCATGAAGAACGGGGAGGAGGTGGTGATCCTGTTCGCCCAGGTGAGCGACCGCAGCATCATGCAGAGTCAGAGCCTGATGCTGGAGCTGCGGGACCAGGACGAGGTGTGGGTGCGTCTCTTCAAGGGCGAGCGGGAGAACGCCATATTCAGCGACGAGTTTGACACGTACATCACCTTCAGCGGCTACCTGGTCAAGCACGCCCTGGAGCCCTAGCCCTGCTGGCCCCGCGTCCCCCCCCATCCCCCCCCCCCCGGGGAGGGGTGGGGGGCACGGGTCTCGCTGCCGCCCCTCCCCCAGGCCTGGCTCCCCCGCCTCACTGCCCAGCTTCGGCCCTCCACACCACGCCCCTCGCTGAAGGGAAGCGGAATCGGCTTCCAGGCCTTGGGGGCTCCCGGGTGGGCTCACCGGGTGGGCACCTGCGGGGGGGGGGGGCGGCTCCCCTCCATGCACGTATCCCCAGGCGACCCAGCAGGCGCGCGCGGCCACGGGGCAGGGTGTCCCAGAGTCATCCCCGCTCCCTCCCGTGGCTGGAAGTAATTAAGGAAATTGTAACGTTTGTGAAAGAAACAAGAGGGAGGCGTTGTGATTCTTGCCTTCCCACCGGCCGCACCGGTTCCCCGGGGAGGCCGTTTGAGCTTGAGCTTGTGTGAGCCTCCTGCTAGAGGAGACCCGACGTGGACGCTGCGGGCCACGGGGGAGGGGGGCGGAGGGCGTGGGACCCTCCTCGGCCATTCATGAGCCTTCTTTGGCAACCGCTGGACTGACATCCACGTCCTGGGGTCGGCACGGCCTTGCCCCGAGGGTTCGGCTGGACTGTCTGAGCCACAACAGTGAGGGGGGGTGTGTGTGGCTGGGATGGGGGTAGTGAATGTCAGCTCTCAGCAGGGCAGCCAAGCCCTGGGCTTCAGCCTCTGGGCTGAGACAACAGCCTGCCTGTTGGAACCCACAGACTCCTGACAACAACCGGGGACCTCGGGAGTCCCTGGGTCTGCTCAGCACAACCAAGGCAGAGCCATCCATCTGGTGTGGTTCTGCCCCCACGGCCCCAGACTGCCCCGAAGCCCTGGGCAGGGCCTTCACGCCCGCCACCCTGGCGCTGGCTTTCCGCTCCTCCTCTCAGACGGGTCAGCCATGGAAGGCACTGGAGCCATACTTTTGTAACAGCTGTCGTGGTTATATAATATTTGCTATACAAGCTCCCTGCACACCATCTCCAGTCCTGTTTCCCTGAGGGCTCAGTGCTCTCCCCCAGGCCTCTTTGACCAGTAGCCTAGGACACCGCGGGAGGGCCTTCCTCTGGGCCCCGGAGCAGGGAAGAGCCGGAAAGAGCCGGAAGGGGCTGGAAGGCTCTGCCTGCCTCGGATTCCCCGCGGGGCACCGTCCCTCTGACCCTGAGAGAAGCGTGTCTCAAGCACTGCAGTCAGAACCCTCTCTGGGAGGTAGGGTGTAGAAACACCCGAAGCGGCTGCTGCCTAGATTTGGTGCTCTGGCCCGTGGCTGACTTTGGCCCGGTGGCCCTTCCCTGCCTCTCTCCGTTAACGCCCAGGGCCAAGGTCCCTCTCCTACCTGCTTGGGCCCCTAAGCCCCTACGGGAACCTTCCTTCCCTCAGGGAAGGGTCGGTCCTTCCCTGGTGACCCTTGGCCTTGACCCATCCCTCTGCCCTCCCGGGGGCCGGGCCACCGGGTCTGAGCCCCGTGCCTCCTTCCCTCTGAAGGACTTCTGCTGGTCAGACTTTCAAAACGGTGTTTCTACGGGCGTGCTGGTGAGTGGAGCGTCCGCCTGCTGCTTTGTGCTGTCCCGGTGCTCTTTCGGAAAACATTAAACTTGGAACCATGCGTTTGAGCATCATGGCCTCTCCAGTTTGGTCCTTGAACCACACCCTGCCCCTTTCTCTCCCCCTCCCCGCACCCCACCGGCCGCCCGCGGGAAGCCTGGGGGCCCGCGGCGGCTCGGCACCGGGAACGTAGGTACCGGCGGGCACAGGCCGGGCCCCGAACTGCCTTGTTCCTCCGGGTGTGTTTCCCAGGCTCAGCGGGGCGTGGCCCGTTGGGCACCCTGTGCCCGAGGAGTCTGTGAGGGGCGGGCGGGAGGCAGGCCTCGGGCAACTGTGCTGCTGTCCCCGGGTTGCCGTGACAACCCGCCACAAGCCCGATGGCTTACAACAACACACATTTCTGTCGCCCCGCTCGAGAGTCCAAAGGTTCTACATGAAGGTGTTGACGGGGTCGCTTTTCCTCCCACGCCCGTAGGGGAGGACCCTTCAGCTTCTGGTGGTCCCCGGCATTCCGTGGTGTGTGGCTGTGTCACCCCGGTCTCTGCCCGTCTCTGTCTTCTCTTGGACCTCTCAGACCTCCCTCTCCTTTCCCTCATTAAGATACCAGTCACCGGATTTAGGGCCCACCCTACACCCAGGATGATCTCCTCTCAAGATCCTTACTTAACTTAATGACCTCTTCACATTCACGGGAATCAGGGGTTAGGACTTGGACGTACCTCTTGGTGGGGGGGGGGGGGGCATGATTTAACCCAATACAATGACCTGCTGGCTTGAATACACCCACCAACAGCCTCCCTTATGTTAGAGCACTGAAGAGTGGACGCTTCTTCTCTCCGTCGCTTGCCAACTGGGTTAGCGGCCAGAGCCCTTATCCGACGGCGGCCAGCAGGCAGTGCCAGAGCTGCCTTTGCTCCCTCTGGTGCCAGCAGGGCTGGTGTCCTTCCTCTGCCTGGTCCTGGGATCAGCCCCTGCTCGGCTGTGGGCAGGCCCCCACCTCCACCCAGCCGAGGCCATCCATATAGAAGGATGTGCCGTCTACGCAGCGGGGAGGCTATCTCCTGAAGACGCACGGAGAGAACGGGCCAGCTCCCTCCAGATGCCCACCGCCTGCCCTCTCTCCAGGACACGGAGCGCGGAACACCTGCTCTACAGCCCGCCAAGCCAACGCGGGGGATGAGGTGGCGTTTGCTCCAGAGCCCACGCAATGCTCTCTCTTTCTCTCTGAGCTCTCCCCACACCCAGTCCTTGCTGTCCCTGTCCTTCTACTGTTCTGTTCCCTTCCTGTTTGCACTTCTGACTCTCCAAATATTTACCCTGCCTGCTTTGTGGCTGCCCGTGTGCTAGGTGCTGGGACGCCATGACGAGTAAGATAGGGTACTTGCCTTCCGGAGGACTTTTCTGGGGTGTTAACTGTGGTGTGACACAGATGTAGCCTCCTCAGCAGTGGATGCTTGGCACCTAGTTATCTGCCCCATGTGACTCCCTCCCCAAGCAACTT
Source organism: Neofelis nebulosa (assembly GCF_028018385.1). Classification (NCBI taxonomy): domain Eukaryota; kingdom Metazoa; phylum Chordata; class Mammalia; order Carnivora; family Felidae; genus Neofelis; species Neofelis nebulosa. The sequence continues at coordinate 16,364,711 of NC_080797.1, read as the reverse complement.
ACTTTGCATGGGCTCCTTGCCCTGTGCCCTGACCTCGGCTAGTAAGGACTTGGCTAACCGTTCCTGGAAAAGACCTGATAAACTCAGTCGCAAAACAAATACTAGTGTTTTAGCAAAAGGACTTAGAAACAGCTGATGACTCCGCCAAAGGGGAGAACTGTTTATGCTACAACTTTCACGAGCTTCTGTAGCCAGGGGTGGGAGCGGTGAGGTGTACACATCCCATCCCATGGGGTTATTGTGTGTGCCTGTGTGTGTGTGCGCGCGTTTGCACTCAGGGATGAGTTTCTGTGGTGTTCACTATGGGAACACAATGGTATGATGGCAAACTGTTCTTTTGGGGGCCACAGTAACTGGAATAAAATGAGCCCTTCTTGCCCAGATCATGAAAAGAAAACTCACAACATTACAGAAAATAATAAAATAAAACAAGACGCTTCCAGATGCAAAGAAAAGAGCTGGACCCCTACCTCACACCGAATACAAAAATTAACTCGAAGTGAATCAAAGACCTCAATAGAAGAGCTAAAACTATGAAATTCTTAGAAAACAGTATGGCTGCAAATGATCCCAACCTTGTATCAGGCAGTAGTTTCCTAGATGTGATACCAAACCCCAAGCAACACAAAGAAAAATAGATAAATTAGAATATCATCAAAATGTAAAATTCCGGGCTTCAAAGGACGTGACTGAGAAAGTGACAGCACGAAATGGGAGAAAATATTTGTAAATCATAGATCTGATAAGGGACTTCTATCTGGAACATATAAAGAACTCTTGCCACTCAATAATTAAAAGAAAACCAAACTGCAGCGCCTACGTGGCTCAGTCGGTTGGCCATCTGACTCCGGCTCAGGTCACGGTCCGGCAGTTCGTGACTTCGAGCCCCATACTGGGGCCTCTGCTGTCAGCGCTGAGCCCACTTCGGATCCTCTGTCTCCCCCTCTCTCTGCCCCTCCCCAACTTGCTCTCTCTTTCTCAAAAATAAACACACAAAAAAAGAAAACCAAATAAAAAATATGCAAACGGGGGTTCATGGGTGGCTCAGCTGGCTGAGCGTCCAACTTTTGACTTCAGCTCAGGTCATGATCCCAGCGTTGTGGGATCGAGCCCTGCTGAGCATGGGGCCTGCTTCAGATTCTCTCTCTCTCTCTGTATCTCTCTCTTTTCCTCTATCCCTCTCCCCCACTTGCCTCTCTCTCTCTAAAATAAAAAAAAATAGGCAAAGGGTCTCAATAAACATTTCTCAAAGAAGATTTACAAATGACCAGTAAGTACACGAAAAGATGCTCAGTATCACTGGCCCCCAGGGAAATGCAAGTCAAAACCACATTGAGATACAAGTTCACAGCCAACAAGATGGCTGTCATCATAGTGACAAACGTTGGCAAGGACGTAGAGAGGCTGTCACCCCCTTACGCGGCTGGCAGGGGTGTAAAATGGTGCAGCCGCTTTGGAAAACAGTCTTGTGCTTCCTCAGAATACCAAACAGACAGCTACAGGTGACCCAGCAATCCCACGCTGAGGTGTGTACCCAAAAGAAATGAAAATGTTGTCGATAAAGGTCCTCGGCAGCATTACTCAAAACAGAGTAGAAACAAACCAAATGCCCATCAGGTGATGAATAAATGGACAGAATGTGGTCTATCCACACAACAGAAGAGTACTCGGCTGTAAAAAGGAAGGGGGCAGTGACACCTGCTATATAATAACGACGCTAAGTGAAGGGAGCTGGTCACAAAAGACCACACGTTCTATGATCCCACGTGTGGGAAATGTCCTGAACTGGCAAATCCGGAGCGATGGAAAACAGGTTTAGAGGTTTCCAGGGGCTGAGGTTTGCGGGAAGGGGGTGACTGCTAACAGGTACAGGGTTCTCTTTTTGGGGTGATGAGAACGTTCCAAAAGGGACGACCGTGGTGGTTATGCGGCTCCATGAGGACGCTGAAACCGCCGGACTGCGCGCTCGCGACGGGCAGATCGTGTGCTGCGTAAATCAGATCTCAGTAGTTATAAGCGCACGCCTGTGCACACGCTGGAAGCCTTGCCCTTCTCCGTTCGGGCCCCGGGAAACCCTGGAGCTCCAGGCGGGTAACCTTCAGAGCCAGTCTCACTATTCTGGGCTTGGCCCAGGATGGGGTCAGGGTCCAGGTTCATGAGATGGGATGGGACGGTCAGGGTTTTAGCTCTCCCGAGAGCATTACTTAACAAGAACTTTGGAGCCAACTGTTGGATGAGGTCACTCAAACGCGGGAGGCTGACACAGGTGCCAAGGGAAGCATTCCACAAGGAACAGCTAATTGAGGACCGTGCCTTTCTCTCCGATGTCCCCTCGCAGCTGGAGCAGGGCTTGGAGAGGCGAAGCGACCTCAGACGCCCTCCATCAGCTGGCCCTGCTAGCCGGCTCCTCCTGGGGCGGAATGGGGCGGGGCCCACTGCTCTTTACGCGGATGGTCAGGCGAGGACAAGAAATTTCCACTTTAGAGATTGCCACAAGTAGGAGGAGAAGTTTGCACGCCCGAGATAACTCGGAAACCTCCGTGCCTAGAGATAAGAAAAAGTGCCAACCGCTCAATCGAGATAGCCATCAAGTGAGCCGTCCATTCAGTTTGAGACTCTCCTTACTAATACATCCGACAGGTGAGTACAGCACGCTTTCCGCGTGGGGAGGAAGAACCCCATTAGCGTTATCACAATCAGAGATGGAAACAGCCGTTCTCGCCGCATTTGAGGAGATAAAGACCAAGAGTTGTGGCAGAGAACTTGCAACTCGTGATAACTAACGAACACGAATGAATCAACCGGAAACTCCAGAAGTGGGGGGAGAAAAAACCAGGTGCCACCATGAAGAGCCCCGTGGCCGAGGGCACCAGCATGTTGTATGCCGAAGAGAAAAATCGGTGACTTAGAAGATAAATCAGAAGAAGATATTCAGAAAGAAGCATGGAGAGATGAGGGCATGGGGGCTACAGAATGGGGAACATGTCTGTACAGGCAGGACAGGGAACTGGAGTCCCAGAAGGAGAAACGAAAGAACACGAGAGCAACGATATTGAGAAGACAACGGCTGAGCACGTCACCTGATCGAAGAAAGCCGCTAAGCCACAGATTCCAGAAGCGCAGCGAATCCCCAGCGGGAGGAATGAACACAAGGGCGCGCCCCGCACGGACAGGGTGGGGAAACCACTGCAAACCAAAGGCAAAGAGGAAATCTTAACACGAAGGGGGGATTGTTGTCTTTCCAAGGAGCAGTAATGAACCTGACAATGTCCTCTCCACAGAAGGAAAGGAAGCCGAACGGGAGCGGGATGGTACCTTTAAAAGGCTGAAAAACGATACCTTTTTGATCTAAAGTTCTATTCCCAAGGATGATGTAACAAAATGAAGACAGTTTCAAGCAAACAAAACGTGGGACCAATTACCCCTGGCAAACCCACATGAAGTGAAAGTGATCCCAGAGGGAAGGTCAGGAATGCAGACACCAATGAGCTAACAAACATAGTAAATCGGGAGGTAATTCTAAACAGATATTGCCTGTACATATTAAAAAAATAAAGTCTCGGAAAACAATTTGGAAGCCCCTCAACACGTTGAACGGAGTTTTCTTTTTTTAATTTTTTTAAACGTTTTTATTTATTTTTGAGACAGAGAGAGACACAGCATGAACGGGGGAGGGTCACAGAGAGAGGGAGACACAGAATCGGAAACAGGCTCCAGGCTCCGAGCCGTCGGCACAGAGCCCGACGCGGGGCTCGAACTCACGGACCGCGAGATCGTGACCTGAGCGGAAGCCGGACGCTCAACCGACAGAGCCACCCCGGCGCCCCATGAACGGAGTTTTCTATATGATAGCAGAGGCCAGAGGTCCCCTCTGTGCTCGTCCCAAGTTCCTAAAACCCACGGAATCTGTGAGTGTGATAGGAAGATGGTTGCTGGACTAGTTTAGGTAGCTTGATCATGCACAAATAATGGATCTCGGGGCATATAGAGTTTTAAGTGTTCTGCCATCCATACGTTGGCTTGGAAATACGTAAAAGTAACATAATATTTGACTTGGATAAATGAAGGATGTGTGCAGTAATCTCTTGAGTAACCAGTAAATCGTAGTAAAAGGGGTGTAACATCCAAGCTAACGGAAGGCGATGGAATTTTAAAAAGCACTCACTTGGGGTGCCTGGGTGGCTCAGTTGGTTAAGCACCCGACTCTCGATCTCAGCTCAGGTCATGATCTCACAGTCTGTGAGATCGAGCCCCTCGTCGAGCTCCGTGCTCACAGCTTGGGATTCTCTCTCTCCCTCTCTCTCTCTCTCCCCCTCCCCCGGCTCATGCTCTCTCTCTCAAAATAAATAAATAAACATTATATATATATAAAAGAACTATAATGTCAGACGTTAAAGCATAAAGCTTACTAGAAAGCAGGCATCTCAAGATCACCACTCAGTCAATTCACCAGGACGAGAGAAGGTAAATTTAAAGTCTATACGTACCTAATAACATAGCCTCAAAAATACGTCAAGGCACAGGAAGCGGAAAGCCAAATGCAGAATCATAGTGGGAAATGTTAACACACCCCTCTCAGCAACTGATAGAATAATCATATTCTTTTAAAAAATCAATAAATAGAGGGTTGGAGAAATAGAATTAGAAAATCTAACTTAACGGTCATTTATAGAACACCAACTGCAAAATACAGTCCTTTCAGGCAAACGCATGGCCTGTTTTTAAAAACATCTTAGCCATAAAGTGAGTTTTACTTTCAAAGGACTGAACCATAGACGGTATTTTTTCTGTGTGTATTCAGTGTATACCCAAGTATATAATTCAATTATGCCAAAAATCAATAACAAAAAGCAAATTATGTGTTTGGGAGTTAGGAAATATCCTTCCAAATAACCGATGGGTTAAAAAAAAACGAGCGAATCGTAACAAAATGAGAAAATATTTTGAAATTAATTAAAATGGAAATCACCCCCACTATGGATCAAAACCCGTGGGATATACTAAAGCGAGGCTTAACGTCCAGCTTTTACTGAAGTATCAATACAGGAAGAAAGGCTGAAAATCAATGAGATGAGCATCCCTTTAAGGACTTAGGGAAAGAGCGGCAAATTAACCCAAAGAAAGTAAGAAAAGAAACAGCAAAGATAAAAGGAAAAAAATAATGAAGTAGGAAAAGAAACAAACATCACCCCAGATGCTATAGACACGGAAAACAGTCCGTGAGTATTAGGAATAACTTCACGGTGATGCGTCTGAAATACGGGATGGGATGAGATGAGCATTTTTCTGTTTCCAAAAACACAATTCCCAGGGGTGATGCAGGAAGGATGGGAAGATCTGAACAGTCTTAGAAGAATCGAATAGAATCTGTAATTAAAAAGCTTTTTTTTACAAAAAAAATTTTTTTAATGTTTATTTATTTTTGAGAGAGAGACAGAGACAGAGACAGAGCATGAATGGGGGAGGGGTAGAGAGAGAGGGAGACACAGAATCGGAAGCAGGCTCCAGGCTCCGAGCTGTCAGCACAGAGCCCGACATAGGGCTTGAACTCACAGCCCTAGAGATCATGACCTGAGCCGAAGTCGGATGCTCAGCCGACTGAGCCACCCAGGCGCCCCTGTAACTAAAAAGCTTTTAACAGGGGCGTGTGAGTGGCTCAGTCACTTGAACCTCCGCCTCTTGATTTCTGCTCAGGTCATGATCTCACGGTTCGTGGGACTGAGCACCGCATCAGGTTCTGTGCTGACAATGCGGGGCCTGCTTGGGATTCTCTCTCCCTCTCTCTGCCCCTGACCCACTCATGCACTCTGTCTCTCAAAATAAATAAATAAACATTTAAAAAAAAAGAATAGGGGCACCTAGGTGGCTCAGTCAGTTAAGCATCTGACTTTGGCTCGGGTCATGATCTCACAGCTTGTGGGTTCAAGCCCCGCCTCGGGCTCTGTGCTGATGGCTCAGAGCCTGGAGCCTGCTTCCCATTCTGTGTCTCCCTCTCTCTCTGCCCCTTCCCCACTTTCTCTCTCCAAAATAAGCGAACATTAAAAAAAAAAAAAAAAAAAAGATTAAACCTCTAGGCTCAGATTGTTTGATGAGTAAACTTTTACCAAATATTTATGGAGCAGCAGCCTTAACCTTGCACAAACTCTCCCAGAAAAGAGAAAAGGGCACATTCTCCACCTTGTTTACTGAGGTGATCATAACGCTGATGCCAACACCTGGGAGAACACCGCGGGAGAGGGAGAGCGCGGCGGGTGCCACACACGAGCGCAGGAGGGAGAATCTTCCACAACGTGCCCGCAAACCAAAGCCGGCGGTAAGAGGGACAGTGACCTGTCCGAGCCCACTGGGTTTATTCGGGAAGGCAGCCTTGCAGAACGTCATCAAGCCAATGTGTTTTACCACATTAACAAAGTAAAGAATGAAAGTCATATCACCACTTCAAGGCTTCTAGAAATCGTCTCCATTTCGGATGGAAGAGTTTCGTAAATGTGGTACAGAAGACAGGTTCCCTTGCTGGACAAAGCAGGTCTGCGGGCAGTCCTCTAACAAACACTGTCCCTAGAGGCGAAGGGTGGCAAGCTCTTTCTCGGGCCCTGGGGCCAAAGGCAAGGACTCGGTGATGGGTGATGGCACGTACTCAGCATTGCTTTGGGGGTCTTGACCGGTGTGGTAAGGAAAGGAAAGGAAATACAAGATGTAAGGATTTATGAAATGAAGGAATAAAATTGCTATTCTTTGCAGCTGGTAGGTTACACGGAAAATCCAAAAGAAGCTGCAGACGATGATTAGAATTAGTAGCTGATGGGTGTAGGGTTGATACACAAAGATCACTGTACCAGCAACAAGCTGACAATGAAATTTAAAAACAAATGCTGGAGGGGGTACCTGGCTGGCTCAGTCGGGGAAGTGTGTGACTCTTTTTTTTTTTTTTTTTTAATTTTTTTTTTCAACGTTTTTTATTTATTTTTGGGACAGAGAGAGACAGAGCATGAACGGGGGAGGGGCAGAGAGAGAGGGAGACGCAGAATCGGAAACAGGCTCCAGGCTCCGAGCCATCAGCCCAGAGCCTGACGTGGGGCTCGAACTCACGGACCGCAAGATTGTGACCTGGCTGAAGTCGGACGCTTAACCGACTGCGCCACCCAGGCGCCCCGCGTGTGACTCTTGACCTCGGGTTCGTGAGTTCGAGCCCCATTTATAAATAATTTATTTTACTTTATTTATTTTTTAAATGTTTAATTTTGAGAGAGAGAGAGAAAGCGAGTGCGCGAGCATGAGTGAAGGAAGTACAACAGTGAGAGGGAGACAGAGGATCTGAAGCAGGCTCTGTGCTGACAGCAGAGAGCCCAACGCGGGGCTCGAACTCATGAATCGCGAGATCATGACCTGAGGTGAGGTTGGACACTTAAGTGGCTGAACCACCCAGACGCCCCAATAAATAAGTATTTTAAAAAAGTTGGGGCGCCTGGGTGGCGCAGTCGGTTAAGCGTCCGACTTCAGCCAGGTCACGATCTCGCGGTCCGTGAGTTCGAGCCCCGCGTCAGGCTCTGGGCTGATGGCTCGGAGCCTGGAGCCTGTTTCCGATTCTGCGTCTCCCTCTCTCTCTGCCCCTCCCCCGTTCATGCTCTGTCTCTCTCTGTCCCAAAAATAAATAAAAAACGTTGAAAAAAAAAAAATTTAAAAAAAAAAAAAGTAAATAAGGGCGCTCGGGTGGCTTCGTCGGGTGAGCGTCTGACTCTTGATTTCCGCTCAGGTCATGATCTCACAGTTTGTGAGATCGAGCCCCGCGTTGGGTTCTATGCTGCCAGTGGTGAGCCTGCTTGGGATTCTCTCTTCCTCTCCCTCTGCCCCTCCCCTGTTCTCTAAATAAAAATGCTGGATGCATTATCCATCGTAAGATAACAAACCACCTAAAAAACTCAGTATCCCAAAAGACGCACACTTTGTTGTTTCTCATGAATCTGCAGGTTGGCTGGGCGCTTCTGTGGGCCTCAGGATGGCAGGGTGGCTGTCGCCTCACGTGAGTGCCAGGCTTCTTTACAGCACGGTGCTCTCAGCACAGGGGCCGAGAGGGCAGGTGCGGAATCTCCAAGACCTCTGGAGACCTAGACCGAGAAGCCCTCCCACAGCTACTTAACCACCGGTCAGCCCAGAGAAGGAGTGGGTAACAGACTCCCTCCTTTGTTGGGAGGAGAGGAAGTGAATTTGCAGCCACCCGTAATCCACCTGTAACCCACCCGTAACCACCTGTAACCCATCCAAAATGCCACTTCCGCCTGCCATTTATCTACAGGAGCAAATCTACCAGTAGGCGTGTAGGATGTCTGTGTGGAGAACTACACAGTATTATTCAGACGATATAAAGTCTCAGTCTATGGACAGCCTGTTGCTTCTTGCCCTCTGAGAAGCAAACACCAGGGCAGCCCGGGATGTACGCGACACTTACGATCTAGAAGTTCACGGCTCAGGAACAAACACCCAGCTGGAAGAGACGCATAAGGCAGGGTAAGGGACACGGAGCTTCCGTGGGCTCCCTGGGGGACGTGCCACCCTCCCAGCACCTCCACGGGCTCGCCAGCCGGGAAGCTCTCCCAACCCTGTAGCTCAGGGGTTTTTCCAGAGCCTTCGTAACACAAGCACAGTTGAGTAAATCTTTGGCCCTTGGTGATGAACTCTGTCTCAGTTCCTTTCCCCTCCCAGGAGGCGGTGGGGACGGTCCTGAAAGTTCCCACTCTCTGATCCAGGTTGGTTCCCTGTCAAACCAGCCTCTATGCTTAGAGGCTTTCCAGAAGTCTCCTCATTGGCATAAACTCTGGTGTGGTTGAAAGGGGCTTGTTGGGATTAACAAAAGATACTTTAATGGCTCTTATCATTTAGGGAATATTCCAAGGGTTTAGGAGCTCTGTGCCAGGAATGAAGACCAAATACACACTATTGTAAGATCACAGCATCGCAGAGCTCCAAACAGACTCAAGCATGTACGGACACGGATTTTCCAGAGAGGAGCTCTGCAGGGCACTAGATGAAGGCGGTCTTTCCAAAAACCACAGAATGACCGGGGATCCACATGATAAAAAATAAAAACGCGTCCTCCTCCCTCACATCGTAAACACAAATGAATGCAGCCTGAGATGCAGAGCTGAAGGTGAACGGCAAAGCAACAGAGCTTCTAGAAAACACTATGATGGTGCATTTCATATGTTCGTGCCTCCAGGGTAGGGAAATACGTTTTGAAAAGGACACAAAAGTACTAATCATAACAGACCAGACTGATGAATTCTCCTGTAGCAAAATTAAGGACCATTTTGGACGGGGTAGAGAGGAGCTAACAGAGATTGTGAAGTATTTAGAACTGAATGGAAATGTCAGTGCTACATATCAAAACCTGTGGGCTCTAGTGCAATTTCACTCTCGGAGACCCATGGATTCCCTTGCTGCATTCAAAAAAAATTTTTTTTAATGTTTATTTATTTTTGAGAGAGAGAGAGCATGAGCAGGGGAGGGGCAGAGAGAGAGAGAGAGGGAGACACAGGCTCTGAATCCGAAGCAGGCTCTAGGCTCTGAGCTGTCAGCACAGACCCCGATACAGGGCTTGAACCCACAAACCAGGGGACCATGACCTGAGCCAAAGTCGGGCGCTCAGCCGACTGAGCCACTCAGGCACCCCTCCCTTGCTGTATTTATATAAACACAAGAAGGATTTAAAACTAAGTAACCAAACTGTCCACGTTTGAAGCCAGAAAAAGAATGACAAAAGAAATCCAAAGAAAATAAGAGGAAATAAAATAAAAGCGGAGATTAGGGAAACAGAAAACAAACAAACAAAAAATAGAACAAACCCAAGCACTTGTGTTTTGCAAAGACTAATAAAATAGTCCTTCAGCAAAAAGCATCAAGAAAAAAAAAAAGGAAACACAAATAAACAACATTGGAATTAAAGAGAGGCCATAACCAAGAGATTAAAAAATATGATCAGGAAGGACTTAATACCCCACATTTGAAAAACCTCATGAAAAGGACACTTTTCCAGGAAAACATTTATTAGCAAAATTGGCCCAGGAAGAAAGAAAAATCTGAACAGACCAACAACCAAAAAGGAAAATAAAATGTTAAAGACCTACCTCCAATGGCATCTGGAAGTTATATATCTGCAACACACACACACACACACACACACACACACACACACACACACCACAACTATATTTGGGGTGCCTGGGTGGCTCAGTCAGTTAAGCATCTGTCCCACTTTGGCTCAGGTCATGATCTCACGGTTTGTGAGTTCGAGTCCCGCGTCGGGCTCTGTGCTGATGGCTCAGAGCCTGGAGCCTGCTTCAGACTCCGGGTCTCCCTCTCTCTCTGCCCCTCCCCGACTTGTGCTCTGTCTCGCTCTCAAAAAGAAAAAATGTAAAAAAAAAAAAATTAAAAAAAAAAAAGAGACTGCTAGGTGCACCCATCGGGTGAGCAGAAAATCCGAGTTAAATAATATCAGGGCTAAGAGGTTGGGGGGCAACACATACATACCGGGTACATGGAAGCGTGTCAACGCGAGAGCCCCTTTGGACCAGCTCATTAGCGAGGGTAAAGTATGACAATGTGCACGTGATCACCGCTCGCAACTCGACTCCTGTGTTTTTACCTGAAAAAGAAAAAAAAAAATAGCCAATGGGTGTCCCAGAAGATTTATACAAAGATGTTCATTTTAACATTCAAAAAATAAAAGCAAACAAATGCTTCTGTTTAAATGGCCACAGGTGGGCAGGTTGGAAAGCAGCCGGTGATGTGTTAAAGTGACAGCGTATTAAATAACAGTAAAATCGGACATGTTAGAGCCATGTAATTCAACATGGTTCGATTTCAAAAGGATTGCTGGGTGAAAAAAGCAAGATACAGAGTAATCTGTACAACATGATGCTATTTTTATAAGACACAAACAACGTTCTATAGTTCCAGCTACTACTGGAAGTATTTTATTATTTTTTTTAATGTTTATTTATTTTTGAGAGGGAGAGAGAGAGAGAGAGAGCGTGAGCATGAATGGGGGGAGGGGCAGAGAGAGAGAGGGAGACACAGAATCGGAAGCGGGCTCCAGGGCTCTGAGCTGTCAGCACAGAGCCTGACACAAGGGCTTGAACTCACGAACCGTGAACCACGAGATCATGACCTGAGCCAAAGTCAGACGCCCAACTGACTGAGCCACCCAAGAGCCCCAGATGTTTTAAAACATCTAGAAGGAAAGAGGCCTAGCTGATGACGTCCTCAGTAGGACACTGAGGCATCTCTGAAGGACAAGGGGAGGCCAGGAAACTAGGAGGGAGGGGGGTTAAAAGGAACGTTAATTTTCTCTAGAGCACTTTAAATTTTTAAAAGGAGAAAGTGAATGTAATGTTTGTGTAGGGGCCGGGCAAGGGCAGGCAGTCTGGGTATGCCATTTTAGTGTCATTGGAGTGACTGTGTGTCCACAGAGGGAGGCACACAGGCTGGTCACATGCAGGGGAACACATCCTGTATTTTATCTGGAAATCCTACAAGGGTTAGGGTTCTAGGGGGCCCAGCCAGATCTCAGAGAGGTCTAGAGCCCCAGCAGGGAGCAGTGTGACCTCAAGGCAGACACAGGGACCTCCAGGCTCGTCCTGATCCCCAGAGAGGCCAGGAGCCACGAGGGTCAGCCGGGAAGGCAGCAAGCAGGGGCCGACACAGAGGTCACAAGACCTGACTGTCCCCTGTCTGCCTAGAGCAGAGGGGCAGAAAAGAGAGGCCTGGGCATATTTTCCCTCCAGAGACTGAGCATTACCTAAGGACTGTTTAATGTATCTCTAAGAACTATGTTTTAATTGTTAGGACAAAAAGCTTATTTATTTACATTTATCACTAAGCTGCGGGTAAGTGCTTGGGAACAACTGGTTAAGTACGGACCACAGACTTCATATCCTCTGTGCTCACCTGATCACAGCTGGAGTGACTTTTGTGGCCCTGCTCCCCCTTCTCCTGGCGAACTCCCCAGCACTTTGCAATCTCTGTCCTCCCCGTGGATCGCTGTCCCCTGCTCCACGATGGCCTGTCCTCCCGGCAGTGTGGCCCGGGCTCAAATTCCACAGCGTGAATCATCACGCCATGCTCAAGGTTTATGGACGCTTGGGGCCTCATCAAGTTCAAAGTCTGCAACCACGGTAAAGAGGCCCACTCAACTTGGCTTGGGAGCAGCTGCAGCCCAGCGCTGGACACTCCCAGCTGCACAAAGGGGTGTCAGCAGCTGGGAGAGGAGAGCCTCAGGCTGGCCCACGCTTGGCCCTGCAGGCCCCAGCCCTGCGTCTGGCCTCCTTGAACTTCCTGCTTCCGAAACAGGACGTCGACTACTTCCATTCTGACCTCCGATTAAGTTCTTCCAGCTTATCTCTTAACTCAGGCAACAGATCCTTCGGGCAAAGCATCCCGTGGTGGGAACAGAAAACTACCCCCCCCCCCCCCCCCGCAAGCATCAAGAACTGCCCTGAGCCGGCAAGACCCCGCATGACTGACCCCAAGACAGTGATCCACCTGACCTCCGCTGCCCACTTGCACATATCCACCGACCTCTGCCCCACATTTTCCTTATATCAACCTGGAAGTCTTTTCAGCACTTTGGAGACAGTCTTTGAGCCGGTAGTCTGCTGTCTTCCCGGTGCTGGCCTCCCTGAAATGAATTCCTTTCTTGTTTCCCCACTACTTGTTTGTCTGTCTCTGGATTCTGTTCAGCGGTGACTGCCTGAGCCTGGTCTGTTTGGGACCGCGGGGGCCAGGCGCTCATGGATTCCTCCCGCCGGACTACACTTCTCCCTGCCCACATCTCCTTCCACCACTTTTACTGTGATCAGTGCCCAAGATGCTGGGAACGTGCCTCCTCTGAGAAACCTTCAGGTCCCGTGAGCTTGGGGGCCCCACCTACCGCAGAGCGCAGATTCGGGGTGTGGAAAAATATCCATGCCTCAGTGGAACACTATGCATCGTCTACCACACATCCAAGCAGTCATCTGACCCCAGCCTTGCTCTCTTTCACAAGATGGAGACTGTCTCTCGGGGAGCTCAGGGATCCCCGCCCCCAACCCCACCCTGCAGAAAAACTAGTTCTGTCTCTGCTTACATGTTCGTTTCAATGCGCCTCATCTATAAACGGGTCTCCTTTTCTATTCTCTTTGAACTGGTTTTAACATCTGGCTGCTTGCTTCTCTGATTAACGAGTAGAAATAAAGCCTTTATCCCTTCTCCCTACTTAAAAACCCGAATGAGAATTAGGATTTCACGTTTTCCTGAAAATTATCTTAGACGAACCGAGCTCGGCGCTCACTGCTGCAGTTTACTGGCTTTGGGACCTCCGGGACGTTGCTCGTCTGCAAAAGGGGGCTGGGGGGAACGGAGCGAGACAATTCGAGGTCTCCAAAAGCCGGCCTCAGCGCCGCCACGGACCCGCCCTCGCGCTTCGCCGTGGCCCCGCCCTCCGTCGAGGCCCCGCCCCCAGGCCGTCCTCCGACTACAAAGTCCCCACCGCTCAGGGGCGAGCCCAGAGCCCGAGCTGGAAGTCCTGCGGCCTGGTGGGGCGGAGCAGCCGTACGGCGCAGTAACCCCATTGGGCGGGGGCGGGGGGCGGGCCCTGGATTGCTATTGGTTAGCGGCCGAAGGCGGGGCCGGATCCAGGCCAGCGATTGGTCGGCGTTCAGAGGCGGGGTCTGATCCAGACCTGCGATTGGCCGGAGGCCGGCCGTGGCGGCGGGCGCGGCGTGGTGATGGAGACCGCGGGGCCTAGGACCCGGGCGGCTGCGCGGCTTGGGGCGCACGCGACGCGGGAGGAGCAGCGGAAGCGGCGGCCTGTGCGCCGGTGGCAGCGGAGGAGGTGGGCGGGGGTCCGGCGGGGCCGCCATTGGCGGTGCTGTGGGCGGGAAGCTTGTGTGTCCTCGCCCTCGCCCACCGCCGTCGGCCGCGGGTCCTCGCGGAGGAGGCCGGCTGGTGTCATTCGTACCCTTGCTGGACAGGAAGGGGGTGGTGCCTGGAGCGGGGATATCTGCACCGAGTCTTTAGGGAGCAGGTGGCGAATGGGAAGAAGGGTGTTCCAGACGAGGGAACCGAGTGGGCAAAGGCTGAGGCACGGAAGGGATGGACGTGCCCTTCGGCGCCCATGCTTGGTTCTTTGTTGGGACCTTTGCTCACCTGGGGGGACGTTAGGAGCACCCCTCTATGGCCTTCTTGGAAACAGCATCCCTAGCTTCGTCTTAAACCCAAAAGGAGACCATGGGTGTTTCAGCCGGAACAGGGATGGAGTGCAAGCGGCTGCCCGCTGGTGGGGACGCTTTTGCTCTTGCATAGGAATGTTGAGATGGCTCACGCTCTGGTGCAGACCAACAGGTGTTCTGACAGTTCCTGGAGTGGGGGTATTGGGGGAGACAAGCTGAAGGACCGAGCAATCATCAAGGGAGAGAGAGGAAGAGCACAGCGATGGGACGAAATTCGCAAGGGAGCACTTCCCAAGCACTTAGCACATCCACTTTAATGAGACTTGAATGTCTCATCCCATCCACTCGCCTGGCAGGTCTCAGGGTCTCCTAAGAAAGTCACAAAGAAGAGGCCATGGATGTTGGTAGGTTTAGAAAACTTCCGCTTTGAAGCCCACGGCCAATAAATGGTAGCTGGCCGTGTCTTCTTGTACTCTGATGACAATAATTGTTTTTAAAAGAAAGCTAATTTGGGGGCGCCTGGGTGGCTCAGTCGGTTAAATGTCCGACTTCGGCTCAGGTTGTGATCTCACGGTTCGTGGGTTTGAGCCCCGCGTCGGGCTCTGTGCTGACAGCTCGGAGCCTGGAGCCTGCTGCGAATTCTGTGTCTCCTCTCTCTACCCCTTGTCCGCTCACACTCTGTCTCTCAAAAATAAGCATTAAAAAAAAAAAAAAAAGAAGGCTAATTTGGTTTTATCCAGGCTTTTCCATCTTCACGTACTGAAAGTGCCCTTTTTTTTTTTTTTTTTTTCTTTTTTTTTCTGTTAGAATCCTCCACAGCAGCTAGGGAGTTAGTGTGGCATCCACAGAACATACCCACGGAAACGTGGACTGGGGAGGAAGTGTGGCCCTGCTCTCTGGGGCCCTGAAACTCTGGTTCTGTGAGGTTTCCTGGCCCTTGGCCAAGAACCCGTGGACTCTGCGAAGCACGACTTTGGTCCTGCAGGGTGATGTCTGGGTGGCTGGTACAGAGGATGGGCTGTTCTTCCGACAGCAGGAACATCGGCGCCTACTGGCTTCTTTCTACGTATTTCCGTAGCTTGTATTCAAAACCTAAGTCAGAGAATAATAGCACCGCCTCCCTTCCACATGTCTGGATGGAGCCTAGTCCGTGTGCTTCTCGGTGTTGTTTTTCTTTACCCTTTTACTTAAAAAAATTTTTTAACTTCCTCCTTGCTTAGAATCGGGGAGGAACAAGAAGAAGCAGTCTTTCGTGAAGTGGTCAGTTTCACCCGGGATCCTCTGCCAGGTGAGAAGGACCGAGGCTCTGAACGCTGTCTCCGAGTTTACCCCTGGGGCTTCGGGGCAGGCCCGCCCCTTCCTGGTCTCCGTTCTCGCTCGGTTATTGTCAGAGCGTCTCTGCTAATCCATCGATTCCTCACTGTTCCCTCGTCTGACCAGCTAGATATTATGACAAAGACACCACCAAACCCATCAGCTTTTACTTACCCTCGCTGGAGGAACTCTTGGCATGGGCGCCCGATGCGGAGGACAGCTTTAATGTGGCCCTGGAACCCCTCAAGTGTCGGCAGCCCCCTCTGAGCAGCCAGAGGCCCCGGACATTGTTGTGCCATGACATGATGGGCGGATACCTGGATGACAAGTAAGGCTTTGCGAGGACATCGCCTGACGTTAAATTTGTTGCGTGTTTTCCTTCTGTGGGACCGGATGGAGGGGAAGGAGGGAGGGACGGTGTGGCAGAGACAGCCAGGAGCCGGGCCTCTGGCCCAGACCGCCGGCCCGGAGCCCGTCCCTTTGGCTCTGACTCCGTGCTCGGCCCACCGCTCTGAGTGTCATACTCCGCCCCTCCCCCAGCCAGGGACGCTTCCTCCAGAGTCGCCGGCGGTGCGCTCAGGGGTCTTAAACGTCTATAAAATACTCTTGGACGTCAGATGGGCAGGCTTGAGTCCGAGTCGGCCACCAAGGGACAGGCCGAGGCAGGTGGTGACGTCTCGGGTGCGGCTCATGTGGTTACCCGCCCGACCTTACGTGCACGGAGACCATCCTGGAGGAACCGTCAAGGGACTGGTGCGGGGGACACCAGGCACCTGGAGCTTTTGCGTGAGGCCTTCCGCTTCTCCTTTCTTCTGTCCTGTCTGGGTTTGTGGAGGCTCAAAACCGCCGTGGGGTCTGGGGGTGACTGCCTGCGTGGCCTGGTGAACACGTTTCCCTTAAGACCTCCCGAGAGAAGGACTGAGGTGGCGTTCTGTTTCGCACTCGACCCAGCGTCTACACTGTGCGCCGCGAGCTCTTGGCATCACTGGCCGCGACCGAAGAGGATCTTCTTCCCTTGGGGCCTCGCTGGTCTCTTTTCGCTCTGGGGTCCCCGTGGCCCGGGTCTCGACTGCTGTGTTTCCCACGCAGGTTCATTCAGGGCTCGGCGGCGCAAAATCCCTATTGCTTCTACTACTGGCAGTGTATTGACATCTTTGTGTACTTCAGCCATCACCTGGTGACCATCCCCCCCGTGGGCTGGACCAACGCTGCCCACAGGCACGGGGTCTGTGTGCTGGGTAAGATCCCAGGGCTTGCCTCGCGCTCAGCCAGGCTCGGTCGCACACCTGCCAGGTGTCGCAGGGGCGAAAAGGCTCGGCCTTTGCTTCTGAGCGAGTCGAGCTCGGCGCCTGGGGCCGCCTCGATAGGTCAGGACCGGCCAGGGCGGACTTCCGGAAGGGGCCGGCCACGGGGCCGCTCTTGCAATTGCTAGAGAGACAACAGAGCCATATGCGGCGGGCAGACCGGTGGGCATGGCTGTGTTCCTGGAAAACGGCGTTTACAGGGGCGCCCGCGGGGCTCGGTCGGTTGAGCGTCCGCCTCTTGACCTTGGCTCAGGTCGTGATCTCACGGTTTACGAGTTCGAGCCCCGTGTCGGGCTCTGCGCTGACGGCGTGGGGCCTGCTTGGGATTTTCTCTCTCCCTCTCCACCCCCATCCCCCCCTCCCCTCTCAGCACGAGTAAATAAACTTAACGAAACAATGCAAAACAAAACGACAACCTGCGTTTATAAAAATAGGTGGTCTGCAGGCCACAGGTGGCCGGCCGGTCCCCGGATGGAGTGAGGCTTCTCAAGCTTTCTTCACCGGCCCCTGAAACATGTATTGGCTTGTTGAGCACTGACTGCTGGGCCCTGCCCCCGGGGCGTTTGGTTCCCTAGTTTTCCGGGGACAGACGAGAAGTTGAATGTCTGGCTTGCAGGCCACACTGACGTACTGTGGCAGGAACCGCGCTTTGCTAACTGCTGGGTTCGCCTGACCTCGTCTCTCTCTGTCCTGGCAGGGACTTTCATCGCCGAGTGGAAAGAAGGTGGGCGGCTCTGTGAAGCCTTTCTGGCTGGGGACGAGCACTCCTACCAGGCGGTGGCCGATCAGCTCGTCCTGATCGCCCAGTTTTTCCGTTTTGATGGCTGGCTCATCAACATCGAGAGCTCTCTGAGTGTGAGCACGACCTTCTCCGGTGCCTGCCCAGCCCTGTCGCAGGCGCGGTCCCCCTGCCGCTTCCCGAGCTAGGCCTGGCGGGGCCCGCACCGCGGCCGGCTCCCCGTCACGGCGGCGGGAGCCGGCCCCACGCATCTCCGTTCCTTCGGAGCGACGCAGAACCTTCTCTGGCGCTGTGTCCAGAAACCTGGGTTGGCCGAGCTCCGTGTTCTCCTTCAAGGAGACCCCTCTCCTCCTCCGTTTGCTTTTCTTGGGCCACACGCGTGGCTTCCCTTCCCGCCAGCCTCCCCTCTCGTGGCCTTTTATCTTTTCTTGGTGGCCGTGCCCGTTATCCTTCCTGCCCCAGGAAGGGAGGAGAGTTAGAGGACAGGTGGCTGGACCCGCCCTTCGGTGGCTGTGGGGTGGAGGGGCTCCTGAGACCGTGGCTTCTTTGGTGTGCGTCCATCCGTTTGCTTCTGGGATGAAGTGTCCTCCTCTACGTCCTGTGTGGGCGCTTCTGCCCGACGTCCCTGGGCCTCACCGAGGGCCTTCTCTTCACCCCTCTCCAGCCGGCCGCGGTGGGGAACGTGCCCCCTTTCCTCCGGTACCTGAGCACACAGCTCTGTCGGCAGGTCCCGGGGGGCCTGGTGCTCTGGTACGACAGCGTGGTGAGCAGCGGGCAGGTCAAGTGGCAGAACGAGCTCAACGAGCAGAACCGGTGAGCCGGGAGGCCCCCGGGTGGAGGGGGCGCCGGCAGTGCCGCGTGTCTCCCGGAGGCCTGGCGCACTCGGCCGCCCCGGGTGGGAGCGGGAGGGGGGAGAGCGACGGGGGGCCCAGCTGGCACTGTGCCGGGGGTCCCCGCTGTCCGGGGCAGCCTCCGTCCTGGGCCTGGAGGCAGCCCCGGCTGCGGGTTATGAGTGGAGGCGAGGGAGGGGGAGGTCCAGCGTGGGCGGCCCCCGTGCCTCCGGGTCCGGGCCTCACGGCCAGTCCCCGCCACCTCCCAGGATCTTCTTCGACTCCTGCGACGGCTTCTTCACTAACTACAACTGGCAGGAGGAGCATCTGGACAGAATGGTAGCTCAGGCTGGCGAGCGCCGGGCCGACGTGTACGTGGGAGTGGACGTGTTTGCCCGGGGCCACGTCGTCGGGGGCCAGTTCGACACCCACAAGGTGGGGGTGGCCCTCGGGGCCGGGGGTGGGGTGGGGGCGGTGGCCGGCGTGCCTTCCGTGGGCCTGGTTTTCTTGTGGACCTTCCGTTCCCACCTGCACTCGAGGGAAACAGAGGCGACCTTCTTCCCAGAGTGGGGAAACTGAGGACCGGGGAACACCGGTGACCTGCCCCAGGGCCAAGCCGAGCCCCGAAATCCTAACTTCCAGCCCCTTCTTGTGCTCGGGTGGTACTTGTGTTAGGTGTTGATGGGCAGAAGCACCGTTCGGACCTCCGGCCCGAGTCTCTGACGCGCTTTTACGTCTGTCGGGACCGTGCGCTCCGGAGGGGCACTGAGTCAGCAGTTTGAGCCACTGGGTGGGCCGGGGGGACCCTGGCAGGGAGCTGGGGGTCTTTCTCCGGCAGCTCAGGGCTAAGGACCCAGGCAAAAGAGCGGTTTGGGGAATTGCTGGCTTAATAGCTAGAGAGGTTTTTCTGGCAAGGCAGCAGTGAGGAGAGAGAGGAGGGGTTGCTGGGGCTGAGCTCCTGGTGTGGGATAAGTAGGGAGTCAGCTTGTCTCCCGGCTGTCAGTCCCGCCCCGTCCCCAGTGCCACGGGGATGTTCTTGCTCATTAATTAAGCTCTAAGTGAATAAATTAATCCAATAACTGAAGATCCTCTCCACCCGCTGCGAGTCTGATAACGTGATGACAGGTACGGCGCGGGAGAGGCAGCATGTGAGAGCCGCCCCCCCTGCAGCCCCCTGTCAGCCCAGAGCCTTCCTTCCCGGCACTGCTGCAGCGGCCTCTGCTGGTGGGCTGAGGAGCGACGGGGACTGAGTTCGAAGGCCCCCTCGGAGCTGGGAGGGAGGCGTCGCGCTCGCGGGGAAGGGGCGTCCCCTGACTGCTGTCTCCCTAGTCGCTGGAGCTGATCCGGAAGCACGGATTCTCGGCCGCTCTCTTTGCTCCTGGCTGGGTGTACGAGTGTTTGGAGAAGAGGGATTTCTTCCAGAACCAGGACAAGTGAGTCCTGTCCCGCGGCCCAGGGGCGTGGTGATGGCCGGATGGGGGCTCCGGCGATTTCGAGCGTGTCTCCGGGTAGCTCAGGCCTTGCTCTCCACTGACCTTCCCAGGGCACACCGGGCAGGGGCAGGGGCTCAGCTCGAGAGAAGTCAGCTACCCGGGGTGCTTGCGGGCGGGAGGGTCCTGGCGACCAGTTAAGCGGCAAGGGTGGAACTTGGGGGCCCCGAGGGGCCGCTTCCGCAGACAGCCGTGGCCACTCTGGGAGGGATGCGGGGGGGCCTCGGGTCGCAGAGAGTGAGTCCAGGCTGTCTCTGCAGGTTCTGGGGCTTGCTGGGACGCTACCTGCCCCCACACAGCATCTGCTCTCTGCCCTTTGTCACTTCTTTCTGCCTGGGCATGGGGACTCGAAGAGTGTGCTACGGCCAGGTGCGTGGGGCTCCCGGTTGGGCCGCGTCACCTTTGGTGTGCCCTGGGACAGGTGGGGGGCTTGGGGGCGTGCGAGGGATGGCCGTGCCGCGCTTCCCCGTCACCCCGTGTACACGGTGCCCCCCGGGCCCCCAGCCCCCCCTCCCTCTGATGTGGCCTCGTCCTGCAGGAGGAGGCGGTGGGGCCCTGGTACCACCTGAGCGCCCAGGAAATCCAGCCCCTGTTTGCAGAGCAGAGGCCGGAAGGGGACGGGCAGGGCTGGGTGAAGACGCACTGCTGCCTGGCGGACGCCTGGAACGGGGGCAGCTCCCTGCTCCTCCGCGGGGTGATCCCGCCCGAGGTCGGGCACGTGGCTGTGAGGTAGGCGGGTGGGGATGAGACCTGTGGGGTCATCCGCTTCCCCCCACCCCTGTCGATCGCGAACCCCCACCCCTGTCGGGCGGCTGGGCGGCAGCAGCCGGGATGAGGACGGACAGAACCGGGGTGGTTTCTACGTACGGTTCTCCGGTTCTCCGTCTCAAGCGTCTTTGAGCGTGTGGGGCAGCAGCGCAAACTGGCTGCACAAACCACCCGGCACCTCCTCGCCTCGCAAGACCGAACCTGGCCCCGCAGAGCAGCTCCCGTCCCCCCGGCCACCGCCCTGCTCGCCGTCGCCGAGTCCGACCGCTTCTCGTTTACTGTGGGGTCGCAGAACCGAGATCTTTGGGCCACGGAAGGATGCGGCCTGGGGGGAAGGGGACGGGGGGAGGGCCGTCCCCAGCCTCGGGCGGGACCAGAGCGCACACCCTGTGCTGCCCCGGCTCCCGGGTCCTGCCGGGAGAGGCTGGCGGGCGTGAGCCGGAGACAGCGGCGGCGTCTCCGCGGTTACGCTGTGGCCCCTCATCGCTGGCCTCCTCCCACAGGCTGTTCTCCCTGCACGTCCCGGTGCCCCCCAAAATTTTCCTGTCCATGGTGTATAAGCTTGAAGGGCCTTCGGACGTTGGGGTGGCGTTGGAGCTCACCACCGGGGACGCGGGCAGCTGTCACATCGGTGGCATCTCGACGTTGAGTGGTGAGGGCGTAGGGTTGGCCCCTGTCTCTTGAAGGCCTCCTCTGTTTCAGGGGACGCCTCAGGGAAGGGGGGTCTAGAAAGTGCACCGGGGTGGGCGGAGGCAGGCAGGTCCCGCCTCTGCTGTGGTCCAGGCCTGACAGGGAGACTCCCCAGCCAGCCAGAGCCTGCGGCCCACGGCCCCCACTGGGCAGCACAGCGTGCCGTGCGGGACTGGGTCTCTGTTCCCACGGAGACGTGGGGATCAGGCCTCCTGCCAGCCATGGCACTGAGAAGGAGGACGTCTGTGGGGCCTGGGGGTATGGGGGCTCTCCACCCTGTTCTTCCCCCGAGGGCCTCAGCCTGTTTTGGCAGGCCCTGGGCGCCTGGGGCCACCAGGGAGCCTTCTGGCCTCCAGAAGAGACACCTCCCCGTGTGGTTTCCTTTGGACTTTCCTCGTTCTCAAGTCCTGGGTCTCCTCCCGCAGCAGAAACGAGCTCCAGGCACAGCCCCCGCCCCCTCCGGGTGCCCCCCACCAAGCTGGCCAGATGGGTGGGCCACTGCGGCCAGCAGCTCAGCGGGGGCTGGGTCCAGCGGTGAGTGCCTTTTCTTCCTGTTGAGACTCCAGCAGGGGATGGCCACGTGGTGGGGGGCACCCGAGGAGCCCCAGAACCGGAGGGGTTCAGGTGGCCCCGTGACACAAACCCAGGAACGCTGCTGGGAACCGTCACGGTCATGCCTCACGGCTGGGGTCTCCCGCTGACCACAGGGACCCCTTTGGGACGGGTCTCCCTTCCCGATGTGGCTCGGGGCCTCGGAGCGGCCGGCCTGGAGGGCGCTGAGCTGAGGTGGGCTCCTCGTGACCGGCCTCCGATTGCCTCCCCCAGCTGCTACGAGGTGAACCTTCAGGGCTGTGTCCTGCAGGACCTCTGGGTCAGCTTCTCGCGGCCTCCTGGCAGCCAGGAGCAGGAGGCCTTTGTCTGCCGCCTGGGAGAGCTCCAGGTGAGGCGGGCGCCCTTGCAGAGGAGGGGGGTGCCGCCTGCAGCCGAGCCCCACCTGCGCCCGCTGCTCGCGGGCCAGAGGGGTGAGGGTGCCAGCCAGTGGGAGCGCGCGGGGCCGGGCGCCCTCGGCCCCCGCGGGCTGAGCCTTCTCCCTCCCGCCAGGTGGTGGATGCCAACAGCCTGCTCAGACCTCTGCCCCGGGTGCAGGCCGTCAGTGTCTCCCGGGTGCGCTGGCAGCGGGCCGCCCCCGAGGAGGAGGAGGAGGAGCAGCGCCCGGCCCGGCTCCGGCTCAGCTGCGCCCTGCACTGGTCCTACCCCCTGTCTCACGTCCGATGCTTCCGCATCCACTGCTGCAGAGCGACCGGCTCTCCTGCAGAGGGGCCCCCGGGGCTGGAGAAGCCCGCGCTCCTGGGCCTGGCGTTTGTCAACCAGTATCGCGTAGTGGACCTGGCGGTGGCAGCCGCGGGGCCAGGCACGGACGGCCGCGTGGAGTTCCTGGTGGAGCCCGTCCCCAGGGAGGGATTTCTGGTGCCAAAGGCCGAGTGGGGCCGGGCGGCCCTGCTCTACTCCGGGCCCCACACGTGATCGAGCATTAAAGCACAGACCCTCCCGGCCTCGAGGCTACGGCTGCTTCTGCGCTGGGGCCCCGCGAAGCGTGCAGACGACCACAGGCCCCTGGGAGGCTGCGGGCTGGGGCTCTCTTGTGGGGGACGTTGCTAATCGGAAACCCGAGAGGTCCGTTTGCTGGGTGGGCGATTTCCTGGGGTGAAGGAGCTCTGTTCCGTCTCTGTGGAATACGGTTCTGCAAGTGACAGAACTGGGGAAAGTGAGTCCCGTCCGTCCCCGAAGGCCGCTTCCCGATGGGCCGAGAGACGCTTATGCTCACCAGGCTTGAAGGAGGCAGGTGGTGGCCTCTGAGCAGCCCAGGGGCGATTCCCAGGGTGAGGGCTGAGGGCGGAGTGGGGGGAGGGTGCTGAGGACTGAGCCCCTGGTTGGGCTGGCACCAGGTCGTACCTGCCCCCGGGCCGGGTGGGCTGCCCCAGTCCAGACCATCCTGTGTTGTGGCTTTCCCAGTTCGCTGTCCCCGTGAGCTGGGGCCATCTGTGGGGCATCTCACGGGCCCCGGGTCCTGCTGTGTCTCTCCCGGGTTGTTGGTCCTGGCGAAGCTTGCACGGAGGTCGTCCTCTGGGCCCCTGGGGCAGCCCGGGAGGCCCAGGAAGGCCCTTGGCCTGCAGCCCGGCCCCAGCCTGGCCGCGGGCGCTCCGGCTGCCCTGTTCCATCACATCCGCCTGCCTCAGCCTCTCCCAGGGTGGGCCGTGCTAGGCCCCTTGAGAAGTGTTAGCAAAGTCCCTTCGAGGACCCTCTTCACTGGGCCCCCTTCCTCTCTTGCCTCCTCTGTCTTCTAGCACCTTCCTTCCCTCTGCCAGTGGCTCTGCATGGGGAGGAGGGGAGGGGGCGAGGGAGCCAGAGATGGCTCCTGCAGTCACACAGCTCCCCTGTCGATCGCTGGGCCACTGTGCTGACTTCCTAGGGGTGGGCTCTCCACCCCGCGGCCTTGCCCGGCTCCTCTCTTGGGCCAGAGCAGTGTCGTCACTCTCGGGGTCTCACCCTGGGCCTGCCCAGGGCCAGCGTTGGGGGTCACTTGCCCATCTCTCTGTCCTCCACCCGTGCTATGAGAGGTGGAGCGGTCCCAAGGGCCAGACAGTCCCAGCCGGGGGGTCACACCTAAGGGGTGGCCTCGGGTCCAAGGCCAGGGGTCCACGGACTTGGTCTTCCGCTGTAGGGAGGAGAGAGGCCACCAGGCGGCAGTATAGCCACACCGCCTCAGCCCGGGGTTCAGAGGGGTGTCGGGGTGGCCTCGGTAAACTCGGCCAGCAGGACAGCAAAGGGCGTCTCCTTCGGGGCTGACGTTTGCCCAGGCATCCACGTGCCCCCTTCCCGGTGAGACAGAGGAACAAAGTTTTACTCTCCGAGTCCCGTGCTTGGCCCACCCAGCTCAGTCCCCGGTGGGGAATGGGTTTGCCCGGCCGAGGGGGAGGTGCTTCATGTGGAACAGGATGGTGCCTCCACTGACCAGCTGGGAAGCGCAGGCCACCCACGACCCCTGGTTGTCCCTGCGGAGCTGGACGGCTCAGCAGACTGGTGGGAAGGACCTGAGCCACTCGGAGCTGCTCACACAAGCGTGTTCTCGGTTTGGAACTATCCCTGGAGCGCTTTGAGCCTCTCCTGCTTCGTGCCCTGGGGAACTGGGGTGGAGGCTCCTGGCCTGCTCCCTGCGTCCCCCGCGGGGGAGCCCCGGGTGCCCCGAAGCCGACCGCCTGCTGTGACGTCCGGCTCTTCATTCACGAGGCCTGTTTGCTTCTTTAATTGCTGGTTCCCCCAAATGTTTTATGCAGAGATGGAGGGAAGATTTATAGCGGCCATGACCTTCTCACAGTCTGGGGGGCAGGCGATTAGAAGCGAGAGACCACGCAACCCCAGCTCCCCGGGAGCTCCGTTCCCGGCCTGCAGAGAGTAGAGGCTCTGGGCAGGAAACTTAGTATGTTAGCATTTCAGCCTGTGCCCCTGCGGTGGGTGTAATCGCTCTCAAATAAATTGTTCTGCGTGAAAACAGGAGGAATTCAAGTTGGTGAGCTGAGTGGTGGGTGGGGCAACCTTGCTTTTGGACTCTGGCCCAGCCCCCCCACGCCCAAGGCTTCTCAGCTCTTGATTTGATCTGTGCTTTCCTTCCGGTCCTGCTCCCTCTTCGGGGGTGGGGAGGATGGCGGGGCTCTGCGCCCCAGCCTTCCAGGGGCGCTGGGGCTCTGCAATCTGGCCCAGAAAGGTGTTCGGACTCCCCTCCCGGGCTGCGGGGCTCCTCCCGGCCCTCCGCCCTCTGCGCCCTGCCCGGAAGCTGCCAAATCAAAAAGCGTCGTCCTGGTTTGAAGAAAGAAATCTTTATTAATAATCTTAATAATAATACTGTTGATTTGAATGGTCACACCTTGGAAGCATACAGAATGGTAAGAAAGGAAGCCTGGGGCTCGGCTGCAGTCCTGGGGGGCCGGGAGGGCGGGGCCGGGGGCGGAGCTGCCGCAAGAAGAGGGGGCTCTGGACGGGAGGGGAGGGGGGGGGCGGGGCGGGGCTCTGTACAACAGGAATAGAAAAGGGGCTCACTTCAGGAGCTGATGCTGAATATATAAAGTGAGGTGGTTTTTTTTTTTTATTTTTTAATTTTTACGTTTCATGAGACAGTGGAGCCATGTTGGGAGCCTATGTTTGTTATTTTTTGCTGTTCCCTACTCCAGCTATCCCTGCCTGGCCAGGGCCTCCTCCCTGCTGCCTACGGTCTGCTCTCCAGCCACCCTGGGACCGGACCCGGGCACCCCTCTGGGCCTTTCCCACCCCTCGCTCTCCCTGCTCTGGCCTGGCCGTCCAGCCCCGCGGCACCGCGATTCCGGACCTCACCGTGCTGCACTGGCCCGCCCGCCCTCTGCTCCCCTGCAGGGCAGCGGTGGGGAGGGCTCGGTCCAGCAGGCGGCATGAGGCCTGCCTTCCCTCCCACAGACCAGGCCCAGGGCCGCCTCCAGAAAGGGAACAGGAACCGGCCAGAGCCAGAGCGTGTCCTCAGCCCCGAGGTCCTTACCCTCCCGGTGCTCTTAGGTAAGGGGAATGATCCTGTCCAGGCTGCCCGGGAGCCCCCTCACCGGACTGGGGGGCCTGGGCGCCCCACAGTTCTGGAACCATGTCAGCCCTTCCTTGGTGTTGGGGTCGGGCCCCAGGGCTGCTGGTCGGACCGGCTCTGGTGGCCCGCAAACGCCTTCGCTGGGATGTGGGCACTGGCGGCACGGCAGAGTGGGGGAGCTGGGGCCTAGACAGCCGGACGTGAGGGTGACGGGCACGGGCTGGAGCCAGAGACCCCGGGAATGAGCGGCCGCCCCCCCGCGCCCAGCCCAGCCGTCCCCTCCACCGGCACGGTCGGCAACAAGGTCAGGTCCCGCTGGCTGCTCTCCCCTGCGCAGGCCTGTGGCCCGTTCCTCCGCTGGGCCCCACGTGCCCTGGGAGTGGGGGGCCGGAAAGGAAGACTTGGTAGAAAACGAGGCCCCTTCCCCTCCGGCTCTCCCCATCCCGCCAGCGCCGTGGCCGGGGAGGGGCGGGGGCCCGCCGGACGTGCTCCCTCGCTGCGATGTGCGCTGCTGCCACGCGCCACTCGGACGTGGTGGATGCTTCTTGGTTTGGTTGGTTTTGTTGCTGCTTGGATCTTAACATCTTTTTTTGTTTTGTTTTTTGTTTTGTGATTTTTTTTTGTTTTTTTTTGTTTTGTTTTGTTTTTGTTTTTTGTTTTGCCCTTCATGGTCCAAGAAGGAAACGGTGGAAGCTTTCACTACAACAGAAACAGAAAGGACTTGCAGTTTCACAGAAGCAACTGCCAGGCGTGCGGTGAGGACGGGCGCAGGGCGGGCAGGAGCGTGCCGGGCCCCAAGGTCCTAGCGCCTCCCCGCTGCTGCAGCCTGTCCCCCCCCCCGCCCCCCCCCCCCCGCTCCCCCCAGCTTCCGGGAACCCATCATCCTCCGTGAGCTGACTTTAAAGCAGACCTCGTTCTCCAGGGCAGAGAGTATGGGCTGGCAGTGGGAAGAAGCGGGGGGGTGGCAGGAGCAGAGAGCACAGTGAAGCTGTCTGGCACGCGCAGCCTGCGGGCTCTGCTAGGGCTGAGCTGGGCAGGGGGGGCCCGGCTGGCTGAAGACAGAGGGCGTGGTGGGTGGACGGCACAGCGCAGGCCACGAGGGGCCCGGACCCAGGCGGCTGAGAAGGAGGGGCTCTGGGCAGTGGGAAGAGAGGGCCCGGCACCCAGGACACGATCCGGCCACTCCACCAGCCGGGACCCGGTGTGGCCTGGCTGGCGGGGAACCCACACCCGCTGGCTGGCCGCGCCCGGAAGCCCAACTCTGGCGCGTCAGGGCACCTGGGATTCCCCGGCCCGAGACACTTTCTCCTGTAACGGAGGCAGGTCCTGACCGCGCAGCCTCCTCCAGAAGCTACCGGGGCTGTCTCAGGATTACCGGCGGCCCCAGCCAGGCTCTCCTCCCCGGACCCCGCACGGTCCTGGGACCTTTCTAGAGGGGAGGCTGGCACCAAGTGCTGTTCCGCCAGGAAGGCCCGCGATGGGGCTCCCCCTGCTCCTGACCTGCTCCCCCCTCCTGAAATGGACCCTGGCAAAAAGATGTCTCCAAGCCCGGGGGAGGGGAAGGGTGCCGTAGCCCGAATACCAACACAGGTGCCGGGCTGGCCAGGACCCCAAGTCCGGCGGGGCCAAGGTGCCATCCCTGGGGCCTGGCGGAGCGGGGTGGGGGCTGGGAGAGCCTGCAGCCAGAAGTCACCGCGGAGGGTGACCCCTGGGGCCCTGCAGGGCGGATGGCTTTGTGTGTGCGTGTGGGGGGGGGGCGGGGTACAGGGGAATTTCTTCCTAGATTTTCCTTTCTTACAACAGAGGCTCAGCAGCCCCGAGGCTGGTGTGGCCACGGCAGTTTCCGCCTTGCACCGTGTGCTTGTGACTGCTTCGGCAGGAAACGTCAATAAACTTCCATCAGAAATGAGGAGGGCAGAGACGGCTAGTCCTGGGACTAGGTGAAGGTGGGAAGGGGGCACCGTCCCCGCGTCCCGTGGACGGCAGCTCCTCCTCCCTCCCTGAACCCCAGGGGAGGGGCAGTGGCTGTGGCCCCCCCCCGCTGGCCGCTGGCCGGGGGCTCTCCTGTGGCTCCACAGACCCCGGGGGATGATGCGGAGTGGGTGTCGCCCTGGCGGAGTGGGTGTCGCCCTGGCGGGCTCTACTGCCAGCTCTCGGGAGGGGGAGGGGGTCTCGTGCCCAGCCTAGCCCCTCCCGCTGTGTGCATACCGTACCTGAAATGGCTTGGGGGTCACAACGTCAACAAAGTCAAAATGGGAAGCAAGGTTTCAGACACACAGGGGTAACCAGGGTCAAAGACACACACGCCATGGTGAGGGGCAGGGACACCAGCTGGCTGGAGGTAAAACCTATGGACTTTAGCGTCGCGTGCCGCTGACTGGGGGGGGCGCACTGTCCTCCCGGTGGCTGTGCCTGGTTTTGGCCTGCTGGGTGTGGTGTGTACTGGGCAGTCAGTGTGAATGCTGCTAGGGGCTGGGCCCTCTTGCTAGTAGGGGGTGAAGCGGCTGTACCCTCCTCGGCAGAGGCTAGCCTGCAACATCAAAGATGACAAACAGCCAATCAGTACCGCCTTGTGGTAGGGGGGGAAAAAGCAAAAAGAAAAAAAAAATAAGGAAAACCAAAAAGAAATCGCTAAGTCCCATGTTTTAAGGCTGGCCTTGGGGAGAGCGGGTACCAGTTACCATGGCAGCGGGGGGGGGGGCCCTGGGCCTCGTTCTGTCGTGGTGGGGGCCTGGGGGCCAGGGGGCTGCTGGGGTCATCAGCCCCGGCACTCCGGGACAAGGAGGTTTGAGAAGTCTCTTGACGACTCTCTAGGCTCGGGCCTGGCCCTCCCGGGGCCCCTCTCTCTTTAATGGGTCGGGGGAGGTCTGAGCGAGGGCCCCACCTCCTCAGAGCCCCTTGGGGGCTCTGGCGGGTGGACGGACTTCCTCTCTCAGGGTTCCCCAGGCCTCGGCTCCACCAGGAGAGGCTGTGGCTGCTCGCCCAGCTCCTCCGAGCTTTAGGGGGTCCCTGGGGTCCCTCCTCTTCCACCAGGGCCTCGCTTGCGCCTGGCCCTGCGTCCGGCTGAGGAGGACGGGTCCTGGATGCTCCCGCTCCTGTGTCCCTGGGCTGCGCTGGGTCAGGGAGGTCTCCGCAGGAACCTCCTCCCACCAACCAATTTCAACAGGAAATGGGAGCGGCAAGTGCCAGAGGGGAAAACAAGAGAATCTTACAAGCAAAAATGAGAGCATAAGAGGGGCCCCTCTGTGAATCAACGAAAGCTTTTAGCCAGCAGCTGCATGGTGGGGGGCGCCCTGAGCTGAGCCTGGAGCCGAGGGACCCGCAGAGGGCACTTTCGGGGCCTCTGTCCGGGGAGGGGCCGGCCCCCAAGAGGCCTGCTGCTGCCCCCTGTGGCTGCTAGCTGTCACTGCAGGCTGCCTGGGATGCCGGGAACTTGTCAAAAAATCAAAGACAGAACAAAAATGGGGAGGGAGTAATCAAGACCAAGGGGGATGGAACAACGTATCCGTACTGGCTCCGTACCTCCTCCCTCCTTACCCCCCGAAAAATGTGTTCATCTTTGATGCTGGATGCCAAGCTAGCTAAAAACCGACATCAACACCCCCCAGGGCCGGGGGTGGGTGGGCACAGGAGGCAGGTGTCCATTGGAAGCAGGTTTCGGGGTACAGAGTGAGCTGGGCTGCATGTGTCGACAGCTGGCCATACACACACACACACACAGACACGCTGGCCTGCACACCTCTATAGTGTCGTGAGCCGGCCGGGAGTGCGTGGGGGGGGGGGGTGGGGTGGGTGCTGGGAGAGCGCTGGCCCCAGGGCCGCCGACGGGTCTGGGTGGGAAGTGGGGGGCAGCCCCTGTCCCTCTCCTTGACGTGAGGAAAAGCGCAGTGACAGGACACAGGGGGACGGTGGCGGACACACCCCCACGAGCCTCTGGAGCCTCAGAAGACTGGGCAGAGTGGGCGGACCAGGATGCTCCCCAGAGGGCCAGACGTCCTCACTGGACCTGCCTCCCTCGAAGTCCCCCGGGGGCTCAAAGGGGCAAGTCCTCCCCCAGACTCCCAATCCAGGCCTTGGTCCTCCCAGGCGCTGCTGGTCAGAGGTCTGGGTCATCGTCCTCAGGGCCTGCCCACCCCAGCCTCGTCAACGGCCAGCGCCTAAGGCCAGGCGGCGCCCCCGCTCCTTACCATGGTTCCGATGCTGTAGGTCGCTGGGGGGCCGATGGTGTGGTGGTAGGGGTCGGTGGCCGCATAGACTCTGCCGTAACTGGGGAGAGAGGGAGGTGTGGGGGGGCGATGGGGGCAGGTGAGGGGTGGCAACGGGCCCCCCACCTCCTCCAGTGTGGTCCCGCCCGCCAGGCCCCCCCTCCCTCCTCGCCATCCTTTCTGCCTGTTGAGAAGGAAGCGTCTGGAACACAGCTGGCCACCCTCCTCTCAGCTCTTCCAGCGTGTACTGACCCTGACGAGGGGCAGGCTGTTCTACCAGGGACCTCGTGGAAGGAAATGGGAGTCCTCACAGAGCTGGGGTGGAGGGAAGAGAAACCTCGATCCCCAGAAAGAATGAGGGCAGAGTGCTCAGAGCAGGGAAGGGGGGCAGGGGGGGACATGGCCCTGTGTCCCCCGATGGCCTTCCTCTCAACTTAATTCTGTGTGTGAAATGCCACCTTCTTGTAAGACAGGGCTGGGCCGAAGGGCCTGCCGTGCACCGGACAAAACCCACACGTGAGATACAGTGAGAAGCTTCGAGAAAGGTGCGGGTCCCCGGGTGGCACCAGGAGGGACAGTCAGGTGGTCCCCAGGCCGGCACCCACCACGTGCATGCCAGGCTCCCCTAAGCAGGAACTCTGCCCAATGGGCCAAGCGCCCATGTGCTAGGTTAGGCCACCCTGGGGGACCTGCCTCCACATACAGAGCCACCCCCTAGCCCCTGGGTGTGCCCGCCACCGGGCAGAGGGCCGGCTGCCTCTCAGATGGCCACACTGCCCACCTGGTCTCGCCACGGCCCCTGGGAGCCCAAGCTGCTGCCTCTCCTTCTCCGAGCTAAAGGGCCTCAGACCCTGAAGCCCCGAGAAGGATCGGAGGCGCGCCCACGGGCAGAAACACAGCCTCCTGAGTACCCTTCCCACTCCGGGGCCTCCAGGGCAGGAAGGGACTCAAGAAACCGGTGGGGGGGGGGGGGGGGAGCGCTGGCTCAGGGGTCTCGGACCTGCTCTCCTCTGTCCAGATTCTGTGCCGCCAGGGGGAGCTGCCCCAGGCCCAAGCAGTAGTGAAGTCTTCCCGTCTGTCTGAGCCCAGCCCTGCAGGGACCCTGTTACCCCATCGTCTGTCTTTATCCCGACCACGGCCCCAGCCATACCTGTCGCTATAGGCCGCGGCTGCTGCTGCAGGCTGAGCGTATCTGTAGGCTGCATAGCCCCCCTGCAGGGTAAGGGGGAGGGAGAGATGGCACAGAGGCTTAGCGGGGCTGACGTGGCCTGTCAACCTTCCCCTTTCAGCCAGGTGAGGCCTGGCTGGTGGGTGCAGGCCTGGGGGCACCTCGCTTCTGGCCTAATGGAGACCTAAGGACCACAGATTATCAAGTGGGCCGGGCTGAGGTGAGGCAGGGGTGCCTGTTCACTTCCCCATTCAACACACTGGTGGGTACCAATTACGTGCCTGGCTGTGTTCGTGGCCCTGACACATGTTAAGTGCCCACAGACCTGCCAGCAGTCCAGTGGGCCCCTGATTTTGATGCCCGTGGGCGTGGAGAACCCATGGGTGACTGGGTGCCATGCTAGATACTGGGAAAGGTCAAGGGCAAACCCGGATCACGTCTCGGCCCTGGCACAAAGGGACTGTTGGATTATGGGCAAATGCCCACGATGGAAGCAAGGTCTCGTGTTGGGCTGGGTAGGTGCATGAGAAGGGGTTGTCAGCTGGGGCTCTGGGCTAGAGGCAGCAGCAGGGGGAGCCCCACGAAGGGAGAGAGAAGCCACAGGAACCCACCCAGGGGTCTGCCCTCGAGCCCCTGCCTCCTGGTCTCTCTCTGGGCCTCTGTGCGGGACACGGGGTACCCACCGGGGCTCACTCGGTGACCCCAGTGCAGTTAGGGATACGGGAGAGTCGCCCCTGCCCCCATCGCCCAAACGCCCCGGGGACCGGAGAAGACATGAGCACAGACAGCCCAGGCTCCGCTGTGCCGAGGTCCCCAGGGACCCACTGCCCTGGCACTCTCACCCTCCGGGGTTCCGAGGATGAAGTGGGATGGGGTGGGGGAGGGGAAGACCCTGGAAATCAGCTGAAGGCCTGGACAAGCCCCACCCCGCCCTCCCCTCCGGACCGCACTTACATAAATCTCAGCACCATAAAAGCCGTCCTGATACACGACCCTGGAAGCAAACGGACAAGAGAGTGGTGGGCAGGCCGGCTCCGGCGTCTGCTGAGGAGGGAGGGGGCAGGGTGCCAGCCCTGCCCATGGGACTGGCATTTTAACAAGCGTTTGCTCCAGTGCCCTGTTTTGGTATAACAATAGAGTAACACCCTTGCTGGTCAGTTCCTCTCGCCCACAAAGCCAGGGGCCCCGCGGCCCCTGTTGCTTACCCTCCCCCCACCCCAGCCCAGGCAGCTGTCCCCCCATCCAGGCAGAGGGCACTGGGCCCCGGGGAAATGGTCCAGGGAGGGCTTCGAGCAGGCCCTCGCTGAGCTCAAGGGCCAACCACCATCCCATTAAATCAGCTGGCAAGGTGCCGGGGCTCTAAAGGTCCCCCAAATGCCAGTGAGCCTTGGCGCCCATGGCACGATGGGGTTGGGGTACTGATACGGAGGCGACTGCAGTGCAAAGGTCTGGGGGTTCCCGACACCCCCTCCCCCCCACCTTCCCGCAGTTCTGGAAAGGCTGCTTAGCCCCTCCGGCTGCCCAGGGCCTCCCCCCCACCCTCCACGCCCCCTGGGCTTCCCCCATGCCTCCCTCCCAAGTGCCTCCCCAGGTACTCACGCTCCGTAAGTTGGGATGGGGGGCGGGGGCGGCGCAGCCCGAAACGTATTATACACGGCCCGGCCCCGACCCCGTAGGTGCGCGCCCCTGTAGGCTACGGCCGTGCCCGTGGTGGGGTAGGGGAAGCCCGTCACTGCAGGAAAGCGGGCCAGAGAAGAGGCGGTGAGAGGGAAAGCCTGAGGCCAGGTCGAAACAACCCGGCCGGGGCGCGGCCACAGCTAGCCCGGCACCGCCCAACCACGCCCGCACGGCCACGCCCCCGCCTGGCCACACCCACCCGCCGGCCACACCCCCACCGGCCCGGCTCCGCCCAGAGTGACCGCTCCAGCCTGTACCTGCATAGAATTCAGGCCCATAGACTGCGCCCACCACGGGGTTTAGCTTCCAGCCTAGAAGAGAAGCAAAGGAACCCAGTCACCGTTTCCCCCGTTCTCGCCCCACCTCACACTATCCTGGGACCCTCCCACCTTAGGCGTGGCCTCTGCAGCCCGGCGGGAGGCCGGCCCACCTCCCTCCGCGGTCCGGGCGGGGGGAGGAGACCCCGGGCCCCTGTGGGGACGTTGCAGGCTCACCGGCTCTGACCTTCCGGTCCCTAGATGACAGGGACCAAGTCTCTCCCGACCCCCTGCCTGGGTGTCCTCCTGATTGTTTCCAAGTTGTGGCCCTCCCCAGCCCGCCCCTGGGACTGCCCTGCGGGGGGGGGGGCGGGGCACCAGCTCCAGCAGCTTGGAGTCTGCAGTCTCTGCGGGAGAGAACTAGGAAGGGAAACTCGAACACTTCTGTAAACTTCTGCGGGCCCACAGCTGGGGCGAGGGGTCCGGGTCCGGCCCGCCCGCGCTTCGGCACACGATGGGGCCCAATCACGGGAGCGCGGTCTCCGGTGGGGGCCGGGCTGCCTTCCGGGAGGGCCAGAGGCTGCCGTGAGGGGGCGTGGCTTCTGCCACCACCTCCTGTCCCAAAGCCCCCGTCCTGGGGTGGAGCTCTCCGTCCCCACGGCTGAGTCCCGCCCCGACCGTCCTGGGTCTGTCTTTCCCCGGAGCACCCAGGGGAAGGGCTTCCTGAGGAGGAAGAGCCTCTGGACTGGAGGTACTAAGGGCAACTAACATTTCCGGAGCACCTCACCGCGCGCCACACTGTTCTAAACCCGCCCAAGTGTCACACCCTCGCGTTTTACAGACGAGCTAGCGGAGGCTCGGGGAGGAAGGGCAGCCTCACATCCCAGAGCCGGGGGGGGGGGGGGGGGGGGGGGGCGGAGCCAGATCCAGGCCCAGCCCACATTCCTGGCGGTTCCCTGGCCTCCAGCGAATCTGCACCCACCTGTCCCTCTCTGCAGGTGGACTGGCCCAGGGCCCTCCGCTTCTGGACCAGTCTTCCCCTCCCACCAGGGACCCACGTGTAGGAGTGAAGCCCGCTTCCACCGGAGGGTCCGAGGGGTGGACGGCAGCCGGCTTTGAGTGGGTTCTGGCCCCAGGCGCTCGTTCAGATACCATGGGCACGGCATGGTGTCTTTGACCGAGCCCAGCCCCTGACCGCCTCGGTGTACCTGGTCTTATCTTGGCAGTATGTCCTGACAGCCCGGCTCCCTATCCCGCTTGGCTTTGTGAGGAGGGACAGAAGGGACCCGTACCCACTGGCCAGCTAGCAACACGCCTCTGGAGAGCGTGGCGACGGACGAGACCCTACCTGTGGGCCTCCAACCCAGATTCTAACATCCCCACTGCTGGGTGGGTGGCCGGGAGTGTCTGGGGCCTTGTTCCTCCCGGGGGTCCATTCTGTGTCTGAATGTTACTGCTGAGACTCTGGAATCTTCTCTAAATCCCACATCAGGAGGGAAGAAATGTTTCATCTCCTAAAAAGAACTCGTCCCAGGAGCTGAGTCTTCTTAGTAAGAACCACGATGGAGCGGAGTCCTGGGGCCAATGACCCAAGCCCACCCTCCCGCTGAGGCTCCGTCCTCGGGGCTCCCGTGGGTCCTTCAGTTCTGGAACCTTGGGCATCTTTGTCGGTCACTCTGGCTTTCTGATGCCTCCTCCTGTCGCTGCCGGTCCCGTTTCACTGTCTGGGACCCCAGATGACAGAGGCAGCCTGAGGTCCCCCTGGGTGACTCCTTTGTTTCTTCTGTAAATAGTCTTAACGCCTGGTCAAACCTGGTGAGTTTGGTTCCTGCAGTGGACACTTCGGCCCCCCGCCCCGCAGCCGATGAATTTCTGAATTCGATGGATTCTCTGGAGGGTTCAGGCGAAGGCAAGCCACGTACCCAGGCCGCCAGAGCCCACGTGCTGGGCTTCCGTATCGACCCACAGAGAACCCGGGGCCCGCGGACCGCAGCCCACGTCCTTCTTGCTCAGGCCGGCGAGGATGCTCAGGTCCAACCTTGGCAGTGAGCATTTCACTGTTCCCTGTCGTGAGACCACTGTGGGTTCCGCGCCCATCCCGGGCTAGGGACGTGGTCATTCAGGGATGGACTCCGTTCTGGATTCCATGCTTCCCGACGCTCCCGGCTCTGGCTGGAGAGCAGGGGGTGTGGCTCCCGGGTGACGGGGGCGACGGGCCCCCGATGATCGTCCTGACCTGCCAAACACACCTACCACTGTGCCTTACCGTGTCAAGCTTTCGGCAGGAGCTCGGGACGCTGGCAAAGGCGGGTGTCCCGAATTTCTTTAAAAAATGTGAGCTTTGACAGTCCTCCAAAAAGCAGGGTGGGAACCATGATCTAGTCTAAATGTGGCTCAGCCAGACCCCTGCCTTGCTCCCGGAGGCCCCGCTGGTGGGTCACCACGTGGCAGATCCCCCCCCCCCCCCCAGCGCCCTGACCCTTGCTGACCTGTCACCTGACTCCATGGGTGGCCAGTCATACAGGGACAAGAGCGCTGGGGGGGGGGGGGTGGCTTGGTCACTCTGCCCCTGCTGGGGGGTGAGACGTCAAGCCCCCATCCTGCAGGGAGACTCATCCTGACAGCAGGCTACCGCTCACCGGCACGGGCACGAAGTCAAGGGGCCCCAGCGCACTGCCAGCTGTGCCCAAACCAGTCCGCCTTGGCCGGCGGGGTGAAGACGAGAAGCGGCGAGGGCCACCCCTCCCCTCAGCCTCGGCGGTTCTGTCTTCAGGGTAGACTGGCTGCTTCTGCTTAGAGTCAGGTGTGTGGGTGCCCAAGACCACTGAGTTGGCGAGCATTATGTGCCCGTAAGGCTTCCCTTGGGGAGATCCCCTTGGGGACACTTGGGTCCCCAAGGCCCGGATGGAGGACTATCCGAATTATCGTCACACTCCCTCACTAGGGAGCGTCTCTAGCCCGGGCCCCGCCTCACTGCTTAGAAAATAACTAACAGTGGCCACCGCCCACTGTGCCCGGGGCCTGTCCCTGGGGTGTCCCGTGCTTGGGAAGGCCCGGGCATCCGGCCCATCTGCCCCCTTCTGACCCGGCGGAGCTGGGACACGAGGGGGTCAGCATCCGGGGAGGTGGGCCCCTGCAGCCTCCCAGAAGCCCTGGGGCCCTTACCGTTAGTGTAGGGGTTTGCAGTCTTCTTGTTGGTCATGACGCGGGCTGTGGCGTTATTGACCTGCCCGGAGAGAAGGGAGGAGAAGGTGAGGGTGTGCAGGGCACTGGGCTCCCTGCAAGCGTCCGGCCACCCCAGTCCTGCTCTGCACCGCTCCTGCACAGCCGCACCGAGGGCCCGGGGGCTAGGAGAAGGCCCGGGACAGCATCTGCGGCAGGCCTGGCCCCACACCCTGGCTGGCCCTCCTCCCAGGCCTCCCCTCCCCACTGTGCTGCCCCCGCTCCAGCGAGCCTGGGCCACCACGGCTCCCGGCGCTCGGCTCAGGCACCACGTCCGGCCCACTGGCCCTTGCCTTCCACACGCCGCGCCCGCAGACCAAGCCCCAGCCTCTCTCTCCGGCAACCCGAGGCCACTGGAGAAGCTGGCTGGCGGACTCTCCACAAAGTGCTCTCAGCCCAACTTAGCAGACCGGCCCCCAAGACATTCTGTGCCCTCGGTGGCTGCCGAGGCCTTCCTAGCCATGGGCACCCCTCTTGTCAGGGCGGGGGTAGCACCCCATTCCCCTGAGGCCGGTGGAGAGTCCCTGATGGGACACGTGTGCCCCTCGAGGGCAAGGCCGACGGGAGAGGGGGCAAGCGGGCGCCGAGGGCGTGGGTCCTAATTCCAGGCATCTGAGTCCCTGCAGGGGCCCGACTGGGGTGTAGGGAGGGTGGGGCTCGGCCTCTGTGGAAGGAGACCGAGAATAGGGCAGGTGGTGGAACTCAAGAGAGGAGTCGGGGCCACACTGCCTCCCCATGTCCTGTGTGAGCCCCTGGGCCCGGGCCTGCATCCCCCGGTGCCCACCGGGTGCTGCACCAGAGCCTGGCCGAGGTCGGTGCCCGCAGGGCTGCCGCTTCTGGAACCCCTCGCCCCCCCAGGCCCTGCCGCTTCTATTCCCACGGACTTTACACTCGCTGCGCACCCCTCCCCTCCCTGGCTACCCCTCGCTGCCCTGCCTGTCCAGGAGCCCAGCTCCCAGGCCGCAGCACTGGCGAGGGGGATGGGCAGCCCACCAGGGAAGGGGTGAGGGGGGCCAAAGGGGACCCGTGGTCTCCTCTCTCTGCCGCTCCTCTGGGCTAGGTCCCTTTCCAGGCCCTGGCAGCTGGGGAGGGGGAGGACAGGGGACAGCTGCTTCTCCCCGGAGGGAGGGGATTAACAGCACCTCCCCACTGGGGGACAGACTGGGTTGGCTGTGGTGCTTAGAGCTGGCCGGCCTCAAACGTGTTGTTCTGGGGGCTCCTCCCAGTGTCTGGCTGACTCCCACAGTTGGGGGGCCTCTTCCAGAAAGCAGAGGGAGGGGGCCCTTGGGTGGGCCTGAAGTGTAGGCCCACGAGGGGTGGCAGGAGATGGGCTGGGCTCTGCCCCCCGCCCCGTCTCCCTGCCCTGGGGACCCTGGCCCGGCTCTCTGCAGGGTGGCCGCGGGGCTGGGGTGGGGGACCTGGGTGACAGTGGCGTTTCTCAAGGGCGCGCCCTGCGCAGCACACTTATCTGAGCACCTCAATTTTCCGTCCCTCTACGATCGTCCCATTCAGCTTCTCCCGGGCTCGGTCAGCATCTGAGCTAGTTTCAAAAGTTACAAACCCAAAACCCTGTGAGCGGAGAAGGACAGACACGGAGAGAAAGGATGAGAGAAAGGAAAAAAAAGGAGGAGTGGGGAGGGAGAGAGTGGGAGGGGGAGAGAGAAAGATGGGCGGGGGGAGAGAGAGAGGGGGAGAGAGAGAGAGAGAGAGAGAGAGAGAGAGAGAGGGACTGAGTCAGGTGAGTTGAAGGAGAGGTCGGCAGCCCAGAGGTCTGTTCTGGTACCACCGGCAGGATGCCCAGGAAGGGTCCGGCCCCAGGCGGGGGCAGCTGCCAGCCTGGCCTGAGCCCGGCCTGAGCTGACCGCCTGGCGCCTCCGAGAGGACAGGCCAAAGCCGTGAAAGAGATGCCAACCCGGCCAGGGGCCAGGACTGTGTCACCCTAATGCCACCTGGGGGGCAAAGCTGGGTTTCAGGACCTCCTGGGGGCAGCCCCACCCCCCATCACCCTAGGAGCCTGGATGGGGGTCTTCTCTTCCCTGAGCAGGGAGCAGGGCCTGTCTTTGCCCACCCTGCGGCCGTGCCCACCGGCCTCGGGGCCAGCTCCCGGGCAGGCCGGCGGCCCCCTGGCGGGGCGGCTAGGCGGCTGGGGACCCGGGGCTCAGCGGGGGCGCGGACAGAGAGGTCCCGGCAGCTCAGACAGAAAGCATCGCAGCTGCAGCAACGACACAGACAGCGGGGTGGGGGGGCGGGGGGGCGGAGGAGCGGGGAATACAAGCACCCGTGTAGCTCAGGGGTCCTCGGGCTCGAAGCTCTCCAGGAAGGAAACGCACATTTCACACGTTAGCCTGGCGGGACCTACAGCCGGCGCTGTAATGGTGGCGGCCTCTGGGCGGCACCCACCTTGGAGCCCCGCTCGTTAAAAATGATCTCCACGTCTAAAATTTTTCCGAATTGCTGCAGAGACAGAGAGGGGGGTGGGGAGACAAGGGAGGATGGGTTAAGACTGCTGGCCGGCCAGCTCGCCTGCTTCTCAGGAGACCCTCGCCTGCTGCCCGGGTCTGGCCCGAGCCCCCCTCCCTGCCCCCAGCCTCCTGCAGGGAGTAGGAAGAGCTCTAGGTGTAGCATGGTGGGGGGACAGGAGACCCCTCCCTACATTCTCACGGAGTGCGCATTCCCTGCCTGAGACCCGCGTGGGGGCCGAGGACCGGGGAAGGGTGCAGCGCGGTTGGAGTCCCTCTCCTCTCCCTGCCGGGACCTGCCCCAAGTTACCGACGGCCACCTCTAATTCATGCTAGAGGGTAAAGGGCTACAGATAGGTCCTTCCCAAAAGCCGATGGGCAGGAGCTCTCAGAAGAGACAAAGTGCTATGGACAGACCTGTGCTGCCAGCGACCTGTGCAGGACAGAACCGATCCCAAACTCTACTTGACTGGGACATACCGGCCAGGCAGGCCCAGATGCTCTGGCTGCCCCCTTCCTGCCCCATCACCGGCCCAGAATCCCCCCGGGGCAGCCCTGTCTCTCTCACTGTTGCAGGAGACCACGAACCTGTGAAGGCCAAATCCCCGAGACCAGGTCCCGGGGGGGCCCTTCCGAGGCCTCTGGTATGTGTAGGCGATGGGCTTCCCCTCATCCCACAACACTGGGACTAGGGTGTCAAAGGAGCAGTGACGTGACACGGAAGAGGACAGCAATGCAATCTCAACTCTGACGGAAGGCTGGAACAGGGCTGGTGCTGCCTGTCCTCGTGCGGGGACAGGCGGGCTGATGCTGTGGTGAGGGGACAGGGGACGGGCGAGTTGACGCCCTGGAGCAGGGACGAGGACAGGTGATCTTACGCTCTGGTGAGGGGACAGGCAAGCTGACACCAGCAGGTGTCCGCTGTATGGGGAAGAGGGATGGGACGTGACCTGGGGACCGAGGTCAGGGCGAGCTTTGTACAGCGGCTGCTTTAACTGGGGACCCCCAGGATCAAAGGGGTTGGCAGCTGCCGGGGCCCAGGCCGAGTGGGGCAGAATCCTGATGATTCCACATCCCAGAGGCCCCTCACTGTGTCTAAGCCCCCAATCCGATGGGGCCTGGCCTCCAAGAAGGGGAGTGGCTGCTTGGGGCCAAGTGTGGGTGCCGGGTCCATCCTGAGTCCGCCCTCATGGCACCTCCCCTTTGACAAATCCCATCTGGGTCGGGGGGGGGGGTGTGGCGTGAAGGCAGGGCTGGGGTTCAGAGGCCAGGGGTGGGGGCGGGCACAGTGCTGGCGGCGGGAAAGAGGGTTTGGGGAGAGGGCGGAGGCGCGGGAAGAAACGCGGGCCAGGCCCCCCGGGGTTTCGTGGCTGCGCTGTTTGGGACGGATGGCCTGGCCGGTGCCGGCCTGCTCGCCCACCGGGCAGCCGCATTCAAGTCAAGCGGCCCAAGAGAGTCGCCACGAGACTGGAGGCCCGCCCTGCTGGAACCAACTGGGGGAGTCCAGAAGGACAGTGGCGCGTGC
The DNA here is from genome assembly GCF_028018385.1 of Neofelis nebulosa. NCBI lineage: Eukaryota > Metazoa > Chordata > Mammalia > Carnivora > Felidae > Neofelis > Neofelis nebulosa. Next base: position 16,324,256 of record NC_080797.1, on the reverse strand, counting down.
TTGCTTCCCATGGTTTGAGCGTCTGGCCGGAGCCCCAAGGACACGGGCCCAGAGAGGGTGAGTGCTCAGCCCTCGGGCACACAGGAGAGGCAGGGCTGGTCGGCTGCTGGGCCTCGTGGGGCCAGGAGGCCGAGCTGCCCCTCCCGGTGCCCTCTGAGGGCACAGGGGTCCTGGGAGCCCCTGTCAGACCGCGGGGACTGCAGAGTGATAACCTAGCGGGCACCTGATAACCTTTGGGCCTCGAGGGGCCTCTGAGAAGCGCCGAGGACGGAGGAAGTGGGGGTGGGGGTGGGGCGTGGAGGTGCTGCGTGTCTGGCTGCCACCCCTTCTCGTTTCCACCCTGCAGGCTCAGGTCAGAGCTGGACCCAGGGGACCCCGAGTCGGGAGAGCCGGCACGGAGGGGCCGCAGGCACTCACCCCGAACATTTGCCGCAGGTCGGGGTCCCTGAACCGGAAGGGGATGTTGGAGACGTGTAGCCGCTTGGGCTGCTGCTTCTCTGTGTGGTCAGAGGAGTGGAGCGGCTGGCTGTCCGTCTGTGCCGCCTCGTCTGTCTGCTGCGGGGAGAGGACCCGGGCTGTGAGGTACCCCTCTCGGCCCCCGTCCCGTCCCGTCTGGAGGGGAGGCTCTGAAGGCCAGACCCTCCAACTCCCTGGGCCTCCCCATCCTGGGGCTGGGGGCCACAGGGGGGCCGGGCAGGCGGTTCTCACTAGGTGCGGCCCAGCGGCACCTTGACCTCCGAGGCCCCCCCTCCAGGCCTCTGCACGTGGCTGTGCCCAACACCACAGACGCCAACGTGGGGCCGGCGACCCTGGCCGGGTGCGCTGTCACCACCTGGCTCAGCCCTGAGCACACAGGTCTGACCTTAGCGGTCCCTCGGCTGCACCGACTATCCTGACCCTCAAAGTCAAGGGTTCTCCCTTACCCCACACAACCCAAGTTCTGGGAGCACGGGGGCCTTTCTGGCTTCCTAGGCCTGATGAGAAGCCGGGGAGATGTCAGAGCCCGCCCCCAGGCACGCACGCCCGCGAGGTGCTGCCCCTCGTCCTAGCCCCCGTGCTATGCAGCACCCGGACCCTCCGCAGGGACAGGCCACCAGCGCACCAGCAGGCCGGCCCCCAGCCTGGTTCCGTCCCGGCCGAAGCACGGTGCCGACGGCATGTGGCTTGGGCTCCATCGACGTGTGCCCGGTGGGCGAGCAGGTGACCGACCCGAGTCTCACTGTGGCTCAGCTCACTGGCGAGGCGAGTGGGAGTGTCCAGGGGCAGCTATCAGCCAGCGACAGACACGGTGGGTGGCACCCACCCCGGGGGCTCCACTGTGTCCCCAGGTGCCCGGCAGGGATGCCAAGGCTTTCTTGGGGTCGCGTCCCCAGCACTCTGCGTGGCCTTGCGTCCTTGTCCGGGGTCTGCGCCTCGGACGGGACCTTGGCTGGAGGCACGAGGGGCACCCTGAGCTTCTCTCTGCCCGGAGGGAGCGCAGGGGGAGGGTCCCCCGAGGCCCAGGCTGGACTTCGCAAGAGTGGAGGTGCTGGTGGCCGCGGCCTCGCTCACGGCTGGAGGAGCACGGACAGCTGAGCAGTGGCGACGGTCGGGGTGCAGAGAGCCCGGGGAGAGACGCCCGGACACCGCTTCCCACGGGCCTCCGAGAACTGCCGCTTCGCTGGTTTCCTTTCTGCCGGGTTTCCTTGCCGGCAATCGAGGGGGCGCTGGCCGCTACCACAGGCCTCCCAGAGTCCGGACGGGTGAGCAGGGGGAGGGCCCGTGCCCGAGGCTTCCTCCCGGCTGAGGAAACAGAGCCCGAGAGTCAGAGCCTCGTCCAAGGCGACGGCTAGTGGCCAGAGGTCTGTCTGTGGGCTCCTGAGTGGCTGCCCTCAATGGCCAACCGTTCATCCTTTCTGGAAGGAGGGGGCCGCTGCCCTGCTTCGGCACTCAGCCAGGAGGCCTCTGGCCAGGCGCCAGGGTGCCACAGGCGAGGGGGGTGGACGTCATCAGCTCCGGGGCCGCTGGTCCCTCGCACCCGGGTCTGCAGCACACGGTGTGCGATCCCAGGTGTGGTTTGAAGCCACCGTCCTCCTGTTCACCTGGGGACGTGTGTGGCCCAGGGAGGCCATCCCACGAGCGGTGGGCCCCATTCTGCTGAGTGTGTGTTCTCTGAGCCCTCCTATCGGGCTGGCAAGAGTGACGTGTGTCCGAGGGTGGGGCTGTAGGTGATGGTGGCGCCTGGGCCCGGGGGCCACCAAGCAGCCCCAGGAGCCAGTCTGCTGAGGCATCCGGATGGGGGGGGGGGGTGGCAGGTCTGCGGGAGCAACGTCTGGCAGCTGCCTTTGGGCACCTGGGGGGTGCTGGGGAGCACCCGGGGGCTCCTCCTGCCCAGCTAGGGACCTGCAAATGCCCAACAGTCCGGCCCGCCCCTCCCCCCCCCCCCCAGTTGTCCTCCTCCCTTGGTCCCACTCTGCTGTGCCGAGAGCAAGCCTGTGCTAGTCCTCCAGAGGCTCGTGGGTGCCCCTGAATCAGAGCAGGGCCGGCCACGTACCCGCTGACTCTCCCGCTTTCTGGTTACGACAAAGTGTGGCTCTTTCCGTGCACTGGTCAGGGTGGGCCCAGCGCCCTCTGTCACTCCAGCCCCACCGAGTGCATTTCACACAGCTGTGCCCTCAGTTGCTCCTGGGTACGGGTGACTAACGGAATCCCCCTAAATTTGGGGATTCGGCCGGGGAGGGGCATGTAATGCCGGCTTGGGGCCAGCAGAGGGCAGCGGTCAGCTTAGCCAGCTGGCACCCAAAGGAGCGGGGGAGCCCTGGGCACAAGGTGGAGGGGCGCGGGAGGGCGCTGACGAAGTGAGGCGCCTGCGGCCTTCCTGGACTGAGTCTCTACCCTGGGCCTGTCCTCATAGCAGGGCTGAGCCCACTGTGAGCCTCCACGGTCCGGGGGCCTCCTCCGGGCCTCACCGTAGAGGCCTTTAAGGGGAGCCAGCTGAGGGCCAGGAGGGGGAATGGGGCGTCGGGGGGTCACGTGGGATGAATCGTGAGTGGGGCCAGGGCACAAGCAAGAAAGGAGCCCCCTCACCCGAGCGCAGCTACACGCAGAGGCAGGTGAACGGGTTCAGTGGCTGTAAGACGGTAAGATGGGCAAGTGTCCCCGGCGGGGAGGGGGCTGCGGTGGGGGGTGGGCCGGGCTGTGCTGCCTTTCCCTGGGACTCCCCATTTCTTTCCTGTCCCTTTTAAAGCAATCTTTGGCCCCAGGGCTCCAAGGCAGGGAAGAATGAAGCAACAGTGACCACCTCCCCACCGGCCTCCCTCCTGCCCCGTCTGGCCACAGCGTCCTTGTCCTTCTCCATGTCACCTTAGCCATCACTCAAGGCCAGGAGCCGACCCCTGGTGGGTGGGAGGCAGGGTCCACATGCCACCCAGGGCACCTCCATCCCCAGAGCCTGCAGCCCCTTCACCTGGGGCTCCCCGAGGTCACTCAGCACAGTGAGAGGTGTAGAGAGACCGTAGTGGGGGCCAGCGGCCTGGCGGGCACTCAGGCAGCAGGCAAGGACCTGGCGGGCCCGCTGGGTGGCGAGCTGGCCTGGGAGGAGGCGTCCTCCACGGGTGGGTAGCCTCAAGCCATCTGTTTGCGACGTCTTCTTTGTCGTAAGGGGCAGCCCCGTCCTTGGGCAGAGCCGGGCGCTCCCACTGCGGACTCTGAGCCACGGAACGTTCTAAGCTCTCTGCCGGCCACTGCACCTGTTGCACTGATGCTGACGGATGGCCTTGTCTGTCGGCACCCTGCCAGCATGGTGGCGGCACGCGGCTGAGTCTCCCCGGGCTGGGGGGACCGGGGTGGGGGGGATACATCTGCTCTTCCCCTCTGCGCTGCGACCAAAGTCCACCCTTTTCCTTTTGCTTAAAGCTCCAGGAGCGAAGCCCTCAGGGGACCGAAGGCCACAGCTCCTGCTAGCGTGGCACCTGCTGGCTGGGGAGGACAGAGAGGAGGCTGCGGTGAGTGGAGGACCCCGCCCACAAGGATGGGATGTGTGACCCAGCACGAAGGTGTTCAGGCTTCAGCTGGGAGCTCTGGGCAGCTTCTCTGGAAAGAAGAAGGTGGCTACCGGAATCTCAGAGCAAGATCTCCTCTCCTCCCAAGGTGGGCAGCCTCTGCCTGTGGACGCTCCTGGCCTCCAGTGGTGGCCCAGCTCTTTGCCTGGGCGTCTTCGGGTCCTCTGCAGGGCTCAGGTGGCCCCGGGGCATGATGGGTCCCGGTCGCTCCTCCTCCGTATCCCTGGACGGAAGACCTACGGACCCTGACCCCCTTGCAGGGACTTGGAGAGACTCGAGCCGACCGAAGGAAGGTCAAGGCTCCCCATTCACCAGGCCCGGGAGCTCTCCTTGGGAGGCTCTCGGCCTGGGAAGTGAGATGCTCACCTCTCGGCACGAATCCTTTCCGGGACTCCTGAGTCCCTTCCACGACCCATACTCTGTCCCATGACTGGCCCCCTGTTGACTTTTATGTCCTTGACCGGTGGGAACCGGTGGCCACCGCGGGGCAGGGGGGTCATTTCTTCCGTGTGCCCCCAATGCTGGCTCAGTGCGCGCCCCCAACAACCGTCTGCCCAGTGAAGAAGACTTCATGCTTTCCCCCCTTAGGCCTCATCTGGTGATGCAGGGTACCAAGCAGGCCCCCTGGCTGGCTTCTGCCGTGCAGGTTTGCGTGGTCGGCCCCCCACTCCGAGGCATCTGCCCGTCTGGCCATCCTGTGTCCTGTGCTTGCTCCCAGGGCAAATTCCCGGGCCTCAGTGTCTGCTCACGAGGAGGTCACATCGCAGGAGGTTTGGCCGGACACATGCTTTCCCATCAGAACGGGCCCATCTGCCAGCAATGACAGTGCACAGAAAGGCCCCTCTGGCTCTGGTGTGAGCACACCCCGCTCGTGGGTTTCAGGAAGCAGAAGCAGACAGAGCGGCCCCAGAAGTACGTGTCAGCTCTGGGTTCCAGGACCCACGGGTGTTGCCTTTTCCCCCTGTAGGAACCCTGGGGGGTCCCCACCTTTTCCCGCTGTAGGAACCCTGGGGGTCCCCGCCCATGGGACGCGGGGATGCGGGGAGTGGTCAAGTTGACTCAGGCTGGTGGCAGTCCGCACGGGGAGGAGAGGCAGCGGCTGGGCCCCAGACGAGGGTCGGGGCCAGCCCAGCGGGCAGGTGCGCCCACACAGGGAAGGTGGGTAGTATCTGGATCCACACGGTGCCCCCACACCCCCGGCAGCCAGGCTGGAGCAGGGGGAGGGCTGAGGGAGCGCAGGGCAGGGGCGCCCATCGGGACGCTGCCAGGGCGGTGCCCCTCCCGGGCGGCACAGGGCGTGCTGGCCTCCTGCCCAACCCCTGCCAGCCAGCGCTGGGAGGGAGCCAGCAGGGACAGCCCGATGCCCCCAACGCCCTGGGGCGGGCAGGGGCGGGCGCCTGGAGGAGGCACTTGGGAGGGCCGGGGAAGGGCTGGAGCAGGCGGGGTTCATTCAGGCTGGTCCCCGGGAGGGGGCTGCCCTCGTGGGACGCCCACCCCCCCAGGCCGGCCGCTCGCTCCCGGCCACAATCCTTCGCTGTCAGGGAATGTCTGAGAAGCGGCCGGCTCAGCACTTTCTCCTCGGAGCCGCATTACGACCACATAATCAAGGCTCTCTGATTGGAGGGCAGCCGGGCGGGTACATTACGAGCGATTAGAAACGATCGCCGTGCCCGCAACCCGAGACACGCGAGGGGCCCCAGGCCTCCTCTCCCACTGCCCCGTCCCCACCTGCGCAGACACCCGGGCCTGGGCCTCAGCCGGCTGCGGGGTCACTGCCCACCCGCGGTGCCTGGCCCTTGGTGTGACAGAGACCCTTGGTGTCCGAGGCTGAAAGCCCCTTCCCCGGGGGGCAAGGACCTGGCTCCCCACCACGAGGCCCCTCCCGGCCCCTGACCTGCTGGCCCGCACGGCCCTGCCATCCCTCCCCTCTGGGTGGGCGTGCCCCGCCCCCCTTCCCCGAGGCTCCAGGCTCCAGGGGCCCCCTTACCGGCACAGTCTGGGCCCCAGCGATGGGCTGCGTGCTGGCCTCGGGGCCCGGCTGCTCGGGGTGGGTCTGTGCTGGTGTGTACAGGGTCATGCCGTGCTCCGGGGGGACCGGGGTCTGGCCCGAGTACTCCTGCGTGGGGTGCGGAGGGGGTGGCGCGTACTCGGCGGGGATGCCGTTCTGTGGCGGAGGGGGGTACTGGGCGGGGGGGTAGGGCTGGGCCATCGCTTCAGGTGGAGCCGTGGCGTCCTGATTGCCCTGTGGGGGGAAAGAGAGTGGCTGGTTAGACCGTTGGCGGGCCCCGTCCCTGCCCACCTTCCTTGTGAGAGTTCACGGGCTGAACGGGGGCGGAGGGGGGCGGGTTCCAGAAGCTCCCGTGGCCCCTCAGCATTGCCCAGGCCCCCTGGGTGGTGGACTCCCCGACACGGGGCTCCAGATCTGAGCCATTAGAGGGGACTGCCGGGGCGGCAGGTGTCTGGGGAGCTTAGGGCTCGAGACCACTCGTGCACACACTTGTCGTTGTCAGACCTGAGGCCACTAAAGTCACACGAAACCGTAGGAAAGGACCCCACGCGACGTCGTGCACCCTGTACCCAGCATCAGCCAGCGGTGACCTCTCGTGACGCCATCCCACCAGGAGACAGTGATCCAGACAAGACAAGAACTCTCTCTCGTTACCCTTAGCGCCACACCCACACCCTCCTCCCCGATGAAGGCTTTCAGCCTTGATTTTCCCATTGGTAAAGGAGGTGAAGGAGAACTTCTGCCCAGAAGGTGATCAGAGTTGATCTCACAGAACTCGGAGTCCGCACCACACGGCCCCCCTGATGGCCCTGATGGTGAGGTGTGGTCTGTGGGGCAGGAAGGTTCTGGCTCTGTCTCGACGACAACCCCTGAGCACATCTCCAGAAGACCCCACCCCACCCTTGCAGGGCTGCTGCCCCAGGCCCTGGGCAGGATCCCGGCAGAGCAGAGGGGTCTTCAAATGGGGAGCCTGGACCCAGCAGCATCACCTGGGATCTTATCAGCAGCGCAAGGTCTCGCCCTCACCCCAGACCTCCCGCTGCAACCTGGGCACTTGTGGGAGCCCCTGATGTGGCCCTGGGAGGAAGGAGCCCAGAGAAGGGACTGGGGTCCTCAGGCTGTCAGAGGGGAGGTGGTGGGGAGGGCGGGCTTTCAGCAGCCCCTCTGAGCAGGCGAGACACTCTCTGGCCTTCTGAGGGTGTCCCCAGGGGAGAGAATGCCGTCTCTGAGAATCCCGCCTGCCGATGTGGAAGGACCCCTGCACAGACTTACGGTGCTTTCCTGATGTCTCCCTGGGGAGGAGCCCCGTGCACTCCCATGTTGCCCGTCACGCCGACCGACCGTGGCGGGTTTCGAGGCTTGTTTCCTTGTCCACCCTTCCCCCTGCATGAGATAGGTGCTCCTCTGCCCCCTCCTTCATCAGGTTATACTCATTTACCCATAACTGTGGGGGCGCCAGGCCCATGGCCGTGGTGGAGAGTCAGGCGGGATGGGCAGCCCGGCCCGTGCAGACTCTGCAATCTGGAGCGGGGGTAAATTCGGACAATTACCCAGAGCGTGAGGTGCCCTGTCCTCAGGAGGGTGTTGACGAATGCGCGAACGCCCTGGGCTGGGTGTTCTGTCTTCCGGCCGGGGCCCTGTCCACCTGCCCACCTCCCTGCTAGTGGGGGGCTGGGGGCCCACTCTCTGCCAGCACCCCCCACCCAGTGCCAGCCTCCCTTCTCAGCGCCCACTACCCCTAACTCCTGGGGTGACCCTGCTGAGCGCTGGCCTAAGGAGCCGAAAATCCTGTCCTTCTCCTCCTCCTGTGCAAAGCTGCCGGGTCCCACCTCTGTCTGCAGAGACTGAAGCCCGGGCAGTGTCGGAGTTCCAGAGAGCAGGAGGGGAACACGCGTGTGCATGCACACACGTACCCGTGTGAGTGCACGCCCTTCGCTGGACATCCCCCCTCACCGCTCCAAAGTAGCCCGTGAGGTCCCACTACCTGCTGTGAGCAGATGTGCTGGTGGGCTCAGGGTTGGGCTCAGGGTGGGGAAGGGTCAGGTGAGGGGAGGTGGAGGGTTGGAGGAGGCCAGGGAGGGTTGGAGGCCAGGGAAAGGGGTGAGGGGAGCGGGAGGGGGCAGGAGGAAGAGGAGATGGCCAGGGTAAGGGGGAGGGCACTGTCAGAAGCCTCCAGAGATCAATTAACTGATAAATATTTGATCAGAACCTTCACTAACATCTTCCCAGTGTCCCCGCTTCCCTACCTCCTCCAAGGCCTGGGAAGGAGGGGCTCTTCTCCCCTCCGTGCCTTCTCACCCCGCCCCCACCTCTCCCCAGCGCCCTCTTCCCTGGGTCCCCTCGGGACTGAGTGACAGCAGACGCCCCGTCGTTCCCCCACCCCGCACTGCAGTGGCTCCCTGGGCTGGACACAAAGGCGGGACACCAGGCAGCATGTTTGTGGTTACTGAGTGCCGGGGTCCGGAGGCATCTGGGTGGGCAGGAGGTGGCATTTGGGCCATTTAGCACAGGACAATAAATCAGCACGTCTGAGAACATGGTGCTCTCTGTTTTGCAGACATTAACTCACTTAATCCCCCTCCAACCCACAAGGCGAACAGCATTCCCCATTTTCCAGCCGATAAAACTGAGGCACAAGGGCTAAGTGACTGGTCAGGCTGCCACGGCAGGAGCTGGGAAGGCAGCGCAGGCTGCCCGGCCCTCAAACCTATGCCTCTGCCCCTCCATGCACAACTGTGGCCCTTCGCGGGGGTGTCTCTGCGGGGGGTGAGGTTTTACAGCTGAGTGACAGAGTTCAGAGCCTGGGCTACACAGGCAGGGCTCCCTCTTAGCCCCTGGGTGGCCCCGGGTGACCATCCATCCTCTTTGGCAAGTTCCCTCAACCTGCAAGAGGTCGTCACGGTGCCCGGACAGAGGAAGTGCATCATAAAGGCTGGCGACTGTGACTCGGGGGGTCTTGGGGAGACCCTCACCAGCCCTGCCTTGTGTCTCCCCCACACCCGCGCTGGAGGTGGTTGTGGTCAAGCGAGTGGCTCTCACCCTGGCTGCACACCCCACGCCTGGACCCCTCCCCAGGGCGTCTGAGTCAGTTTACATCCAAACTTGCCGAGGAGGTGCTGATGTGCAGCTTGGGCTGAGGGCCCTCGGGCCATACTTGATGGGAAAGCAGGGGGTACCAGGTGCACCCTGGGGGGTGTCAACACCTGACCCACACAGGGCAGCATGGCCAGTGTCACCACGTTCTTTTTCTTCCTTCTTCCTTGGTCTGCTGGGGCCAGAGTCAAGGAGAGGCTTGGCTCTGAGGCATGAGCCGAGCAGAGTCCTCCTGCTGGGCTGGGGGCTCGTCTCAGCCGGCGGCATTTCAGAGCAGCCTGTGAACATGTCTGGCTCCCCAGGGGACTGGCAATTCCCAGAGCACGAGAGCAACTCACTCATTCTCTGCTCCCGCGTCCCTGCACTCAGCACAGCACTTCACCGCACTCGGAAGAGTCTCAATGCACATCGGATGGGTGGACGGGTGGATGGATGGATAGGTGGATGGAGGGATGGTGGATGGAGGGATGAATGGATGGACCAATGGACAAACAGGTAGATGAATGGACAGATGGATAGGTGAATAGATGGATGAGTGGATAGAAGGATGGAAAGATGGATGGATGGACAGAGGATAGCACGGGTGGATGAATGGATGGGTGGAAAGATGGATGGACAGATGGACTGACGGACAGATGGATGATGGACAGACAGGTGGATGACTGGATGGATGTATGAATGGATGGGTGGAAAGATGGATGGACAGATGGATAGGTGAATAGATGGATGAGTGGATAGAAGGATGGAAAGATGGATGGATGGACAGAGGATAGGATGGGTGGATGAATGGATGGGTGGAAAGATGGATGGGTGGATCAACGGATGAATGGATGGGTGGAAAGATGGATGGACGGACAGATGGATGGACGGACAGATGGATGATGGACAGACAGGTGGATGACTGGATGGATGTATGAATGGATGGGTGGAAAGATGGATGGACAGATGGATGGATGGACAGACAGATGGATGACTGGATGGTGTATGAATGGATGGGTGGAAAGATGGATGGATGGACGAACAGATGGATGGATGGACGAACAGATGGATGGACGGACAGACGGATGGCTGGATGGCTGTATGAATGGATGGGTGGAAAGATGGATGGATGAACGGACGGACGGATGGATGGATGGACGGATGGATGGACAGACGGATGGATGTATGGATGGATGGGTGGAAGGATGGATGGATGAACGGACAGATGGATGGATGGACGGATGGACAGATGAAAGGATACGTGGAAAGCTGGAAGGATGGATGGATGGACGGACAGATGGATGGATGGACAGACGGATGGATGACTGGATGGATGTATGAATGGATGGGTGGAAAGATGGATGGACAGATGAATGGATGAGTGGAAAGATGGATGGATGGATGGATGGATGGATGGATGGATGGATGGATGGATGGACAGACAGATGGATGACTGGATGGATGTATGAATGGATGGGTGGAAAGATGGATGGACAGATGGATGGATGGACAGACAGATGGATGACTGGATGGACGTATGAATGGATGGGTGGAAAGATGGATGGACAGATGAATGGATGGGTGGAAAGATGGATGGAGGGACGAACAGATGGATGGATGGACGAACAGATGGATGGATGGACAGCCGGATGGATGGACAGCCAGGTGGATGACTGGATGGATGTATGAATGGATGGGTGGAAAGCTGGATGGATGGATGGACAGATGGATGGATGGACAGACGGATGGATGTATGAATGGATGGGTGGAAGGATGGATGGATGGATGGATGGATGGATGGATGGATGGATGGATGAACGGACGGATGGATGACTGGATGGATGTATGAATGGATGGGTGGAAGGATGGATGGATGAACGGACAGATGGATGGATGGACAGATGGATGGACAGATGAATGGATGGGTGGAAAGCTGGATGGATGGATGGACGGATGGATGGATGGACGGATGGATGGATGGACAGATGGATGGATGAACAGACGGATGGATGACTGGATGAATGTATGAATGGATGGGTGGAAAGATGGACAGATGGATGGATGGGTGGATGGGTGGACAGGTGAATGGATGAGTAGCTGGACAGTTATTATCCCACTCCCTTTCTCTCTCTCGTGTCATCACGTTAGCCTGATAAAACCAGTAAGATCCAGCTCTGCCCACTGTACTCCACGGCCCACACCGTGGGAGAAAAACAGAAGACCACCCTGAACGATTCACTTAAGTTCACTGACTCCTGATAGAAGCAGGCCTGGCATTGCCACTCAGCTGTCGCTCAGCTCTGGGTGACCAGTTAACTCACCCTCCTCAACCCTCCCTTCTCCGCTACCCTCGCTCTTGGCGATAAACGTCCACACTCGCCTGTTGGCCTGCCCGCCTCATATCCTAGAGCCCAGCCCTTCTCACCAACACGTGCTCACGGTTCTGGTGACCCACTGCAATCCCTCCCGTGACCGGAATGGGAGAACCTCCTGGACCCCGCAGCCTCGTCAGCCTACGCCCCCGATTCACTGCTTCCCCACAGAGTCTCTCGAGTGAGCCGCCTGGACCTCTGGCCCCCAGTCCCTTTACTCCCACCCTTTCTCAGCCCCACTCCCAACTGGCTTTCCCGGCACCGTTTCCCGAAACCGCCTTCGTCAAGGTTCCCACGTCTGCCATGCTGAAAGCCTCGCTGGGCCTCATCCCTCAGCAGCACTGGAGGTGCCGACCGCTCCTCTCTCCAGAGACACTGTCCTCTCTCGGTCTGGTCAAGCCGCACTCTGTTCGTTCCCTGGCTTCGTTGGAAGTTCCTTCTACATCTGCGTTACTGTCTCCTCCCCTCTCCCCAACCTGTAGATGCTACAGGCCCCCAAAGCCCAGTCCTTGGACCCTCTCTTCTGTGGCTCTTCACGACCTTGTCTTCACGACCTCAAGGCTCTCAGTCTCAATTTTAAAATAGCCGCTGTATGTGGGCCAACCCCAAATTCTATCTGCATCCCGGGCTCTTCCCCGCAATTCTGCGGTCTGCACGCCTCACACGCACGAGTCGAGCTTGACCTCCCCCTCCCCATGGTCCCCATCAAACTGCCCCTCTTGAGGTCTTCCGCATCTCAGGAAACACCCCTGCCCACAGGCCAGGGCTCAGCCCTACACCTGGGGTGACACCTTTCTGTCCACTGCCAACGATCAAGCAGGAAGTCCTGTCGGCGGCACCTTCAACACGTGCCCAGAACCCAACCACCTTGACCGACTCACCGCTCCCACCTGGGTCCGGCCCCCACGACGTTCCCGTCTCCCTGCTTCCGCCCCCGCCCCTACAGTCCGTCCTCTCCGAGTAAAATCCAGAGTTCCGACGTGGCCCGTTGGCCCTGCCTGACCCGGACCCCCTAATCTTGGGTCCTCATGTCCTGCTTCACTGTCCTCGCTTGTTCTCTGCCGGTCACAAGGGTCCCTGCTGTCCCTTAAACATCCAGTTCTGGCCTCAAGGAATTTGCACTGGCTGTTCCTTCCGCAGGGACGCCGTTCCCCGCACACCCCACAGAGGTCTCCCCTCCTTCAGGGTCACGTTCTCAGGGAAGCCCCCACTTTGCACTCCCCATCCCCTGACCTGGCTTTGCCCTTCTCTGTCTCAGAGTCCCGACGCGGCCATCATGCACCGTCTGCCTCCCGCCCCAGGACGTCGTCTCCAGGCAGACCTCACCCGTTGCCGAATCATCTCCTGCACCCAGAGCGTGAGGACACACAGTAGGACTGTGACACAGGCGCACCTCGCGGACGAGTGAACGTGTCGTGACAGCGGTCACCAACAGAGCTAAGTGTGTCCCCAGTGCCACTGCACGGAGTCCCCACAACAAGCCTGGGGGCCGGGCTCCGTGGGAAAGTGTGGGGGGTGGGGGTGGGGGGACAGCCTGGGCCGCGCTCCGCATCTCACGTTCTCAATTCTGCGGGGCGGGTATTTCGATCGCCACTTTTACAGAGAGGGAGTGGAGGCACGGAGGCAGAGACCAGGGCACCCGCCGGGGGTTCCGGAGCGGGTGAGCACACAGAGCCCTCCCGTCCCACACCCTCCGCTGCACGTGTGCTCACTCCAGATGCGAGGGGGGGACGGCCCGAGGCGAGTCTGCAGGCGGACGGTGGTGGCCTGCCCGGTGCTGGGCTGGAACCCGCCCCTTCCAGCTCCTGCCGGCTCACGAGTGCACGAGTGCCGACCCGGAACATCGTTTTCCGACTCCACGTTTGGTGACCTCGCCTTGGCAGCGTGAGATCGGCCAGGGCGGGAGTATCCACACCCCACGAACTGGCAAGTGCCACCCTTCAGGGCTGCGTCTGTCCCCGGAGAGCTGGCTGTTAAGACGCCCGCACAGCACCACCGACTCCCTCACCCACCGCGGGGTGGCCGCCAGGGCTGCCCTGGGGCCCACGTCCCGGCAGAGAAGCGGTCCCGAGCATGACCGTCTGCACAAAGCCAGAGCCAAGGGCGGCCCGAGCAGCTTTACGGAGCCCCTCCTCCGAGCCTGCGTTTGAACGGGAACGAGGTGCAGGCTGTGTCCGCGAGGAGCTTCCGGCCCAGCAGGAGCCAGCCACGCCCAGAAGACACTACCAGAGGCTGGATGGAAGGTGAGAAGTTCCAGAAAGATCGATGTTCCTGCATCTGGCAAAGGGGAGCCGAGGGGAGCAGATGTCCCGTGTGGCTGGCCTTGAGGGTGGGGCCGGGGCTCTGTGAGTGACTTCACCTCGGGTCCGCCATCTGTCCAGCCAGCCTGGCTCTCCCCTCGCCCGAGAGGTGACAACGTGGGCTGCACCTGTGCCCTCTGGTGTCCGCCCAGAGGAGAGCACGTCCAGGGTATTTAGTCCCTGGCTCCCTCCCCGGGGGGCTGTCTCGGGCTGGCTGTGACCTGGGGGCCTGGACCTCCCCTGGAGGGTGACCCTCCCTCCTCCTCGGGTCCACTGGCTGCTCCCCCCTCACCCCCTCCCGAGGTGGCGGCGGCTCGGTCACCGTCGGCGCTGGGGGGGTCCTGCGTGCTCCCCGGCACTCCCCCTCTGTCCACCCTCCCGACACTGCTGGAAACAGTCTCACGTGGAATTTCCCCGCGGCGAAGGAGGGAACCAGCTACTCCCTCCTGGATCCTGAGGACGTGCTAGTCCAGGATGTGGACTCACCCTGCTGAAGGACCAGGCGGGCGTGTCTACAGGGAGGCGGGTCCTCTCGAGGACGCCTCGCAGCTGAACTGCCTGGTCTTGGCCCCTGCTCCCCGAGGGGGCTGCCCGTGGCACCAGGATCCTCAGCTGCTAAGTGACAGCAGGCTCAGCCTTACCTCTTGGTCTGTGGAAGAGGACGGCGTCCTGTCTGCCTGGAGGCAGGGGCTGGGAGGGAGGATCCTTCATCTTTAGGAGCCAGAGCTAAGGTCCCCCCAGGTATCTCTGCCCATCCCACTGGCCCAGAGCATCCTCCGCCCCAGCCTGAATTCCCAGGTCCCCCGGCCGGTGTGTTCCCGTCCTGCTGGGGTGAAGGTCCCCGTGCGTGTCAACGGATGGACTGGTGGGATGCTTGGGGAGCAGGGTCGTTGGGGGAAGGGGAAGGGGAAGGGGTCAGTGGCAGCCAATGGCGCCCCCCTCCCCGCCCCCCGGACCTTCTCTCTGCAGTCCCTCTGGCTCCTCCGCTCACAGTCCCTCCAGGACAATCAGGCTAATTGCCTCTTGGACTCCTCACCCCAGGAAGGAGGGCGCCGCAGGCCCCGGGCCCGCAGGCCAGGCTGCGGCCGGGAGACTGGCGGCACAGGCTGGGCAATGAGCCATTTCTCCACCCCTGGGCAAAGCTGGCTCCCAGACAGGGCGGAGGAGGGGGCGAGGCAGAATGGCAGAATGGCCCTGGCGTGGACCAAACTATTAGGGCGTAACGTGCCCAGCCCACTCTGTACCACGGCCCCCTGCCCGTCAGGTGTCGGACCCCCACCCTCACAGCCGTGCCGCGCACACCCATATGTCCCCAAGTCACCAGCGTCTGCTGAGCTCCACCGCCTGCCTGGCACCAGGGCGCATCCCGGTGGTGAGCCGGGCCTGCCCTTGGGGCCCTGCAAACTCAGTGACTTCCTGGTGACCTAAGCTACGTTTCATGGAGGGGACCCTGCGGCCACAGGCCACGTGACGAGCGAGCAGGAGGTCTGGGGCACTCGCAGTGTGGAGGTAGACGTGGCAGAGGCCAGCGGGGAAGCGGGCAGGGGACCGGGTCTTGGAGATGTCTCTGCACATGCTCCCCGTGGCTGGAACCACAACGGGGCAGACAGACGTCAACTTCCCAAGCCCCGGCCACAGCCTGCTCATCCAGAGGCACACAGCATGGGACGATTCCCAGGGCCAGGAAAATAGGAGGGCCGGTTTCCAGAGGACACCTGTCCAGAGAGCCCTTTGTGAGCACTCCTGGCCCGTCCCCCAGCTCCCCTGGGAGAGGAGAAGAGTCAGGCTGGGGCTGGCCTCCAGGAGGCAGGAAGTAGCACCCAAGTCCCAGGGGCCTTCAGTGACAGCCGAGCCAGGGGACCTCACGGCTCTGACCTCCCAGCCTGGAGGTGGGATGGCCCTGTGTCCCCTGCCCCCTGGCCCCCGACCCAGGCACGCACACGTGAGGCGGTGGCCCCATCTCCGACCGTGGGCGACACCCAACCTGCCCGCCGGGCAGACTGGGACTCTCCCGTCCCCGCCTCCCCGCCAGGAGCCCCCACTGGGTTCTGCTCGCTACCAACGCGAAGGCTCCTCCGGTCTGGGAACAGCTCTGCCAGAAAGCTCCTCCACGCACTGAGCTGAAACCTGCCTTCTGGAAACTTCCACCCAGCACCCGGCTCAGCCTTGGGGCCTGCACCCCTGCAGTCCACGGACTCACGCTCCCAGGAGCGGAGAATCCACACGGCTACACCTGCAGCCGTGCCTGAACCCAGGCCGGCGTCCTGGACTGTCGCCACGGCTACAGCACCTTCCCTTTCCCAGGTGCAGGGCGGTCTGGTATGGGGGCCACGGGAGGGAGCGTCACGGAGCAAGGGGACCACTCGGGACAACGCCATGAACCGTGGGAAAGCATCCGGACGCTCAGGGTGACAGACAGGAAAGGGGTGGAGAAGAGCGTCCCTCGGGGCATAGAGGAAAATCACTAACACATTTCGTTGTCTTCTCGGAGGGGACCTTCCTGTTTTCTTAACGTGCCAATCACGGGAAAGTGAAGTTTTGGGGAAAAAGACGACGAAAGTATGGGAAGGGACGGGGACGAAGCTGGGGGCGGGATGATGTCAAGGGGACAGGTGCCCACTGGCTCTCGTCCCGGCAAGCCCCCGCGTCAGGACTCTTTTAGCATTCATGCCACCATGATGCTTGGTTCTGGCAGAGACGTCCTGCTGTGCTCCAAAGAGCGCTGGGCAGGACCATCTGCTTTTCTGGATATTTCCAACGATGGTGGAGCCCGGCCCTGCCTCCAGACAACCGGGATCTCAGAAAGGGGCCCTGGAGGATGTTCTACCCGCTCGACTGAGGAGGAAGTCGGCAGCGGGGAGGTGGTGAGTGCAGGAGGGGCGGGAGGGTGAGCTACGGAGAGCAGGAACACCACTGCCGGATATGCACGAGGACCCACCGGCTGCCAGGTTCTGGGTGCCTGGGGCGCACCAGTGAGCACGGCCCGTCTCTGGGAGCAGACACCCCTGTGGAGGCCCCCTGGGCATTAGCTAAATTTGAAATGCATGATGTGATTTTCAGGGGCAGCCAATTAGCGTCTCCGTGGCGGTTGGCTCAGGTTAACCTTCCCATCCTGGGCCGCCAACTGAGAGCAGGGGCCTGGCCCGGAGGCAGGCGGCTGGTGACTCACAGAGGGGCTCCCCACGCACACGGCGGGGGGGCACAGAAATGGAAATAAACAGTCCCAACAGCGATCCCAGGGAGAAAGAAGGGGCTGCTCCAGGATTCAGCCGGGGTCACTGGCACGGGCGCCAAGGGGGTGGACAGCCGCAGCACACGGCTTTCTCCCTCGCAGGTTCCTGCCCTCTGACTCAGTTGCATCCTTAGCCCCAAACAGGCCATCTTCATGGCTCACGGGCTTCTGACCCCAACTCTTGGGGCTCAGGCACTGGCAGGAGAGCATCCTTGCCAGGCGGGAACAGAGGCACTCCAGCCAGCCCAGGCAGCCCGGGAAAGCCGGGTCCTAGCAGTGAGAGGGTGAGCCTGGGAGCCCCGGGGGGCAGGCCCAGCCCCCATCTCCTGCCGAGACCCCACCGGGGCCCCTTGCACCCCATCCAGCAGATTCACAGCAGAGACTTCACTCCTGGACACGCTCATGCCTCCCTCCCCAAGTTCAAGATGCTATTCCAGAGGTGTGCGGTGGGAGGCAGTGGTGGGGAGTCCTTGCTGGTGAGCACCTTAAGGCCAGAGACTTCGGGGTGAGAGTTGTCTAAGCAGGACATGCTGGGGCACGCCTCAGGGCACAGCTGGGCTGCTATCACAGAACAGGCCACCCGGATGGGCAGGGCGATGCCTTAGCATTCTAGAATTCTATTCTAGAACATTCTAGAATCTCCACAGTAGGGGGTGGGGGGAGGGTGTGGAGCTCCAGACCAGGAGAGCCCTGAGGGCCAGAGATCTTCATGAGGAAGTGAGCCTCTGCCACAGTTCAGGCACACAGCAAGCGCTTAGTAAATGCTCAGTAACGCGGGGGATTGTGGGAGTGACAGCCACTGGTCGAGGGTTTTCAAGAGCCCGGCACTGGGCTCAGGAGTAATAACGTGCTATTTCGTGTGATGGTCAGACGACCTGTGAGCTGGCCTCCTCCAGAAGTTGCCTGCCCGCGTGCACACAGCCAGCACGTGGCAGAGATGGGATCCGGGCCCAGGCCCGGCTGACTCGGAGCCACTGGGTGCTGCCGGACCGGCACGGACTGTCGTCTGAGTAGGAGCAGAAGGGGGTGTGCCCTCCACCCACTGCCTGGAAGAGGGTCGAAGGCCCGTGGCGCTCGTTCCCTGTCCCAAGACTCGGGAGGCCTGTTCTGCCGCTCGCTGATCCTGCTTCGCAGACACCGTTCTAACCGAGCCGCCGGCCAGGGTTTCCTGAGCCCCTCCTGAGAGCCCACCTCTGGGCTGGACGCTTCCCTCTGGTGCTCAGAGGGCTCAGCCCCGGGCCCTCCCGTCCCTACCTCGGTCTTAGCAAGTGGCTCTGTGGTGGGTGTGTGTGTGGGGGGGGGGGGGGAGCCCTGCTCTGTGGCGTCTACGGTTTCCGTGGTATAAAGCTACCAGCAAGAAGCGTCTGAACGCGGGGCTTGCGGGGACGACTCCAGAGACCCTGGGGCGGGAGAGGGGGCCCCCCGGTCGGGCTCCCGACTCACCTCCCTGGTCTGAGCAAGAGGAGGTGTGGGAGGGCCAGGGACACGGTGCTACGCGTGACGGGGCTCTGCGCAGGGCTGGGGCAGGGGCTGCTGGGAGACCAGTGGTCGGAGGGCCAAGGAGAAGGGGGGGCAGCGCTGCTCGCTGGGTGGGAGGCTGGGGCCACGAATCCACCTGAGCGACCGCTCCCCCCACCGCTCCATCCAACCCGTCTGTGCCCTGGCAACTGCTTTCACGTCGTTTATTAATTAGGCTGGCTCTCGGCGGCCTCTCCTCCTTTCCTCCTTCCTTCTCCGCGAGGGGTCTGGTGCCCAGGCCGCCCCGATGCCCCAGAACGCGCAGGGAGCACCGTGTGTCTGCTCCCGCCCCCCGGGACCGGGAGAGACTTCAGGGGAAAGGCAGGCAGAGCCCCCACAGATGGGCAGGACCCTGACGCACTGGCAAGTTTACAACCTGGAGTCCGGCTACGCCCCTGGGCGACTCGGCGCGGGCCTCGCTGCGTTCCTGCTGGCCCCTCCACCTGCCCTCCACTCCACCAGAATCACGGGTCTCCCCCCCCCCCGCCCCGCCCCCATCTGTGTCTCCTCCTCCTGTGTCCACAGCCCCTCATTTCCCAGTAGGGCCTCAAGCCTCTGCCTCATTGGCGCTTTGGAGGCTGCAGGTGGGCCATGGGGCCGGGTCACCCCGTAACCTGCGAGGTCTGAGTGAGGAGCCCTACCCCCCAACCACACAGAACACGTGAGGCTTACGTGGGGGCCCAGCCTGGATTCCCGATGAGCCCTCAGCACGAGCGCCGGTGCCCCCCAGCCCCCGAGGCGTCCCGGGCACCCTGCCTCCGAGGCTGGGAGGCCTGGAGACGCCTGTTCTAGTCTCCCCGCCATGGCCCGGTTTCTGCGCGTTCGCCATGAAAGCTGGCGGTGCCGGCCAGAGCGAACGCGGTGCCGGAGCAGGATGCGGCCGGGCCGGCCTGGCGTCTGCAAAGCAGCTCCGAGGGTGCCCCGTGTGCCCCTTGCCGTGTGTGTGTGCTCAGTGCAAGCTCCGTGTGCCCTGTGAGTGTGCCGGGCGCGGCCCGCGTGCTGTCCGGGGCACCTGCTCTCGTGGACAGAAGAGTACCCCACCAGCCTCCCGTCTCCCCGCTGAGCCGCGGGCACTGCCCCACCCGCAAATGGGGCTGCAGGCCCAGGCCGTGAGCACCGCCCGCGAACCTGGCCGCCACCGGCAGAAACCGCAGGTCCTTCCCGGTGTGCCGCAGACACGCCAGTGGTGATCCCTGTGCTCACCCCAACTCCAGCAGCTAGGGTGGCGAGCACACGCGGCCCTGGGCCTGCTTATTTGACGCGGCAGAAAGGAGGCCGCGGAGAGGGCGTCACGGTTTTCTCTCTTTTGCTACGTGTATTTCAACGAAGAGTTTTCCTTGTAAACCCGTGTGCTGTAGGCGTGTAAGACCATCTTGTGACAAGGGGTCCTAGTGCCTCACCAGACGCTCAGGGGTTCCAAGAACAAGAAGCTGAGAACCTCTGGTCCTGATGGACCCCTGATGGGGCCAAGAGGTGCCGCACCCCCACCCCCTGGAACGGAGCTGGCCACGCGGCCAAAGCCCAAAGCCACTCAGCCCAGACTCAGCCCCAACCCGCTCGGCGGAAAAGCCCCAGGCGAGGGGACGGATTTTCGCGCGATTAAGCCGTAATTCCCTCCAAGCCCACTGCATACAAATCATAAATAATGTGGCTCCGTAAATCCCTTCTCCCCTCAGCTACACCTCCACCAGGCTCCCCTCCTGCCTGGGAAAATCAGCGAGGAGCCGTCTGGCTGATGGGGCTTGGAAAGCAGAGAGCGAGAGGTGGGTGGGGGTGGGGGGGTTGCTGGGAAGCAGGTTCACCCCGGATTGTCCATCAAGTCAGAAGGAAACACCACCCACCGGTCCCAACTCCTGGGTCTGTGCAGACCTCGGGGCTGCTGGGCTGGGCAGGGACGGCCCAGGCTGGGGTCTGCCTCGGGCACCAAGCCCCGGTGGGGTCTCGGCGGGAGGGCAGGCAGTGGGGGCCTGAGCACTGCCGCGGGTGTCGGCCAGGGAGCTGAGAGACTGCCCCCAGAGAGCAGTGGTCCTTACCCGACTTCACGCACGCCCCCAGGGCTCTGCTGTGCTCTGAACCCGCAGCTTTGTGTGTGTACGTGTGTGGGCATGCGCCCCAAAGAACCACCTGCAGGCGCTGGGCGCTCCCCCGTGGGGACAGGTAGGGGGGGGTCTCTCGGTCTACCGGAGACCGTGCAGGAGGCCAGATCGCCAGGCGTGCCAGGGCTGCTGGCGGCAGAACTGGGGGGTACCGTCCGTCACCTTCGCGGAGCCTCCCCCTTCCGCCCCCACCAGGCACTGGGAGAGCAAAGCCTTCTGGGCACAGGGACCCTCTTCAGACTGCACAGGTGTAGGGACAAAAACAGCTACTAGAAGGTGGTGTGCAGGCCCCAAGAAGGTGCTGTGTCCGCTGTTCCTCCCCGTTTCACTGGTGAGAACAGTGGGTGAGCACCCTACACCCCTGTCCTCCAAGCGTTCAAACACCTCCTCTGGGAAGCCTTCCAAGCCTAACCCCGTGATCTCCACTCTCAGCGGACACCAGGCTCCTACTCAGTGGGGTGGAGAGAACACTGTCTGGGCCAAAGCTCCCTGCTGGGGCCTCGTGAAGACAAACCTATAGGACAGCTGACAAGGTGACCCCCAGAAGGAGGACCACCGACAACCTCCCCGCCACCCCACCGAGAACACATTAACAAGTGTCTGCGAGCGGTCCCCGGGCCACTCCCCTCGACAGTGCGGGGGCATCTGGCTCTGCGCCCCTAGGGACAGCCCTCTGCATCCACAGCGGCATCCCTGTGCCTGTTCCCTGCATATTCATTAAGCGATATTAGCATTATTAATGGCCCGTGGTCTTCATCTAGCAAGTGGAACAGAATATTCAGCACGGTGGCCCGGACATGAGGTGGGCAGGTGGGGGTGTGGATGGAGGGTGGGTGGGTGGCTGGGAGGGGGTGGTGGGCAAGACCCTTCCTTGGGTGTAGCCCAGGGTCTGTGCCCAGTGGCCTCGGGTCCTAGACACCCCCCTCGCCCTCCCACGTGCCTAGCTTCTGTGAGCTCGGGGAAGGCAGACTCAAATGAAAATTGGCAAAATGTAATTAGGAAGGTAAATTTCCTGGCAACAAAGATTACATAATACGCCCCGCAGTCAAACACACGCCGGGGGTCTGGTTTGAGGATTGTGGTTCATCCGCGGTTGGGGTAGTTCGCATCGTGACCCTTCTTCCATGGCGACGTGTGGGAGTTGGGGGTCGGTGCAGTGTCTCCGGGAGGGGGGATGTGGTGGGGACAGAACCCGTGGGGGCTCCTGCCTGGTCACGTGTGGCCACACACGGCAGGTTATGTGGCTCTTTACGGCTGGACACGGGGAGGTCCTGGAAGTGACGTCAGCAGACCAGCAGCGTCGCGTGGCCTGGAGCAGTTATGAATGCAGATTCTCACCCTCCTGCCCTGCCGACTCAGAATCCGTGACCCAGGAGAATCGCCACTGCGGATCACAAACCCCACACGTCCCACAGAAGGGACCCTCAGTCTCTGTCGGTGCCCTGACCGAGCTCGAGCCTGACCTGCTGGGCCTGCTGGTCCCCAGCTGGGGTCTGCTGGCCTGAGCTGACGCTCTGCAGAGCAGGGAGGAGTTTCCAGGCGGCGGAGCGGACCCTGGAAGAGTCCTGTGCTCTGCTGGAGGCGCTGTTTCCCCTAGAGACGCGAGGTCTGGGTCCTGGTGACCCGGAGCCGGGGAGGGGGCACTCCCACCCCCTGGGTCTGGGCAGCCACTTGCTTGACAGCAGCTGTGGGCGGGCACCGGCTCTGCCAGAACACAGTAGGTCTGGAACAGGTGCCCAGGGAAGAGCATAGGGTGGGGGGCTTGCTCCTGAGTCCCAGGCCACCCTCGAGGAAAAGGGGGCAGAGCCCGAGGAGGCAGCAGGGATTCCGCCAGATTCGGGAGGGACTCTGAGTGTCCTCTTCTGAGAATTACGTGGGTGTGACCCCACCTGACCCTGTAGACGGCGAGGTGGGGACCCTTGGCACATCCAGAGGAGGACCGGAGGCCTCCAGGGCCCTGACTCCCTGAGGTCGTGGGTGACACATCGTGGTCCACCATCCAGGCCCTCGGGGGCAGCATCTCCCCTTTACCTGTTTGCACCTCTGAGCACCTGTTCTGCCCACAGCTCCGTGACAGGGCCGCCCAGCGCAGCTCAACATGTCCCAGGCCTCTGCCTCTCTTACTCAAGCTCTGTTCACCGGGCAGATGGACGTGGGGAACCTGCGGGGACAGCGCCCACAGTGCCGTCACCCGAGAGTGGTGCCCTGTGAGTCAGGTGCTTCCCAGGGACACAGCTGCCCCAGGCCAGGGCCATTCTCCTCATAGCCCTGACCCCCAGGGCACGATTCTCTGCACACACTTCAACTCAGGGACTCTCCCAGGGGCCCTGGGATGGCCTTGAGCGGCCTGGGCCCTGTATGCCCAGCCCCAGGCCTCCAAACCCTGCCCCTCCGTCCCCTCACGTCCCCAGAGGTGCCACGTGCCCTGTTCTGCGTGCCGGCGGTCAGGCCACGGAGACCCATCCACGGCCGCGCCCACTCTCCCTCGTGCACGCACCGTACCCATGCCCGCAGCCGCACGCACCCTTACTCCCCAAGCACATCTCCCGCACAGCTGGGAGCACGGCTTCTCAGCCCCGGCACTGCTGGTGCCCTCTGCTGTGGGGCCGTCCTGGGTGCCCCAGAGTGTTTAACAGCATCCCTGTGCTCCCCCCCCCACCCCCCCAACCAAGATGCTGCCCAGTTGTGACAACCGAAGACGTCCCCAGGCGGGGGCAAGACCACCCTCGGGTCAGCGCCTCTGACCCCCGAATGCCACCCCCGTGGCGTGAACATGCGTCCAGGGGACCGTGCATACAGCACCCACCCACCCACGCACATGCGTCGTGGTCCCCGGTCCACCTGCCCGGGTGCAGGCTGTCCCCAGAAGCGGTCCCGCCACCCAGGCCTCCTCGGCACCTCCCCTCCTTGCTGCTGGCGCCTGGCCCGGCCCCGGGTCGCGCAGGGGAGGGCGCGGGCGGGTGGAGGAGGCAGGCCGGCTTCTCTTCCCGTTTGGCGCCTGGCTCATGGAAGAGGCAAGCCTGGATCCAATCTTCGGCTGATTAAATGTCCCTCATTAATGAGTTTCTTTAATTAATGAAGTTTTTGGGTCTGCTTCACTTGCTTTATTCCAGCCACACTCTGCCTCCTCAGCACAAGAGGGGCCGTTTCCTCCCGGGTAATTGAGGGAGCGCGGCCGTTCCTGCCGACGCTGCACTTTGCTGATTGCGCCTGTCAACTCGGGGCTGACAACTCCATCTTTAAACGTTTCTTCTCCAGAAGCCGCATGCACATGCGTGCTCGCACACGCGGCTGGGGGCACAGCCCCCCCCCCCCCCACTGCCGCGGGCACAGCCGGGCACACCCACGCAGGGACTGGCGGTTCGCGCTCCCACGGGCGGCGGGGCCTGCACACGCGTGCACTTGAGCACCCGGTGTGTGTCACACACCTGGGTGGCACACGTGCACGGCACACGTGCCTCACCGCTTACACACACGTCCACTGCACGCGCACCCAAACCCTAGCGAGCAGGTGTCAGGACGACCCCTCCCGCCCCGCCACGGGAGAAGAGCCAGCTGGGGTGCCCGGCACACCGGAGGACCACGTCCCCAGGTCCACCGTTTGTCCAAGTGGCCCTGCCTGGCTGCCTACCCCACTGTGACCAGGCGCCAGCTCTGGGCTTCGGGGCCCAGAAGGATGATTTACTCCCTCTCGTTGGCTCATGAAAAGCTCTTTGAATTAAAAACATTTATCTTCTGCTGCTGACGAGGACGCCGGACTCCACACCCACGAGGCTGCACAGTCAGGGGCCACGGGGCCACTGTGCCACAGCCAGGGAGGGGGGCGAACAGCCAGGGAGGGGGGACAGCCTGTCCTTCCGACTCCTCTACGGGCGGGACAGGACAGGGCAGTTCTTTAGGACCAGGACCTGGTCCTGACCACCAGCTGAGAGAAGCAGACATTCCCACAGGCGCAGAGGGGACCCCTGGGACCATGCGCCAGCCTGGAGAGGCTGTGGCCAGGGTGGGATGGAGCGCTGCAGAGACATGCCCGGGGGGGAAGTCACACCGCCTATGTCTGGCGAGGATGTCTCACCGACTCATCATCCCAGCTGCACAAGGTGGGTGTCACTATCCCCGCGATACTGATAAGGAAGCCGAATAAAGTGCCACGGTCCCCCTGCTGGCAAGGGACAGGGCAGGCTCTGAGCGCAGCTCTGCCAGGGTCCCCGGCATGCCCTCCAAGTTCCGTGCCCCTGCCAGGCTTCTCTGTCCTGGAGGGTCCTGGCATCCTCGAGGATGGCGCTGGCCTCCCGGCTCTGATGGCCACACACAGGTCGTCCGCCTACCAGAACCTTCCCGCCCGTTATCTTAGTAGGTTCCTCACCACCCCCGAGAGGCACGTCTCTATTTCTCAGACGAGGAAACGGGCTGGGGCGTCATCTGGGTTACGCACGGCAGGGCCTCCCGTCTCTGTGCCCAGGGCCAGTCTCATCCCACCTCTGAGCCCCAGGTGCCGGCCCTGGAGGGTGAAGCCCAAGCAAAGCCATGCCAAGCCCCTCCCGCGGCTTCCCCAGGAACCCCCAGAGCCAGCGTGGAGCCTACCCGCCAGCCGGGTGCCAGCCACGCGTCTGTTTCCAGATGCCCGTGTGCACCATCGGTGGTGCACGTTCACCTACCTTAGCTGAAAAACTCACAACGGCCCTGGGAATATTACCATCCCCATTTTTGCAGATGGGGAAACTGAGGCTCAAAGAGGCAGGGCTGAGGTCCCACAGCTCCCAGAGGCACGGTGTGGCAGACACCAGCCCACCCACGGCCCACGCCATTTTCCCTGGACCAGCACTTTCCAGGTCGTGTGCTATGGAACTTTAGGCTTCTGGAATGTTCTAGAGGAGGCCCCAGTGGGAAAGAAACGAGTTTAACCGATGTGTTTAATTGCGTAGAACCTGCTGTCTCCCACACTGCTCTGACCCAGAATTCTTTTCCCACCCAAGGCCTACCCAAGGCAGGGGTCTTGGGGAACCACAGACAGACACCATGCTGAGTGGGGCTGGGGGCGGCTGCCCATGGCTGGCAAAGGGTCCTTCTAGGCAATGCTGAGGGCCTTTAGCTGAGTCATACAGGACCCCAGGACCCCCCACCTCCCGGGTAGTGGGAGCTGCAACCATGCTGAGGGCCAGGAGGACAGAGGGAGGGACCAAGGCAGTGAAGGAAGGGTTCTGGAGTGAGTCAGGCCCTGGACACTTCCTGGTGCCCAGCTGCATCCAGCTGGGACGTAGCTCTGAACTCGGGGTGTGGGGGACCCCAGGGCCCGGCAGGGTGGCTCAAATCAGCTGTGAATGCAGACAAAAACAGAGGCCTGGCAAGACAGGATGAGACTGTGAGTCCCCAGAATAGCGACCGCTGGGGGGCTGGGTAGGCTTGGGAGGGGACAGACACTCTGTGCTTTAGTGACACGTACGGAGAATTAGACGCATCTTCCGCTGGTGTAACGAGAATCGTAACAAAACGAAAAACCCAAGCAAGTCAGGGAAGCTGGAGTCAGGGCCATTGAAGGCTTCAGCGCAGAAAGCTGTGGCCAGCTGGGAGCCCCGTCTGCCCCCAGGAGTCACCTGGAGAGCAGAGCCAAGGAGGCCGCAGGCTGCAGCATAGGCAAGGGACCTGCCTGGGGGGCCAAAAGGGTGTCTCCCGGAGCCTCTGATTCTGAACTTGCAATCACATCACAAGCAGCCAGGGTTGGGTTTCTTTTTACAGAGGCTCAGAGATGGTGAGTATGGGGCCTGAGGTCACACAGCAAACCAGTAGGTGGGGGTCAGGAAGGAAGAACAAACGGGAGGGCTGGGCATTCTGAGGTCCAAATATATGCAAACGTAAAATACATATTTACGTATAAATATTTAATAAGCATATAGAAAATACAGTCATGCCCCTGTGTCCAGCAGTCCTGTGTAGCTGAGGGTCCCTCGCCGCTCCTGGCTTCTGTTTCCCTGTTGTAAGACAGGTATGAGAACAGAGCCTGGGCAGGTTGTGTTAATGCAGGTAAGTGGACAGCACAGTGCTGTGTCACCTGAGGGCCCCAAACTCTGAGCCGAGCTGCAGAAAATGAGCGTGTTTATTAACAATCCCGCGGCCCAGATGCCCCAGGGGGCTTTGGAGAACCGGCTCTGTCTCCCCCTACCTGACCTCAGAGGAAGAAGGAGGATCGCAGGGACCAGCCAGAAGGGAGCCCCTAAGAAAGGAGGGGGGGCACCTGGGGCCCAGGCTCTTGCCCTGGTGTCTTTGAGTCCGTGGGGAGAGCGGGAGGGAAAACGGTAGGATTCTACACCTTACGATGCTTTGAGATACTGTCTGCATCAAGGGGGATTAAATACTGCAGGTTTCAACGAGCCGCACGGAACACACAACCTCGTGCCATAAATAAAGACAGATTTGCCACGGTGATGCCTTCACTGAACAAAGTCCCCCCAATGCACCTCTTTTGTAGTTATTCCCAAATCTGGTGAAGGGTGAGCCCCTCCCCGGCCCCCTGACTCTGTCATCTCCCCCACGAAGGGAGTGGAGGCCAGGGAGCCGGGAGGGCTGGGCCGGGGCGTGGGGGCCGCACTGTCTGGGGAGCTGGACGGGGTCTCGCGGTGGTTCATTATGGCTGAGATCACACCGAAAAATCAATTTTTAATTGAATGTATTCTTTGAACCGGCCCTGTTGCCCATGGCTGAACACTGATGGGATTTCTATTCGAAGGTGCCCCTTCGCTGTGGATGCCCCTTCCCCACCCTGCTGACCACAGCAGGGCTGACCAGGCCAGGGGATCGCCCCTCACTGGGGCCGTAACCTCACTGCGGTGGGCTTCTGAGGGTAAGGTGGCCTCGAGCGGGTGGGGAGGGGGCTGGCGGAGAGCCTGCTTCTCCACGCACACTGGCCCGAGGTGGGGGGTGACTCACGCCTGGGGCTCTCACGAAGTGGGGGCGGGGGTGTCGGGGTCTGGGCTCTCTGGGGGGAGGGGCAGGCCTGAGGATGGGAGACGAGAGGGTCCCAGGGAGGGCTGCCCCCTCCCCGGCACCCCTGCACCGGGCCCTTCCTGATGTTTCACGGAGTCCAGTCCCGGGGACAACACGACACAGGAGGGGGGACACGGGACAGGGAGGTGGGGCATGGGGCACGACCTGGAGCGAAGGGGTCCAGTCCCCGTACTCTTCGCCCGCACACCTCCCACCGCCAGTGGGCGAAAGAGGACACAATGCCCCCAACTTTGTCTTCCGGCGGGGAAGGGGGCTCTGAGGTGCACTCGGGGCCCCTGGGGCGGGGTCGCTCCCCCTGCGCCATGGAGAGACCCACATCCGCGAGAAGGGACCCTCACCTGACCTGCGCTGGGCTTACCCTGCTCTCTGTGCACGCTGGCCTCTGCCCTGCACAGGCTGCCTAGAGCTCACCCCGGCCTGTGGGCGCAGCATCTGGGTCACCCGGGACTCTGGCCTTTAACTGTGCTGTCCTGGGGGGGGGGTGTCCTACGAACTGAGTCTCAGGTGCCTCTTTTGTCCTTCTCCCAGTGACCGGTGTTCTTCTCCACTTCCTAGCCACTGCTGGGTGGCTCGGCCGCAGCCTGGGGTCTCCTCTCGGGCACGTTGCCACCTTGACCTCACAGAGCTGGTCCCAGATGCAGGCCGGGCCTCAGCTGCCAGAGCCGGGGTCCTCTCGCACCAGGGACACCTCCGTCCCAGCTCAGCCTGGCGACCGGCTCACAGCCAGGCACGGGGGCTCCCCAGGGATGGGAAACGGGGGCGCTCACCCTCCGGCACAAGCCCCTGCTGGGAAGCCACGGCCAACTTTGAAAGGCAGTGGTCGCCCGAGCCCCTCCTGCGGGAAGTTCCCCATGCTTAGTGTCCGAGGACCCGACCCACGGCTCCTGTGCCCACTGCCAGGCACACAGCACAGGGCGCTCCCCAGGGTCCCGTGGGACTGTCCACCAACCCGGACGGACGGTCTGCCTGCACGCTGCCCCCATCCCTCCACCCAAGGACAGTCACGAGGGGAGGCTGGACCACCAGACACCTGGTGAGATTTGAGGCCTGGCTGGCCCACACCTGGGGAAGGAGAGCAGGCTGCCTGTGGCTCGTTCTGCTCACGACACCCCCTGTCGCTAAGTGACAGGGCCTGGCTGAGCCTGCTCCCTGGACAGAAAGAGCAGTCAGGGAGTGCTGAGTGTGCAGGAGGGCGCAGGCCCCTCTCCCTGTGCTTCTCGGCCAGGCCGGGCCCCCAAGCCTGGTCCATCAAATGGGCAGGGGAGCTGCTGTCTGCCCACCTCCGAGCTGTTACCGGGCTCTGAGGCAGGAGATGAGCCCATCTGGCACTCTGGGAAGCAGGTGGATCCGGAATAACCCCTCGGGGCTCTGAGCAGAGCATCGCTGAACACAGCCTGGAGCCCTGAGGGGCTACCTGTCCCAGTACAGTGGGGGAAACGCAGACGGCTGTGGGAAGCGGCTCAGAAACCCACAGCGTGCGTGGGGCGGGGGCACAGATCCCGTCTGCCAAGCCCCGAGCGTGGGCAGGGCCCCAGCACAGAAGCTTCCGTCTCACCCCTGAAGCTTCATCCGCCTCCGCTGGGGTCTTGCCGAGAATCTGATTCCGCGGCGTGGGGCAGCCCTGACCTTCTGCATTTCAGACAAGCTCCCAGCTGTCTGTGTGTGGACTGGGGGGGGGGGGGGGGGGCGGTTCTCAAACGTGGTTGGAGGTTTTTAAAAAAAATGCCAGTGCCTGCATCCCACCCCTGGAGGCTCTGGTGTCTCTGGTTTGGGGTGCAGCCCAGGCATAGGGTTTTGTTTTTTTTTTTTTTTTAATTTTTTTTTTCAACGTTTTTTATTTATTTTTGGGACAGAGAGAGACAGAGCATGAACGGGGGAGGGGCAGAGAGAGAGGGAGACACAGAATCGGAAACAGGCTCCAGGCTCCGAGCCATCAGCCCAGAGCCCGACGCGGGGCTCGAACTCACGGACCGCGAGATCGTGACCTGGCTGAAGTCGGACGCTTAACCGACTGCGCCACCCAGGCGCCCCCAGGCATAGGGGTTTTTAAGGCCACCCAGGGGATTCTCAGGTG
Source organism: Neofelis nebulosa (assembly GCF_028018385.1). Classification (NCBI taxonomy): domain Eukaryota; kingdom Metazoa; phylum Chordata; class Mammalia; order Carnivora; family Felidae; genus Neofelis; species Neofelis nebulosa. The sequence goes on along the minus strand of NC_080797.1, from coordinate 16,294,542 downwards.
CAACTGAGCTTGAGAAGCACTGGCTTGGACAACGACTGGCTGGAGGTGGCCTTGTGGGCACGGACTCCTCAGCCCCAGCCCCCAGCCGCCCTGCCTCCTGCAAGCAGGGCCCGGATACTTCCTCCTCGGGGCCCGCAGAGGCCTGCTCGGCACCGGCCCTCCATGGGGTGGTGGCCAGAGGTGCTCGGCCCCCACCTTCCCGTTTGTGTTGGGCCAGGTGTGGTTTGGGGACACCCGTCTAGGCCCCTGTCGCCTGGGCTTGCCCTCCTATCATGTTAGCTCGGGTCACCGCTGACATGTGGGGCTGAGTCATCCTCTGTGTGGAGGGGTGTCCTGGGCACTACAGGGGGTTGAGCAGCACCCTGGCCCCCAGCACCAGCCCCCGCTCCCCCCCACCCCAGATGCCAGCAGCATCCCCGAACCACAGAAATCTCAGCTCTCAAGGCGTCGACAGATGTCCCCTGTGGGCACAGTCGGCAGGCTATAAACAGCTGCTTTCACTTCGTGAAAGCAGGGACCACGGCCACAGGGGACCCCGTGCTGAAGCAGAGCAGTAAACCCAGTCTGGGGACACTCGGTGACTCGGCCCTCAATGGCACGGCTGGACTTAAACTCAGGATCCAGGGCCTGGCCCCCCATCAGCTTTAGGCTCTGGCCGAGCCCCCACTCTTCCCGTCCCAGAGTTGTCGTGCCTCAAAATCAGGCCCTTGGTAAGTGACCGCCTGCTTCCGGGCATAGCCCTTGGGTGCGCAGCTGTTTGCAGAGCAGACGGCCTGTCTCATGCCCAATGGGGGGACAGCAGAGGGGTCTCCTGACCCCTCCCCCACCGGCAGGCAATTGCGATCCTCAGGCCCACTCCCTGGCCGGGAGGGGGCGTCGATCCCAGCACCGACACGCGGCGTGGGCGGGTCTGCTCGCTGGATGACTGCTGGGGTGTGTGTGTGTGTGTGTGTGTGTGTGTGTGTGTGTGTGTGTGTGAGACAGCATCTGGCGCTGAGCCGGGGCACCTCAGCATGTGGATAGGGCCCAGTGCGGCTGCCGTCCCCAAGTCCCAGGCTCTCCTGGCGAAGGTCCCCAGGGGCAGTCCCGGCCCCTCCCTCAGCGGGGAGGGCTGGTTCTAAGGGTCATGCTGCTCGCCGAGGTCTGGTGTGTGAGAGCAGCCGTGCCGGGATGCAGTGGGCTCCTCCCCTCCCAGCTCTCTCTCCCCACATAGAAGGGGGCAGGCGGGCAGTGCCCCCAGCGCAGCGGGCAGACCCTGCTGCCAGTCGCGGGGCAGGGCGTGAGGCATCAGCGCCACCGTCCCCTCTGCTTTTAGTGAAGCGCAATCAACACGGCCCCTGCCTGGCTCCCAGACACACCCGGTGGCCTGAGCCTTTGCTTCTGATCTTTTACAGAGAAGACGAGCAAAGCCGAAAACCGGCATGTGAGCGGGAGGCCTCGCCCCCCACCCCGGTCACCCCGGTCACCCCAGGCCCGGCGCCCAGCGGTGGGCTCGCGCCTGCCGTCTGACTGTGGACATCGGTGCCAGCGCACATCCAACCTGAACCAAGAACCTGGACACGTCTCCACCCTCGGAGACAGGAAGGCCCACGTCAGCAGCAGCTGTGGTCACGCACGGCGGGGGCGGGGGGGGACACGGTGGGGGGTTGGCGGCAGTGGCGGCTGCGGGTTTCGTGGAAACAACCAGGCGCATTGGGATCTGGGGCCACAAGGGGGAGGGCAATGTGTGCGTGGCCTTTCAGAGAAACAAGGACCTCGGGTCGGTGCCGACTTCTGCAGATGCCTTGGGTGGATTCACAACCCTGTTTCGACCCACATCGGCCCGTGCAGCCCACTTCACAGGAGGGGAGGCCAAGGCGCACAGGCGACGAGCAACTTGCGAACATCAGGGCTGTGATCTGTAACCCAAGCGGGGAAGAGGCTGGCCCCCAACCTGGGGTCCTGGGGCTACTGGAGGGCGGTTGGCCCAGGATGGCGGGGCGTTCGGGGCCACGAGCCGGCCCCCTCCACCCCCGCCGTGAGCCGGCTGGGGGGGCCCCCCACCTGCTCCCCGTGCTCCCCGCCCAGGCTCCTGGCTGGGCAGCCTGTGACGAGGCGGCAGCTGGTCCTGAGCTCTGACAAGAGCCTTCAATCTGGCCCCTCTTCTCATGCTAATGATCGTCAACACGCAGCAGAGGCTGCGAACGGGAAGAAAATTACTTCCTGTAAAGGAATTGACTGATCCCCATCATTTCTCAAGGAATCACTGACCTGTGAATATTTCATTACCCAAAATGCCGCACCACCCATACCAAGCAGCCGTCGCTGCGGCTCGGGCGGGAGCCGGGCCGGGAACCGGGGTGGACACGGCTGTGCGTGAGCCTGCGGCCCAGGTGCCGGGCAGTGTCTGGGGTTCACACCTCCACCCACCCTGTCACCTGGATCTGCCTCCTCGCCCGGGACGCCGGGGCTCATCCTGGGCCGGGGGAGGGATGGGGGTCCAGGACGGGACGCCAGGGCGACGCGGCTGTTCTCGGCCCGGGAGCCGTGGCCGCCAAGGCTCCTCTCCCCACGTGTGCCTGGAGTTCCAGAAGTCCCAGCCGTGCCGCCCCGCAGATCTGGAGTCCGGTCGCAGATCTGGAGTCCGGTCTCCTGCCGGGGTCCCTGTGGAGCCTCACAACTGCACTGCCTCACTCAGAAGTTCCTTCCAGGTCTCAGGCTGGTCTGGGTCTGGACGTTTCTAGAAGCTAATGCTGTCCTGCTCTCTGTTGCTGTGGCCCGGGGGGATGGGAGCTGAGCTAACACCGCAGACCGGCAGATCCTACAGCGAAACTGCTCACCCAGAGGATGCTGAGACGAGGGTGGGGCCACCGGAGGGGAAGAAACATGTGCCACACGGCCCAGCAGTGGCTCACATCCTGCCTCTGCCCCTCGGCCGCTGGACCCCTTCTGGGGGCTGCCTCACTGCCTAGTCCCAAAACAAGGCTACCTGACAGGTGGCTGAGGGGGAAACGTAGTCACAGTCACTGACGTGAGCAAGGAGTCGGTGGCCAACCCGAAGCGATCATTAACGCAAGACTGTCCCGGGAGCTCAGACTCAGGGGTCTGAGCTGTCCCCAAAGGTGCTTCCGGCACCTTCCAAGGGTCTGCGCGGTTAAGTCTGAACTCTCTCCAGAGGACAGCAAAGGCTGAGACCCACCCTTCCTCCCCCGCCGTGGCACGGAATTGGCTCCATGGTGGGCGGAGGGAGACAGTCTGGGGTTTTCTCCAGGAATGTAAGAGGCCGGAACACAGTTCTTTCAAGAAACACTAATAATAAAACCCCCGTGCTGCCCTGGGCTTTGGGGGCATGAGGCTCAAATACCCAGCCTGTAGCCACCAACTGATGACAGGCCACCTTTAAGCTTACAGAGACCTTCCAGGGCCTTGAGGGTCCCGCGGCCCCGAGAGAGAGAGACTCCAGCCGGCTGCCAGGGAATGTGACGGCTTCGTTATTATTGCTGGAGTTACACTGGGGATGGTGTTTCCAAATTAGCGAACGCAGGGAAGGAGGTGGAAACATCCATCTGGGATTAGTAGAGCATGGGAGGCAGCTTCACGGCCCCTCCCTGGCTCGGTCCAGCTGTAGGGAGCCGGGATGCGGGGGGAGCTGGCGGGGAGGAGGGGGCAGGTGCAGGCTGGGCTCAGGTCTGGCCCAGCCCCCCACACCCTCTGGGCGGCTATGAGGAGGGCCCTCCCCGCACCTCACCTCACTTGCTCGGTGTGAAGACAGAGGGCCAGTCCTGGGGGAGGGAGGGGGCTGGATGGGCCAGGGCTTGGCTGCAGCAGGAGGGACTCAGGCTGGCTGCACGGAGCTGGAGGCAGCGAGGCGTGTGAGGCGCTGGGAAGTGTGACTTGGGGGCGTCGGTGGAAAATTCCTCCCACGGGACCACACGCACAGGCCTCCCTCCCCGCCAGCCGGGGCAGTGCCGATGCCCTCTGGGGTTGGCCTGAGTGCTTGCTGGAGGCTTCGCCCACCCCGATGCGCCCCCAACCCCGGGACACTGCGTGGGGTCGGGCTGCTCCCCGGGAGAGGCCAGCCCTGCAGGGCGAACGGGGTGGTGGCTCGGCCGCCATCCACCATCGGGCATCTCTGCAGGCCAGGAGCAAGGGGACAGAGGCGGGGAGCCAGCTCCTTCCTCTCTGGGAGAACAGGCATTGCAAATAGAACGTTCCTGCCTGTATTAGGGACTCCTGTTATGTGCCGGGGGAAGCAGGGGTACGGGGCATGTTGGCTTGGGGGCAAAGAGGGGCCCCCGGGAACTTGGTGGCCTCTGGGGGAGGGGTGGCCAGGACCAGTCCTTACGGTCAGGATAAGAGAGTCTGAGGTGCGGCAGAAGCAGTGGGTGGGGGCTGGCCTGCTGGCCAGAATTTGGAGCAACAGCCACAGCCTGGGGAGACCGAGGCACGGGGTCTGCAGAGGTTCCTGGCTGGAGCGTCCAGGGTGTCTCCGCTAGGGCAGGGCACTCACTCTGGTCAAGGGACACAACGGGGCTGCTGTGGCCCCTGCACATCTGGGCATCGAGGACACAGGCAGGCGGAGGTGGGGGCAGGGGCAGGGCCAGGGGCGGGGGGCGGGGTGAGGCGGGAGGGAGAAGCCCGGGAGGAGGGCTGCCGGAGACAGGGGGCAGGGGGCAGGCAGGAGAGGTGGGGCCTGGCTCTTTCAGTTTGGGGCACACGGTGTCAGCCCCCAAGTCACTCCATCTTCCCTCCTGTTCACCCGAGACAGGTTCCCCAGCCCAAACAGCAGCTCCTTGGGTGACTCAACAACACTCCTGTGCCACGTGCCCACTGCTCAGAACCGACAGGAGGCGGCTGATCCCCTTGGCCAGCCCACCCCCACCCCCGGGGCCACGATGGCACTTCTTCTCTGAGGTCTGGGGCCACCACCGAGTTTGGGACAGGTGGCCCCCCCTTGGGGCAGGGCCAAGCCTGACATTACAGGGACTGACCTCCTCTGTCCTCATTCCCCGACCGATCCCCCACTGCCCACATCGTCAGCCAGCCCCCACCTTCCAGAGCACAGATGAAGGCCGACAGGGGCAGGGGCACGGAGGATGGACGGACTCACAGCCAGCCGAGTGGATGCCGGGGGGGCCTCGGGCCCATTATCCTCCCTCTCGGAGCCTCAGTGTCCCCATCTGCACAGTGGGGAGAGTGAAGCCTTGCTCACTCCTCTCATGCCACTGCCCCAGGGAGGCCTGTCCCTGCAAAGTGCCTGGCCTCTGCCTGTCACACACAGAGCTGATGGGGAACCACTGCCACCCCACCGCTCTCCCAGGCTGGGCCACCTCTCGAGGCCACATTTGTCCGTCTGCTCAGCTGGGCACCTGAACACTCAGAACAATAAAGTCTTGACGGGGGGGAGGGGGTAGGCATCAATCATGCAGTCGCCTTGCACGAATCTGGACTTGACCTCATGCTGCCCATTTCCCCCCCCCCCCCCCCCACTAACACAGATGAGGAATCCGGGTGCAGGTGTGTGGACTGTGCCTGCCGGTGCCTGCCCCGGGCTGCTGCTCACCCTGCCCTGGGAGGGCTCGTGGGGGACACAGAGGGACAGGACATGCACTCTGGTGGCACAGGCGGTCAGGAGAGGCTGGTGGGCAGGGGTGGGGCTTGGAGTCCCAGAGAGCTTGGGGAAGGGGCTTCCTGGCAGAGAGCAGGGGCACCGGGAGGGGAAGGGGAAGGAGGAAGAGAGGAGCTGTGGGTGGGCTTTCACAGACCCCCGCTGGCTGCTCCCTCCTCCAGGGTGGGTAACACACAGAAATGGGGAAGCAGGAGGGGCAGGGAGGCTGGGAGGCCAGAGGACTCTGTTCTAACCCACTGGCCCCCAAATCTGGGGCAGCTTCCCCCAAACACCTGGGGGACTACGGCGGGTCTTGGCTGGGAGTCTGGCGGTGCCCAGAAGGTCAGGGGCGGCAGGCCATGGGCCCGTGGGGCCCCCAGACCCAGAGGGCTCTGCTCCTGTAGCATCCCCAGCCGTGCCCAGGCCCCGTGGGCTGCACAGACCCCTCCCAGACACCCCCAGCTCAGCCACACTGGAGCCGGGCGGTGGCGGACGTGGTTCGGCACATATAGAAGCTGCCTCCAGATATACCAAAGCACTGCACCAGCGGCCGGCCAGTGAGAAGGAGCCGGGGCGACAGCCACAGGGCTGGGGGGCCGGCCCCCGCCATGGTGGAGGGGCCGGGGCAGGGAGGCGCCTTCCAGCTGGGCCCGGGACCACCCCCAACGGGGGACGAGAGCGCCCCTTCTGTGTTTAACATCTGCAGGTGCACACGAGGCACGAGAGGTGAGGTATGCCGTGAGAGGGAGCTACCCCCCTCCCCCCCCAGATAAGCCCTGGGGAGGGGAGAGGCAGGGGGCACCCCGGGAGGACACGGAGCGGGGAAGGGAGGGGGAGGAAGTGTGCCAGGGCCCAGCGAGAGCGGCAAGCAGAGGTGAGGCAGGGGGGCTGTGGGAGGGGTGTGAAAACGGCATCTGGGTGATAAAGGGAGAGGGCGGAGCAGGGTGCCAGGCGATGCCGGGGGCTCAGCCGCACCGTCTCTGTGCAAGACGACGGATCCTGGCTTCCCAGGCTTGACCGCATTCGCCCATTTCTTACTTGGCGTCTACTGCCCACTACTATGCAACCCTGGGCGTGCTGAGGGATGTTCCCTTTTCCGGTGCTGTCGGGGGGTGCCTGTGGGTATCCAGGATCGGCAGCCCACCTGCCGGCTGTTCACTCCCAGAAGTGCAGGGAGGGGTATCTGCCCGCTGCGGGGGGGGGGGTCTCTCTCCCCCCCCCCCCCCCCCCCCGTCCCCGGTCCTGCCCTGCCCCACCCTGGTCCTAGTGCTGCCTCTGCCCTGCGTCCCTCCCACCATGCAGAACTGTGGACACCCCAGGTCCTGGAGCAGCCTGGGGGTGCCGTGTCGGGCACGGCGGGCTAGAGAAAGGCCACAAGCAGGACGCACCGACCGCCACCCTGTGTCCCAGCACTTTATTCCAGCCTAGATACGCCGAGGGTCGAGGGTATGGGCAGGGAGGCCAAAGACACGCGGCCTTCTAGAAGGCGCTGAAGGGAGCCTCTGGCCCAGCTGACAGAATTTCCAAGTTCTCCAGGCTGGGAAATTGTTGTCTCCATGAGAAGCCCATTTTGGAGCTGGTGGGGGTGGTCGTGGGTGTGAGCCCAGCGTGCTAGAAAATGCTCCCTGAGCGGGGCTGGGGGCTGCAGGATGACAGAAGAGGCTAAGGCTGACAGGCCCTTGGGAATCACTATGGGCCAGCGCTTGGCATTTAGTGGGGCCCAGGGAGGCAGAGGGGCTTGCCCAATGACACACAGCAAACGTCCCATCCGGCACTCTCTTGTTCCCTGACAATCTTTACTCGTTGCACCAACACAGACACGGGAAAGGAAAACAGAAAAGAATGACTGCAGTCCCAGAACCCTCCCCCCGGCTTCCCCCTCCTCCTCGGTCCCAGAACCCTCCCCCGGCACCCGGCTTCCCCCTCCTCCCTGGGGTTTGGCGACAGGCCTGTGTGTCTCTGCCCACTTGGGACTGTGGAAGTTGACTTCTGCACCTACTGTTGCAGCCCTGCCCTCTCCCACCTCACCCCTGCCCCTCAACGAGAACCCTCAGGCTGGGCCTCACCTTGGGCCGCCTGTCCTGTGCAGAACGATCAGCTTCACCCTCAGATGACAACTGCAGACCCCGAGTATCCCAGCTCGAGGGAGACGCGCCTGAGTCCCGTTCCCGCGGCAGCCGGGGAGTTGGGGGTAAAACAGAGAGCACGCTGGGCCGCGTCTCTCCACTCCCTAAAACCTGTTGATCTCACTTCTTATTTTCCTCTTTGAAAAAATGCACACACAGGCCCACAAGGCCCTGCTGCTCGTGCCCCTGCCTCCCTCTCCAACCCTGCCTTGCACACCAGGCTCCAGCCATTCTTTGGACACACCGAACTCCCTTTTGCCTCAGGGCCTCCACACACACCATTCCCTGTGCCTCTAATGTGGTTCCCCTTAGTCTCTCCACATCCAGCTTCTGTCGGTCTCTCAGCTTAAACACCACCCCTGAGATGTCCTTCACGTCCACCCTGCCTCAAGTGGGTCCCACTGTTACCCTCCGGCCCAGGACCCCGTTTTCACAGCACGGAGGCCAATCTGCAAGTATTTTCTTAGGTTCTCTGCCTTCTCTGTGCCGCAGGAGACCGCAGGCCCGCGACGGCAGGGACCGCGTGCATCTTGTTCTCTGATGCATCCCCTGTGCTATCACGTTGCTTGGCACACAGTAGGCACTCAATAACGAGTCGGTAATCAGATGGGTAGAGCGGAGAGTGGGGGAGGAAGTCTGGTGCCTGTATTAAGGGACTCAAACCTGGGCGAGGAGGTGGTCTAAGGCAGAGGTGACGGGAAAGGACACCACAGTGCCCAGAGCAGGTGCCTGGGGCCTCTTCAGAGTTGCCATGTGGCCGGGAGCCCGGGGTGAGGCCAGGTCGAAGTTGGTGGCACCTGTCCCACCAGCCCATCCTCGCTTTGGTGAGGGGAGGCTGTGGGCAGAGGAGTGGGGAGGGGGCAGGTGCGCACACACACACACACACACACACACACACACACACACACACTCATATACGGGGCGCCTCTCCCGCCCTCCCAGCCCAGAGGGTCCTATTCCTCGGCCCTGCGGGGCCCCTGGCGCAGCAGCCCGGACTCGGGAGTTGGCGGAACGGGAGGCGGAGGTGGCAGGCTCCCAGAGCGCCAGGCCGGGAGATGTGAAGCGGTAGCCTCCCCGCCATGGCCGCTGTGGGAAAAGCAGCCGGTGCTGGAGCACTGCGGAAAAGCAGCACACGGGGTGCCCTGCGGTTCCTGCCCCTCGCCCGGGGCTCTCCGCCTTGCTAAGATTCTCTTCCGGACGCCCAGCCCACAACGTGGGGGTGTGGCTGCTGCAGAGCGGCTCGGGACCCGGCCCCCGCCCCCAAGCCCCGGCGGCTCCCCCGGCGCCCACGGGACCCCCCTCAGCACCGTCCCTTCCCTCGGTCTCCGGCAAAGCAGCGGTTGGCACCGCTCGCTTTCGGGCAGGAGGCGGATGGGCAGGCAGGTCCAGGGCAGCAGGCTCCCGGCTCCATCAGACGGACACCTCGGAGCGAAGCCAGCATGAAATATTCATGCAGTAAATGGTGCAATTTTGTCTGCATTCAGCCAACTTCATGTATATTTCAGAGTATTATGAAATGATAATGTTGTACAACAGAGGCAGCAGGACCAGGAGGGCCAGAGCATGGGGGCAGGGAGATTCTCGGGGCAGGGAAGGAGTGCGGTGGGGAGGACGCTCCCGGACCCTGTCGCTCCGGAGCACGGGGATAAGGAAGCCAACTGTCTGGACATGGTGAGGAAGAGAATGGGCAGGGGACGCGCCAGCTCCCGCGTGGGGGGCGGAGGCATGGTCAGTGGGCTGTGGGAGCCCCGAGGGCTCCAGAACTTGGAAGGAGACAGCAGAGGCTCCCCAGGCACCCTCCTGTCCCGATGGCTCCCTGCCCGTGCCTCTCCCCTCTGAGCCACCGAGGGTTCGGGTTTCAGGCCAAGGCCCCGGTGCCGATTCAGCACTGGCCGCCTCCCGGGCACAGAGCAGCCGGCGCCTCTGGGGGATTTTGACCTGCTTCTGCCAAAGAGGCCCCAAATGCAGCCCCCCCCCGCTCCGGCCCCTCTGGGTCGGCATCAGTCAGGGGGCCTCCCGCATCTGGGTGGGATGCCAGCGTCAGGCCTTGGCCTCCTCTGGCCATGGGTCTGATTTGGCCGCTGTTCTGAGGACTGGCCCGCTCGGGACCGTGTGCAAGGTCCCGGGAGGGAGGGTATGCCTGGCTGGCTTTCTGGCTCTGAGACATATCCTGGGATCGGAGATGAGCTCCGGGCTGCAGAGATCATCCGGCGAAAGGAGAAAGTGTTCTCTGGCCTCTGACGCCCAGGTGTCTGTCTCTCGGGCCAGGGCTCAGGTTTTGGGGGCCCACCGTGGCTGCCCCGGGTTTCCATTCTTGTCCCACCCAGACCACTGACCCGGGTTTCTCCGGGCCCCATGCTGAGGAAGAGCCCCTGCTTGGGAGGCCCCCTGTTGCAAGGGATAGGGACCCCAGAGGTCTGGAGGCCCCATGTCCTGCCACGTGCAGGGAGGCCCTCTTCTGAGCTGACTGGCTTAGTGATGGGGTTTCCGTGGCCCTGTCCCCTGACACTTTTCTTTTTTTTTTTTTTTTTTTTTTTTTTTTTTTTTTTTACATTGTTTCTGCAAGGGAAGGATTAACTTATTTTATTTTCAACGTTTTTTATTTATTTTTGGGACAGAGAGAGACAGAGCATGAACGGGGGAGGGGCAGAGAGAGAGGGAGACGCAGAATCGGAGAATCGGAAACAGGCTGCAGGCTCCGAGCCATCAGCCCAGAACCTGACGCGGGGCTCGAACTCAGGACCGCGACATCGTGACCTGGCTGAAGTCGGACGCTTAACCGACTGCGCCACCCAGGCGCCCCTCCCCTGACACTTTTCTGCTTTTATAGCCGGGCAGGCCTAGGGTACCACACTCAGCTGGACCAGGGGTTGATAAACTATGGCCCGTGTGGCAAATCTGGCCCACTGCTTGTTTGTGTAAATAAACCTTTATTGGAACCCGGCCCCACCCACTCATTCACACACTCAGCGGCACGGCTATGAGCCGAAACGGGGCCGCGTGGCTTGTATGCCTGACCTACGTATGCACTGGTCCTTTCCAGGCTGGGTTTTCCGGCCCCTGAGCTAGCCAGCAGGACAGGGGTGCTCTGGGCCCCCTGGAGCCCTCTGGCTTGTGTGGATGGGAACCGGCCCTTCAGCAGGAGTCTGGGAGCACGGGGCACTTGGAGGGGAGCGGGGACTCTGTGCCCTTGGCCGGCGGCGTCTGCCTCCACTCTGGTCACCGGGTGAGAATGAATCTCATCCCTGGCGAACCACAGAGCCACAATGTCTCGTCTGCAGCCTCCGCCGGGCGTGGGCCAGGGAGGCGGGGGAGGGGCCGGAGGGTCACCCCGCTCTGCTCACAGACATCTCCCCTCGCCTCTCTCCATCTCGTCCCCAGTCTTGACGTGCTCTCCCACTCTCAGACCCCTCCCCCCATCCCCCCGTCGGTCTGTCTGTCTTCCTCACGCTCTGTCTCTGCTTCTGTCCTGGGCTGGCCTGGGGACCTGGGCACTGACCAGTATGCAGCTGGCCTTTGCGGCTTGGCAGTCACGGAGTCCTGGCCGAGAGCCTCTCTGCTGGCCCTTGGCCGACAGCCACCCCTCCCCTCTGCCACCAGGCCTGCCCCTTCTCCTTTCTGGGCTCCGAGAGGCCACCAAATGTCTGCTTGCTGTCCACACACCCATTCCGCAAACACTGACCACGGCGTTTCTCCTCGTTGCAGGCAGAGGCGCACCTGCGTCGGGACCCCTGGAGAGGACCCGCTGAAAACGCGGACGGCTGGTCCCACATGGGCCGATAAAGGAAAGTGAGCAGCTCGTGCCATTTAGGGGTGTCCCTGAGGGACCCGCGTGGTGAAGTCTGCAGATCTGATGGATGAGACTGGGCCAGGGTCAGGTCTCCCCGAGTCCCAAAGAGCTCAACACACAGGACCCCGGGTACGCCTGCTCCCTGACTGTAGGAAAACAGTGTGTGTGTGTGGGGGGGGTAGTGGGGGCCAGGGAGTCCCTTCCAGGCGGCTGTCACCTGTCCAGACCGTCCATCCCACCACCCCCTGGAGGCTGAGGGCAGCCGTGTTCTGTCCAGCTTGGCCCACTGTGGCCATGATGACCAAGGGAACCCCATCCCCTGGCCACCCAGACCTGGCTGGCTGTCACAGTTATTGCTGACTATGAACAATCCCATGATGGAGCCGTGGTTCAAGGGGGTGACTGAGCTGAATGGTGGTGCAAGATGGGGTTGGGCCGAATCATGCCCCCCCCCCCAATAAGCGTGTGTATTAAAAGCCCCAGCCCTCAGCACCTCAGAAAGTGGCTGTATTTGGAGAGAGGGTCGTTAAAGATGTAATTCGATTACATGGAGAGATAGGAATGGCCCTAAACCCACACGGCCCGTGTCCTTACAGGAAGAGGAGATGTGCACAGAGGGACGACCAGGGCGGGACACAGAGAGAAGACGGCCGCCTCCAAGCCCAGGGAGAGAGGCCTGAGAAGAAGCACCTGTGTCCACACCTGGATCTCGGATTTCCAGCCTCCAGGACCGAGACGGGAGACATGTCTGTCGTCTACACCGCCCCGTCTGGGGCCACAACCAGACCACCTCAGGCACGTGCCTGCTGCCCCGAGCTTTCCTCTACTGGGAAATGGGACAAGAACGTGCCTGCCAAAGCAGGGCTATGGGGAGGGCGGGGGAGTTAAAAGATGCCGAGAGCCTGGGGCTCTGTGTACGTGTTTGCTACGTGGTTACTGCACTGCTCCCCATTTCCAGGGCCAGGAGACCTCAGCACCTGGCCTGGCCCAAACAGCACCCCCCTAACAGGAAAAGGGGCGCAGGGCGCCACGGCCCAGGCTCAGGCTCTGCGCTGTTTTCTCCCAGGAGAGGGTGAAATGTAAACGAAGGCTCCTGTGGGCTTCCCTGGGGGACAGGGGTGTGCTTCCGGTAACGGCCTGGCCACAGGCACCGCCCCGCGGGATTATGCAGCTTAGGTGGCAAGGGGCCTGGCCCAGGCCACACAGGGGCTTCTCCTCAAGCATTCCTGACCTAGGGTCCCTGGGTGCTGCTCTGGTCCCCGGGGACAGGCACCCACGTGTCTAACTTCGGCAAGGGGCCACGGCGATGGTGGAAGGCTTCTCCATCCCGTGGACCATGGCTACGTGCCTGGTGAGTCTGCACATCCCCAGGGGGACACCCAGGGAGAGGGGACCGTAGGCAGACCCATGCAGGAGGCAGGTGTGGGGAGGGGGCGGTGGCTGGGGCTGCTGACAGTGCACGCAGGGCTGGGGTGAGGGGCTGGAAGAGCCTTTTCCCAAACACTGGCCAGAGTGACGGGGAGGGGCCCGGAGGGAAGAGTGTGAATAGGGATGCAGTTCAGGCCCCAGTTCCTCACTTTCTCCCATGTCTGGCCGACAGCTGACCCCCCTCTCAAGCTCGGCCCTGACCGTCAAAGGAAGGGATTTGCCCAGGAAGCAGAGGGCAGCCCCAGGGACAAGGAGCCGCCTGGCACTCAGCCCCATGCGTCCCCCTGGACAGGCCTGTGGGACAGGTGGGGGTCTCTCCTCGTCACTGCTGGGGGATCAGCCTACCCCCCCCCTCCGCCCCCAGCTGCCGTGGCTAACGATGCACTGGACTGAGTCCACGGGCAGAAAGGATCTTTGGGGGCAAAGGGAGCGTGGGGTTAAGTCCTGGAGACACTGCTTGAGCACCTGGCGTGCACTCAGTGCTCTCACAGCCAGGCGCCAGGGAGTGACAAGTGACCTCTCTGCTGAGGCCACACAGGAGCAAGGGGGGCGGGGGGGCGTCTCTGCGGCAGGTGGGCGGTGGGAGTCCGGGCACAGTGCTTGGGCGGCTCTGCTGGGCGGCCCTGGGTGGCGCCTGGATTGATGCTGAGTGCTGTGGGAACCGGGCCGGCTGACCTGGGCTGCCAGGGCGGTCCCTCCTCACCTACTCTGCAGGTGTGATGGCAATGACCCACCATCATTGACCCAGAACGAGGCTGGGCTCTGGAAACTGGCCGGCAGCCGCTCCCAAGCTTCCTCTGGCTCTCCCTTTAGTCTCAAAGCAAAATTCCTTCGGGAAAATAACAACCTTGTTTCAGCTGAACCCAGGGAACTGGCATCTAGGTCAGAGAGACCGGGCAGTCGGTGCATGCCGGACGCCGGTGTGGTGGCAGGAGCTGTGTGTCCCAGACAGAGAGGGTCCCAGGAGGAAAGTACCAGGACATGGCTCCTGGGACCCTCCCTGCCAGCCCCAGGCCCTTGGGCCGGGCCAGGCCAAGAGCAACACCTCTTCTAACACGGCCACGGACACGTCCCCCCGGTGTCCACTCTGTCTGCCGTGCTGGACATCTCCTGACCCTCAGCACACGCTCACAACGGGGCCAGCAGGGAGCCCGAGACTCCAGGATCACGTGCACGGGATGTGGTTCCAGCGCGATAGAAGAGAAGACCGGGCTGGGGGCAGTGCCGGCTGCTGGCAGGCTTCAGGCATGGGGGGAGGGGAGAGGGGAGGGGAAGGGGCAGCGGAGGACAGCGAGGCAGGGTGACCAGCTGCTCCGGAGTCATCTTGGCACAGAGGACCCGACCCCTTCCATTCACTGCAGGGCCCTGGGCAGAGCCCCGGGGACAGGGCTTCAGCTAGCTGTGGCTGAGACAAGGGAGACCTTAGCACGGACAGAGGGGGTCCAGCCCTGAGCACCCTGCCATTGGCATCGAGGCGAAGGGCCGTGTACCTGTGCGGCTGCACCCCAGATCTGCGGCTGACCCTCTATCGCTCGCCGGGCCTGGCACTCATTTGAATCTGAAAATACAGGGGCAGGGGCAGGGGCGGGGCGGGAGGGACACGGATCCAGGGGGCCGGCCTCGAGGGGTTCGGGCAGAGGTGCAGGAAACCCACCACGTGCAGGAGCCAGCAGCCCAGGCCTGCCGGTGCTGGTGGAAGTATCGGGAGGGTCTCCCTGGGCCCCGCCCCCGCCCCGCTCTCTGCCCCAGGAGTGTGGATATTGGGGGTGGGGCGATCATGGCCTGGGACATGCTTGGGGCACAGAGCTGAGCTGTGCTGTTCAAGGCAAAGACAGGGGCCTGGGGCACCGGGAGGGCGGGCTTCTCGCCTGGAGTTCTCTGTGGAACCAGAAAACGGGAGGCCAGCCAGCAGACGGGATGAGACGCTGCCTGCCCTCCAGGACCCCGGAGCCCACACTGCACAGCCTGGGGGCAACTCGTTCACACCCGACGGTGGTGGGAGACGGTCACGAGGGGTCACCGCCGCAGCCTCCCGGAAGAAGAACCGACCAGAACCACTGCATGACCACGAGGGGGTCCCCACTGCAGCACGGCCCCCACGACCTCCCTGGCCTGGAGGAGGAAGGCGGGCGGCCCGCAGGCTGACATTCTAGGCACTGCGCTTGAGCGAGAAGCGAGCGTCTGGCTCCGGCCCTGGGGAATTCTGCCCTGATCCGAGGCGAGCAGTTAAAGCCGCGGATTAGGGAAGGCGATACGGCTCCAGGCTCGGAGGAAAGAGCCACGCGGGGTGCTCTCCCGACGCCAGGCGAGGCGGGTGGCTCGGAGCCACAGCTGGCCCCGTGGACCCCAACTGCCCTGACACACCGGAGCGGCAGACCCGGGGCCACACGGGCACCCGACCTGGCGCAGAGTCTGAGCCTGCGGGCACAGAGGAGACACACAGGCCTCAGGCTGCAGGACAGGCCCTCGGGCTTTTCCGGGTGGGGTCCCGGCTGTCCCGGAAGGCCAAGGCCCCAGTTCTGACGTCTGGGCGAACCTGGGGTGAAGGGCTGTAAGCGGAGGCTGCTCTCCTTCCGGCTGGCCCCTCAGCCTGGAGCCAGGCCCCATGCCCCCTGTGCCACTGCTCTCAGCCAGAGAATGCTCGGAGAACACCGGGAGACTCGGCCCAGGCAGAAGAGTTGAGATTCACTCGTTCCTGTTCATCTTTTTATAAAGAACACATGTCGTGAGCCAGGAGAGAATTTAGAGCTAGACATACAGGCCCTCCTGAAGATAACCTGAAGCTATGGCAGGACAGAGAATACAGGCTGGCTCTCACGGGGACACCCAGCCTGGGACACTCAGGGAGGCTCCCTGGAGGAGGGGGCTCTGCTGGGGCCTTGAAGGATGTGCAGGAGTGAGCAGAGGAAGGGTCCAGACTGGGGCAAGGAGAAGCCACGTCACAGCAGCAAGACTTACGGGCGTTGGTGTTTTGGAGCCCAGAATGCAGGTTGAGGGTGAGGTGGGGGGGACACTGAGGACCCCAAGATGCTCCTTCGCTGTCAACAAACCCCACAGACCTAGAAAGAGGCCGGGCAAGGCCTTGCGGCTCTGGCACGTACCCCAGTCCTGTCTCATCTCTACAGACCAGCCTGCTCCAGGGCCTGACATGACGTTACCCCTCTGGGACATGAGAGGAGTCCTCCTACACCACGATATCCCTCTGGGGCACGCGGGGGTCAAAGGCCTTTCTCCCCAAAGCTTCAGCTTTGCTCCTACAGCTTCTGGTTCAGGCAGAATCCACCCCCCCCCCCGCCCCGGCCATGCCCTTCTGGTGCGCCCCCTCCCACCCGCGCACCCTCTGTGGGGACCAGGGCCTCCTGTGATGGGGGCGGTGGCCACAGCATGAAACCCACAGCCACGGAGCTGGCCCAGCCACCAGGATGGCAGGCCCCTCGGAGACGGAGAGGGGGGACCAGGCGGGTCAGGAAGTAGCCGCCAGCCCTCCTCCCCCACTGCCCCTGCTGCGGCAGAGGGAGGACAGAGCTTGGGCGCGCTCCCACCCCCTGTAACCCCGCGTCCCATTGGGCCAGCCGCACACTCCCAGCCTCACCTCGCCGAGCCTGGCATGATGGGGCATTAGCGTGGAATTGAATTTCCCCTTAATTACAACGGCCCACAGATACTGTTTAGTCTGTAATCGGGGAGTTAATGTGCTTTCCCCTCTTGCGAGGACGGGGCCGGCCGCGCACACGTGTTCTGTGTTCCTCCCGGAACCGACCGACAGAGGGGGGGGGCCCGTCCCTCCAGGTGCCGACACCGAACGCGCTCACCCGCCCCCCCCCCCCCCCCGGTGAGACCCAGCCCGCCTGTGGCCCAGGCGCACTGCACACAGGACATCTGTGTGGCCGTCACATGTCACATGTCACACATGCATGAACCACCCTAATAGGCAGACGGGAGCATCATTTTTCCTCTAATTACATATTCAGCACTTCTGAGAAAATGAGATTTTAGTAATTCAATTGGACTGAGGAGCAGGGCTATAATAAAATGAAATTTGTAACAATCGTGCAGTTAAATTAGTTAAATGGAGAGGAAGAGGCTGTGGGAAATTGACCCCTCGATCTCCTAAGGACTAATCAGACATTTGAACTAAGTTGTGCTAACAAAGCCCTGGGGTGTTGCAGGCGGAGGCCAGGGGTCGGCAGGGGGTGGAGGGGACAGACAGGCGGGCAGGCAGAGGGCCGCTGGCCAGGGCAGACGCATGGGGACAGCGCTGGAGGAAGGCGGGGAGCAGAGCACAGGGAGAACACAGGTGGCTGGGATGGAAAAGCCCCACGGCACACTTTCTGCATCTGGCGGTTCCCAAACTCCGGTGTGTCAGAGCACCCTGCCCACCACTCCGTGCCACCTGGAGCCGGGAGGAAGTTGCCGCGGGGACCAAGGTCGGTGCAGGAGAGCTTGCAGGGACACTCCTGAGCAAGTGCGGGCACAGCGGGGGCTGCCTGGGGGAGAGACAGTGACAGCTGGGGACTGAAACTGCTGGTCCCCATGCCACCTCCCACCCCCAAACAGAGAGGCTCCAGCTGTGGGAGAGAAAAGCAGCTTCCCCTCCTGTGCAGCCCACTCCTCCCACCGCACACCCGCCCTGCCCCTGGCCCAGCCGGCCCCTCCGTGGAGCCCATGCACCCCAGGGACAAGGCACTCCGTGAGCTGGCCCGGGAAACATGGAGCTGCAGGCTGGCCCTGAACTCTGCGGGCCAGGGGCCTTTCTAGGGGAGGGAGGCCACCTGGCTCAGCCCTCTCGGACCCTCGGTGCCCTGGGTGTCAACAGGAGGTGTCCGTGCCAAGTGCCGAGAAGCCCTGGATCCCAGAACAGGGATGCAAACTGTAGGCTGGGGCGCCTGTGGGAGGGGAGGGGCGTGGAGGGCCTGGAGGCATCCTGCACACCCCCTTTCTGACTCTGAGCCAGAACCTCTGTTTTCAGGGAGCTGTCATCCAGGAGAACATCCTTCTGGGAAGACCCAGCCAAGAGAACAAGTCCCTGGAAGCTGAGAGCCAGAGGGTGGGATTTGAAAGACAGGAAGGTGGCTCGCCCAGGCACCCGCAGGGCCCAAGTTCCCTCTCCACCTGTGCCCACATACTGTGGGCTCCAAGCTGCCCGGGTGGGGAGCCCCGGAGGAAGGCCCCCGTGGCCTGCCTGTGCCGGCCAGCTTCCTGCCTCTGGCTGGTGCAAAAGGCGTGCAGACAGGGTGCCTCGCTCTGTCGGGGCCCCTGCCAGGGACCAGCAGGTGCAGCACTGTCTCCCTGCGTGTGGCTTCTCTGTGCCCAGGTGCTTCGGGCGGCTCCTGGCCAGATGGTGTCCAGACAAGCCTGCTGCAGCCCACCCTGCCCAGGCCTGCTTGGGAGTCCAAAGTCTGCCCCTTATGCTGAGCCTGGCAAACGTGGGGCGGGGGGGCGGGGGGGCGCAAGGCAGGCGGCCGGCTCTGACGGGGGTGGGATGGGCCCCCTGCCCTGAGCAAGTTCTAGAGTGTCAGCAGAAGCAGCTTCCTGCTCCCCTCGGCTGGCAGGGCCCACCTTGGGGCCGTGACCCCGGCAGCTGGGACTGAGGCAGAGGGGAAATCAATGAAGAAGCCTGGAGGTGTTGGTGGTGGGAATTCTTCCCTGGCTGGTTCTGGAAAGAACGGCGGCAAGTCCCAGGCCCTCTGGGAGGCATGGGCTTTGCTGCGATCCTCAGGTTACCCACGGGCTCTCGGGGCTGCAGGTGTCGGGGGGGACGGGGGGCCCTGGGGCAGGATGCTGCAGCCACATCCAGGGGGTGTTGGGGAGACAGGACGGCTCACGGCATCAGGACTCCCCGAGCGTGGCCCCAGGCCCAACGCTTTCTGGGGTTATTCCATTAATTCTCCAATTCCCCTAGATGCAGGTGCTGGTCTGCAGGGAGAATCAGGAGGCCGTGGGGACTCTCTCAGGGGGAGGAGGACGTAGGTACCCTCCGCCTGGTCAGACCCCCTCCCCAGGGTGGGCAGCACTTTCCCCTTCAGTGTGGGGGCGAGGGTCTCCGTTCCCAGTGGCAGGAAGGAAGCTGCTTCGGAATAAACACCTTTGGGCGCATCTAGGAAGGGCCACCTTTGCCAATGACAGTGGCTTCGCTGGTGGCCTACAGGGCAGAGGACACAGCAAAGACAGCGGGTTCTCCGGGCTGTGGATGGGGCCCTGCTCTGAGCCTCACGTGGGTGGGGGGGTTTGGAGCAGCTGGGCTGGGGGGCAGGGGACCGTGCACGCCCCGAGTTCCCCCTGCGCCCGCGTCCCCCACAGGACCCCGCATCTTGCTCATCCCCCACTTCTGGCACCAGGAACAAAATGGGCACCATCTGCCAAGGAGAGACCCGGCCACACCCCGGTCTTCCCAGGGAAGAGGGAAGCGCCCAGGCCCCAGAGCAGACACAGCCAGACCGAGGCGGGAGGGGGGCCGCGGGGCAGAAGGGCTGTACCCCTGCCGTCCACCCCAACGCCCCGGGCTGGCTCCTCCCTGCCCCAGGCTGTCTCGAGCCATTCAAATATTTATCTTTGTTTCATTTTCCAAAAGGGGAACAAAGAGAAGGCAATGGAGAGAGGAGAAAAAATCCAAGTTTCTCATTTGAAAGTTAATTAGTCTAATTAGGTCTAATTAAGAGCCCCCAACACAATGCAGCTCGCAAATGAACTGCCAGCTCCTTATTTCCTCTGGTTCTCATTTCAGACGGAGCCGGGGAAGCCTGGAAGGGGGCTGGCACGGTGGGGTCCCCTCCCTCGGGGGGGGGGTGCAGACGGGGGGTGGCCGCACGGAGGCAGAGCTCGCAGGCGCGGATTCCTGCACAGAGGGCCTGGCCAGGCTGATGGGAGGGACTCACACACAGTTCCTCTTCCTGTCCTACGAGCCGGCTCCTTGGGCATCGGCCGGGGTGCTGTCTGACCCTGCTCTCTGGTTGGACTTCAGGCTTTATTTGCACCAGGGTCTGGATGCTCCCCTCTCCTGGGGTCTGTGGGTTTGCACACCTTAGGTGAGGTCAGACGGTCTCGAGGGGCTGAGTCCTAGTTTGGGGGCCTGGCGCCTGCCCCCCTGGCTGGGAGGGAACAATGACCCGCAGACCCTGGGTTTACAGAGTCCCAGGGACGTGCGTGAACACTGCAGGGTTCTGTACCGGGCACTGCCCACAGCCGTGATGGGGACCCAAGCGTGATGGGTGACCAATCTGGCTTTGCCTCGTCCCCTCCCATCCCCTTCCCCATCCCTCACGGGGCAGGAGCCGGGCAAGCCCGGACCCCTGAAAGGACACAGGAGACCCAGCTCCACGCATTACCCAGGCTTGGGCCCACATTTGTGCGTTTCTGGGGGCTCCCACCCAGCACAGCCCCGGGGAGGAGGGTGCCGGGCATCAGGCCCGCAGTGGGGGCAGCGCTCAGGACAGGGGGCTGGGGCAGGCGGCAGGGGAGCCCGCTACGAGGTGTCGACCGCCCAGGGCTCCCACGCAGGCTGCAGACCCAGCGAAGCAGCAGCGGAATGGCTGGAGGGGTTGATTTCTGAACCAAGATCAAAAGAATTAAGTAGGTTTAGCTGTGAGCGACAGGTGGCGGGGGGGGGGGGGGGGGGGGGGACCCTGAGCCACCCAGGGGGAGCTGATCTGGGCAAGGAGGTAGAGGGGCTTCAGGAGGGTCCTGAGCTAGGGCACAGCTTCGGGGACAGGGACGCTGGACACCCAGCACTGAGGTCCGGGGCGGGAGGCCCCGACGATGCGTTCCTGAGCACACGATGCGGCGGACGGAAGTGTCGGCGGTGTGGACCCCACCCACCCCGCCCGCCAGGGCTGCCCCCAAGCCAGGTGTGGCGGGAGAATCAAAACAAAGGAAGCCAGCAAAGAACTTCTCAGGTGATGACTTCTGTCCTTTGGCAGCGATGGTCGTACAGCCACACGTTTATTAAAAGTCACCCACCACACACCCTACGGTGGGCGAAGGTCACGGCAGGCAAGTTAGACTCAAAACCACCAAGGGGCAGAAACCTGGAGTCCCTGCTCTCCGGGAGAAATGCCCTCAAACAAGTGACCGCGTGGAAACCAGGGGGAGCGGGGGGGGGGGGGGGGGGGGAGGGGCTCTGCAGGAGGTGCCTCAGGGTCAGCTCCGTCTCCCTAAGACGGGCACGCCACCCCCACCTTGGTCTCTCCGTGCCTCAGGTTTTCTTTTCTGTAAAATGGGCTGATGGCCTCTGGGCTGGGCTGCTGGGAAAACTCAAGGAAGAGCATGCCGGGCCAGGTACGAGGCCGAGGACATCCTCCCCCCACCTGCTCCGCGGGGTCTGCGACAGGCCCTCTCTCTCAGGCACGAGGCTGAAGACCTCGCCTGCCCTCTGGGGTCACACCTGCCCTCCGGGGTCTCCATCAGGCCCCCTCTGCGGCGGCGCTGATCTGGAGGGGTGTGAACGTCCCAGCACCGCACTGCGCATGCGGGTCTGAAAGTGATGCACGGCCCCCTTGCAGCCTCCCGTGGGACGCAGCCCTTTCTCGCCCATCGCAGGGGCCCTGAGCCCCACCTTACAGAAAGGGCACCCGGGCCCTAAGCCGCAGTCTCCCGACCTCCCAGCCACCCTTTGCTGGCATCCTCAGCCCTCACCCCAAGCCTGCAAACGGCCTGGGGCAGGGTCTGCCTGCGACCCCAGGGGGAGGGCCCCTTGGTGCACCTCAGTTTCCCTGGTGCACCTGTGCTACCTCCCGCCTGGATTTCTTGCTCCACATCTTCCCCGTCGGCCCCACCCAGGGTCCTGGCCAACCTGGAGCCAGAGGGCGGCCGGAGATGCCAGAGGGGCCTCGGGAAGCTGTCTCTCTTGGCTGCTGGATCCTCTTAGGGTCCATTCCAGTCCCCCCACTCCCAGGGGCAGCACAGAGCCTACAAGGTTCTAGCAATTTCCAACCCCCTCCAAGGAGGAGGGAGGGAGAAGACGCACAACTGGAGAGGGTGGGGGTCCCCGGCCGGCTGCGAGCCACAGGGCCAGGTGGGGGGTGGAGAGCGAGGGGCCGTGGTCAGTCCTGGATTTATGGGAGCTGGGTAACAGCAAAGCCGCCACGAGAGACTCCACCGCCCCGAAGTCTCTGGGCACACGGCCCACTGTGACATCCAGCCCCCAGGGCCCCGGCCGCTCTGTCCCCCAGCTCCTGGGGAGCCCTGGCGCCCCCGGGGCCCACTGGGAGGCTGCACAGGGTGAGGAGCAGGAGGTCAGGCCTCCCATGTACGCCTTCAATTCTGCAGGAAGATAATCACTGTCATCGACTTGTGAAGGGCACAATCGCACCGCATTTGCTCCAGCCCAGGTTTAAACTGTTAATTTGCTACACGGAAATATTTAAGATAAACTACACACTTAGTGACCTTGTTTTAGCGATTCCTATTCTGGACTGAGTATATCTGCAGCTTTAAAGAGGCCAGAGCATCCGCCATTCCCGGCCTGGGACTGGCCACTGGGGCTGCACCGGCCACTATCCCCCCACCGGATGTGACGGAAGGAGGCACAGACGGCCCACGGACCCATGAGGAAACTGAGGCCCGAGGCCCGGCCCGCCCAGGGAGGCCCGACTTTGGGACACTGAGGACTCTGCAGGAGGCTCTGGGCACTGGGACAGAGACGGTGGCCCGGCAGGGACGAAGGCCGCTTGCTGGCTCATCCTCCCCGCTCCCCCCCGTCCTAGCGCCTGCCCCGGGCCCTGCGTCACGCAGATCCACATACCAGCCCGCAGAGCCACTCGCTCTGCCCTCTCCCCAGTCCCCAGTCGTCAGCCATGCTGCGGCCGTGTCATATGGGCCGTCCCTGGAGACCACCACATCTCTCACACACACACACACACATGCTCTCGCCAGGCTGCCTGCTGGCCCCAGGACACCTCTGAAACGGCCGCCCGGGCCCCTGCCCCGCCTCTGCCAAGGGGCCCCTGCACGGTGCTGGGGCTGCGGGAGTCTGAGCGGCCGGCTGGCCCTTGGAGCTCAGAGACGGGAACACACGTCCCCTCTGGCCCAGGCGCTCGCTCGATGGGCATCCCCTGTCTGGGCGTCGTCAGAAGAAACCAGACGATTTCCCACGCACCCTAGGCAGGGCCAAGGCTCGGACCAAGATGCTAGAATACCAATAAGGAGACCGAATTGGGGAAGTTCAGGGGCCCCCTCCAAGCTCCCCCCTCCTCTTGCTCCCAAGCCCACGCACTCACCCATCCTGTGCAGGGCGCGTGGGTGAACCTCTCCCATGAGGCCCCTCTGGGGGCCAGCTGAGGGTGGCTCCTCGGGTCACACCGAGCCCAGGACCGAGAAACTGCTCCCCCCCAACACCGTGCAAGCCCTCGAGGGCAGGGCCCTACAGCTCCCCACTGCAGGCGCCCCCCCACCCCCCCGCTGCAGAGCCCAAGAGGCAGAGGGCCCCAGACGGTAGGGCTCTGTTAGTGTGCCATGTCCAGAGGAGGTAGGCCCAGAGAGAGCAGCCTGGGGGCTGCCCAGGGGCAAGGGGCAGGGCCAGGGCACCGGCTGCTTAATGCCTAGGGGACAGAAACGTTCCGGAGTCAGACACCGGCGATGGCTGCAGAGCCTCGTCAGCGTACGGAAACCAGGGGGCTGCGCACTTCGCACGGGTGTGTTTACGATACGGGTTCTATCTCATTAAAAAGAGACCACACGGTGAGATGGGAAAAACGGTGGGTGGTGGAGATGAGCCACGCTTGCTTGCCTCCAGAACATTCCTGCCCCCTGAGCTTTGGAACCCCTGCAAGGGGCTGGGAGGGCAGACCCCGCCCCAGCTTCGTCACCTCCCTGCTGCTGTGCACGGGCTCGGAGCAGGTGCCTGGCTGGCGGCACAGGGCAGGCCACTGGGTCCCCGAGGCCGCCAGAGGCAGGGTCTCAATCACGCAGGTTCCCTGAGTACCTTCCACGTGCCAGGCTCTATTCTAGGTGCCGGGGAACCGGCAGTGAACAAAACACACAGGAGTCCTTCCCCTCCTAGAGGCAGGCAGATCAACAGGTACAGCGTAAAACGGATCAGGTGTCCATAAAGGCTATGAACAAAACTACAGCAGGGGAAGGTGAGAGACAGAGGGGGGGGAGGGGGACGGACGGGTGTGGGGTGGCTTAGTGACAGTCAAGAAAGGTCTCACGAGAGACAGCCGCGTCTTGAAGAAAATGAGAGCATGTCAGGCGGGCGTCTGGGGACTGGCAGTCCTGGTGAGAGCCATGCGCCCTCCTGCCAGCTGGCCAGGTGCACCCCCAGCCTGGCTCAGGCTGCCCCTGGCTTGTCGGCCTGTTCTCCCCGCCCAGACCCCATGCCTGGAACCGCCCCGGCCCCTCATCTGTGAGGCCTCCCCAGGTGGCGCGGAGGTGAGCATTCTCTACTCGGGACCCTCTCTGCCCCTCCCTCAGATGCTCTGGGTCCCGTCACCTTCCGCCCAGGAGCCTGTCCTAGGAGGCCGCCTGCCGCCTGGCCCCCAGCCCCTGCCACGCCCTTCCCCGGCCAGGCGTCTGGCAGTGGCTGGGGACGCTTGGGGCTGCAGGGTGGGGCCGCCACCTCTCTGGAGCGAGGCGCTGGGTGGTCCCATCTACCTTGCAAATAAGCTCTGAAGCATGTCTGAGGGCAGGATTCGGGGGGCCGCCCGGGTTGCAGCCGGGCTCAGACCAGATGTCAAGGGAGAATGAGAGATGAAGGGTTAGTTAAGCTGCCAAAATCATACAGTTAGGCCTTCACATCTGTCCGGTGCACCCTCTCTGGTCCAGCTGAACGGGCTGGAAAGGAGGCCAGAAGAGGGGGCAGGGCCTGAGGGTCCTCCTCTGGGACGTGCAGCCCAGTCTGGAGCTTGCGGGGGTTGGGGGGTGGGGAGTCCGGGGCTGGCGGGGGAAGGCCTCTGTCCGCCAAGGAGCAAGGGCCCCGGGGCTGAGCGCACAAACTGGGGTCAGGGCCACGGCCACAGGAACGGCCCACCCAACCACGCATCAGCACCAACCTCAAGCCAGAAAAACCACCGATGCCACAGGGACCCTCCTTCTCCACAGTCCGGGGGACAGCACGGGGGACGTGCAACATCTTCCTCACCGAGCCCACCGTATCCCTGTCCCCACGGCCCACCCCTGGGTCAGGCCCCGTTATCTCTTGCCCTGGCTTGTAGCCTCCTTTTTCCGTCCCAGACTCACCTTCGTCGCCTGGAGATCCGATCATGTCGTGGCCCCGTGCTCGAGGCCTTTCACGGTTCCCGACTGCCTACTGAGAAAAGCCCAAGTTTCTCCGCGAAGACCCAAACACACCCCCACTGTCACTCTCTCCCTTGCGCTCCAGGTTCCAGGCAGTCGAGGAAGCTGGCCTGAACGTGCTCGCCCCTCTGTCTCTCTCCCTTTGAGACGGTCTAGATTCACCACTGATACCCGCGGCAGAGCCCGGCTGCTGTGAGCCGCCTCCCCAGATCGCCCGCTGGGACCGGCCTCCTTCCTTCCAGACCTGCGCTGCCCCCCACAGCAGCCACCGGCCACATGTGGCTGCTGGGCATCTGAAACGTGGCTGGTCCGATGTGCAACGTGCCGTGAGCAAAAAATACAGAGTGGACGTCGAAGATTTAGCGTGAAGAAAGAATGCCAAGTATCTCGGTCACATTTACGTCGGTTAGCTATTGCCACCAACGGATTCTGGACCGGGTGAAATCAACCAGATCCCTCAAGTGGATTTCATCTGTTTTTTGCAACTTTGGTAAACGCAGCTGCTGGAAACCTCGGCGCCCCGGGGTGGCTCCCATTGAACCTCCGCGGACAGTCCTGCTCCGGGTCAGGGGTTGGCAAACTTTTGCAGCGAATACTTGGCGCTTTGCGGGCCATATGGTCTGTGTTGCAACTGTTCTGCTCTGCGAAGGCGGCCGCAGACGGCACGTAAACAAATGAGCGTGGCCGTGTTCCAGCAGAACTTTTTTATAAAAACAGGCGGGGGGGGGGCGGTGTGTGTGTGTGTGGATCGGACTCAGTGGTTTCTCCTGTAGGTCGCTGGCTTCCAGACTTTTGAACAGGACCACTTAGTACGATGTACTTTTTTAAATTTTTAAAAAAATGTTTATTATTTCTGACAGAGAGAGAGGGACAGAGCATGAGCGGGGGAGGGGCAGAGAGAGAGGGAGACGCAGAGTCCGAAGATCCAGGCTCCAAGCTGTCAGCACAGAGCCCGATGCGGGGCTCGAACTCACGGACCTCGAGATCATGACCTGAGCCGAAGTCGGACGCTTAACCGACTGAGCCACCCAGGCGCCTGGTTTTTCAAAACATTTTTAACGTTTTTATTTGTTTTTGAGAGAGACAGAGACAGAGCGTGAGCGTCAGAGGGGCAGAGAGAGAGGGAGACACAGAATCTTAAGCAAGCTCCAGGCTATGAGCTGTCAGCACAGAGCCCGACATGGGGCTGGAACTCACAAACCGCAAGATCATGACCTGAGCTGAAGTCGGACGCTTAACCGACTGAGCCACCCAGGCGCCCCCGATGTATTTTTTTTTTTTTAAGGGGAGAAAGGGGGAGATTGATTCCAGTGGCTGGCCTTTTATTTTTTACCAAATAAGGACAACAAAGAGAGGGGGGGGGTGGAAACAGCAGGTCTGTCACTTAACTAAAACGGGCATTTTGTACACAAAAGCAGATTTATGCTTATGGGCAGAAAATCACACCATTTAGAGTTTTGCTTTTTCCACTCTGCCGTGGGCAGGTGGGGACTTTGTTAGGAACACAGAGTGTGTGTAGACGGGCACGAGCAGGCTGGAGGGCGCGATGGGACTCAGACCTGCGGTCACAGATCCCGAGGCCACCCTGTCCTCACGCCCTGAAACACGGCGAGTTCTAGAGCGGTGTGACCCCCCCAGGCCTCCTGTCCCATGCCGATTCTGACGGAGGAGGCTGCGTTTCTAGCTGGCTCCCTGCGCTGCTGGTCCAAAGACCAGGCTTTGCGCAGCGAGGCCGACCGAGCTCTGTGTTGTCCAGCGGCACTTTTTGCGACGATGGAAACGTTCCGGATCGGCGCAGTCCGTTAACCACGACCCCACACGAGCACCGAGCTATAGAGACGTGGCTAGTCCCAACAGGTATGTGATGTGCATGCACCAGACTTCAAAGACTTAGCGCAAAATGAAACACGCAAACCACCTCGTCAGTAACTTATTTCACACCGATCACACGTGGTGGTGATTTTCTGCGACATACAGGGTTAAGCAAAACGTATTACCGAAATTCATCTCATCTGCTGCTTCTCACTTCTAAGTGGCTACCGTAAACTATAGACTTTCCCACCAGCTGGCTCCATATTTGCAACGGACAGCATTGTTCTAGAGCCTCTGAGACATGTGAGTCACCCAGCCTCTGTTGAATTCCTCCGGTGACAGGGAACTCATCACTTCCAAAGACAACCAATGGGAAATTACAGTTAGAAACGTCCTTTGAGATTTTCCCTTATTATTTTTTTAATTTTTTGAAATTTACTTTTGAGAGAGAGAGAGGGAGGGGGAGAGAGAACAAGCCGGGGCGGGGCGGGGGGCAGAGAGAGGGAGACACAGAATCCGAAGCAGGCTCCAGGCTCTGAGCCATCAGCACAGAGCCCGATGCGGGGCTCGAGCTCACGAACTGTGAGGTCATAACCCGAGCCAAAGTCAGACGCCCAACCGACTAAGCCACTCAGGTGCCCCAGAGATTTTCCTTTAAAGCCACCGCCCCTTCCCACCCTCTGGTCCTGTCCTGGTCTGTCCTTCCTGATGTGCCCGCCTGCTGACCTTCCAGGACCGTCAGCCTCTCGAGATCCTGTTTGAGCCTGGAATGCCTTCTGCTCATTCTCCTGACCGATCGTCCATAAACACGCCTGGTTCGGCAGTGCCTTTCCCACCAAAAACGGAACAAATCCCCAGGCACAGGCTCTCCATTTCTAACCCCACCTCCCATGCCAGGCAGCCCTCTCTGGTGGCTGTGCTGCTTCACTGATGAGAAACTGAGGCTCAGGAGGACGGCAGGTTGGGCAGAGCAGAAATCAGACCTGGCCCTGGTGTTTACTCCAGGCTTTACCCCTGGCACTTCCCCGTGTGGCTGGCGATGGCAGTGAGTTCTCGCTTGGCTCCCCGTCTAGTGGGACACTAGAGGTCGTGGGACCTCCCTTCCTCATACACAGTCCGAGATTTGCACCCACCACATGCGGAAGCTGAACCGGAGGGAAGGGGTTGGCCTCAATGACGTCTTAGTGACTCCCCGACCCCAGATGCATCGCCAGGGTGATGCATTCGCTCAGGGGCTCATGAACTTGCGTGTTTCTTTGGCTTGCTTCCTTTCGGTTCACCTTAACAGCTTGCTCAAGTTCCTTTTAAATTCCCGACCTGCTCATCTCCACCAAGAGCAGCAGGAGAACAAAGGAAGCCACCGAGGAACGAGGAACGAGGGAGCAGGGCCCCTCTCCCAGGCAGGTGGCCCAGCGTGGAGGCAGAGGGACGAGGGGAACTTCCCTCCGGAACGCCCCCAAATGCTGGGTGGTAGGTTCCCCGCGGTGGGGCAGAGAAGGGGCGGTTTTCATCGTCACAGCGGCTTCCTTCTGCCTTCTCAACGCCTGCCTACGACCACACGCTCCCACGCACGCCGCACACGAGCACTGCGGTCTGATTCCTGCGCCCGCACGCCTGCCCGCCGGACACACTGAAGCCGCCTCCTCGGGGTGACTAAGAGGCTGGACAGCATGCCTGGGTTGGTGACGATGGGGCAGGTATGGACCGGGAGGGGGGCAAGAAGCGGGAGTCTCTGCAGCCCCCACAGCCCTCCGGAGGGGAAGGAAAGAGAAAGCAAAATCCCACCTTCGAGACACAGAAGCCTGGGCCTGGCAGGGAAGACGTCGGCTGGCCCCCTCTCTGCCCACCGGGGTGGACCCCGCACGTGCCCTCGTGGCCACGTTCGGGGGGACACGTGCTTGCCACTCTTAGAACTCATCTGTTGTGACTGAGTCGAGCCTGTGACCCCAGGGGGCACAGGACTGGGGGCGGGGGGCTTTGTTTCCAACTCTCCCCCCCAGGGCCCTACTGTAGCGCCTGGTACCAACAGCTGCCCCGTGGATAATTCGTGGACGCCCTGGGGGTGCCGCCCTCCCCCTCCTCTGCCGACTCTCTGAGCTGCTCAGGGGCCCAGAAGCTACAAAGACCTTGATGGCCCCTCGGAGCTCCTAACCTGGGGGAGGACAGGACTTGCTTCCACTGCCTCTCGAGGCTGCCGCAGGTGGGCTGGGCCCGGCTGGCCCCAGAGCCTCCCCAGGCCTCCCGTGAGCCCCCTGGCTGCAGCCCCAGCAGGCCTCCTTCCAGAACCGGGCTCGCTCTCCCCGGGCACCCAGACACCACGGACCACACCTGCCGCACCGGCGACACAGAAGCCCGCAGCCGGTGCGGCTCCAGGCTGCACAGCCCCTGATGGAACCACGTAGCGATCTGCCCGTGGGCCGGCAGGCTATGGCGGGGCCCGGAGGGGGTCATGCAGGCTGGCCAGGGTTCAGAAGACGGGAGGGGGTGAGAATCCCCTGGGGGAAGAAGACACGGGTGAAGGGGAGAAACAGGGAAAACAAATATGGGAAGGGAGAGGAAGTAGGCCGGGAAGGAAGAAGGGGGAGGCTCAGAAGCATGGAAAATTCTGGAAGCGAGAACGGACACGAAGGCGGATGACAAAGGCTGGAGGCCAGTCAGGAAGCACGGAGAGAGGGGCTAGGAGGACAGAGGCCGATGGCAGGCGGGGACAGCCATGTGCAGCCTCACGGGGACCCCAGAGGCCTGGGTCGGCTGGTCAAGCCCTGGCCTTGGGGAGTAAGGGAGCCCTGTCGGCAGCTGCCGCTTCTTGGCACCTGGGTTAGAATCAACCCCCTGGTCACAGAGGCCCTCGAGGGTCCCTTGATCCCACACCACCAGGAGCTTTGGACGCTGCCCACAGGCCCGCTGCCGGCTGAGTTAGGAGTCAAGGCCCGCAGGCCCCGTCCCGGGGCTGGCCTGAGGCGCTGCGGGCTCCTGCTGTCTCCCTGGAGCCCCACATTCCACTCTGAGCCACCTTCAGGTGACTGTCCCCAGGACCAGAGAGCATGTGGGCCTGGACCTCAGCCTCACCTCCTGCAAGGACGGCGGCCACATGTGATTCCCAAGCTCTATGGCTCAGCACCTGTCCGGCCGGTGTCGTGGGCACAGGCTCTGGGCCATGCCAGGGGAGGGGACAGGCCGCGGGCAGAGTCGGCCCTGCTGCAGTGTCCTTCCCTGCCCTCTGCTGACCTCCCAGCACGCCCGCTGCGGCCTGCTTAGCCCCGTGCCTCACCATGCTTGCTCCCCGGCCCTGCCAGCCAGACGGGCCGGGAAAGCCCACAAACTCGGGTCCTGGTGTGGGGCCGTCAGCACGTGGCTTCTCTGTACTCGATAAGGACCCGGAACCTCAGTACAGGGGGGACCCGCTCCTCAGACTCACTGGGGGTCCCCGAAGGCAGGGAGGATGATGGCCAAGCCAACCCTTCACTTCTGATTCCGGGAAACAGGGTACGTCATTTGAACCTCAGTCTCCCGCCGTAACTGTGAGAGACGGGCGCAGGCCTCCTTGATGGAATTGGAAAATCCCGCAAACGCTGTCCCGAGAAGGGTCGGCCACTCCCCACCTGCTTCCGGGACCACCCCCAGCCCTCCGGGCCCCGAGACACGAACGTCTGTCCACATCGCGACGCGCTGGCTTGCAAGATGCCCCACGCGCCCCCACCTCTGGGCAGAGGCGCCGCGCAGGGCAGTAGGGGGTCCGCGGCCGCTCTGCGCAGACTTCGTGCTCCGCTGGGTCTGAACGCCCAGCACCCGGCCTCTCCTCCGTGGAGCGCCTTCCACCTGTGCCCAGGGCTGGACCTGCCCGCCCGGCTCCTGTGCCCATCATCTGCCCAGCGCACAGAGCTCCCCACTCAACGCTCTTCGGAGAAACCCGCGTGCCCGCAGAGCAAGATGCAACGAGGCAGGCCACGTCCGCTCTCCCCAACCCAACGGGAACCTCCGGAACGCTGCTGGCGACAAGTCTGTGGGCAAGATGAGAGCTCAGGCCGTGTGAGGGCTCCCGTCGGGTCACTTCTGTCTTGCGCGTGGCCAGGAAGCGGTCAGAGGGCAGGACCTCCTCGGTCGTCGATACCCCCCCAGCCCGAGGCTTCTGGGGTCGAAGCCAGGCTCTGCTGGCCGGTGGCTTTATGAGTCAGCACGTCACCTGGCCTCTACGTGCCTCAGTTTCCCCAACTGTAAAACGCGCACGTACGCTCAGCAGACTCCACAACAAATGTGAGCCGCCAGAGGGAAAAGTGGGTAAGAAGCCACAGACGCCGCGACCAGGGGACAGCAACAGAGCAGACGTGGATCGCGTGCCTTGCCCAAGACGCGGACACGCTTCTGTTCGGTGCCTGCCCCTCCCGTTGGCCGGGGCGTACCCACGGGCACGTTCTGCCACCTGGAGCAAACGTGTCTCAGACGGGGGTTCCTGGAATCACACCAAGGCGATAGGCCAACTGCCCAGGGAACAGAGACAGCCGTCAGGTGTGCTCGGACGGTGTCAGAAGGGGCGTCCCCTTTGCTACGGTAATTAAACCTACTAAGAGTTCCTGCGTTAGCGGGTCCGCTTCCCCCCCCCCCCATTGATTATTAATAGAAGAGCTTCCTAATGAATCTCAAATAGACCCCAGGATTCCCTGACCACCCCCCCTCTAGAAGTCTTTGGGTTCCATACCCCGAGGGAACGCGTCTTGTCAACAACACCAAGACGCGGCCCGCCTCACGCTGGAAGCTGCGTGGAAACGCCACATCCTCCGCGGAAACTTCCGGTGATTGCCAGTGTTGTCGAGGGCACGCAAGGCCATCTGTGATTTCATCTTGATTAAGAACAGAAGGATGATGAGATCAACAGAGCTCCAAACGCGGCCCGCAGGAAGGCCCCAGTGCTCACGGTCTCCAGGGGCTGCTGTCCGTGGGACCGGCCAGCATCCTGCCGGCACGGCCCCTCCTCTCCGTCACCGGCGCTCCCTCCTACGAAACTTAAGGCGCCTGTATCTCTCCCCCAGAGCGAGTTCCCGGCTTTGCAATCGGATATGGTGATGAGATTCCTCTATAGGGCACTGCAGCTTAGTAAGAAGTAATTACCGTGACAAAATCCCATTTTGTGGCACAGGGGTTCCCCCTCCCCCCAATTCTTTACAACTTTCTTCTACTAGAGCCCAGACAAGGGCCTCACAGGGAGTGTTGCTAATGTTCTAGATTTCTAGACGAGCTCCTTCTTGCTCTGAAAGGTGACCGGTATTGACCTCACCCCTTGCCGGGCTGGCCGCAATGCACCACGGATGACAGCACCCCAGGATCCCTAGGTGGGGCCAGATGTAGGGGGACCAGGGCTCTGGGCCGCCCCGTGGGAAATCGAGGGCCCAGCGGCGGGCGGGGCAGGTGGGGACACAACCGCTGCCCGGGGCTGCTAGGCTAGGCTCTTAGCGAATGCCAGAGCCCAGCTGTAGCCGGGTTTCTCCCGGTGCTGGGGGGACCTGAAGTTTGTCCAGCGGACAGTCGGAACTCTGACAAATAAATATCAGCACCACTGAGATGCTGCGAGAAAGGATGCCCGGCAACGAGCATCTCTAATGAATTACAGAGTCACTGCATCCCAGAGGGGACGCGGCCCGTCCTCTGCACACTTGGGGTCCAGCCCGTGCAGCGGGAAGAGCTTGCCACGTTAACAGAGAACGGCATTCTGCTGGTTGAGGTTTTACGTTCTAATTTCAAGTTTGAAAGACGGTATGTTTCCAACGCTCGCCTGTTTAAATGCTGTATCTTAATGCGCCGCAAACCACGTCTCTTGTCTTGCTTGATTTCACGTATTTGCTCCTGCTCCTGTTATCAAACGTGCTGCCGAGACTGAACACACAGCCTACATGCGGCACCAAGGCTCACTCATGCAGACCTGCAACTCCTCGGTGGGGCTGCGGGGGAGGCAAGCTTGGATTCTGGACACCCGGCCAGGGGCCGCCCAGCCAGGGGCCGCCCCAGGCCCCCTCCTCACATGGCCTCCGCTTCCAGGGGACACAGGAGGCTCTGTCTCACTCCCAACGTGGTTTGGGACAAGCAGGGTCTCCAACTAAGCGTCATTTTTTGTCTTGCATTGGCCCTGGACCACCAGACCTGCGTGAGCTCCTATTAACGTGTGCCCCCAAAGACAGCCCGGAAACGGCTGCATTAAGATGTTCCCCGGCCCACGGAGACACACGGCCACCCGCTGCGGAAATGCCTCGTAGGCAACAGGGTACTTCGGAGCTTGGCCCCAGTGGGCACGCTCTGGCTTTCCCAGAAGCAATTCTGCTCATGGCTGACACCCACTCGGAATGGCTACGGCTCATCGGCATCTTCTTGCTTTCCCGCCGCCCCTACAGAAAGTTCCAAATGCCGTTAGGTGGGGACGCAGTCACCCAGCCCTGGAAGAATCAGAGTGCCTTCCTCACCGGTCCTGCTGGCACGTTCACCCCAACTACGAGCACACGTCTGACTCCATCAAGATGATGCCAACATCTGGCATTTTCCAGAGGCTGGCTGGTACTTCATCCCAACTCAACCCTCCCATTCAGCCTGGGAGGACAGGACGCTTTCTCCAAGGAAGATCCTGAGGTTCAGAGAGGGGACCTGACTTGCTTATTGACACAGCCAATAAGCCCTGGAATAGCCTCCAATCCTACTGTCTGCAGAGGGGGCTGGAGTCTCTTCTAGCAGTCCAGGGCATACGTTCCGGTGGCCAGGGAGGGTGCTACAGATGCTTGCTACCTGAGTGGTCTGCCCCGTGACTTCACCTGTGGGCTTGTTAGAAATGCAGATTCCTGGGCCCCACCCCAGAGATCCCCAAGCGATCGCTGTACTCATGGAAATTTGGGATGCCCTGGAAGGCTGACCTCCCGGGTCCACCCTGACTGCGTGCAACTCACGTGATGCTGGAGAATTTCGGGAGTCGGCCACGGCTCGGGCTTGGACACCTGCCTGCCTGGGGGCAGAGGGGTCCCCTCAGCAGTTTTTGTGGCTATTGAGCTGTGCCCAGGACTGCCCAGATGTCACAGGTGGTCCTATGGAGGGTGGGATCGAGGGCCAGGGTCTCTGGATCCCAGGCCGCTCCAGCTGCCCTTTGCTCCTCACCTTCAGGCAGTCCCCCGGCCCTTCCTCTGCAGTTGCCGACGTGTTCGGCGATCCCCACTGCGCGGATCCTAGTAAGGGGCTGACTTGAGTACCCAGCAGTCCAGGGGCTGACCGACCTGGCTCAGCTCTGAGGGCCCCGTCTCTGCCTGCTGTGTGCACGGCTCCTCCTGAGCCACCTGCCATGGTCCCTTCTTTCTTGGCTCTCTGGAGAGCCCAAGGGGCACAAAAAGACAAGAACCCACCATCCAAAGGCCCAGCTCCACCTGGAGCCTGACATCGTCTCCAAGAAACACACACTTCTGGGCTCCTCTCTTCAAATGATACATGGGAGAGACGGCGGGGGTCCGTGGTCGCTTCAGGCTATTAGGCCTGGCCTGACCCTGACCATCAGCATTGCCATGACACCGACTACCTTCTGCCTCCCACCTCCACACCCAGCCCAAGGTGCACACCTGGTCCTAAGGGAGCCCTCCCGCTGGGTTGTGCAGGCCCCAGGACAGCCAGCCCGAAGCTCTCCAGGCCTCACCGGGCTTCTCCCTTCAAGCCCCAGGCCTCTTCGAGCAGGCAGCCGCCCCCACCCCTGCAGGCCCAAGCAGAGGTTCAGGGTGCTACAGATAAAAAAGGCAGCCCCACAGTGCCAGGAGGAAGGACAGGCCCCGAGGTGTGGGCGGCCACGGTGGGTGAGGCAGGCTACTGCAGCCCCCAGTCGGCTCTGGCTGGGCTGGGACTGGGAACAGCAGCCCGGAGAGACCAAGGGGCCTGGGGGAGGCGAGGAAGGCCCCTCTCCGTCTCCAATGCAGGCCTGGGACCGCACCGATTCCGCATTGGGTGGGATCGCAGGACCCCCCGCCCCGGCACACCACGGCAGGCGGGCAGGCGGGCAGGCAGTAAGCTGATGCTCTGCGCTCACCTCCCCTGGAGCGTCCTGGGGGATTTTGGGGGCTCAGAGTCGCTCTGGCTTTCTGCCCCCCTCACCAGCCGGAGCTTCCTGCGCAGCCCAGCAGATTGTAAAAGTCTGGCCCCAGCCCCCTCCCCGGCCGGAGCTCCCGGGCCTCCCTCGCCGGCCCCACCAGGCGGGTGGCCCGTCTCCCCCGAGGCCCGCTCGCGCTCCCCGCTGCAGCAGAGCTCGGCGCCCCCGCCGTCGCCCCCGCCGTCGCCCCCGCCTCCGCGCGGCCCCCCGGCTTTCCCGACGCGGCCGGGGAGGGGGGGGGTCCCCCGTCCCCCGCGCCCCCCGCGGCCCGGCGCGAAGTTCCCCAAAGTGACCGCGGCGACGAGAACCCCCGCCCCCTCCCCTCCGGCTTCCCCCGAGACTCCGCCCGCCGCCCCCTCCCGCGCCTTCGGAAAAGTTGCGAGCGACGCCCCAAACTCCGGCCCCCCGCCCGGCGCCGCGCGCGCCCCGGGCGACCCCGCGCTCGGCCGCCGCTCCCCCCGCCGGGCCCCGGCGCCATGACGCGGGGAGCGCAGCGGGGCCCCGGCGGCGGCGCGGAGGCGGCCGAGCGCGGGGTGGGCGGCGGCGCGGGGCGCACGTGCGCCGGGCGGGGGGCCGCGCCGGGCCGGGGGCCGCTTACCTGTTGGAGGTAGAGGAAGGCGGGCGGGCAGGGCACGGAGTGCGGGAGCATGCTGCCGGAGTTGGACAGCAGGAGGCAGCCCGAGTTCGCCATGGAGCACAGCATGGGGCGGCAGGGGGGCGCCCGGCGGCCGGAGGCAGCTCTGCGCTCGCTGCGCGGCTCGCACCCTCCGCGCGTCCCTCGGTGTGTGCGCGCGCCCAGCCTCCCGGGCGCCCTCTCGGTCTCCTCCTCCTCTACCTCCTCCTCCTCCTCCTCCTCCTCCTCCTCCTCCTCCTCCTCCTCCTCCTCCTCCTTCTCCTCCTCCTCCTCCTCCTCCTCCTCCTCCTCGGCCCTCCCCTCCCCCGCGCGGCGCTCCTCAAGAGGGAGGCATGGACGGCGAGCGGCGCGCTACTGCCCGGTGCTCCCCTGCCCGGGCGGGGGTGCTGGGGAGAGCGCGCGCGAGAACACGGCCCGGTAGGCTGTGTGCGCGAGAGAAGGGGTGAGGGCAGCGGGGGAGCGGGCGCCCGTCACTTTGGAGCCACCGGAGCCCTGTCTGCAAAGAGTGGCGCGTGTGCGTGTGAGTGCGCGCGTGTGCGCGCGTGTGTAGCGGTGGGAGGGGGAGCCCCTGGCGTACTCCAACATCAAACAGAGCCCCGCACCGAGGGAAGAGAATCCGGAACGACGGCGCGACAGCTGATCCCACACTTAACCCCTCGCCCGCCGGCGCCCTCCCCCCCGGGCCCCTCCGCGGCCCTCCTCCTCCGCGAATCCGGCGGCCGCCCACTCTCCCCCCGCCCCCCCTCCCCCCCACCCCCCGCCGCGGGGTCGGGGTCTGGAATCTCCCTCCGGCGGCCTCGCTGTGTCCGCCGGCCGCTGCGGACAGGAGCGGCTCTGCGGCCCGACCGGAAGGCGCTTCGTCCTGCTTGGCGTTCAGAGAGGCGCCTCTCATAAGCGAGGCCGGCTCCGTGGCGGGGATGTCGGTGATGTAATGAGGGCATCTACGCAGAGGCTTCCGAGCGAGCGGGGGGAACGCTTCTCGGCTGCCCAGAGCTTGGAAACCCAGCTGGAGCCCCAGGGGGCTTCTCCCGCCCTCCCCTTGGCCCCCAGACCCCATTTACACCGTAGGCCTGCCACAGGCACATGGTCTCGTGGATATTTAATGGGGGGGGGAGGGGGGGCAAGGGGCACTGCTCACAACGCATCCTTCCCTCCCCATCCCCAAACCCACTGGACTTGGTGTGCGCGCACAATGCAGCGAGAGCACATGTACCCACCTCTGAACCCAGTCCCTGCCTGGCACGGGTCCTGATTGTC
This sequence comes from Neofelis nebulosa, assembly GCF_028018385.1. Lineage (NCBI taxonomy): Eukaryota > Metazoa > Chordata > Mammalia > Carnivora > Felidae > Neofelis > Neofelis nebulosa. The sequence goes on along the minus strand of NC_080797.1, from coordinate 16,257,579 downwards.
CCCTGCAGCATCCCTGTCACAGGTGTGTGTGTGTGTGTGCGCGTGCGCGCGCGTGTGCACATAAATCTGTAGTTCACCAGCCACACACCCCCCCCCCCCCCCCCGCGGGCCTGCCACACGTTTACACTGGACAGATGCCCCTGGCCAGGCTCAGTTAACCAGGACAAGCCACAGGTGAACCTGGCCGTGAGGGACCGTCTGCTGCTTGCCACCGTTCGAGGTGGAGACGGCAGGGAGATATACCTGACTAACCACCTGTCCCACTTACGCATGCTCCCCTGGGCAAGGGGAGAATCCCAAATATCCAGCACCAATTCTGGACTCACCTGTCTTACCCAAAGGCACCCGTGATTCCCTTTCACTTCTGAGAGCGAGCCCCTACTCTGGAGAGAGGAAGGGCCAGGACCACCCTGGGATGGGATGACCACCAGCCTGAGAAGCAAACGGAGGCCCCTTCGCACGCTCTGTGACTTCAGGGAAGTCGCTTGTCCTCTCTGGGCTTGCATTTCCGCACCTGCCCTAGAGGTTGGGTGGATGATGTCCGAGGACACGTCTTAGGGTGCTCACTGCAGGACGTGTCCATGAGGGTCACTTAGGAGGAAGCAGGGAGGAGGGGACAAGGATGGGCTGAGGAGGGGCTCCCTCCAGGCACTGTCTGGAGCAAGCTCGGCTTGAACAAGGCAGGCAGATGTGTGCCCCTTGGACACCTCATGTCTCAAAGCAGCCTGCACAGTCCCTTCCTTAGAAGGAAAGGGGTACAGTGTCTGGAAGGCAGGCGGATAGCAGAAGGGGCAGAGAGGAAGGGACTGCCGTGGGGAGAGCCGGCCCCCGCCAAGCAGTTGCGCTTGCCTGACCCTTTTCCGGAGTCCTACTCCGTGATCCTCCCACGGGTGGGGTTCGCAGGCGTGGCTGTGGACTTGCAGAGGTAGCCCCCTGCCTTTGGGCTGGATGGTTATTGGCTCGTCTCCCGGACGAGGCTCCCCAACGGCCTGAGACAGTGGCGGGGTGGCCGGCGCTGAGGTCTTTGGCATCTGAGGGAGGGGACCTGGCCGGGTATAGCATTTACGAGGGGACAACTTGTAGAGGGCTGTCCTGTGGAGGCTGGCACCCCAGAGTGGCCCTGGCTGCAAGAGCAGGGGCGGCCCTGCGGGCCTCTTGCCTCCCAAGTCCTGCTGTCCTGCCCTCCTGTTTCAGGAGACTCCCCTCTCTCCTGTTGTCGCCTCCCAAGCGGCTCGTTCCCTGGAGGACATTCAGGAATCTGGGGCATCTGTGTGGCATTCACCCCCCAGCCCTGGGCTCCTCGTCCACTCTCCATGGGAATCATTCACTCGTTCATTTGCCTTTGTTACCAAGCATCTACTGAGATCGAGGCTTTCTCCCTCCCCATAGAGGATTTGAGAGTGTGTCCTAATCATTGCCCAACACATAGGAGGCACCGTTTGTGGGCTGCCTCTCCTGCTTTTCCTTATCGAGAACCCACTATGTGCAGACAGGCATTGCGCCAGGTGCTGGAGCTACAGAACCAAGATTCTCTGCCCAGGAGTGAGTGTACCGTCTGGTGGGGAAAGCAAGCCAAGACCACAGCTTATTGGGCTTAAGACCTGTGACAGCCCAGGATAGTGGGAGCTCAGGTCTGGGGTGAGCTTAGACTTGGGGTTGGGTCAGGGAAGTTTTACCTAGAGGGACCCCTGAGCTCAGTGGTTGGCCCCACGAATGCCCGCCGTGGCGCCGGGATGGTTTTGGGCACTCTTGCACCTGGTCATCTGCGGGGCCTTTCAGCCCAGCCACCTGGCTTCAAGCCTCACCTCCAGAGAGTGTCAGGCCCCGGGAGCATGTCTGGACACCTGCCTCCATCAGCCAGCTAATCACACCCGGGCTCCAGGGAGACCGAGAACAGCAAAACAGAATCTTAAAAACCTCCAGAAGAAGGATTCGAACAATGTTGTGTGTCTGGCTTATTTCTCAGGACAGGGGGCTGGTGTGCCCACCACCTCTTGAGCTGTGCCGTGGGCTTGTGGCTTCCACTTTGAGCCAGTTATTAGCTAACAAACTGAGACAGGCCTCTGTCCACTGGGCAGAGGGGGCGTTGTCTTTGTGGGGGGCGGTCAGGCCGCTGAATATTTAGCCCATCTGGTCTCCCCCTCAAGAGTTGAGGGTTAGGAAAACAGGAAATTTGCTGGCTGGGTCACAGCATCGCCCCAATGCCTGGAATGGCACCTGGCAGGGATGAGTGCCGTTGTCCCTGCCCTGTCACCCCCACCTCAAGGCTTATCCTGATGCTGAGTGGGCCACGGTGGCCAGAGGGGCTTGGAAACACAGGCCCTGAGAAGACTGGGCGAAGCTGTTACAAGAAACCAGAGCCCCTGGGGTTGGCGAGACCATGTTTTCTCCACAGGCTAGGGGAGAAAGGAGGAGAGTGGCCTGTGCTCCTCCAGCAGTGCTCCTGGGAGCACCCCAGTGGCACAGAACACATCTATGGTGACTCTGAGTCTGAGTCTGTGCCATCCCGACGGTCAGGAACCCTGCCCTCCTCCGGGGCCTAGACAGTGACGTGCAACACTGTTCAGTTGGACTGAACTCCTCCCAGCCTTCCAGAGCCCCCAGTGCCTCCTGAGTGGTGGGTTGGCGAGGCCCGGGGCCCCGGGGCTCTGCTACCCCTGCTTCTGGGGTGAAGGGAGGCTGCGCGCTGGGAAAGGCTGTCAATCCAGTGCTAATATTCACTACTTTAAAAAAAAAGCCAAGGAAAAAAATATCCCATTCGCCCTGAATCTGAGAAAGCCCTTGTTAGGGAGGCAGGAACTGAACTGTAATTATTTCTGCGCTCCTGGGCACCACTATAAATATCAGGCAAGGAGGCACCTCAAAAGGTCCGGATGGTTCCAAGGCTTTGGAGATCTCCTGGCTCCTTCCTGCCCCACCCCCCACCCCGTGTCACCTTCCCTGGAGGAAGCCCTCCTGTCTTTCCCGCACTTTCTGGGAGACCCAGGCCCACATAGCCTTGCTAACACCCTCAGTCTCTTTGGTGTGCACCTCTGTGACATGGGGACTTGGGAGTCTCCCTGGGGAAGGGTACGCCAAAAAAGAATTCGAGATGGCCCGTGTTTCTAACAAAAGGTGGGCACGACTCTGTGGTCAAATGATCTGGTGCAGTGCTGCCCATGACGCTTGTCCCATCCTTTGGAAATTCCCAGGGCCATCCGTCAGGCATGTCCCAGCAGGAAACGAGAAGTCCCACAATCCCTTTAAGGGAGGTTGGGTAGGGGGCTGCGTTACTATGGGCCTGCCCCTCTCTCCCCTTCTGAGTGCCCAGGCTGGCGTCCTCGGCCGTCACCTATGCCGGGAGGACAGCCTGGAGCTTGGCAAAGGCGTGCCAGGACAAGGGGTGAGCTCACCGTCTCCGGTTGCAGCGGGGCCATAATCGACAGAGACAGCGTGCTCCGTGCTCTAGCAGAGCCAGATCTCCCTGCCCCAACTTCGGGGTATTTGGCACAGGCTTGGGCATGAGCACTGGAGGTGGGGGCGAGGAGGCGGGAGCAGCAGAATCGTACGTGGCGTCTCCCCGGTAGGGTGGGCTCTGGTGGGCATGGCTCAGGGAGCGTTGTGGGTGCGAGGGAGGGTGGGGTGACCCAAGAAGCCTCTTCCATGGGAACCAACCAGCTGAGCGCTCTTCCAGGGGGATCACACCCCAATTCCAAGGCTGAGGGAACTGGACTGGAGTCAGGGGAAAGCCCCCGGCTGCTGGGGGCGCCTCCAACAGACACCACTGGGGAGATGTCAGGTTGAGGACAGGAGGCCCTTTGTCTTCAGGTAAAATGTGGGAAGCCCTCAGATCCCCAAAGGTGACGGCTTGCTTCCTTACTTTGGGATGGGGGGAGCATTTTCTGCCTCGTCCATGTGTCCAATTCACCCAGAAGAGCAGAAGAACTGCGGGGGGGTGGGGGGGTGGTCAGCCCCTGTGACTAAGGGGACTGCTCCTGGCCAGGTTGGGAGTGAGCTGCCCTGGCTGACGAGGCCACACTGGAGGTGTCCAGCAGAGGGCCCACTCACACCAGCCAGAGCCTCCCCTTTGCAGCCAGGCCTGCGAGCAGGGGTTGCTGGGGATGCTCCCCGCCCGTGGGCCCCTCCACACCCCTGAGCCACGGAGCATTCGGCAATGCAGAGGGGAAGCCAGGCCAGGCCCGCTCCGGGCTGCCAGGGCCAGCACCCACCTTCCAGCCCAGCAGCACCCCCTTCACACCCACTGGTGCTGTCCCCCCTGGTCCCAGCAGACTGCAGCGAGAGTAGAAACCGGCGTGCAAAGGAAGTTTATTTATCTGTTTAATTAAGAGGCGCTTGCCCATCGTCTCACTTACAACCCTGTCCCGGCAAAATTAAACAGAATAAATATAGGAAGACTGAAAGCAAAGGGCACACTCGAGATATACAGGCAAAGCCAGAAGTTGCACGGGGTTGCGGTTATAAGCACATCTTTCTTTGGCAAGTTCCCCTCCCCTCGGGGCCCGGGAGCCAGAGGAACGCGCTCAGAGAAGGGGCTGTGGGTGCCGTGCGGATCTGCTCTTTCCACTCAGGACTATTGCCAAGCTTTATTTATTTTGAATGAGCCCCCAGGACTTCTGCCTTCTCCTCTTCTGGAGCGGGGGAGAGAGCTCATCACAGAGCAACGAGAACATCTGAAAGCAGCCAGTGCTGTGAAGCTCTACCTTGGGGCTTGGTGGGTAAGAGGCCTCGGCAGCTGCAGCTCTGAGAAGCTCTTTGCAGGCTCCTGCTGCATCTGGGCCATGAGCTCCTGGCAAGGAGGCAGAACGGGCTGAGAGAGCTCGGGAGAAACAGACCTGTGCTCTATGGTGCCAGCTGTGGCCAAGCCACCATTCAGGGGATTGGCCCCAGAATCTCACACAAGCCGGAGGAGGAAGGGGAGCGGAATTTTTATTTCTGTCTCTGATAGAAAGCTTCAAGAACCTGAAATGTTTGCTTAAACATCCCAGGAACGAGAGTGTCCAAGGGGGAAAAATGGCGATTTGCTGTCATTATTGATTCCCAGCTATAACAATACCTCGCATTTGCTCAGTGCTTTCTTAACTTTTTCAACACCCCTTAACGTTGTCTCATTTCGCTGGATCCTCACAAGGTAGACAGGGAAGGTACGATAATGCCCATGTGGTCTACAGTGGCACTTCTAGGGTCACAGAGGTGGCCCAAGGTCACACAACTAGCTGGAGGCAGGGTTTGGGCTGGAAATGAAGCCTGCTGGCTTGCAGATTCTCAAGAACCTCTCGCCTCTTTCCTACAACTGTGCTTGGCTCACGTGATTCTGTGAGTGTCCCCATCATTAGCACTTGGCTCTCTCTCCTAACAGGATCAACCCCAAACCAAATCTGTTAATGTAATCGTCATTTGCAATAGCTTGGGCATTTACTAATCACACCACTGCTCAGGCTGCACAGCAATTATCTCAAATTTCCTCTTTCTCATTAGGCAGGAGGTCGCCAGAACTCAGTAGGGTTGCTGAACCCTATGATCAAGCCAAGGAGAGAAGCGGCTGTTGGACAGAGGCAGACCTTCCATGGGGTTCCTAGCTGATCTGCCACGAGACGCTTGGTTTCCTACATCCTCGTCCCGCGCTCTGAGCTTGGCCTGCCACGGGGAGTCTTCCCGTCCTACCTAAATCTGTGCATGTCTCCTTGGTGCCCTGTGCCAACGCCAAAAATGGTCACAGAGAAGAAAGAGTCCTGAGAGGCACGGGAAGTCTGCGTATTAGCTTGGAGGTGAAGATTCTAGCTCTTTACTGCCCACCAATGAAATGCCCTTGGATGGCTGGGTGCCCAGGACAGACATGACCAACAACAGCCAGGGCAGGGCTCGTGTTACAGGTTTATCACTGTCAGAGGTTGCGGGGCAAAGGAAACCCTACATAACTCACTGCTCCACGGAGCCCACCCAGGTAAAGCACTAAAATCACCCTCCGCACCCCAATGGCTGCCCTTCAGCACCAGGGACAGCTCCAGCCCCTTGCTCTCAGCTCACCCTCCTTTGCTGAAAAGGAAAAGAGGGCTCACGAGGTTAGGTCAATGGAGCCAGAAGGCAATTCAGAATCATACAGTCCAGTCCTCTGCCTTCTAGCTGGCAGTCACTGCAGCCTTCAGGGACAGGCGCTGTCTTTTCATTGGAAATTTTTTTCTTGAAGCACTCCACTGAGGGAGACCCTGACATCTCTCTGGGGAGTCCATTCAGATTTTTATCACCCGGACTGTCAAGAAATTCTGCCTTGTGTCTCCAACAAACCTTTCCGCTTTAATTTTATTCAAAGGCAAAAAGCCTTGAAGGAGGGCCAAGGGGGAGGTTGGACCAGCAGCCGAGGCCACTGTCCCCTACTCTAACTCCCAGGAGGGGCGGGGGGTCACCCACCAGAACTTGTAGAACAAGGCTGTGTGCTCCAGGGAAGGGGTCCCCAATGGCAGCACGGCACGCTTCAGGTGCTGAGAAGGGAGCACCGTGCACACGACGTGGGCGGCACTTTGGGAATCTCCCATGGCTGTGGCCAGCATGAATCTGTGTCAGGTTCAGTTAGGACTGAGCTGGGGAAACAAGGCATCGGGGGGCGCTAAGCAGACAGCCATGGGAAGGGGGTCAAGGTTTGTTCCTTCATCCACACCGGATGGGGCCGGGCTGCCGGGGAGAGAGGCGGCAAGGGCCCAGCCTTGTGTTTCCTGCCTCTTTATATAGACAGCAATGAAAATAGTTGGCCTTTTCACTTTGCCATCAGTTAAAGTAAATCTTACTCGACAAAGACACCATTGCCCCTTCCTCCAGCCTTGGGTGCAGAGAGGCCACAAAAGGACAGATGCAGTGAAGCCCTGTAAAGAGGGAGTGATGGCCACAGAGTCACCCAGGGCCCAAGGACTGTGAAAGTCAGGTCCTCCCAACTCTGAACGAGTCCGCAAGACCTAATCAAGCATCTGCCTGCAGCCCCAGCCCTAGCACTCAGCTAGTTAAAAAGCAACCTCAAGGCCTCAGAAAGCAGAATGTGAGGAGGCTGGCATTCCACTCTCCCTCTGCCCCCTTGTGCCCCTTAAAGCCAAAGCATCAGCTCATTAAAAGCTCATTAGGAGCCCAAGGCAGCAAAGGCCCAGAGAGGCAGTGCTGTCCTGGCCAAAGCGCATGGCCCAGGGGAGGCGGGTGCACTGTGTCAGGCGGCCAGTGCCAAGCTGCAGACAGGAGCTGAGGTGATGGAGCAGGGAGGTGGCTGGTGGTGGGAGGCGGGGAGGGTTTTCATGGAAGCCTCATGGGAGCTGACCATGTCCCAGGATGCACAGGGGTGAGGACAGGCCCGTCTGCCAGAAAGCAAAGGAACAGAGTCTTACCTACAGACTCTCTTCCCCACACGCCAGCATAAAAGAAGCCCAATCTGGGGTCCCTCCCCAGGCTTGGAGGGGAGTGAGCCCAGACAAGGAGGAGGGAAAAGCAGGCAGGACCCTAGCTAGTGTCAGCCGCGCCCGGCGGCTCTAAACACACCCGGAAAGTTGTATGAACTGTTGCCCACTGTGAGTACAATGTAGCAGAGAAAGGGGCAGTGCACGCTGTTTGTCTCATTAGGCTCCCTAAAGGTTGCCAACAGCAGGAGAAGCAGGACATCTCTGGTGGAGGTACGGGGGCCTCAGGTGTGAGGCTCTTCTGGGGCCCCCTCCCCTGCTGGCCCTCCCTGCTTCTGCTCCCTGCCACACCTGGGGGAAAAGCCCTCCTCATTCCTGATCTCCTCTGGCACTGGGGTCCAGCACCGTTTGGCATCTACACAACCTTCCAGTTCCAAGACACGAGGTTTCTGAGAATTCACTGGCAGGGAGGTTTGGGGAAAGCTGGCAGGCTGAGGGCCTGTGCTGTCTTAGCAGCTCCCAGGCTTTCCTCCCGCTGAGAGTTGCTGCATTAGGAGAGAGGGAGCCGTCTGTGCCTTTTCTTACTTCCCTAGGATGCTGTGACTTTTGATTCCTGCTTGATTAATATACAGCCAACAGAGACTGTATTTAAGGCAGCTTTAATTCTCTCAGGTCACCAAACTCGGGGGCAGCAAAGCCACAAGGAGCCAGCCCCGCAATAGATCAAACACTGGGACCTTCAAATCGCTCCGTGGCCCAATTTCTCATCGCTGCTGCCGCCTGATAACCCTCCCAGCCTGGAGCCAATATCCCCCTTCTCTAAGAGTGGGGACGGGGACTAGACTTGGCAGCTGGGAAGGAGAGCTGGAAGGGCTCTGCACTGGACCTGCAGACCAGGGACAACTCCAGCCAGACCAGGGCGTCCAGCACTGCCTACCTGCCTTCCTGAGCCAAGGTGCTGATGGCTGTAAATGACCTCACTGTTTCGCTGGAGGTGGCTGGTCGCTAGCCCCGCTGAGAGCACCTTTTACCAAAACATCCTGCCCAGCCAGTGAGACCCCCTTGAGACCCTGCACCTTCTCACGGGTGCAGTCTCTCTCTCTTTAGGCTGTCTCATGTTCTGACCACCTGAGCCTCCCCCCCCCCCCCCCCCCCCCCCCCACCACACACACACACTGCAAAGAGAGCCCGCTGCTCTTAGGACTACCTGATCTGTCTCCCTGCTAGTCCCTGGTCCCCGTGGCTTCTGCAGGGCCTTTCTGCAATTTCCTTCCTGGCTCAACCTCATCCCCTCCCAACTTGCCTCGTTAGCATCTCCTGAAAGGCAGGCTAATTTCTCTGCTTAGCACCTGGGTCTTCACTTGCTTGGTGGGGGGCGGCGGTGGGGTGGGGGGGCGGTTCCTCCAAAGCATCTTTCATAGACCTGGTCCGTGTTGCAATTCGGGGAGGCACCGTGGAGCAGTACAATGCGGGAAGATTACACTCGGAAGCCGGGCTTGTAAATTACCTCCCAGTGGGGGCAGGGAATGCGCCTGAGAACGAAGAAGCAGCCCGTGTGCAAAGCCATTCTCATTTAAGAGCAGGATCTTCCTGGATCAGACTCTGATCAATCCCCGCTGCCACCAACACGCCATATATTAGGAAAAAACGTTTGCATGTACGTAGGATTTTTCTCCAGACCTAGCCCCCACTGGATTTATTCCCCCCACTCTGCCTCTATCCACTTAAAAATATCGTCTATGGATTTTCAAATTATTGTTACGCTTTCTAAGAGAAGGATGCAGTGGTTAAAAATTAACAGCAAATTTATAGGAATTCTATATGGCAATTACAGAATTATAATGAAGTGGCTGCCACTTGGCCGAGTGTGGGTAATTGGAAATCCACGCTGGGAGACCAGAATCTTTACTGTATTGGAATTGTATTTGGGAGAGTAAATGCCGTGGAGAGGGTCAATGGAGGCTTGAGCTGGCTGGGTTCTTCTCTGGAGGACAAAATAGCTGCTTCACTGCCTGTTTGGAGGCAGTTTAAAAGGACAATCGCTCAAATTGGCACACAGGAAGGTGGCCAGACATCAGTGGGGGTAAGTAGGTGCTCTGGGCTGGAGAGCGCAGCCCTGATGCCTCCCAGCCTGGTTTGGAGAAGGCGGGAGAGAATACGAAGGAGAAGGAACCATCATCACCAGCAGAGCGAAAAGGATCATTGAGACAGAAGGCCGCGCTGGAAAAAAAAATCTGGTGTTCTTTCTGTCTGCTGGATCAATTCTCCTTGCAAAAAAAAAAAAAAAAAAAAAAAAAAAGAACCAAAAAACTGATAAGAGAAAAATCAGAGAGATCCCTTTCTCAGGAAGACACCAACTTTGTGCATATTCCAGACGGTGCACGCAACCTTCGTTCCTACACCTGCTGTGGCAGGAATGGACTTGAACTGCGTTCTCCTCTTGGTTTCTCTATAGGATCCCGGGCGCCAGATGGCCCAAGGGGGCTTCCAATAAGGAAAGCCTCGTTCTGAGAAAGGGAGTTCTGCCGGGAAGTTAGGTGCACATCACCTCACTGTCTAACGCCAGAGCCACCAGCTCCCCCCAGTGCAAAACACAAGCTGGATTCCAAAGGCTTTGTGCCACAAAACGAATGAAAACTGGTGCGGCTGGTTATGCACCGAAACAGGAATGTTTTCGATAGGTCGGGTTCCATCAAGTATATTGTTAACATGAATCGCACCGGTTTCTTGTCGCTTTTTAAACGTGGCTGCAGGAAGGTGAGACACGGACGCATGTGCCTGGGCAGCACGGGTCTCGAGCGGGGGCACCAGATCTTCAGTGCTGCGTCTGCCCTCTCTTCCTTGTCACCACCGCCTGTGACAGTGTCTGGCCCGCGGTGGGGCCAGTGAGCGGGGTCCCTTCTCGTGGCGGGGCCCGGGAAACACAAGTCGGTGCTGGCGGGAAGCACACGCTGACTGTTCCACCCCAAACGCAGAGGTCCAGCAGTGGGGTTTGCTCTGTTTAAGCCATCCGCTGGCTCCGTCCTGTTAAGCCATCCGCTGGCTCCGTCCTGCTGTCTGGGACTGGGTGGTTGTTACATTTTACCACAGCGGCTTCCCACGCCCAGAAGCCAACGGTGGCTTTCCTTCTTGGTCCCCCTCCTGCCCAGGACAGGACAAGGAAATGCACACCCCAGGCACTGCTCGGCTTTGGGGCTCAGCTCACGGCTGGCCCTTCTGCTTCCCGACCTGCACTGGGAGAAGGCGTCCCAGCAGCCAGCTCCCACACGGCTGGACCTGTCTGCATTCGGCTCCTGGGGGAGTGTATTGATTTTCTTCTCCAGCGTAGCATGAGGGGACTCGGAAATTCCATTCCAGTGATACTGGGCATGGCGATAATTATCGTCATCATCCTAGTGTTTTGGACAGATGGGTTCTCGGGCACCCAGAACATCCTCAGCTTCACTCCACACCCCGGCCCCCAGGAAGGCAGGGAGAAGGAGGTAGGAGGGCACATCTCATTCTCCCCACTTCACGGAATGGAGAAGAAATGGAGCCCTTCTCTTGAAACAGACGGGAGAGAGTATCCCAGGGTGGGGGGTGGAGCCCGAGACGTGGGGACTGAGTCACTGCCCCCTTCTCCCTCTGAGGAGCAGAAGCAGAGCTGAGCTTGTAGGAAAACTGAAACCCCATGTCTCCTGCCTCCTGCCACACACACACACACACACACACACACACACACACACAGCCTCAGTCCTTCTAGCACCCTCCACCAGTAGGAAGTGATGCACACTCGGGCTTGGGAGTCACCCCGACCTGGAGACAAGCCCACTTCTGCCCTGACCAGCCATGTGACTCAGAGCAAGTGGCCCAAAGGCTTGAGTTTTACTGACCTGCATCTATTAAAATGGGGCAGCCGTATCTCCCTCAAAGGTTGTGGACATTCAAAGACGTTCCGTATACACAGGAGCTGGCATGTGGTACATACTCAATAAATCATGCCGATTAATTCAACAAATATCTGTTGAGTGCCTCCAAAAGCCAGCCTTTGTTCTAGGTCCCTTCCCTCTGCAGTGGCCAGATGAATTTCCTCTCTCTCTACCTAGATGGACCGAACTTGCCCTGGTCATCTCCCAGGCCTTGGTACAGAAAGTACAGTTAACTCTCAATTATCTGTGCAAATGGAGTGGAACATTCCACTGATAATTCAGAAAGAGCAGAGAGTCCACAAATATTCTTATTTGAATTTGAAATGCATTCTGCTTACTTCTGCATTGGATTTACCTTCCTAATCACTGTTTGTTCTGGCTTATGCTCAAACTTGTTTGCATTCTCAGAACTCACGCTGGTTGGTGGTGAGGGGTGTGCCCGAGAAATGCGCTGGGGCCACCAGGTGGAGACCAGCCGCAGACCACCCCCTGGGGCCGCGGGGACCGACACCTGCTGGAAACGAAGCAATGGGTGTCAGGACTCCTTCTTGCTGTCTGCTCAGCCCAGGAGGACGATGGATGATACCTTGGTTTCTGCTTCAAGGCTTTAGCCCACGTGGGGGGTTGGGCAGGAGCGGGCAGCGTGGAGACATGGGGGCCACGCTGGGTCCCATGAGCTGCGTTTCTCTCCCACAGGAGCAGAAGCAGAGACGATACGTGTGCAGACTTGCAGCCCTCCCGTGGAGGGGTGACCACGTTTTGTTCTCGGTCTCTCTCTGGGCTTATCTCTCTGTCTCTCTCTCTTTCTGTCTTGGTGTGTGTCTCTCTTTCACTCCCCACGCCTTCCTCCAACGGTGCTATTTCGAGCACTCTTCTCCCCAGGGCAAACCAGGAAACAGATACCTTTTTCAACAGACGTATCTTCCAGGCAGCCGGGGCACGGGGACCCTCCTTTCCTCTAGAATCATGAGTCTTGGTGGCCAAAGGGGTTGTATCTAACTGGACACCCCTCCTCATGGCCATCCCATGTCTCTTTGTAAAGCAGGAAGGGAAGGAGAACACACAACGAAACTGTCTCTCTGCATCCTCTCTTCCCACACTTGTGCCCCAACAGAGAGATCTCCAGGCAGGGGGGTCGGGGCGGGTCTTGAACCTCCACGAGGCCACCAAGACCACGTGTATCTATGACTTGGCTGTGCGCTGCTGAGTTTCTCAGTATGCCGCATGATTTCAACATCTGGGGGCCTTGCTCTGTGACGGGAGAGTGTGGGGTGAGCTGTCACCCTGCAAGTGTCATGGGGGGCAGCCTTGGTCATTCTTGGCGCTGGACCAGACCAGAAGGCAAGCTCCCTGAGTGGCTGCCGCTTCTGGAGAGCTTCTGCCCTGTCCACGCCCTGTCTCCTCTCTGTCTCTCTCCCTCTCTCTCTGCCCCTCCCCTGCTCGCTCTCTTACGTCTCAAAATAAATAAATAAACTTAAGAAAAACAGAAAAGGAAATTAGTGGCTTCAGTCAAGCGCCAGCCGCTGTGGGGGACACTCCCTCCCCCGTAAACCAGTGGGAAGCAAGCCACGCCCCTCAGAGGGCTTCCCACCTGCTCTTGCCACTCCGTCGTCTCACTGGGACCCATCGCGCCAATAGCTCTCACTTCTTGTGCCCTCCCCCCAGCCAGGGTGGACATCAGAATCACAGCAGGAGTACCTGGGGGCCCCACCACACTGAGTTACAGACCTTTCCTCTCTAGAGAGGGAAATTAGCCCAGGTGAGAGTCAAGGAAGAGGTGAAGGCCAGACATTTGGAGTGTCTGAACCCAGCAGCAGACTTTGAGATGCCAGTGACCTCTGGGTGCGAACAGGTGAGTCAGAACAGCTTGGTTTAGTCCCTGTTCTGAAAGTAAGTAGATATTCTTAAGTCTCTAAAGCCTCAATTGAAATTAAATAAAAGTGAACCTGTAATTCTTCCATTGCACTACCACATTTCAAGTGCTCAGTGGTCACACGTGGCTAGTGGCTAGTGTATTGAATGCAAAGATCAAACATTTCCATGGCTGTCGAAAGTTCTATTGGACAATCCTACATAGCGTCCCTTCTCTGTCAAATGGGGAGAAGAGTACCCTATTGCCCAAGGCTCAGCGAGATGGCAAATGGCCAAAGCATTGTGTGCAAATCGTAAACAAAGCAGTCTCATGGTTTGTGCTCAAGCTGTCAGTCAGCTGGAAATGGAGAGAGGCACCGGAGGGCCCTTGGAGAGTGGCAAGCACGCAGGACAGGTGCTCTTGGCCATGGCCAATCCCAGTGGGTCAGAGGATGAGGTTCCAGCGGGAGACCTAAAGCCCCCTTATGGCGGTCGGCCATGTCACTAATGCTGCCCCCCAATCTGGGGGTAAATATAAGAAAAGGAGGAAACAAGCCCCCGAGATGGAGCCACAGTCGGGCATGGGACATAAACAGCAGGAGTTGCCTCAGCAGAAAGCCAAGAGGGGCAGAGGTGTACCCAGGAGGTGGCAGGGAGGGAGCAGAGCTCTGTGACTCCACACCATCTGGCTCTTGCTGTACGAGGGAGGGGGGCAGTGAGCTGGACCATGAGGTTTCACGGGGCACGTCCACAGGGAGTTGCTGAAGCCAAGAAAGCTTTGCTGGGCTGGCAAATACCCACACATCAACTCAACAACAAAAAAACCAAAAGGGAACTTTGCACAGAGAGCAAATTTTTGTTAGGGAAAGGGATAAACCCCCTTACCCCCAAAAAACTGACCTGGTGAATGGGTCCGAGCCCCCAAACCCCTGCCTTATGCAGAGACAAGCCGCAGAGGCCATGTGGGGGAGGCCAAGGCCAAAGAAACCCAAGCATCCTTAGGCATCTCTGGAAGTGGGCAGCTGGGCCAGCAGCCATGCCCTGAGTCCCTCAAGACGTGCCCATTCCAGCCCTCGGTTCTCCCTGAGGCTCCACTTCTCCTCTCTTCCCATCCTCTCCTAGTTTTATTTTCCTTTAAACATCACAAAATGAAGGCACAAAGTGCTACGTAAAACCAAAGTGCCATGCAAAACCATCTTGATCCAATTCAGCCGTGAGCAGAGCCACAGAGGAGCCCCTGACAAGTGTTGTCTTAACAAGGAGCCCTTCTTTCCACCCAGGAGTACACTCTCCTGCCTTCCCAGTTGGGATGCAGCTGCCCTTTTTGGCTCCAAAGTCAAGGGGCCGGGAGAGGGGGATGTGGGGAGGCGTATGGAGTGGGAGAAGTGGAAGAGGGGAGGCATTAGGGGGTATCTTGCTTCCCGCTGCAGGCAACCAAGTGTCCCGCCGAGAGCACCGGTGGGGTTTCCAGGGATTGGGAGCCAAACAGGCTTCTCAAGACGCCCAGGCTGCTGTCCCTGGTCCTGAACGCACCTGTTCGTGTGCAGGCTCTTCGGACTTTGGGGGCCACTGATGATTTGTGTCCATCCTCTCCAGAGATTTCCATCACTTTCTAGAGCAGGTACAACGCTTCCACAAGAGGATCACATTTTTGCAATTATAAACTCCTCCCGCCCCTGTCCCTCCATGCTCCCCCAGGGCTGTGCTCATCTCTCTGCCTCCTCACCCCTTCCCACATGCTTCCTTTCCCCCCACACTTTCTGACTCCACTGGAGGCTGGGGGAGACTGACGGAGAGCCCGGGGCAGACTCGGCAAACTTCCTTAAAACTCTTCTCCAACTTTCAGACCCCCTCGGCACCTCCTCCCCTGCAGCAGACGACCCAGATGCTCCACTTCCAGCCAACGCCACCTCCTCTCAACAGAGACTGTCTCGTCCTCCTCCCCTGCCTGCTTCACTGAGCTGTCACAATCCTGGGGTGATGACACACGTCTCTGAAATAGCAGCAGTCATTACTGGGAGAATGCCCTCGGTCCCCTGGGTGCTGTTGGAGGCACTGACAAGGCTTCCCTGGCACAGGGGGTGGAGTGGGGGCAGGGGCCAGATGGGGGAGGACTCCGGAGGGAGGAGCCAGATGGGGGAGGACTCCAGAGGGAGGAGCCCAAACCCTGGGGTGCGTGTGAGATGTGATGTGCTGCCTCCTGCTGTCTAAGCTACGGGGACCTCTCGTCCCAGTGAAAGCGGATAAGCCTCCCCAGGTTCCTTCAGAGCACTATCAGAGGGAGAGTCAGCCCCGGGAAACTCTGGGGCTGCGTGCAAGGTGACGCCTTCATGCACAAGGACTGTAAATCTCTTACGCTAGGGACACAGCTGTATAGTTCGCCGCTACCACCTTGCGTGATTCTCACGCCCCCTTGAGAATGGCTACTAATCATCCAGTGCCACCCACGGGACGAGTGAGGGGACCTGCCCAAGGCCTCCCAACTTGAGCCCAGGCGTCAGACACCTCCCATGCCCCACCTCCCACCCACTTTTTCACTCCAGTTTTCCCACGGCAGCCAGCTGCGCGTGGCTGCAATCCGGTGGCATCTCCCCTTAGCACACTGCACATCTTTGACTCTGCGGTCCAGCTCAACAGGGCCACCCAGGCTCCCCCCCACCCCCACCCCCACTCAGCCATCGTGCTGCACGGACAAACCTGGGACTGCAGGGCACTCGGGCTGTGCGGAGCAGCCCCTGACCAGAGGATAATGCTCCCTCTTCCATCCCTCAGGTGGGTTCATCCCTGGCTCTTCATAAGCTCCCTCTCGGGACCACTCCGGTTTCCCACACTGGCGATCAGTTCAAGGACAGGCCCTCAGATAGTTCTCCCTCTTTCCCTATTTATTATCCCCGGTGCCCCTCACTCCTGTGCACTTCCCAAAACATTACTTCCTTCAGAGCCCGGTGTCCGGGGGGAACCAAGCTAAGGCAGTCCCTCTGGAAGGGAGTCTAGAGCTGGGTGGTCAAAGATCAGAGATGGCTAAGGGGCCCATCGCTGGTGCCAATTAGGTTTGTGACAACCCCTGGGGACCCCCCCTCCCCCGACCCTGCACAGGAAAACTTGGGAGATTAGATCCACTATCAGTGAGTTGAAGAAGGCGAGGGTGGAGGTCCCAATTCCCCAGTAAGGACCAGATGAATCACGGTGGAGGATGGCGGGCTAGCACGCATGTAACCAAGTCTCCAAACACAGACTGCAACGTGCTCATCCCTGGGACTGACCAACACCGCCTCATTTACTTGGTACACCGTCACCGATACGAAAAGCGTGTTCTTCCCAATCTATCGGTAAAGAGGGGTCACAAAAGCTCTCTCCTTTTATACAGGAAGCACGGCGACACACATCTATCGACTTGCCACAGGGCTATAATTACTCTGTTTTCTTTATCACGACACCTGCAGGGTCCTGGGTCATTTTGACACTGCAGAGAACATCACGTTCGTCCGCCACGTTGAGGACACGATGCTCACTGGGTCAGATGGGCAGGAAGAGGTAAGCGTGATGCCCCGGGAGGACATACGCGTGTCGGGGGTGAGAGCTGAACTCTAGAAGATCCGTGACTTACCACATCAGTGAAGTTTTTAGAGAACCTCACCTTGAAGTTTACGTAAAGGCAAGTTGTCATGCCCTTTGCTCCTCCCACCAAGAAGGGGGAATGGATTTAATGTCCTCTTTGGACGTGGAGCCAGCGTATATTACTGTCTACCGGAGCAAGAGGGGTCCAGATCCAGGACGCGGCACAACGTCCCAAAGGTGCTAGAGGTGTGCCGTGGTGAATAAGGACGTGGTGACGTGTCTCTGGCTCAGCTCCAAAGGAGACACACAGCGCTGACTCCTAAGGGTGGTTGGGGCTGGCTGCCCCCTTGAAGGGTCTGTGACGGACTGGATAGGATGTGGGGGTGCTGCTCAGGAAGTGGACCGACTCACATGCTTCTCGCATCCCGGACCATCTCCACTTCCCCTCCGGTCTGCTCTCTGCTCTAGCCTTTGCTGCCGCCACCAGTGGTCCCCAGGTATAACCTGATGGCCCCTTGCCTTACACACCTCTGCCCCCCCACCCCCACCCCAGGCTACCATCACGTGCGAGGTCTGCAGAAAGCGACGCATGAGCAAACCTGGAGGTACCTGCAAGTTAACAGCCTGTGGCACAACCCTCCCAGTGGGCTACGGTGGCTGGTGGCTGGTTGCAACTCCCTTCTTCTGCCCACTGTGAGGACAGTTTGGAGGTGCCTCTAACATGGCTCCTCAAGGAAGTCCTACTGGGGTTGCGCCCCCTCCCCCCTGTGCCCTGTACTCAACTCAATAATCCACCCCTGGATCGGCCTCCCTCCCTCCCTGTTTCACTCCTTCCAGCCCCCTTGCCTTTGGATCACGTCCCCAAATACGCCTCCTGCACACATGACCTTGTCTCAGGCTCTGCTGTGGGGGGCAAAAAATCTAGACTAAGACAGCCGAGATTTGAAATCCAGAGTTTCTCACCTCAAGAAAGAAGAGCCACATGACTTTTCTTCTCCAATCTCCCTAAGGGTGTTCATTATTCATGAATATTTGTTGGACTAAAAGTACTTCTTATTATTATAATCAGTAGGTTTTTTTTTTTTTTTAATTAAGAAAACAGAGCCAAGTATGAATAAGATTATCATCTGTGACCTAACGATCTTGCACATCAGGGTTGGTCATTACCATGGCTCCCTCCCACGTCACAGTGATAGGCACGGAGTTAAAACCTTTTTCTTTGTGTATTTAAGGTTATTGCTGGATCTGAGAGGGCCCTCGGTTCACCCCCCACTCACGGACTAAGGCCAGAGTCCGTATCTGGTCAGACATGCCCTGGGAGCTGTGCCTTCCTGACACCTGCTCTTAGCGAGGCCTGACTGCTCCTGACATGGGGCCGGTCGTTGTGCCTCGCGAACTCAGCTGGGACGCTTCCCAGGCCATTCCTGGTGACTGGGCTAGTGCTCTGGATGAAAGCCCCCTCTCCCAGACCTGCCTGGGTGCCTCTCCCTTGCGGCCGCGGGTCCTGAGCCAGGAAGTCTCTTTGTAGGGGGGTCAATCTGTCCAGTCTCAGTGCTGCCCTCGGGGGAGCACCGGCCTTTGTGGAACTTCCTCCCAGCGCATCCTGGGCCCCCAGGCACCCCGTGAGTGCTCTCTTTCTCTCACCCTGTTGCCTCTCCTTTTCCATCTTCAGCTCCTTCAAATCTAGCCAGTCTTGCCCCTGCATCAAGGAAACGATTCTTTAGTTGTGCAATTAATTAACGTCTTGCCTCTCTCTGTAAACAATGTGGGCTACGAGTCAGCGGCCGTGGGAGCCGCGGCCGTGGAAACCCCGCCCGTGGGAGGTGGCGTGGCCGCTGTGCCTGGGCTTGGTGTCTCCCCTCCATTCTTATCCCGTCTCCGTCCTGCAGCTCCGGGGAAAGCCTTGTTTCTGCAGAAAATCTGCTCTAACCTCTGCCAGTGCAGACGTAACCACGCGGGCACAGCGGAGCCCAGGCGCTGCCTGGCAGGCGAGGGTCCCCATCTGTAGGCCCTGCGCTGCGGCTCTCGAGACAGGACTCGGGCCCAGCACCACGGCTCCGGTCCCTTCCGCCGGCCTGAGTGCTGCCACACATCCTCATCAGCCCAGCCGACAGCAAGCAGGGGTGAGCCTCAGGCTCAGTGGCGTCCAGGGGCTGGGGGCAGCGAGAAGGGTAAGAGACAGAGGCACTGGCTTCCTTTCCATTGGGGTCTCCAACCACCGCCTGACTTCCCTTTCTGGGCAATTTCCAGCTTCTGGCTGGTTCCTCCTCGTGGTGTCTTTGTCCAAAAAAACAGTCAGCCATTGGCCTTCTCGTGGAATGTCAATCCCGGGCGAGCAGAATCGAGTAGCCTCGAGGGAGGGATGCCCCTTCCTGGTGCCTGAGCGAGAGCCGTCCATGGCCACGTCCCCACATTTGGGCTTGCTCGTCTCCCTTTGCTCCTGCCGGCCACCAGGTGAGACATCACCCTGCGTCCTGCCTCAGGCTGCTGTCTGCACAGTCTTTCCCTTCTTCTTTGCCCAGGCCACCCGGCTACGGGTGTCCCTCCTGCAGGGACCACTCTGTGACACCGCTCCCCCCACCAGGGCTGGGGGATGTCCTCGCTCTGCGTTTGCACATCACACCTGTGAGCACAGGGACTCGCTCCACTCGTGTGTCCCACACAAGTGTCCACACCGCACCTGCTCCGTAAGTGTATGCCAGAGGAGGTGGCCAGAGGTGTTGTGTGCTGGGCTCACACTGCCCATAAAAGGACAGCATTTCCATGGTGCAAGGGGGGTGCTGTAATGGGACAGACGGATGTAGCTCTTCCTCCCCCGACAGAAAATGGACAGACAGACGTGGCTCCCCCCTGGCAGCTAAGGGGACAGACGGACGTGCCCCCCCCCACCCCCCTGCAGCAAACGGGCAGATGGACGTGACTCCCACCAGCAGCAAATGGGACAGACGGACGCGGCTCCCCCCAGAGCACGTGGGGCTGGGGGCTTCGAGGGAGATTCTTCTCCTGTTCATTTTTATTTATTTTCTCCTATTTCTTTTCAGAGTTAGACCCTCCCGACTGCTTCATCTTAACCCCACCGCCTCCATTTCTCTGTGGCCTCGTCTGAGCTTTATCTCTGCGTAATTACAATTTTTACCGAGTTGGAATCAGGTGTCCTACTTTTTCACTTAATGATATTTCAAAGACACCTTCCCTGTATCGAGTCTTCCCGTGTGCCAGGTGTAAAGGCCGCATAACATCCCATCGAGCGGTTGCTGCGTAATTCGCTTAACTATTACCTGACTGCCGGACAGGTAGGATCCAGCCGGTGGGGCTGCTTCCGCTGCTATAAATATCCTGGCACTTCAAGCTTTCTTCCTCCTTTGAGTTATTTCCCGAGGACATGGTCCCGGGAGTGGGATTACGGAGTCAAAGGGTCGGCTGTTCTGGTTACATGATGCCAGGCTACCTTTCAGGAAGCAGGGCCGAGGTAGGTGATGCGTGAACGTCCACCTGCCGCCCCATCACCTGCATCCCGTGCCCCGCTGGGGGTGTGCAGGGATGGACAAGGGCTGCAGCACACAGCCTGGGCTTCCGGACACTGACTTTTGGAGGTTGTCCGGCCCTTCCCCAGGCCTTCGACCAGCCCACACGCCTAATGTGCACATTAGGAGCAGGGCTCAGAGGGCTCGGTGACAGGCAGCTGCGGGAAGGAGGTTTCCCGGCAGGTGGAGCCGTGCGCGCAAGGGGGTCGTATGGTCCCCCGTGGGGGCTGTGGGCGTCAGGCGTGGGGGAGGGACGGGGCCGCACCAAGACGCTCACCCCAGCAAGTCGCAGCCCCGCTCTGACCCCACCATTTTCCGGCCGCATTTCCCTGCTCGCCCTCCGGAGCCGCGAGTGGGATGCTCCACATCCCGGCTGCTGACGGGCGACTGCGGAGGAAGACGAGCGGAAGGCCCTTCATCCCAACTTCTTTCCGTAATTAAGTTTTGAAATCGCAGCTAGCAGGACCCGGGTTTCGGCCAAGCAGATGCATCGGCTCCAGGGGAACGCTGGCGTGCGGCCCGGAGGAGGGGGCATCGTGGCCAGTCAGCGGCTCAGGAGAACCCCTGCGCAGCACCCAGACAGCAGGTGCCGTGTTCCTGGGGTCAGATCCCCGGGGCGGGATGGGGGGGGGGGCTTCAGCCACAGACACCCCGAAATGAGAGTCCTCAGACTTCCGGCAGGGCTGTGCCTTGGCCACTCCCCAGTTCTGACTCCCTGCTGCCCATATGTACTTCCCACTCTTGGGTGCGGCGTCTCAAAATGCCTTCGCCAGAACCAGGGGCGGCTCAGATAGCCAGGCTTGCCTCGAAAATACTTCACGGTGCTTGCCTTGTGCTCTGTGAAACCCTGACATCCACTCATTCCCCTGCTCAGCACCCCACGTAGGGTGTCCACGTTGTAGCAAGCTCACGGCTGGGCGTGGGGAGGCTGGACCGGAGGGGGGGGGAGGGGAGGGGGGCTGGTGCCCTGCGGCCTTCAGAGACAACCAGCCAGCATCCCTCCCGGCTTGAGTTCTGTTGCATTTGGGGAACTGACAGACACCCAGGGGCATGGCCTCACCTGAAGATCCTTAACCACACCGGGGACGGGATGGCAGAAAAATGGCCCCGGGGTGGAGGGCCCGGGGTCTCTGTTCTCCATTCTCCAAAACTTTCAAGGCCCCGGGCTCCCTGAAGATGCGCATGGGGGTCCTCTGGCGCCTGACTGAGGTTTGCCACCAGCCTCTCTCCTCGTATCCTCCAGCTGAGGGGTCTACACCCCAGGAGGCCCTGCCCGCTCCCCACTCTTCCCCGCTGAGCCCACCCTGGGCGCTCCTCCCTTCTCCCCTGCAGCCTGGCTTCTGCTCCCAATTCTTCCTTCCTGGTGACCCCTGCTTTGTCACCCTCCTTTTGGAAGCCAGGTCCTGCCTCCTGCCTGCAGCCGCCCTAGCTCCCTGACCCACACTTGCCCACTCAACTCCCCGTTCCTCATTAGCTGCAGAGATTAGATCTCAGAGAACCTGCTTCTTTCAGCAGAAAATCCAGACACCCTCCTCCTCAGCCCTGCAGAGCGTGGTCCCTGCTTCCCTCCTCTTTGCTTCCATTATGGTCCCTGCTTCCCTCCTCTTTGGGAGCCACAAGTATCTCCAACAGTCCCCAGTTCTCAGTTGAGGAGGCTGGGAAGGGTGTGGATGGGACAGGGGTAGCAACAGGAGAAGGTCCCCTTGCCCCCCGCTCCCTGCCACTTGCTTGGGACCTGGATGTGGACGTCACCTCAGCCTGGATCCGGACAGCATCCCCTTCTCCTGTGACCAGACTGGGGCTGGGGGGTGGCCGGGGCAGGTGGGGTGCATCTCCCTGCCTGTATCTCCCAGGAAGGGGAAGGATGTGGGGAGGGGAGCAAGCCCAAAGGCCACCAGACTCAACCGCACCAGGCACCTTTGTCTCCACCCGTCAGTTTGGTCCTTTCCCAAGAGCATCAAGTCCCAAACCGTTTACCTGCAACTCTTCCCAGGGCCCTGCGTGTAGCCACTGCCCAAGTGGGCAGGACGAAATGACGGCAGAAGACAAGGGCTGGGCCCTCCCCAGGACCCTGCGGCCAGCGGGCTTGCCTGTGATTGGGGTCCGCTCCCCTCCCTCCATGGTTTACGCGTGTCCTTGCTGTTTTGTGAGGTTCCAGACTCCTTCCGCCACGGGGGCGCTGAGGTTTCATTACAGCCACCTCGCACCCAGGAGACCGCGTCAACAGGCAACTGGTGTTGCCGACAGGTGCTCATGGGCTAGAAGATCCCCCCTCCTGCCTTCCACCCCAGCAACAGCGGGAACATTTGTCGCCGTGGGCAGAAGGACTGCTGGGGTGTCACAATCAGACTTTGTAGCAGCAACCCGCCCCCTCCCCGTCCCGCCACTGCAGGCCTGGGGGCCCCCCTCCGCCCACCTGTCTGCAACTGGCACTCACTGCCTGGGATCGGGAACCGTGGACGAGGGGGCATCTTCCACGTGGGCGCTGCCTGCCTCGCAAGGCACAGTCCACGAATGCCACGGCAACCTGACCCATTTCTGCTCCTGTAAGTGGTGCCAGGGGCCGCTAGACGGACGGACGCGTGTCCTCTAGGCACAACGCCAGAGTCGGCCTGCGAGCCCCCCTCCGTCCCCGCACACCAGAGGCCGGCAGAGAACTGAAATCGAGGGACTGCGTCTCCTCTCTGATGGTCTAAGACGGAGCTCCCTCGGGGGCTCCTCACCAGAGCTCTCCTGACCGGGCCTGGGCCCTGCCAGAGCCGCCTCTCGGGCGATGCAGGGGGCCCGTCTCCTACCGTATTCTCGCTCACCACTGGAACACGCCCGCACAGTTGTTGCTGGCGTGAACGAACACTTTGCTTAATGGTTTCAATAAAGCCAGACATGGTCCTTGTCGGTGGCTCATCCAGGAGCGCCCATATCCCCTCATTAATTAGACAAGACCCTGCAGGTCCGGGCGACGCTGGGGCTGCCGGCCTTGACGAAATGAACGAAAGGTGGCTCAGTCTTGACAAAAGGGGTTCGGACCCAGAGAATGTTGCTGTGGCCTCGCTGGTCAGAAGGAGGGGCGGGGAGGGGAAGGGACCCAGAGGCCCACGAACACCCTGGGGGCGGGGGTGGGCAGAGCAGGGACGGCACCTGCTTCTGCCCGGGAGGTGCCGAAGCCAGGTCGGCTCAGGTTCTCAGACTCCCGGGGGTGCTCATCCCGAGCCACCCAGAAGAGAGGAGGCCAGAGACCCAGGGGCCCCCAGATCCCAGGCCTCAGGAAAGGAAGACACTAAATCCTCATTATAAGGCTTTTTAAATGCACAGACAGGATATTAGCGCTTAAACAGCTTGTATTACTCCAGGGCAAACTTTAAAAAACATAATATTTATAGAAAACCTCATTCAGCTCGCCCTGTTTGCTCTTTATTTCTCCCGCAATTACTGCTAATTTGGAGACTTTCGCTTTGGCGTCTCTGCCTGTTGCCAGTCAATTATGAAGCCACCCACTGGCCTCCCCACCCCCAGCCTCCCCTGCTACCCAACCCGAGGCTGGGACATCCCTCTTCCCCAGGTCCCTGCTCCTCCTCCTCCTCCTCCAGGACAGCGGCCAATGCCACGCCCCCACCCGGGTGCTCACACACCCTGGGCCAGCGCCTCCCTAGGCCATCTGTCTGCCCCTCCGTCTGTCTGTCCGAGGAGCCTGCTTGCCTGAGGTCTGGCAGCTCCCAGCCGCTGAGGTTCCTGGACCCTAACCTTGCACGCAGCTGCTTCTGGGCCCCTTGGAGCCGGGCCCGGCAACGGTGGGAGGAGAGGCTGGCGGCTGGCTCGCCGCAAGCTTGGGCCGCAGCCCCGTCAACCACCAAGTCACTCTGAACCTCTGGCCCCAGACCTGTGACCTACGCAGGAGGCTCTGGAAAGTACCCCCGCTCAACCTCAGCTGCGGAAGGCACCCTGCTCCTCAGACACAGGTCACCACCAACTTCCCCCTTCCTCCCTCGCCCCTTACGTCTTTTCCCCATCTGTCCGTCCATCCGTCCGTCCTCTTTTTATCTACTCATCATCCATCCATCCATTCATCTGTCCTCTACCCATTCAGCATCCGTTCACAAGTGTTTGCCGAGCTCGTCCTTTGCCAGGGCTCGGCGAGAACAGCAGTGCAGACACATCATCTGCCCACACGGAGCTCCCAGTCTGGGGGTGCCAAGCATAAGAGAGGATCGAAGGTCAGGGCTTAGGGTGGACAGCGCGGGTCCCACTGGGTGCACAGGGTGGGACAGCAGACGTGGACTGGGAAGGGGTAGGAGGGGAGACGCCACAGGAGCACATGCCCCGAGGCAGGCAGGCGAGCGCAGGAAGGCTTCTGGGGACAGACTGGGAGAACTGGTTGCTGCCAGTTCTGAGCTGAACTGGTTGAAGCCAGTTCCGGGCTCTGCCACGGGCAGCTAAGGGACACTGGGCACGCTGGTCAGCCTGAGCTTCCTCCTTACACGTCCTGAAGGGTGTGGGGGACCCAGGCCACCAGCAGCACAGGCCCGACAGCCGGTGTGGACTTCGTCCCACAGCAGTGAGGCCAGAGGGAGCTTTGGGGGTAAGGAAGAGACGTGGCCTGGAGCAGAGCCCAGGTGGGTGAGAACAACAGAATGTCTCGCTGTCCTGGGGCCGCCCCGTGCCTTCTCCCTCTGTGACGCGCACAAAACACGTGGCCTGTCTCTTGATTCTTATCCGACCTGCACAGTGACATCGGGACCTATTCCCCGGACGGGCCACCTGGAGCTCAGAGAGGTTTGGTGAGTCCCTGAAGTCACACAGCTGCTTAGCAGCAACACCGGATCCCAGGTCAGGCCAGTGGTGCCTCCACTCCAGCCCCCTCTGTCTGCCCCCTCGGTGGCAGCCCGACTCCAGTTGGAGTCCCCACTCAGATGCCCAAAGGCAGAGAGATGCCCCCAAAGCAGGCAGTGGGCCTCTCTCACAGAGCGGTGGTGAACTACACGGGTGGAGCCCCCCATGGCCAGGCTGGAAGGGCCAGGAATGGCGGGTCCCTTCTGCTCCCAACCCCTGCTTTACCGCAGCCAGGCCCCCGGCCCCGGCTCATCATTAGCTCCCTTCCCGACGAACTGTGGGCTGCAACTTTGTCAACTTCAAACTGGGCGCAACAATACTTCCAATGTCCTCTTGAAACACTGTGTGCAGAGCAT
Organism: Neofelis nebulosa; assembly: GCF_028018385.1. Classification (NCBI taxonomy): domain Eukaryota; kingdom Metazoa; phylum Chordata; class Mammalia; order Carnivora; family Felidae; genus Neofelis; species Neofelis nebulosa. Next base: position 16,232,185 of record NC_080797.1, on the reverse strand, counting down.
GGGAAGCCACGGGGTCAGCTGGTGACCCTCAGGTCAAGGCCAGCTGGGGACGGAAGGTTGGACGGGTCTTCAGAGGACCCTCTGTGGCCAGGCCCCACCCTGCCCCTTGGAAGGGGCCTTCTAGCCCCTTCATTCTAGCGCACAAAGCTTCCAGAGCCCTGGACAAGTGGCAGTCATGCTGTGTGCGCTAGAAAGGGCTGAGCAAGACCCAGTCAGGGTCCTGGAGGGGCAGCTGGGGGAGGGGAGACGGCACAGTATATGGGTAATGATGACACCCTTAGATCAGTGCATGGGGGGTGCAGAGGAAGGAACACCACCTCGCGGTGGGGGTGGTCATGGAAGGCTTCCTAGAGGTGGTGACCTCAGCTCCCTGGCGTGCTGACATGCTTCAGCCCCTCATGTCTCCCTCCAAGCAGGCTGACCCTGAAGGGAAGGGAGAAACCGGCTGATGGGGGGCAGGATGCGGCGGGTGCTTGAGGAGGAACATGGCTGGGGAGGGGAGCAGCTCCGCCTGGCTGGACCACAGGGGTCCTGGCAAGGTGAAGGAGCTGTGGGAGCTGAGGCTGGGACTAAGCAGTCCAGATGGGAAAGAACTTTGTGCTCCAGGCTAAGAAAGTTAGACCTGACCTTCTGGGGCACGAGGGCATGACACGGGCGGGGGCTGGGCCCGGGGCAGTGGGGAAGGGGGCCGAGTGAAATGGCAGAGCCCACAGGGCTGGCCTGTGCAGGGAGTGGGGGTCGCTAAGAGTTAGTCACGGAGACTTCGGTGGGTGCGGACCCTCCTGTGATCCGTAGGACGAAGAAGGAAAAGCAGAAATGAGCATCTTCGATGCATCGAGTGTGCGGAGCATGTGAATGGCAGGGAATGTGTGGGGGCTGGGGCTGGGGGGTGCGGACTCAGGACTTGGGGGTTTGGGTGCCGTATCGCAAACTGGGGTGGGTGGCATGGCTCGGGGAGGCGGATCCACAACAGGAGATTCAGAGAAGGGTCCTGCCTGTCGCAACCCATTCTCTCTACGGCGTCAGACCCCTGCCTGGAAGTGAAGTCTGGCCTGGGAAGATGAGATGGGGCGGGGGGGGGGGGGGGGGGAGGGGGGGCTCTCCCGGTCAGGCTCCACCCCTGTCCCAAAATAGCCTCAAAGATTCAGGAAGGGAACACTCTCGCACGTCCCCAGGGCCTGCCAGAGAGTGTGGGCAAAAAACAGACTGTGTGGGCAGAGGGAGGGCGTCCTGGGAGGCAGGACCCCCGAGGAGCCGGCAGAGTGCCCGCTCTGCCCGCCACCCCGCCACCCGGGAGCATCACCCACCCTTGCCAGGCTCTGAAGGGACTCCCTGCCCACAGGAGGGACCGGGGGCCAGCTCACATATGCCAGGCTGGTGCTGCTGAGGGCCAAGATGCAGAGACAAATCTGTTCTGCCTGCAAGTTCAGGGACAGTGTCCCTTGGGTGGCGCTCCCTGAGGCCGGCCTTGAAGAAGGAGGGGGGGTTTGCAGAACAGACAAAAGCCTGGGGACTCGTGGGTGGGAAAGTCAGGGCGCTTTCAGCAGAACCAGCGGCCTTTGCAAAGGATGCAGCCACGGAGCCTCTGGGCTCACCCTGGCCCCAATTCTGCCTGGAGCGGGAATGGGGTCTGTAGGACTCAGCAGAGCTTGACCACAGCTGTCCTGACCCCCAGTGGCCGCTGCTTCCCTCCCCTGTGGCTGCCTGGCCTCTTTTGCGGACTCCCTGCCCGACCTCCGGTCCTGCCGCCCAGAGTGAGCCCCACGGCCCCTGTTCCCAGTTCAGTCCCACCCAGTGAGGTCCCCTGGACCCTTGAGAGCTTCCCTGGGGAGTTGGGGATGGGCTGTAGCCCGGGAGGAGGAAGCTGCTGGACAGGCTGAGCAGCCTGGAAGAAAGGCCGAGATGCGGGGAAGCTCACAGCCTGGGAAGTGCTCAGTCTGGAGCCACTGGGCTGGGCCCAGGGGAAAATTTCTCCCTCAGGAGGAAAGCACACAGTTCACAGACATTTCCAGACCACGTCCATGGGAGCCTGGAGGCCAGAGAGCATGTGAAAAATATTCTGGTGCACGCATGCATGTACGTGCGCGTGTATACACCAGGCCTCTCCTCCCAGTTCAGCCCCACTTAACTGGAAGGATGTGTTTCTCCTTGCCCTGCAGTGGGGGCCCTTCCTGCCTTGCCTCCCCACGGACCCTTTCCTAGGGCTGGCTGAGACCCCCGCTCTGATCTCTGCCACGGACGGTCATTTCCTTCGCCAAGAGGTGCATGGCCAGCCAAGGGGGGAGGGAGTGGGTGTGCTGGGTTGGGGGAGCTTCCTGGGTTTCCTGGCTCAGAGCCCTGGGGTGTTGGCTGAGGGCTCACGTTTATTTCCCCACCGTTCTTTCCAAGAACCAGTTCCCCAGTTGATTTTATAGCTCAGAGAGAAGGGGACGGAGGCAGGAGCCCAGAAGATGCGGGGCTGGGTGTGCGTGGTCTTGGGAACCACCTGAAGTTTGTGCTGGGGACCCGCTTTCCCCCCAGGGCCGGGCTGGGAGGTGGGGAGAGGGGGACAGACAGTGCACCCCATGCAGGGGGTTCAGAGTCTCCGCCCAGCTCCCCCCACCCCGCCCCCTGCACTCCACAGGCAGCACTTGGCGGTCACCCCTGAGCCCAGCACTCCCCGGCTGGGCACTGGGGAGAGGCGCGGAGGGGTCCCTTCAGGCGCCGCCGGGAGGTGGGGGGAGGCTCTGTGCGCTTCTCAGCATCTCAGCCCCAGGTCTGTCGGAGCCGAGAAGACAACCCAGCGGGACACGCTTGGTACATACCCAGAAATACATCATTTCGGACCCCTGACTCCAAAGCAGGCAGGCTGGCGGAGGCGGGAGGAGGCCCACCGGGTGGCGGAGGCTGCATCCGGTCCGCTCCCGGCACACTCAGTCCAGCGGGCACTTGCCGCGGGGTTAAGAAGTGCCGTTCTCCTCTCTGCCTCCCTGTCGCTGTGCTGGCCGCCAGTCCTCTCCCCCCGCCTCCTCCCCTAGTTTATTTCTCCGGGTGTTCAGCTCCTTGCGGGCCCTGGCGTCCGTCCGGGTGGAGCGCCCCTGCAGGGGCCCCGGGAGGCTCCCTGGGCGGGGGGGGGGGGGGGGGGCGCAAGCTCCCCCAGCCTAACAACTGGATCCCCGAAGGGGGACCTTTCCTGAGGTTGGACAAGTTGAGTGGGGGGCGGAAGGGGAGGGCCGACGTCGGGAGAGGGGAAAGCGCAGCTGTTAGTGTCGTCGGGAGGTCCCTCTCGGCTTCAGAGGGTGACAAGATGGGAGCTGGCAGGGACAGAGAGGGGAGGCCTGCCCCACCCCCAGCCCCAAGTCTGGGAGGGGGCGGGGAGGGGGGAGGGGGGAGGGGGGAGAACGGCTTCCGCTGCACACACGGCCGGCCTCCCCACCCCCCGGCGGCGTGCAGAGATGAGGCCAGCCTGGTGGAGTGGTGTGTTGGAGCAGGGGTGCTGGGGGGGGGGGGCCGCCCCCACGTGCGGTGCCCACATCTGTCCCGCCTGTTTTCCACGCTGCCTTCCCCGTTCACCCTTATGCTGCCGGCCTAGAGGCCTCGGAATCCAGCCCCCTGGGATCCCTGCTCCGCTGTCCATCACTTCAGGCCAGTGCCGTCTGTGGGCCACAGGCCACCTAGGGACCTGGGCCTCTCCACCCAGGCCGCCGCCCCCTCTTTGAAGGACAGAAAGGAGGAGGAAAAGGAAGCCAATCAATCTTGCTAACAGTTCTTAAGGTCTCTTCCAATTAGGGAAACTGAGGCCTAGAAGCTGCGTACGGGGACGGGGCTCCGACGCACTGGAGAGTGATACCAGCTGGGCGAGGGTTGGTGGCCGGGAGAGGGACATGTGTGCTGGTGCCTTCGGGCCAGGAGAGGACAAGACCCACCCGACGGCTCAGCACTTCTGCCCGCAGGGTGGCTTTTGGCCCGGGCATGTCAGAAGCAGCGCCTCCCGCTCCGCGAAGGCCAGCTTTGGGAAGGTGGGGGGCACGGGGAGGTTCGTGACTGGCTGGCCTCAGTGGGGACCACCCCACCCGTGGCCCATCACCCCCACCCCCAGAAGGCCTGGCTGAGCGGGAGGAGGGCTGGACGGGGAAGGAAGAGGAGGAGTTTGGTGGCCGCGAGCCTCTGGCCCAGCACCCTGGCTACCGACCGAGGCCCAGCCTATGGCTCCCCGGCTGGGTGAGCCTGGGGGGGGCGCCAGGTTGGAGAGAATGGCATCAGACTTTAGGCTCCTGGGATTGGCAGGATGCTGGGCACGGGGAAGGGGCCGGGGCTGTGTGTTTGCACTCTTTGTTTCCAGAACCCTTCGCAAGCGGCAAACACCGGGGGCCGGGAACGGAGTCAGAGGAGAGCAGGTTCCCCGGGGACCCGCTGCCTGATCTGCAGCAGGTCTAACGGTCTTCCCAGGCCCCCGGGGGCGCGCCAGCGCTTAGGAGCCGGCCCAAGCCAAGCACAGGGCCTGGCCAGAGGGCCCAGAGGCCCAAGGGCCAGCAAACCCGGCTCTGTTACTTCCAGCTCAGCTCTGAGCTAAGCCAGGGTGACGGCACCATCCCTGCTCCCAGGCTGTGTCAAAGATCAGAGGAGATTGACCAAATGATCGACAGTCAAATGACACGCAAAAAAAGCACGCTTGCACCACTGGAGGGCGAGCGACCCAGGAGCAAGACACCGGAGGCGAACGGGTCCCCTTGCCTCCCTGTGGCTTGAGGAAGGTCTGGCCCCCTCTGCTTTTCAAAAGGCCAGAGCTCCAGCGACAGTGAGTGAGCAGTGCCCACACCCACCCCGCGTCCCCGGGCCTCCTTCTCCAGGTCCTGGCCGAGGCAGATGAACAGCCACGCCCTGTGGACACAGCTCCGGGCTGCCACCTGGTCGCATTTCCTCTGGGTGTGTCCAGAGAGGCCTGTGGAGCTGGGCTTTGGGCTCAGAAAGCTCCCAGAGACCACACTGCCCACCGCAGACGGTCTCGAGCCCCTGTCCTTACTTTCCATGGCATCCGGCCCGCCCACGTGGCCTCGTCATTGAGTTTGGACTTGCTGTCTCTGCCCTGCGCACACGGGCGGCTCCTGGAGGTCAGGGGGGCTCTGCCACACCTGTCTAGCCAGGCCAGCTGGCGAGGAGCTGGGCACACAGCAGGTGCCCCTGAAAGGGGGCTGAGGGCACAGAACTTGAAGAATTTCAAGGCTGCGCTGCCTTCAGCGGGGGTGGGGGGGGGGGACCTCCTCGTGGAGAGACAGCAGCGGTCACCTCTCCTGTCCGGGTCTCCCAGCCAGTGTCCGAGGGAGAGTTTGGGGCTCCAGTGTTGGACCACACCTCTGGGGAGCGAGTGGGGAAGCCGGTCCCTGTAAGCGCTTTGACCGCTCGCCCTTTCTCGCATGCTGGTCCACCCCGGGGAGCCTGACCGTGCTGACAGCGGCTTCCCCGAACAAGCCACGTGTCTCCTGGCATCCTCCGAACCCTGGGGCGGCCACACCATCGCCCTTTCTGGAAAGTGGCTCAGACGGCGACATCTCACAAACAGGGCCTGTTGCTGAGTTAGCCTCCAGGATGCCTGCCGTAAAAGCCCACACCCGTGTGCATACGCGGAAACGGGGGAGCCATGTGCACACAAGGAGCTGCGGGCACAGGTGCGCGTGCACACCCCCCCCCCCCCAGTGCACGGGTGGGTCCCTCTCTGCACACACGCGTGTGTATACTGTGCACGCACAGCCACGCCTCCACGCCAACCCTTCCCCATAAACGTACATCAGAGTGCCGCCCCCGCCCCCGCCCCCGCCCCCCGCAGGCCACTTCCACACATGCCCTGGAGGCGTTCAGCTGGTCAGCTGCTGGGGGACGTCTCTGGGCCCCGCACGGAGACGTGGCTCCGCACCTGGGCTGGGCAGTCACATCTGCCACAAACTCAATCCACGGCCCTCCAGGCGGGCGGCATGGACACAGCATCCTCCGGTCGGAAGGCCAGCCACTGGGAGTCAATGATGGGGGAAGGGCGAGGGGAGGGGCTGGGAGCAGCTCCCCCCACCCGGGGGCCCAGGCAGGGGATGCTAAGGGCCGCCGCGAATCTCCGGACCGTGGGCACATTCCAAGCTCTGCGGCTCTGCGGCAGTGCCCCTCCAGCACGGCAATAAAGCCAACGACACTTTCAATAATTCAGCAGGGAAGGGAAAACCCACCTCAGCATTGGGAGGGCGGGGGCGAGAGGAGCTGAGCAGGCGGCGGGGGCGGGGCGGAGGGGGGACAGCAGAAGGAAGCAGGGAGGGCAGGTTTGACCTCAGCCTCCCTCCCGCCTGCCGGCCCTCTCTCTGTGTCCTCCCTGAAAGGGGGGCTTCCCACACAGTGACACGTGCTGGCCACTGAGCACCGCCTCTGGTGAAGGGCTGTCCCCTCCCGACACAGAAACGCCTCTGCAGGCCCCTGAGGATGAGGAGGGAACGGAGGTGGGCCACCCATCACTGCCTGGCTGTCTTCCCTGGAAAGCTGTCCTTCATGCAGCCCCCCGAGATCTGCCCCCCAGGACTGGTCTCATGGACCTTAGTGGGTCTGAGGCCCCCCTTGTCTTCTGCAGGACGGCCCTCAGATATCTGAGGCACACCAGCTGGCTGCCCCAACTCTCCTCCTCTGAGCAAACAGCTCTCACCCCTACGGGATGTCCCTTGAACGGTCCCCTGTGGCTCACGGCAGCCACCTCCAAGGGGAACCCGACATTCCACGGAGCCTCCAGCCGACCAACTCGGTCCTCCGGGAACGTGCCTCTTCTCATGCAATCCCAACAAAACGGGCTTCTGAGAGCAGCCGTTGATGCTTAGGGTGACCACACCCTCCAGTGAGCCCAGGACACTCCTGGTTCACACCATGTTAGTCATGCCCTCAGTTTGGATGCTAAGTTATTGGTCACTGTCCTGAATGCGTCCCCCTGCAAAGTTATCTAAAGTCGTATGTTGAACGTCACCTCTCTGCGTGGTGGTGTTTGGGGGGGTGTTTGGGGGGTGATTACAGTTGGATGAGTCACAAGAGAGCTTGCTTCCTGCCTCAGCTGCCCGCCACGTGAGGGTACGATGGTCTGCAGTTTGGCAGATGCCTTCACGGGACCTGACTGCACCAGTCCTGGGGTCTCAGACTCCAGCCTCTGGAGCCGTGTTTCAGGCCACCCGGTCTGCGGTAGTCCGAGCGGACTGGACAGTCCTCTTAATTATACCGAACTCACCATCAGTTAAAACCCCTAAGTCTCCTTCCTCTTATACTCATCTGTTTAGTAGTTTTGGACCCAAGAGCAAGATTTTACACTAATTCTTTAAAAACATTTTTTTTAATGTTTATTTATCTTTGAGAGGACAGTGCGTGAGCAGGGGAAGGGCAGAGAGAGAGAGAGAGAGACAGAGAGAGAGAGAGAGAAAGGGAGAGAGCAAGTGGGGGAGGGGCAGAGAGAGAGAGAGAGAGAGAGACAGACAGACAGACAGACAGAAAGACAGAGGGAGACACAGAATCCGAAGCAGGCTCCAGGTTCTGAGCTGTCAGCACAGAGCCCGATGCGGGGCTGGAACTCGTGAACCGCAAGCTCATGACCTGAGCTAAAGTTGGACGTGTAACTGACTGAGCCACTCAGCCGCCCTTTACATTGATGATTAAACGTAGTTAAATTTCCTCTCTGCTCCCAGCCAGTAGACCAGGCAAACTGTTACTTATTCCTCTCAGCTTCAGATTAAGTAGAACCTGGTCATCATGCCGATCACATGCTTAAGTGAATCACTGATAAAAATCATCACTAGGGTGGGGCTGAGAACACAGCCCGGTGGCCCACCTCTAGGGACATCTCAGGAGCCAGCATTCTTCGGAGGTAGTCATTCAGACAATCCTGAGAGCACCCAACCAACCATACTGTTATCCTGTCCTTGATTAGAAGAGGGGATGGTCAGGCTGGACCTAAGTGGGGAAGTGATCCTTAGTGCAATCTGGAGGAGGAGTCGAGGAAAAGAGCCCCGAGGCTCTCCTAGGAGAGGGAGTACAGGCTAAGGCTCAGTCATAGGATGTGCCTGGCTCTTCAGAGAACGGGCAAGGTGGCCCGGGAGCTGGAGTCATGAGAACGAGGGGAAGCAGTAGGAGAGGTGGTCAGAGGAGTGATGGGGCCAGATCACATGAGGTCTTACACGGGAGGGTATTGTGAAGACTTGGCCTTTCTCCAAGAGAACTGGGAGCCGTTGGAGGATGTGAGCGCTGGGGGAGGGGCACAGTCCAACTTAGACTTTAAAAGCACCCCCATCACCCCTAGTAGTACATTCTTCAAAAAGACGGGGAGGACCTGGTGTCTAAGGAGGAATATTCGAGATCCTCCAGCCATCCTGAAGATTTCTTTAGAGCCAGTGCCCTCTGAGGAGCAGGGATGACTTCTTGGCCTGACGGGCAGCCCTCTCTTCTCCTCCCAACCTTGACTGAGAGAACATGTGCTGTGTCTCTGACGACACCAGGCACAAACTGACAGGCTGCTGGGGCGGGAGGGCCCCGGGTCTGGCGTCACTGGGACCTGGGCTCCCGTTCCAGCTCTGCTGACTCACTGTGTGGCTTTGAGCAGGTTACTAAACCTCTCTGAGCCTCAGTTTCCTTTCTGGCAAAGTGAGGATAACCGCATTCACCCTTCTGGATGGTGATGGGGCTGAAGAATCACCAGGGGAAAGGGCCTGGTGCCTAGGGGTGTTTGACACACGGCCACCATTCTAGACCCAATTACGGGGATTTGCAGGCCTGTGAATGACGGGAAAGCAGGTGTGACACTGGGGAGGGGGAGGAGAGTGAACACATTCGCCGTGACACCGGAGAAGGAAAACTCAGACTCCACCAGGGTGCTCGGGGGGCCCTGGGACCCGGCCGGCCTGGGGGACCCTACTGGGCATCCTGGGCGGTGACCTCGCGGCCTCGCTCTGTTCCCGCCCTCGCTCCTCCGTCCGCCCCCCCTGCTCCCTCTCCCTCCAGCTCGTCTGCAAGTGCCAGCGAGCTGGCAGGCTGGACACCTGACAAAGGAGCCGTGGAGATTTCTCGGTTCTGGCACAGACCGCCAGCCCTGTGTGCCGAGGGCCGGCAGAGGAATAACGAAGTCCTGAGAGACGGAGGCTGCAGGCCGAACAGCAGAGCAAGGGAACATCCACAGACGCGAGGTGGGCCTCCGCTTTTTCGTGGTTTTCCCTTTGTTCCCACAGACCTGCCGGACGCGGCCCCGGCGATGTCAGAAACCAAGGAGGCTCCCCCGGAGGAAGCGACCATTTGACGGAGTATCGGTCTGATAGGTTCAGCGTATCCCTGGCACCTAGCACGGTGCCTGGCGCGCAGTAGGTGCTCACGGCACCTGCGCTGACCGGGTCACTGGTGCTGCACTGGGCCTGTCCCTTCACGGGAAGATCAGGTGTGGGAGTGGGGCCCTGCCCGTCGTCTGCCGGCTGGGGTGCGAGGGGGAGGGTGGCGAGGAGAGGTGACCTAATCACAAATGAGTACTTATTATTACGTAAATTCGTAACTTTTCAGAAAAACCATTCCTAAACTGCTTAAAGCAAATGTGAGGTCCATGCGGACTGCAGGGTCTGCTGTCCACCTGCAGCAGTGGGAGGCAGGAGCCCCCGTGGGCCGTGGGGTGGGTCAGAGGACAGAAGCAAAGTGCCAGCAAGATCCTGAGCAGCTGGAGGGATGCAGGGGGTGGTCCCGGTGCCCAGGTGAGGGCGGGAGGACCCAGAGGCAGAGGGAGGAGTGGCCAGGTCCTCTGTGCTGATTTCTCCCCCCCAGCCACGTCCCCGAGGCCAGGGAGGTCCCAAATCACAACCATCGCATCGTTAGCGACCTCTCCTCTGCTGAGGGGCGAACAGACACAGACGCTGATTTTAGCCATCAGTAGGAATAAAATCCGCCTTCTTTTCAGACCACCCCCACGGAGACCACCTGTCCTCCTGTCAGTCGCCGTGAGGGCCGACAGGATCAAAAGGCATCGGTGTGGGCAGCCAGGCCGGCCTTCCCTCCATCAAAGGCACACGTCCAAGTGGCTGGACTTGCACGGGCCTCTCCCATCACGGCTTCTGTCTTAGGAGGATCATGCCGAGGCCTCCCCTCTCTCCCCTGGAGAGCCCTCTGTGCGTCCCCGGGCATGTGTCTTGGGCACAGCCGTCCACCCTGGAGCAGGTGGGGCGGCTGTGAAGTCAGAGAGAGAGAGATGTGTGTCTTGCTCTCTGCACCGTGACCTGCCTCTCGCTCCCTGAAACCGGATGATAAATTACTCTGCCCAAGCGGAACACGCCCGGACAAGCCTCCTTTCCAACTGTAATTAACACCCTGGGGAAAACACAGACTCGGGGTTTTCATACTTCTGCACAAACACGCGCGAGTACACAGGCTCTTCTCTCTGTCACCCTACCCGATCCCCTCTCAAATATTTAGTGTCCTGCCTCTTTTGCGGGTAGCACAAAAGCACCCAGCTGGATACATCCTGAAAGTCAAGGGAGGCATCGGGGACCCTTTTCAGTCCCTGTGACACAGGACTTGGGAATTTTCTGGCACGCGGTTCTCCTGTTGCTCATGCAATGCAGCTTTGGCCTTAGCGGAGTCAGAAACGGCCGTGGGTTTGGGTGAACGCTTTGTGGTCAACATTTTTGGGCATCTCCCCCTGCCCTTTTCTTTCCATCGTACAGCCTAACTGATGCACTAGTCCAAACACACATGTGCGCGCATATCAGAGAGCTCCGAGCATCCGATACTCCCAAAAAAGCTCTGTAATGAGTGAGGAGCTTTGTAGTCCCATGAAACTAGAGAGCCAACCACCCTGACAATGAGAATGCTTTCTCGAAGGAGAGGAGAGCCCTCATGGGCCGGAGATAGGGGGTGGGGGGTGGAGTCTGTGTCCCATGCTGGTCAGTTGGCTCCTTTGGCACGACAAGTGGAGGCACCTGTGACGGAAGCTCAGACACTCAGTTTAAGAAACCCACACTCTTACTGGGAACCTCAACTTTGCTCAAGGAAAATTCTCAGCATGAAACGAAGCCTGGAGAGTCGGGGCTGTGGTCTTGCCTCAGCCATTGCAGCCTGAGCCTGGGCAGATCATTTGCCCGTCCTCGGCCTCAGTTTCCCCATCCATAAGATGGACCCTGCTGGGAGGGTCAAACGGGATAACACGTGTCGGATGTGCTGACAGCAGTCTGAGGCCCTTAAAGGCCGGAAAGTGCCGTGCACAGATAAAGAACGTGGCTCTGTCCACACCCAGGTTGGCAGAGGGTGGGTGAGGGGACTGGGATTCAGAAGAATGAATAGCCTGGGCCTCGGATGGGTCCTCCTCCCTTCTCTTGTTAGGGCAAAGAGGACTCTGTCCCCAGTGCTCTGTGGCACGCTTCCTTGGAGAGGCGGCGGGGCTGCTGGGAGGCACTGGTCCCCTCCTCTCCGGGTTTCTGACCTCCCCTACCACCGAGGTTTTGAGAGCCTTGGAGGCATTGTCCCCCCTCCCTTATTCTTTACCATCAAAGCGTTCCGGAAAAGAGGCTCCACGAAGAGCACTCTGCAACCATCTTTCAAGAGCTATGCTCCTACTGCTGCGGATTCCTCTGCACTGAGGAGAAGGAGGCCAATCTCAAGACAAACGGAACAACAGCGCTGGTCTGTATGCTCGGACCACGTGTTCCCACGAGCCTCCAACCAGGGCTGGCTGAGGAGGGAAATGGGGATGAGGGCCGGCAACGGACCTGTGTGTCCCTGGGGCTGCCTGCACGTGTGTGCGCATGGGCGTCTCCAGACCACGTGTGACAGGATCTGAGTTCAGACAGGAGAAAGTTTCCACTTCCAGTCAAGATGGAGGAACGGGGACTGAATTACTCTCCCACCCGGCACAGTGGCAAACAGCTCAGGAACGGTTTTCAAGACACAGGACCACGCACTGTCCTGTCCATCAGCAAGGACAGTGATCCCTGAGAGGCGGGAAACCAGTGAGGGGAGCCCCCCATGGCTCACTGTGTGCAGAACTTCTAGGCTAAGACTCAGGGACCACAAGTGGAGCCCGGTGGGCTCCCTGAGCTGAGGAGTCAGGGCTGAGAGTCCAGGGACACCAACATGGCAGGAGTTGCAAAACAGAGGGCTGGAGAGCGGGGAACTGGACAGAGGGAGACCCTGGAGAAACAGAGAGGGTCCCCGTGAGTGTCCAGCCGAGTACTGATCATCCCGTGCATTTGAAGAAAAGCCCTGAGGCTGAGGAAAGAACCACATGAACGGTTAGGGGAAACCGTGCTCAGCATGCACACGGGGCCAGGAAACGTGTGTGTCCCCACCAGCCTCACTGGAGCCCTTCACGGTTCATGGAACAACGAGTAGAACGCTCAGACGACCTTGCCTTGGCAGTGGGATCACTTGATGGGGACTAACCATGCCTCGGGCCCATCCAGCAAACCTTAGCAGTAAGATCTGAGAGGAAGGGATCAAACTGCTTCTGAGTAATTTAACTGCATCCCAGAATAAAATTCGAGGATATTTATAGGAATAGAAGTAGCTAGCACCCCGCAAGGTAGAATTTACAATGTCCAGCATCCAGTCAAAGATTACCAGGCACACGGGAAATGAGGAGAAAAAAAATCAATCATTCGAAACTGACCTGGAACTGACACATATGTTGGAATTAGCAGACAAGGGCGTTAAAGCAATTATAAGTATATTCCATGTGTTCCAGAAAGTAAGTAGAGACATGTAAGATATTGGAAAATGTGCAAATTCAACCTGTAGAATATGAACTACAACATCTGATGTGAAAAAAAAAATACACCGGATGAAATTAATGGCAGATTAAACACTGCAGGAGAAAATGTTAGAAGGCGCCAGGGAAACAGGACACATTCTGTACAGAGGAACAAAGACGAAAATGACAGCAGGCTTTGAGACCACGGGAGCTGTGAAGGCCCTGAACCTTTGCAGCACTGAAAGAAAAAGCACCTGTCAACCCAGACCTCTGCACCCTGCAAAAATGTCTTCCAAAATGAAGTTGAAATAAAGACTTTTTCAGATACACAAACACTGAAAGAATTTACCACCGGCAGGTTGGTGCTGTCTGTAAGAAATACTGAAGGGAGTCCTTCGGAGAGAAGGGAAATGACACTAGATGGAAATATGGATCCACACAAAGGAATGGAGACCACCAGAAATGGTAGCTATATGGATAAACGCAGGAGAGCTTTTTTCTTATCACTTAAATCTCTTTAAAATACTACTTACTGTCTAAACAAAGAAATACAAATAGCATTATGTTGTAAGGCTTATAACATATGTATATAAGGCCAGGATGGAGAAATGGAAGTATGCTTGTACTGTATGTCAAGTGGGTTAACAATCATTTGAAGGTAGGTGGGAACCAGCTTACAAAACTCATAAACTCTAAAGCAACCATCAATATAACAAAACAAAGAGCAATAACTAATAGGTCAGTAATGGAAATAAAATGGAACACAATCATTTTAAAAACTCTGTTCAAAAGACAGCAAACAAAAAAGGAAAAAGGAAATAAAGAAAAATAGGAAAACAGGGGTGCCTGGGTGGCTCGGTCAGTTAAATTTCCTACTTCAGCTCAGGTCACGATCTCACAGTTCATGAGTTCAAGCCCCGCATCGGGCTCCATGCTAATGGGGAGGGGACTGCTTGGGATTCGCGCGCTCTCTCTCTCTCTCTCTCTCTCTCTCTCTCTGTGCCCCTTCCTCACTCTCTCTCCCCCTCTCAAAACAAATAAATGAACTTAAAAAATAGTGAGTGATAGACTTGTTTCGAGTTTGGAAATCTAATTCATCTGATTCACAAACTGAAAAAGCACCTATCATTTCAACAGACACAAGAAAAGAGTTTAAGAAAACTCAACATCCTTTCTTAATAAAAACCGATAAAAACTCTCAGCACGCTGGCGACAGACGAGGAATGAAAGGGAACCTATGAAAAACCTACAGCTAACATGACAATTAGTAGAAGAATTACTTTCCCTTTACTATCGGGAACAAAACAAGGCTGTACTCTCATGACACTTCTGTTCAACGGTGTGCTAGAGGTTCTAGCTGGTGGAGCAAAAAGCAACGGCAACGAGTAAAGACATCAGGATCGGAGAGGGAAAAGTAAACTTGTCTTTATCAATGGATCATCTGTATCAACGTGATCGTCTGCAGAAAATATGATGATATCCACAAAAAAGTTACCAGAACTCGCAGGTAAGTTCAATAAAGGTGTGGAACTCAAGATCAACATACACACAGTTTTAAAAAATGACCATACACTAGCAACAGTCAGAAATTGAAGGAAAAATACCATTTAAAGTAGCCATAAAAAATATGAGATACTTAGGGTAAGTTCGACAAAAGTTGTGCAAGACCCGCCGGCTGAAAAGTACAAACCACTGTTGAGAGAAGTTAAAGAAGTCTTAAATCAATGGGGGGGCATAACTTGTTGATGAGGCAGAAGACTCCATATGGTTAAGATGTTAATGATCCCGCCCCCCTCCCCGGCCAGCCAAGTGATCTATAGATTCAATGCCATCCCTATGGAAATTTAAGGGGCCTAGAGTAGCCAATACAACTTTGAAAAACAAGAACAAAGTTGGAGGGTTAACATCACCTGATTTCAAGATTTATTATAAAGTTATGATAGTCATGACGGTGTGCAATGGCACCAAGACAGACTACATATAGATCAAAGGGATCAGGTCCATATGACAACAGATTTTTGACAAGGTTGCAAAGGCAATTCAAAGGAGAAAGGATAGTCTTTTAATAAGTAATATTGAAATCAATGCACAGCTTCAGTTCAGAAAAATGAACCTCAACCCATACCTTGTACCACATGCAGGAAGGAACTCAAGATAAACCAGAAACCTAAACATAAAATCTAACACCTACAAAATGTCTAAAGAAAGTACAGGAGAAGAAAATCTTTGTGACCCAGGGTCAGGCTAAGCTTTCTCAGATACAACATTGTAAGTATGATCGTAAGAACAAATGGATAGAGTGGAATTTATCAAAATTTAAAACGCCAGCTCTTCCAAAGACACTGTTACGTGAGTAGAAAGATCAGTTAGGAGGAAATGCCTGCACAGCATGCATCTGGAAGGGACTTGTATTCAGTATATATAAAGAACTCCCCACATGCAACAGTACAGAGACAAATACCCAATTTAAAAAAACAGGCAAAGGTTGGAAAAGACACTTCACTGAGGATGATGGACGTCAACCAACCACATGGAAAGATGTCCAGCATCACTCATCAGCAGGGAAATGCAAACGAAACCACGATGAGACACCACCCCGATGCCCATCATAATGGCGAAAATTACCACAGCCAACGGCACCAGGTGTTGGAGAGGATGTAGAGGAATCGACAAGTGTTGGAGAGATGGGTGTAATTCCCGCACGTGGCTGGCAGGCAGGCGAAATGGTACAACCACTTGGGAAAAACACTTTGACGTTTCCTTAAAAAGTGAAACACAGGCTCACCATGAACTCTAGTCATTTCGCTTGTGGGTGTTCTACCCGAGAGAAAAGAAGGCATGTGTCTCACAAACACCTGTACGGGAATAATGTGTAATAACCAAAAAGCTTGGTGTCTTTCCAGGGGTGAACGGAGAAAACACGCTGTAGTGAACTCGCAGCGTGGAACACCGCTCGGCAACAAAAAGGCATCAGCTATTCGCACACACCATGACCTGGGGGAGTCTCAGAATACTTATTCTGACAATAAGAAGGAGCACATACGGTACGATTTTATCTGTCTAGAACGTAGGGAATACACACCGTTCTAGAGCGACGGGACTCACGCAGATCAGTGTTTGCCGGGAAAGGGGACTGGAGAGCACGGAGGGAGAGACAAAAGATACATCCTTCGAAGGAGACTGATGGATACGTCCAGTATCTTGATTGTAATGATGACGTCAGGGGTACAAACAGGTGTCAGAACTTAATCAAATTGCACACTCTAACACGCGTAGTCGACTGTGCGCGCAGACCTGGGTAAAGCTGTTCAAAAAACAAACGTGCGAAAACCTGAGCTTACGAGGCAGACAAATCGCCGCGTCACCCTTGGGAGGGGGATTCCTTGACCTACACACAGATTCACCTGAGGACTCCTTTGGTTGTTTCCCTGTAAAGTAAGACTCGGTTTACAAAATGGCACGTCCAGGAGGCTCTGCCTTGCGAGGGGGAGACCTCGCCGATAAGAGCACGAGGCCCACGCCGGCACACTTTCTTCGTCTCCCCCCAGTCGAACTGCATCGGATGCTGACGGACAGCCCCCGGCCCCTCCCAGGGGACCCTGTCATGCACGGGAACAGGAGCCCTGAGCTCTGCCTCACTGTCCCCGTCCCACCAGTGAGCGGGGCCAGGACTGCCCTTTCCACGAACCCGGGTGGCCCTGCGGTGACCGGCTTCTAGGACACAGCCCCCTGGCCATTTGGACAGTGCCCACTTTTGAGGCCAGCGTGTACTTGGGGGTAAAAACAATACAAAAGAGATCACCAAAAGGAGTTTCCGGTGTTTGGCTCAGGCGGACATCAGACCCTGCCACCCAACAGCTTTGCTTTGCCTTTTGGATCTGCGGAAAACGCTGGGCTATCTTGGGCCCAAGGCCTGAGACCCAGGAGCACTGCCCCCAACCCCGAGGAAGCCAGCGGGGAGCCCAGGGTTACAAACACATGGCGCACCTGCACTCTCTAATCTGTTCACAACAGATAATACATCACAGCTACGATAGAATTTTCTGCAAAGTCAAATTCTGCAAGCGAATCTTCGAAGGAGATCGGCTGCAGGCGGGTGATGGAGGTTTGGCTGCAAGGAGTGCGCAGACCGAGGGCTGGGGTCATGGACCGGGGATTGGGGTCAGGAGGGTCCGGTCCCCCCCCCACGAGGGTCACTTCTGGGACCTGAGCCGATTCTGCGGCCCCCTCCCCGAGAAGACTGGGCCATGTGGGGACATGCAGCACCCCAGGCTCCGAAGGCCAGGGGAACGCGCATCTGTGCCCCAAGTACCTGGGGTCGGGGGTGGGGGCAGAGCAAAGGAGCGGGGAGGAGGGACTGTTTCTCTGGCTGGTGACAGTTGCTAAGCAATGTCACCCATAAACACACTCCTGTCCCCTCATTTCCCTTCTGGCTCCTCTGGTCCCCACACCTGCCTTCCCAACACAACTCGGGCTGGCGCTTTGGGGGACAAGAGAGGACACGCCATCGAGTGCGAAGCAAGCCAAACTCTCCATTCTCTGTCCCCTCCCCAGCCCCCTCCCTCCAGTGAGCAGGGAGCCCCGGAAACCCCTGGCATTCTTCAGCAGCAGCACCCAAGACGTTCAACATGCTCACATCTGTCAAAAACTATTCAGGAAAAAAAAAGAAAAAAAAGAAAGTCTTTATACCTTTTATTCAGCCAATTTTTCCCGAGGCACTGTGGGCTCTCTAAGAAAAGAAAAAGAGAGAGGAGAGAGAATTACAATCAATGTCGCCACCGCGCATCTGGCTGCTGGCTGCTATTTGCTCACTGACTAGTCAAGTCTGGAGGAGGGAGCGCTGCCTCCCCGGGAGCCGAGGAGACCTGCCCCAGGAGAAGCCCCTGTGCCGCGTGCACCTGCAGCGTGGCCGGGAGCCCACGTCTGGTTTAACGAAGACAACGGAAAACAGAACGCCGTGGGCCTGGGGTCCACATTTTCCTAACCCGTCTTCTGCGTAACTCTGGGGACACTCTCGTGCGTTTTCTCTCTCTCTTCCGCTCGCCCCGAACTCTGAGTTTCCCTTTCCTCTTCTTCCCCCCACCCCGCCCCAGCACCTGGTTCTGAGGTTACCTGCACACAGAGACTTTGCCGACTGATGGAGGTATTTAATCCCAAACCGGGACCTCCCTCCCCCGCCCCCGGTCACTCTGCATGGATCTCTTCCCACCTCTGATGTCACTCATGGCGGGTAGATCTATTTTCATATCAGTCAAAGTAGGAAGGGAAGTAGGAGCATTCTAAATCCCACAAACACACGATTTCAGCAGTGACTACACGTTGTGTGGAATTGTGCGATGTTTCCAGGAGCTTCCATCAGCAGAGGTGGCCCAGCCAGACTAGCAGGGGCCATGTATTTACTCATTTTACGGTCCGGGGCCTGGGGCCAGAGAGACCAAGGCACTTGCCTAAAGTCATAAAGCTGAGCCTGGGGGCCTGGGGACCGCACAAGTGTGTCTGAACCCCTAATCCTGCCTTCAGAGATTAGAAACGAGGGGTGTGCTGCTTTGGATGCTGTGTCTCCCTCTCTCTCTGCCCCTCCCCTGCTTGTGCTCTGTCTCTCTCTCTCTCTCTCTCAAAAATGAATAAATATTTAAAAAATTGGCAAAAAAAATAGAAATGAGGGTGTGCGTGTGTCCACTATGTGCTTCTTCTGGACATAAATTTTCCTTATTTATATCAATAAAGTTTCAGAGTTTTTTTTAAAAGATTTTCATTCTTTTTTTTTTTTTTTTTTTTTATTTATTTATTTTTGGGACAGAGAGAGACAGAGCATGAACGGGGGAGGGGCAGAGAGAGAGGGAGACACAGAATCGGAAACAGGCTCCAGGCTCCGAGCCATCAGCCCAGAGCCTGACGCGGGGCTCGAACTCACGGACCGCGAGATCGTGACCTGGCTGAAGTCGGACGCTTAACCGACTGCGCCACCCAGGCGCCCCTAATTTCTATGTTTTTAATGTTTATTTACTTTTGAGAGAGAGAGAGAGAGAGAAAGAGAGAGAGAGAGACCGAGCATGAGCAGGGAGGGGCAGAGAGAGAGGGAGACACAGAATCCGAAACAGTGTCCAGGCTCCGAGCTGTCAGCACAGAGCCTGACGTGGGGCTCGAACCCACAAACTGTGAGATCATGACCTGAGCCGAAGTCGGATGCTTAACCGACTGAGCCACCCAGGCACCCCCCCCTCCACCCCGCGTCTTAACCATTTTTTTTAATGTTTATTTATTTCTGAGGCAGACAGAGACAGAGCATGAACAGGGGAGGGTCAGAGAGAGGGAGACACAGAATCTGAAACAGGCTCCAGGCTCTGTGCTGACAGCACAGAGCCCGACGTGGGGCTCGAACCCACGGACCGTGAGATCATGATCTGAGCCGAAGTCGGACGCTCAACCGACTGAACCACCCAGGTGCCCCAATGTTTATTTGCTTTTGAGAGAGATAGAGAGCGAGCAGGGGAGGGGCAGAGAGAGAGGGAGACACAGAATTGGAAGCAGGCTCCAGGCTCTGAGCTGCCAGCACAGAGCCCCACATGGGGCTCGAACTCATGAACTGTGAGATCACGACCTGAGCCAAAGTCGGACGCTCAACTGACTGAGCCACCCAGGCGCCCCAGTGCACATCTTTTTAAATTGTGGCAAAATACTGTAAAATTTATCATTTTAACCATTGTACAGTGTACAAGCCAGTGGCATTAGGTACAGTCACATGGTTGTGCAACCAGTATCTGGTTCTAGAACTTTCTGTCACCCTGAAAGGAAACTGTATACTCATTAAACAGTCCCTCCCCCCTTCCCTTCTCCCCTGTGTGTGTGTGTTTTAAACTTATCATAAACCAGAAAAAAAAAAAAAAAAGCAAGCGAAAAGCTTCTAGAATCCAAAGGCACCCAGACGGGGCCTCTTTCTTGAGATGGAAAAAGTCACTGTCGTTTACCATCGTCAACATGGTCCTGAAGAGCAAATACAGACAACTGTAGCCTCGCTCAGCCCTCGTAACCCTAAGGAGCGTGCACTGTTCTATCCTCCCTTTTCACAAGAGGAAATGCGCGAATGGGCAAAGCAGCGGCACCCCCAGTAACCAGGATGGCTGGTTTCCTGGGGGGCAGGGTCCCACTGCCCACACTCCCTCTCACCCGCTAGAGGAAGGTGCCCTTCTCAGCGGGCAGTGAACACTTAGCTGCACAGAGCCCGCAGGACATGCTGTTGGAGCTGGTGACGGTCACCACGGCTGCGTTTCGTGGGCGGTCTCCCCCCGCCCCCCCCCCCCCCCCCAGGGCCCCCGGCCTCAGCAGACAGGGCTGTGGGCCAAGGTGGGGCTCACACGGTGGGGAAACGGGCGTTGAGGCGGCCCGGCCGCAGCCTGGTTGCTGATTGGCGCGTTCCCTCTCCGGCACGGTGGCAAAAGCCACTTCTGGCACGTTTGCACACGCGGCTCACAGAGGGACTCTGAGGAGGGGCAGGCGTGATCGGAAGGCCCCGCCAGACGAAGGCGTCATTACAAAATGAGACGGACTGAATCAATCCACTCGCATCAACCGCTGCCTTCAGTTGATTTGGGGGTTTTCTTATTGTTGACTTTTTCCTTGGTTTCTTAAAGTGAGTTTTCCTCCCGATTCAATTTAGTTCCATTTAATCCAATCCATCCAGCCCCGGTGAGCAAACAGCCCAGAGCGCGGGTCTGGGCCAAGCGCCCGGCACGGGAGCTGGGTGAGAGGAGTCTGCCTCCCGGCCCCGCAGTCGGAGGGCCTGGGGTACAGGACCACGCCTTGCCCGCCCTGCGTCCCTCCCACCCAACAACTCCCACGCCTCCCTCTGGATCCTCTGCTCTCCAGGCTCTGTGCCCAACCCGCAGATTTCCTCCAAGTGCCGGGGACGCTGGGCCCCGGGATCTGCAACAGACAACACCAGCACAGGTCAGGGCGGGCAAGGCAGTCCCATCCTTACCCGGCAGCCTTGACCTCCAGGCTCCTCGAACAGTCTCCGAGTTCCCCGAAATGCCTCTCGCTGTCCCGAGTGTCCTCGTTTGGGCAAAGCAAAAACCATGTAGCATGAACACCGGCATTACACCTGCCGGGTCCCCATCGGGAGACTCAGAGGCTGGGACCCACGTCCATCTCCAAAGAGCCTCTGTGTTTTTGGAAAATTCAGAACCAGAGGGATGGTTGCAGGGCCCGCTGAGCCTGATGCCTCCAGCGTCCGTGGCACACAGAGGGCAGCCCTGTCTTCCCTGAACTTCAGGCCAGGCCCTTCCTTGTCCTCTGTCGGGGGGAGAACCTCTGGGGGGGAGTGAGCTCTCCCCCACGCCTTGCGGTGTGAAAGGGAAGCGGCCCCCATTTAAACCCGCTCCTGCTGTGGTCCGGCCACACTCCAGGTGTGAGCCAGACAAGGACGGGCCGACCTGGATGGGGCCTGCCTTGCATTTCTGGGACGAGCAGGGGCTCCCCACCCGCCTCTACTCTAGCACGTCGCCCACCCCGCCCTACCACCCGTCCTGGGGGCGAGGGACGGAGAGGGAGGGAGGCCCCCGGAGCCTTGCTTGATGACGCCCGAGGGCAAGCTCGTGGGTCAGGAAATACGGAGCTGATTCTCGGCCTCTCTGTTAGCAAACACTGCTCTCCGCCACTCAGCGGGATAATCAATTATGGTGATTTTTGCCTGGATGATCAGGTTCCTGGAGGAGCACAGCTCATTAGGCCAGGGGTGCTGACTTCCCCACGTGCGTCTGTGGAAAGACCCTTCAGCAGAGTCCAAACAAAGCGAGACGCATTCACCGAACTCGGAGGGTCCTCGCCCAGCCCACCCCTACTGAGACGGCCTCCACACAATGTCTGCGGAGCCATGAGACGGTTGTGAGTCTGCCGGGAGGGGGAGGGGGGCATAGACTGCCCCCCACCCGTAGGCGTGGGAACTCCCACTGTGCGGCACGGCCTCCCGCACTTGACTTCAAACCCCACCTGCAGAGCCTGGCTCGGGGCTGCCCCCCCAGGGAGGCAGTGGACGTCTGCTGAGTGAATGAATGATTGAATGAACGAACGAACGAACTAGCCAATAAGCATTTGCCTCCAGGGACCTGAACTGCACTACCGTTTAGAAGAAGGGATTGGGGGGCACCTGGGTGGTTTAGTCAGTTAAGCGTCCAACTTTGGCTCAGACAATGATCTCACGGTTCGTGGGTTCAAGCCCCACGTCGGGCTCTGTGCTGACAGCTCAGAGCCTGGAGCCTGCTTCATGGATTCTGTGTCTCCCTCTCTGTCTGCCCCTCCCTAGCTTGCGCTCTTTCTCTCTCTCTCTCTCTCTCTCAAAAATAGATAAACACTGAAAAGAGAAGAAGGGATTGGGTCCTTCTAGAGTGATCTTTGCTCTGGGGGATCCCTGTCGTGGACGCGATTCACCCCCCCACGGAGACCCTTCCCCGTCTCCCTGCCTGCTTGGATCTCCCTGCATCCACCAGCTCCCAGAGCACAGCCTCGCCCCAGCCTCTCTCTAGTCCCCTCCACGCCGACGTGGGCTTCCCTCCCCAATTCTCCTCCTCCATCCAAATGACACAGGTGACCCCTGTGTCCCTGCTTCCTTTGGTACATAACACGTTTTGTCCTTCAGAAACTAAACTCCGGCTCACGGGTATTGCCCTTGTCATGAAAAGAACACGTGTCCATTAATAAAACCAGGTTTTAGTGTGGCTCATGCCAAACAATTTGCCAGACACGCGCCCCTTAGGTTGAAGCACAGACCCTGCCCGCTCGCGACGGCCCTTCGTTTGCCGTGGACTCCCCGCTGGGCAGGAAACGGAAGGATGCGGAGAAGGCGGAACACGGATTCGTGACCGGCTGGGACTCCTCTTCGCTAAAGGTGCCTTTCTAGTCACCGTCTTGGGTCTCACAGATTGAGCATCGACGACGCACCGGACACGGAGTGCGTGTTACAAGCCCCGAATGAGTGCCACAAGGTGGGCAATGTTCTCCCCGACGGCTGGGTGAGAGAGGGGCACTCAGATGTTCATCCCGGTCCACTCCACCTTCGTCCCAGCCTCCTGCGCTTCCGGGGAAGGGTGCTCGGACCGCCCGTCATTCTGGAACACCTATGCTCCTCAGCTCCAGGGGCAAGAGTCAGCCGCAGGTGCCTTTGCTCCGGTGGGGGTGGGGTGGGGGGGGGAAGCGGCCTCTCCCTGAGGTGGGTCCAGGAGGGAAATGTTTGCCCATGCTGACGGGGCCAAGGACGCTGCCGGTGACGACAGACCCAGTTTTAAAAATGTTCCTTTCTTTATATATTTGAGAGAGTGAGAGAGAGGGAGGCAGACAATCCCAAGCAGGCTCCACATTCAGCGCAGAGCCTGACACGGGGCTGGATCCCCCCACCCCACGATCATGACCAGAGCTGAAATCAAGAGCCAGACGCCTAAGTGACCGAGCCCCCCCGGGCGCCCCCGACAACAGACCCGTTTTTGCAGGAGGAGGCTCCGATGTCTGCAGCAGGGAGAGGGGGTCTTTCTGCCAGAACATGGCACACGTAACGAAATGCCCCGGCCTGGGCGGCTTGAGCAGCGCCGGAGGCAGGGAGGTGCAGGGTCAGGGTGCGGGCCCATTCGGGTCCCGGCCGGAGCCTGCTTCCTGTCTTCCTGCTGTCCTCACCTGGCGCGCACCCAGCGAGCTCTCGTGTCTTCTTACAAGGACCGTAATCCCAGCCTCGGGGTCTCATCTGACCCTGTTCACCTCCCAAAGGCCCCCTGGTGCCGTCACGGTGGGGGGGCGGGAGGTCAGCCGGAGCACTTGGGGGACACGCTCATTCAGCCCGGGATGCACGGCGGGCCCGCTTTTGCTTTGCTTTTCTCCTTCTGTGTTTTCCCCACGTGCAGGGACAGCACTGGCTTTTTCACAGGACAGACGCCACTCGTGTTGAATGTGTTGCAGGGGCGCAGCTGCAGGTGGCGGGAAGGGCCTCGGGGGGGGCCCCCCTGCCCACCCCAGGGGGTGCACCTGCCCTCCTGGAGAGGGGGGGGGCTCGGGGTGGCTCCGGGAGGCCTGCCTGTCCTCCGTGACTCCTGTCATCTCACCCGGGATTTTATTAAATGGCCCGTTTTGTACTCTCTCTCTCTAAGGGGAATTGGAGGTGAAGGGCGCAATTTTATAAATAAAAAATTAACTGTGGGTGGCTTAAACGTGACTTTTGATGATGGAGATCATGATGTTAGAGCCACTTCAATTTAAAGGGTTTTTTTTTTCCTTCTGAAAAGAAATTCACCTTTGCGGAGAGGAGAGGAGAGAGGAGGGGAGGGGAGGGCGCTGGCTCACATCTCAGAGGCCTCAAGCCACTGTGGGAGGGACTGGGAAGTTCTAGCAGGTTCTGGCCATCGGGGTTGTGAGCCCACAGCCCACACAGGCCTCAGGGTGGGGCCAGCCCCTGAATGGCCCCCTCAGGGCAGGGCAGGGGTACGGTCACTCTGTGCTGGTGGCAGCCTGGATCCCTCTCCCAGGAAGCCTGGCGGGGCTCAGGGCCTGCCCGCCAGAGCCCCCGCTACAAGGTGTGTGCCCTCAGGCCGGAAGTCCTGTCCCAGTCCGGCCCCTGCGATAGTGATCCGCTGCTGACACTCACCGAGTGCACACGGGTAAAGCCCACCCGGCGGAGTAGCGAGTCTCCTGGTCCCAGGACACGAGCAGAGCAGCTCTGCCCGTGTGTACACCCTCCCACCTGTGCCCCAGGCCCTGCCTTCCTCTGACCTGCTGTGGCCAGCGGGCTCCCTCCCCTGGCTGTGTTGGGCTCGCCAGGCCCAGCCCAGTGGCCCGGAGCTCTGCACGGCCCTGGATACCTTCATCACATCACTCGGGCTAGATCTGGGGGGATGGGGTCTGCGGGCACCTTGCCCTCGCTGGGAGGGGCCGTGGGGGAAGAAGCTTCTGTGCTTGGCTGAACTCAGCACGGATCTGGGAAGTGAAGGGGGCTCACTGGTCCCAGGACAGGTGACACCCGCAGCCGAGTGGCATTTATAGCATCCACGGTGTCCACAGGCACTGCTGAGTATCACCCTCTTGCCCCGGGTGGGCCAGGGGTGGAAACTGAGGCCCAGAGAGGGAAACTCCCCAAGGTCGACAGAGTCCAGAGACTCCGCTGTGGGCACGGAAACTTCCCTGGGCCCCCGAGCCCTGGAGAGGAGGCAGGCGGGCGGGCGTTTAGCTTCTTCCTGAAGAGCTTTCAGTAGGCACCCCCGCTGACCAGTCCAGGATCGGGTTGTTTCGATGAGTCTGCAGGACCCCACGGGCCGATGGCGCGCGGACAA
Source organism: Neofelis nebulosa (assembly GCF_028018385.1). Taxonomy (NCBI): domain Eukaryota; kingdom Metazoa; phylum Chordata; class Mammalia; order Carnivora; family Felidae; genus Neofelis; species Neofelis nebulosa. Next base: position 16,207,180 of record NC_080797.1, on the reverse strand, counting down.
GATGCCAGCTGTACTGGGTGGAATCACATCCCCCAGAGACACATGTCCACCTGGAGCCCCAAAACGGGATTCCCTTATTTGGGAACAGGGTCTTTGCAGGTGTAAGGTGTAGTTAAGGGTCAAGATGGGGCCGCCCTGGATTAGGGGGGGGCTCTAGCTGCAATGAGTGTCCCTCTGGGGACCAGGAAGGAGAAGACACCAGGCACAGGGGACAGGCCATGGGACGACGGAGTCAGAGCTGCAGGGACACGGCCACAAGCCAAGCACAAGTCTCAGCCACCAGGCGCTGGAAGAGGCGGGAAGGATTCTTCCCCTAGAGTCCCTGGCTGGGGTCTGCTGGCCCCCAGGCTGTGAGAGAATAAAGCTCCCTGGTTTTCAGCCCTCAGGGAGTGGTGATTTGTGTCAACAGCCCCAGGACAATAATCTTCCGGCCTTCAAATGCCTTACAGCAGCCAGGGCACAGCCCTGTTCCGGCCATGGCAGCCCTTTCTTCCCCCTCGGTGACCACCACCGCCCCCCCCCCCCCCCCCCCCGGCCTTATTCCTGATATGCCAACCCCTGGGACGCTCACCTCACTCGTGTCACACAACTGGACCCTGAGAAATCACCTTTTAGAGAGACGGACCTCTCAGGAGAACTGTTATTCCCCTGGGGGTATTTTGAATCTACTGTTTAAAAAAATTTGTTTTGGGTTTTTTTTTTGGGGGGGGGGGTTATTCGCATTTTTTTTACTGTGGTAAAATATATATAACAAAATTTACAATTTTAGCCATTTTTAAGTGCAGTCCAGTGGCCTGAGATACATTCTCACTGTCGTACAGCCATCCATCCGTCCACCCACCTCCGGAACGTTGCCATCATCCCAGGCTGAGACTCTGTCCCCATTAAACACTAACTCCCCGTCCCCTGTCCCGACCCCAGCCCCTGGAAATCTCTATTCTACTTTGTGTCTCTGTGAATCGGACAACCCCAGGGACCTCACGTGAGTGGAGTCACACGGTGTTTGTCTTTTTGTGACTGTCTGACTCCACATAACGTAAGGTTCCCGTGCTCGGTCCGTGTGGTAGCAGGTGTTACAATTTCCTTCCTTTTTATAGCCGAATAATATTCTGCCGTGTGGAGGGACCACATTTTGTTCCTCCATTCATCTGTCGCTGAGCATGTGGGTTTGAAGACAATCATACAGTTGGCCGTGTTTCCGGTCTGGCCGCCTGCAAGTTCGGGAAACGACAACAAAAAACTGTGCCTGAGCCTTGCTAATTGAATCTCAAAGCCCCGCAGCTGTATTTTCCTGTCCTGTCTTTTCTGCCCTCTGATCTTGACTTCTATCTACGGACACACTTCCCTCTTATTTCCTGTTGCTATGCAAATGGTACAAAATGGTCTACACAACACAATGGGGATAAAAGCTGCAAGCGATGGCCGGCTGGTGGTCTCCCAGTCATTCCTGAGGCCACACGGGGCCGTGCACCGCCTGGAGAGGGCGCCCCGTCTCCCAACCGCCCAGTCTCCAACGGTATTTATCGAGGCCGGCAGGAGGGGCACGGCCACCGAGAAGGAGGACGTCCCCGCCCCCCGGGGGGCGCTGGGGCTGCGGGCCCTGCACACCTTTGTCGGCCTGGTTTCCTGGCCACGCTGGCATATGCCGGTGTCTGATTACGCCGACCAGGCTTTTCTTCTTCCTAACGCAAACCGAAGGGCAGCAGAGGCCCCGTCTGTGCCGCTCCCCGGGGAGCTGGGCGCCGCACGCCATGTTCCCTTCAACACTCAGCTGAAATGGAGTTCAGTGATGGCCATGTCCGGGCGGCCGTCCAGTCCCCGCTTGGCTGCGGTGTCTTGGCGCCCGTCCCCTCTGTTTCTTTAAAAGCTGGCTCTTGAGTTCGGACAGTCAGCCCGGGCTAGGTTCAAAGCCATGGTGGGGATGGGTCTCCGGTGCCAGTGAGTTCGCAAGGCCCGTCCAGCACGCCCTGCAGGTGCCCTGAAGGGGCACAGTGGAACCTGAAGATGCACGGCTTCGCTCTACGGAGCGAGGCAGGTCCGGGCTGAGAACTCGGAGAAACATGGCCCCTGGGCGGAAGCGGTGGGTGGGACGCGAGGGGCTGGTGCTGCCCGCTTGTGTCCGTGAGCAGCGCCAGCGGAGGATGGGGAGGGCGGCGGAGACGGGCCAGGGAGCTGGGACGACGCACAGGGCGGACAGCGCCATTCAACACGCAGACGACCCGTGTGCTGGCCTCTTAGACGAGGCATGCTTTCTATCAATAATTTAGACATGCCCTTTCTCCTTTGGGAGACGGGCAAAATCTCATTTCCTGAGCAAATCCCCTAAGAAACCAACCTGTTCATTCCTCTAAGACTTTCAGAAATCTGTCTCCATCAACCCACTTACAAAAAACAAAAGAAGGTGATGGGTTGAGAGTGCCGAAAGCTGGGTGCTAGGAAAGCCGTCTGCGGAGTGCACGGCGCCCGCGGGCCCTGGGACCGTCTAGGACCACGCCCCCTCAGTCTGCCCCCTGTGGCCCCCCCCCCCCACTGGCTTCTGTAAAGCGGGAGACACGCTGTTCCAATGTGAGGCAACAACTAGAAAATCACTCGTGGGAACAGAGGGACACGAGGCAGAGATTTCCATCTCGGGAAGAATCGTGGGATGGGGTGGCTACAGCCTTCTCCGGCGTCCCACAGGGAAGAGAAGATCCCGGCAGTGCTGGGCGCGCACAGTAGGGCCAGGCCTGGTGTGCTCGTTAGACCTTTGGCAAGTGCTCAGCCTCCAAGTGCCTCGGTTTACTCTCCTGTAAGTGGGGTGAAGACAGTACGCACCCCTCGGTGCCCGTGGCTGGGAGGAGACAGCCATCGACGACAATGGGCAATAATGGCAGACCGGCTCACTGAGCTTGCAGCCGACCCTGGCTGAGTTTCACCCAAAGCGGAAGGGAAGGGTGCGGCTCTCCCCCGCCCCCAGCGCCCAGTCCCCGACCACAGGGGAGGGAGGGAAGTTTGCAACAAACCCCCAGAAGGGGCCCCAAAGTGATGCCCAGGCTGACGGCTCCTTCCACCCCGGAGAGTGGGGGGAGTCTAGGAGACTTCAGTGGGCTTCACCTGCACCCAGGGTCTCCTCTGTCCAGAAAGAGCACCACGCCCCCCACATGAGCAGGTTTACCCCGGAGGCAACACGTTTCAAGCGAACACGTTTCACGTGTGGAGTCTGCACTGTGTTCTCTGTGGTTTAGGGAGCACGTTGCACAAATCGTCACAAGTCCTCCCCAAAGGGCTGCCGGATGGGTGCCCCTGTCCCCGCGTACAGGTGGGGAAGCTGAGGCTTCTCCAGGTGGCCACGCCGGCAGTGGCCGGTGGCCTCGGGTGGCAGAAGTGTCACTGTCACGTTCTTTGGGGGGACGAGGCTGGAAAGGGCTGGTCGGGTGCTGACACACAGAGCAATTCAGCGTCTGGCCTCATTAGCCGCGAGACCCAGCTCTGCAGGCCTTCTCGTCCAGGCTCAGGGCTCTGCAGGCTTGACCGGCGATCTGGGTGACCATGACCACTGCCTTGTCCACCACTGGTGGACCCCTGCCCGCCGGGTCCTTCCTGTGAGCGGGGACCTGCCACTGGCAGGCTGGGGAGGGGTCTTCCTGCTGGCCCAGCCAGGGCAAGGCCCCCTCCCCTGGATTAGCAATGTCACAAGCCTCCGGCCTCTTCCCGCAGCTGACAAAGGACTCCTGAGACCCCTAAGCCACCTGAGCCCCACAAACCCACTTCTGGAAGCACCACGGAGCCTGGGCACTCGGCACCATCACTGCCACCTGCTACAACAGGGGTGCTTGGGTCTCCAAAGCCCCCGTTTGTGCTGGGGCTGCGGGCTGGTGCGGGGCAGGTGCTGGGAACAAGGCAAAGCCCACTTTCAACAGCCTCCCTCTGTTCTGCTCCAACCCTGCTGCATAACCGGGCCTCTGGTCTTCTGCGTCCTGATGATTTGACTTTGAGGCCTATCTGACCCTGACCCTGAAGGGACTGTCCCAGAGCTGGCTAATTCCTGAAGGACTGTGGCTTTAATGTGCAAACCAGCCAACGGGAGGAGCCTCCATCCACTCGGGGCCACTCCCCCCTGCCCTCGTCTCCCCAGGGCCGGCACCAGACCACAGTCCTCATGTTCTGGAGCCCAGTGCGATGATTCAGCCTGCCTGTCCTGTGCCTGTGCACCTGCCACACTGGTCCTTCCCATGGAAACCACAGCAAAGGCTCGTGCCTGCATTTTCCTGCTCCCTCTGCCTCCTGACCCAGCCTGGTGTTTCCCATGAGAGGTACCTCCTGCTTCTAGGCAACAGTGAGTACATAACAATCTGTACGACCATCATTTCTGTGTCTGTGTGCCTGATTAAACAAATCCTGGGTCCCTTTGAAATTTTTTTAATGTTTGTTTATATTTGAGAGAGAGAGAGAGAGAGCGAGCGAGCAAGGGAGGGACAGAGAGAGGGGGAGGCACAGAATCTGAAGCAGATTCCAGGCTCTGAGCTGTCAGCACAGAGCCCGACGCGGGGCTGGAACCCACGAACCGCGAGACCATGACCTGAGCCGAAGTCGGACGCTTAACAGACTGAGCCACCCAGGCGCCCCACATCCTGGGTCCCTTTAAAGCACCTGCTGGTCTCTCCTCCAGGGTCTCAGCTCTTGCAGGGGGAGCTGGTTCTTGGGGGAGGGGGGGCGCTGAGTGCTTCCCCAAGGGCACGAGGAGTGAGTCGTGGTGCAGCTTCCAGGCTGAGCTCAGCCCGACGGCCACTACACCACGGCCACCTCAAAAAGATGATTACCGCTCCGTGATTCCCTTTCGGGATTAACACATCTCTGCTCACTTTACCAATTCTGGAGTCTTCGGCTGGAAAGGGCCTCAGAAGTGAAGAGTAAAAGTGGCCTCCCATCATACCCATGTCCCGGCAAGCATCTGCCTGCGACTAACCCACACTGACAGGCGGTTAATTTGCAGATTGTGCCGGTATCGACAGCTCTGTTCATTTAATAATAGATAGTGGCTGTCCTCTGCTCACGCAGAAAGTCTTTGCTGAGACGGGAAACATGATAAATTGTGAATGTTTTATGCGCGCATTCCTGAGCCCCCGGGGCTAATGGGCAGGACTCTCAGTAATAATTACAAAAATGACTTTTGTTAGGGGAGGGGCCCCTAACGAGGACGGCTGAACTAGCAGAGCACAAGGTGTGGGCAGACGGGCTTCTGGCTTCCGTGTTTGGGCAACGCCGGTCGAGTATTTGCTTCAGCAGACGGATGTGCTGGGGTGAGGTTCACAGCTCTGCCTGACCCGGATGACATTGGATTTACAGAAACAACAGAGCAGAGCTGAGGTTCACAGGAGGGATCCCCTGTGGGCTCCTTGGACAGCCTTCCCTGGCTCTCCGTGCCCCCCAGCTGCTGGCCAGCCTCCAGAGTGGCGGTGCCTCTGGGCTTCCCTCCCTTTGCCCCTTCTCTTCCGAGCAGCGCCTGACCCCCCCCCCCCCCCCCCCCAGCCACCCGACGCGCTTCTCTGTGTCCTGGTTCCAGCCACTGTCCACCCTCCACGGACTCCTACATCGAGGTTTCTAGCCCAGTCCATCCAGGTCCCTTCTGGACATGGCCACCCGGCTTCCCATGTCAGGGTCACGGCCAACTCAGTGGGTGGGACACAGAACTGGGAAGGTCCTCGGTGCTGAGCCAGCACCCCAGGCTCAGATTCTCGGGGTACTCACTCTCCCTGTTCCTCCCCAAACTGGCTTCTACCCACCCTCCCTCCACAACACCTCATGCGTCTGTTTGCTCCTTAGCACACTTAAGCACTCAAGTCACTCGGCGAGAGCCCCTTGCTCCCCAGAGCTCTGTGCACCCCTGGACCGGCCCTCTGTGAGCCCACGCTGAATGCTGCATCACAAACTCGGCCCCGTCGGACACCTCGGCAGCCGCCCGCAGCCTCAGGAAGGTCCGGACCCTTAACCCGGTGGCAGCTCATATTGGGTGCCAACCCGCCCTGTAGCCCCACATCCCCCCGGCTCCCTCATCATGGGTTTACCCTGGGTTCCCTGATAAACTTGTTCATGCTTCTGGATCTTTCCTTTCCCTGCTGGAAAAGACCTACCCCTTTCTCTCCACCGACAAACTCGGATTCAACCAAATTATCGGGTGGCCTCAGTCAGCCCCGTCTTTCTCAGCAGGATGCGCACCTGTTGACGGGCCCCTCAGTCCTCCGTGAGCAGCCCCTCTCCTGCGTGGGGGCAACGGGGGGACAGCCACACCTGGTCCTTCTCCCAACCCATCCGCTCCAGTGGGTGATGGAATATCCCTGCTCCTGAGGCCTCAGTCCTGGCCCTTCTCTTCTTACCCCGTGGCACCCCGTCCATGCGCTGCTTGTACTGCCTCCTGCATGCCGAGGATGTCCCACCTGGCACCTCTGGCCACAGTCCCCCAGGGTCAGGCCAGAGAGTCTCCCAGACTCCTCCAGCCCAACACGCCCAAGCTCGGGCCCTTGCAGAGAGCTGGTCCCGCCTCGGTGTCAGCACCTAGAATCCTCATCCACGCACGTGGGCAAGCCGCCCGGGGGCCACGCTGACCCCGGCTCTGTCAGTCCGACCTCCAGAGCGCCTCTGCCACTCATGTGCCTCTCTCCCCCGTGGGCCGTGTGCCACCTGCCCAGCTCAGGTGCCACCGCTGCTCACCTGGGCCGAGTCCCAGCTGGTCTCGGGCATCCACTCAGGCTCCCATCAGACTCCTCTGCATTTAACCACCAGGGAGACCTCTCCTTGATGCAAATCTGATCACGCTCCCTCCTTCCCGTGAACACACTTCCATTGCTTCATGGAAGGGCTCGGCCTGGCACACAACGTCCCACGGGGTCCCTGCCCACCCCTACAAGCTGCCCCTGTCCCCCCTCCCACGTGCGCTCCGGCCATAGGGACTTTGCACCTGCCCTTCCTGCTGCAGGCCCCTCGCCCTCCCAGGCGGTGGTCTAGCCTCTGACCTCAGACTAACCCCCCATGGGGACCACACAGGATCGCTTCTACTTTCAAAGCATCGTGCACCCCAGCCCTTTGGCCCTCCGAGCTTCTCGCCTCCCTTTCCCTCTAGTTAGGGCAGCTTTGCTCTGGCCCTAATCCCGGGGCATTGTCTCATCTTAGACAATGTAAGATGAGAACACACGGACGTCTACACGAAGCTGTAAACTCAGATCCTCTGGCCCCATGGACCGAAGAGATGCCCCAGGTTCACGTGCATTTGGGGGGAGGCTGTGTTTGCAACGGGAGTAGTGAGAGGGCCCTGTGGCCAGAGAACAGTGCCTTCTCCCAACCCCAGATGTCCACGTCCAAGCCCCTGGGACCCGTAACTGTCAGGCTACACAGCAAAGGAGGCTTATGATAGCAGGTGGAGTTAAGTTTGCTCCTCAGCCGACTTAAACTAGGAAGCCTGTCTTGGATTATGCAGGGGGGCCCGGTGTGATCACAGGGTCCTGAGATGTGGAAGAGGGAGGCAGGTTCGCAGTGAGGAGGTTCATGTGAGAAAGACTCACCCGGTCACTGCCAGCTTTGAAGGAGGAGGGGGCCCGTGAGCCAAGGGATGCGGTGCCTCCAGAAGCCAGAAAAGGCCGGGAAGCCAATTCTCCCCAGAGCCCCCTGAAGGAGCCCCACCGACACCTTGATTTGAGCCTGTGAGGCCCGCGGGACTTCTGACCTCCGAGATTGTGAGGACTCGTCCTCACGTTTGTTTGTTAGAGCGGCGACTAGAAACGAACACCCTCTTCTCAGGGGAAAGGCCAGAAGCACACAGTCCTGCCTCTGTTTGCCCTTTCCAGCCAGTCTTTCTGTCTCTCTTCCCTCTCCCTTCCGGCCTTCACAAGCCTCAATGTTTGCAGGGAACGGGGCACGCGTCCAGCCTCCCCACCGGGCCAACCTGGCATGACCCAAGAGGAGCGGATTCCCAGAGGGGAACTGAAGGTCTCAGAGGGCCCCCCTGAGCCCCCTCCTCAGGGCTCCTTCCTCACAGAGGGGAGGAAGGTTTTCTAAATCCCGTTCCTGGGACGCCGGCCTGGGCCTGCGGGAGCCCCACCCCGAGCCTTCTCCCACGTCTGCGGTGCTCTGCGGGGCCCGGAACTCTGCAAAGCCCCCGGTCCTCCGGACGGAGCCCCAGGCTGCTGACCCCACCGGAAGGAGGCAATTTGGGCAGGAAGAAAGGACACGTGACAGAAGATGCCTGGGAGGGCCCAAGCGGCACCTGGTGCCCACAGACGTCTTGGAGGAGGACACCTGCCAGCATCTCCCAAACGGGGGTTAAAGCCGGTGGGGCCACCCCCTCCTCCCCTGAGTACCCCCCCTCCCCCTCCCCCTCCCCCAGCAAAGCCAGGGGGAGGACACAGATTAATTCGACATTTAATTACATTCACTTAACAAGATTATCCAGCGGAGGTTAAAAAAAGAAGTCTGCCTCCCAGATGAAAAAAAAAAGCCCTCTCTTTATCTATTTATAGCCTGTATATACATAACCAGAAACGAATATTTCTTTATGGACCATTAAAGATTTAATGTTTAATTTATAGCCACTTTCTCTGGCGGGGTGTCCAGGCACAATGTCAACATTTTTAATTAAATGAAGTTTTTTTTTTTTTTTTTTTTAATCACAAAGGAAGATATGTATTTAAAAGCCACATTTGAGCCAGTAAGCGAGACAGCCGTGGTTTGCCGCTCTGGAGTTTCAGATCACAGCCCGGGCCGTCTGTGTCCAGCTGGCGAGGCGGCCGCTGGTTCGGAAGCCTGGCGGCTTGGCCGAGCACGGGAGGCTCCCGGCTGCTTGCCGAGTGCCCACTGCGTGCCGGGCACTGCCCCGGAAGGTTTACACGCTCCTACATCTTTAATGCTCCCAGCTACAGCAGACGAGGAGGGGGCCGGGAGGGATGGGCCTCATGGTCAACGAAGCTCAGAGAGGCCGAACACGCTGCGTGAGGTCACACGGGAGCAGTAAATGGATGAGAAGCCCACTTGTGGATCCACTTGGATTCCCAAACCCAGGCTCTTTCCTTTCTCCCATTGAGCACAGGCTCGGGAAGGAGCCTTCTGCCCAGCGTGTGTCAGGACTTCGGAGTCAATCAGTAGCTAAAGGAAGTGGCCCAGACACCTGGGCTGGGTATGCAGCCGTGCCAGGAGGACCTGTGTACTGTTGGGTCCCCAACACCCAGGCCAGGAGGCTCCTAGGAGTCCTTCGGCGAGGCTGAGGTTCGCGAGCGTGTGACACTCCAGGAGGGGCTCAGGTGTCCTGACATCGGGCGGGCAGAGACCCTGAGGTCTGCAGGAGGCCCGCTGCTGCCCAGCACCGATCCCTCCTGGTTCACAGCCCTGCCCGTTGGGTGGCGGGAGGTAAGGAGCATCCCTCGCTCCCAGGGGCCCTCTGCCGAAGCAGCGCCCACCCGAAGGAGGCCCCGCCCAGCCGGGGTCCGGACACGGTGACACTGAGAGGGACACCTGCATGCCAGCCAGTCCCTGTCCTGCCGCGGCCGCTCACAGGGACACAGTCCTGCTCCCCCATTCTTCACTCTGGAGCGCTGTCCCCGGCGGCTGTACTCAGGGGCAAGGCCATGTTAATTTGAACCGAGGGTGAAAATTGCAGGCAGCCAGCAGCTTTAATGGGGTACTCTGTCTTACCCTGGCGGTCCCATCTCCGGGGGGAGGCTCCGGGAGATGCCGAGTCAGCATTGGGATGGGCAGGGGCCACAGTTGTTCAGCAGCCGGTACCTGGCTCGGCCTCCGGGCCTGTGAGTTTCTATCCTAGGGGTGCTGCGGCTCAGGAACTGTGTCCCCACATTTCCCCTCCCCCCGTCCTGCGCATCCCGGGGACAGCGGTGGGCTGGGGGCGGCACCGAGACCTTCATCCTCTGCTTTGGGCCGGGGCTCCTGTACCTTCTGCTGCCAGAGCCAAGCTGTGCTCTCTCTGTTGCCCGGGCTCTTCCCACCTGGGTGGGGAAACAGGCCCCCGCCAGCCTGCACACTCTCGGTCACCGTCTTTTAGGAAATTGGGGAGCTCCCTCCCGATGTGTGCACTTGCATGGTCCAGAGCAAAGGGGTTTGCTGAGGACCCACAGTGGGGGTCCGTTCTGACCACCCCACCCCCCAAGGGGTGCCCAGCCCCCACCTTCCTCAACCTTCATTAGCTGTTGAGGTCAGAGACGTATTGGATCTGCTTTTCCCTGAAGGGAGGCGAGTCTCTGGAGCTTGTATTCCCATAAACCGACCCTTCATTTCTCATGTGAATCCGCTTTAATTACAAAGCTAAATAATGGGAAGGAAATATTAAAATTAAAAAAAAAAAATCCCTACACAAAGCAAGTTTGCTTGTGCCGGCCAGGCACAGAGCGAGGGTGGCACCATGCCATTCACTAAAAGCATGAGTGTCACTAAATCAATAATTCATTTACTTTAATGAGATAAGTACTTTGAAAACTAATTGCAAACCTGCTCCATTTACTCCGACCCGTTACAGCCCTTAATGTAAATCGCAGAACCATCGCTGTGGGAAGGAGAAGAGTCTTTATGCGGAAGACACCCAGTCATCTTTCCCCTTCGTCCGAAGAAAGAGGAACAAAAGTTCTCCACGGGGACGGAAGCAAGGGCGGGGGGGACCAGCAGACTCTGTCCCGTCTTTCCTGCCTGGCCGCCCAGCACCACACCGCCAGCCTGACGGTCGATTTGCCTCTTTCCACCGCCAGAGGGGAGTCATCAGGAAACCAAAACTCGGCAACCCCAGACCCCGGGGAAGTGACTGTCCTCGGGCCTCCGGAGACGCCGATGGTCTCCGGCGAGCCCTCAGCCCTCGGCTGCTCCCAACAGGCTGCTTCCCCGAGCCCCGAGCCTCAGGAGGACTGCCCGGTTCTAGAGAAACCCATGCAAGGTGTGGTTTTCAGCTCACGCTGGCAGGTGAAGTCCTGAAGGTCCCAAGCGTGGCCTCCGTCGCCTGCAAACCTCCAAGCAGCGGAAGAGGGGGCATCGGGCAGGGCTCTCGAGCCGCAAGCACCACGGGCAGAGCCCTCTGGTTTATCAGCCAGGGGGGCGGGGGGCTGAAGAGCCAGAGAACACGCAGGGTCAGGGAAAGACACCCAAGTTCAGAAAAGAAAACGCAACGAGGGCACGTTTTTCAGCTTCTTACATCAGAGCCTTCTGAACCCTCTTTTTCTCTGTTTTCCTGTCCTGCTGCAAACAGATTCCGGGTTCCTCAACACAAGCCCACGATCGCTTCTTGACATTTTCAGGGAGACCCCTTATTAGTACGTTTAGAGACTACGCAGCAGGACGTGTGTTTGCTCTGTGGTTCGGCGCTGGTCCGGCGCGGCTCTGGGGTCGGACCTGGTGCCCCGGGAGCGGCCGGCGGCGACGTTCTCTCGGTGACGGAGAGCCTGACCCGGTATCCCTGCGCCTCACACCCCACTCAAGAGTACAGGGCGGAACCTCCCTCACTCGAAACCGCTGGGTGGGCAGCTGCCCTTACAACGCCACGTTCCCTGGGCACCAAGCATGTGCTAGGCCAGCCCCGGCTCACTGGGGTCGCTGGGGAAATGGGGTGTCATTTTCCCAAGCTAGAATGACGCCAGGCGCCCTCAGGGGCAGACCCAGACAGATGACAAGGAGCTACGGGTTCTGGGGGCCAAGAGGGGATGGGCAGGGCTCCGGGTGCTTCCGTACTGAGCAGGAGATGGGCAGACGCTTTGGGGGTGAGGCTGAGGCACCCCAGGGCTGTGGGAGATTACACCGGGGCTTCCTGGTGAAGGCCCCCGGCGGGATCCCCCTGCCCCACCTGCCCTGCCCTGCTGCTTGCCGAGAAGGTGACCTGGGCTGCCTCAACCTACCCTGGGGCGGCGGGTTCAAAGACACGTCCCAGCAGACGTAGCCCCAAAGACCCGTGTTCCCGGCTTCGCGACGGAGGGAGGCCGCTCTGCCTGCGGCCACAGCTGGCTTTGTGATGCCACCGCCAAGACCAGCTCCAAACCAGAAACGTCAAAATTCTCTTTCCCTTGGAAATGCTGCGCAGCAGGGTGACGTGTGTGCGGGCACGGAGAGAGTGGGGCAGCCGTGCCCACCAAAGGCCGCTTCTCACGGTTGCACCGTTCTCTCCCCCGACACTCGACCTGATGCGGCGTCTTGGGACTCCGCCCCAGGAGCCGCGCTCGCCCGGGGGTTGAGGAGACTGCCGGGCGGAGTCCACAGGGCGGGACCCGCCACCGTGCCCTGAGGGATGTTCTGGGTGTCCAGTCCCTCTGGGAGGCGGGCACCTGCCCGAACGCAGAGGCACAAGGGAAAGGTAGCAGCAGGGGAGGGGCTGCAACCTGGAAAGAGCCTCCACTCCTACGTTTCTGAGAAGCGGACAGGTTGCAAGTAGGTCTCATCTGGGAGGCGACTCGTGGAGGAAGGGGAAGAGGGGAACTTCCAGGGGCCAAGGACAGAGGCTGCTTTGCAGCCCGAGGGGGAGTGCCCAGCTGTCCGGGAGGGGCCGAAAGGGGGCAGAGCAGGGACACGCTAGACGTCTCCCTGTGCTGAAGTGGCGATCCCGGGCTCCCCAGGAACCGAGGAGAGGCCAGGACCCAGGCGCAGCGGTGAGCCCTGTGCTGCCCCGACCGCACAGTTCCCGAGTGCCTCTTGGAGCCGTGACCTCCAAGCCCAGACAATCTGTGCACTCTGGCAACAGGGCATTTGTTAAGAGCCCAACTGACGGCTCCACACACATCAGTCTGGGCCCTCCAGGGCCCCGTGGCGGCCCGCAAGTCTGCAGGTGTGGGGCCAAGGGTCAGCGGGGCAGGTGGCCTGAGTGGCCGCAGGCTTTGGGAGGGGAGAGCGAACCTTCCAAATGGAGCAGCCTTGGGGCCAACTCACAAGGGCTTTGGCCAATAGCTGCCAGCTCCAAGGAGCTCATTAGCGGAAGGACGGCCGCCAGCTGCACAAGTTCCTGCTGGACGTGACGAGGGGAGCCAGAGTCCCCCGACCTCAACCCTGTGGCTGCCCTGGGAGCGTCCGAGGCTGGGCAATGAGCCAGCAGGTGAGACAGACCCATCACCCATCGTGCCCCTGCCGGTGCCCTGGGGGTGGGTGGGCCTGGGGGTGCATTCTGAAGGTCAGCCTGGGCCTGAGAGCAAGGCACCCCCGGGTCTGCTCTCTGGACAGAGCTCCAGAGCAAGGACCAGAAGAAGGGGGCTCAAACTGAGCCCCCGAGCAAACCACCTAGCCTCCCTGCACCTGCTCTCCCCACCTGCTCATCAGGGCCGATCGCGGCGCCGTGGGCTCAGCACCCATCTGCGTGCTTTGCAGAGCTGGCTCTCCCTTCACCCTCTGGGAGGCCCTACGAGGCAGGGCTGAGCATCATCCCCATTTGACAGGTGAGGAAACTGCGCACACAGCGGGTGACGGGCGCCTGGACTCGGCCCCTTCCTGCTGTCACTCTCTGGGAGGTGAGCAGGGTGCGGAGCCCTCCGCGTGGCAGGACACCAAGGTAGCACCCACTCCGCCACCCCAGGGCCTGGCCCGATCCACCGGCCTGCTTGTTTAATTACCGGGTACGGACGTGCAGGGTGAGGGTCAGGGTGGGAACCTGCCTTGTCCAGCCTGAATGCCTCCCTCTCCCCACCCCTGGCCAGAGTCAGTCCTGGGGGGTCCTTCTCCTCTGCTGAGGCTCAGCTTCTTTGGGGGACCCCTCCCCACAAAGTGGGCCCAATGTGCCTGGTGTCCTGCACCTCCCAGCCTCCCCCAGGAGACCTAGTGCCATTGGAGGCCTCAGCTCCTGCGTGCCGTGTGTCCCTTATGGAACTCCCACACGGGCCTGATCTTCCCTCAGCACCTCAGAGCTAGCACCCCTGGGAAGGAAGGATGTGGCCCTGTGGTGGGTGCTCAACAGAGTCAGAGGTGCCCAGAGGCCGCTTCCGAGAGCAAGAGGAGGTCAGCTGGTAGCCAGGCTCCGAAGGTATCACCACCTGCCAAGGCCAAAGCTAGCACCCAGGGGCCAGTCCTCTGCCCAGAGAGGCCTGGTCATGTCACGCCTGTGGCACAGGATACAGCCCAGCTGGGGCCAGCTTGCTGTCACCTGAGCCTGAGGGGTGTCCAATGCCCTGACCACGTGGAAGAGGACAAATGGCCAGCGGGGCAGCCATTGAGTAGGGGAGAACCGGGACATGAGAGAGATTTTCCGTCCGCATCACAGATTCATGCTCAGGATGAACCTCAAAGTCCTTCCCCAGCTCTGATGCCCCACCTGCTCTGGTCTGTTCACCCCCAGACCTCACCACCCTCCTGCTCTTTCCACAGGCTGCACTGGCCTTCTTGCTGGCTGTGGAGCTCTCCAGGCACACTCTACCCCAGGGCCTTTGCACCTGCTCCAGCCGAATCCCACTTTTTAGGGGGTCTTTGCTCAAATATATTTTCTCGCCTGGATTAAAATCACAACTCACTGCCCGCCCCCCACATCTCCCTCGCCCCCCCACCCCCCACACTCCTGCAGGCTCTTAGCTCCTGCAGGCACAATACGGCATGCATATTTGTGTATTCTGTTGACTGTCCGTCTCCCCTAGAGCAATGTAAACTTTACAAGAGATTTTTATGTTTTGTCCACTGATGTGGATACTTATGTGTCTCTGGAGCCCAGGACAGGGCCTGATTCAGAGCTGACACTCCATAAATATTTGAGTAAGTGAAGGAGGAAGTATGAGCACCCATGAAATAATATGCACAGAATTCCTCCCTCCTCCCCTCCCCCTTCCTTCCTTCCTTCCTTCCTTCCTTCCTTCCTTCCTTCCTTCCTTCCTTCCCTTCTTTCCCTTCCTTCCTCCCTTCCTTTCCTTTCCTTTCCCTTCCTCCCTTCCTTCCTTCCCCTCTGCCCCTGGCAAAATGGTGTCCTGAACAGCAGAGAGGCCTGGAAACAAGTTGCAGGCAGAAATGCCAACCAGATTCCACAGAGGGTCCTCCAGGACCGTGCTTTCCACGCTGCTGTGTGCACACGGGTCTCCTAGGAATCTCCTAAAATGGAGATTCGCTTCAGCAGGCCTGGGGGGGGCGGTGCGGGCGGCTGAGCGTCTGCGTTTCTCGCCAGGTCCCAAGTGAGGCCCGTGCCCCAGGTGACGCGGATGCGGCTGGAGATGGGACCACGCGGAGTCTGGCTCAAACACCACGCAGGTGGGGAGCAGAATTCTATTCTATTCTAAACCGTTTCATTTTATCCGATCCCCACAGCCACCCCGATCAAGGGATCAGTCTGGGCTCAAAGTCTGCACATACACCCCCCCCCCCCCCCCAGGCTTCCTTGCTCAGACAGAGGTCCCCAGAGTGGCTGCCCCTCCCGGTTTCCCCTCCTCCTCCGTCAGGGTCTTAGTTTCTGACGCGGCCTGGAAAGCGGCGGTGGGGGGAGGAGGGCATCAGAACACCTGCTGTGTTTACACAGCATTGCTGGGGGTTCCAGCATTCATAGTACTCAAACTTTGAGTTACTTTGAAATTCCTTTGTCTGCCAGGGCCGAATTCTCAACCGAAATAACCACTCTGGAAGGGCTCCTCCTGGGTCATGGCTTTGTAAGAATTATAAATTACGTGGTGAAGCCACAGCCTGACCACACCTGGAGTGTGGTAACCGAGCCTCAGTCCTGCCCTGGAGGCTCCCCAACCCCTGACCTGAGTCTGCTGAGCTCCCACAGTGGCTGCGGGGGAGACCCCAGAGGAGAAGGACACCTACGGCTGGCCCGCGCGCAGACGTGGTGGGGACACGGCCCCCCTATCTTGGTTCCCTGCTGCAGGGTCGTACAAGCTCTCGGACATTTCTCTCTGAATTCCACCTCGGCTGTTCTCTGAAGGAAAATCAATGGGAAGATCTCAATTAATCACACGGGGGCAAATTGATTAGGGTCCTAAATTAGGTCAGTGCTGCTGTCTGCTCAGAGGGTAGGACCCCTTAATCATGGTTTCATTCGTGGGAGGTGGACCACAGGCAGAGGTAGGAAGATCTGGCCAGTCTCCGCGGGCTTATCGGGAGGGCCATGGAGGGGAGCTGGTATCTGTCCCTGGCCCACTCCCCCTGCACGGCGCTGGAACGCATCCCTGCCTGGGGCACGAGACAGGCCAGGCCATGACCGCTTTAACAGAATCACTCTTTTCCTTCCTGCTGGATGGAAACCGACCGGTATGTCCTCGGCCATGAGTGTGGGGGAAGCCTAGACCCTTGGCCGCCAATCACCTGCTCTGGTGACCTTCTCCTCCCTTTGTTTCCGGTTTCTGCTAAAGGAGCAGCCGATGAGTTCGACAGGTGAGGCCAGTAAAGGTAAGCATCAGCCAGCACCCCCAAGAATTCGCCCTTGGCCGTTCCTGGTGGCTGTCACTTGGCTGAGCCGGGTTTGGGGCCTTCAGCTCAGGGAGGGTGACACATCTGGGGCTAGTGAGGCATTCCAGCATCCCGAGGGCTCTGAGAAGCTCGGTGATCCCTCCTTCTCTGGGCACTGGAGGTCTGTCGTCTGGCTGCAGAAGGGTGACGGTCCTGGACACGTTCAGGCCAGAGTGGAACCTGCAGCAAAAAGGTGAATGTTTCCATGATTCCATTCCTTTCCTCCAGCACAGCATCTTGGAAGGAGGCCAGTACTTGTAAGGAGCAATCCAAGCGAAGATCGGTACTTTACAGGCGCTTTGTAAATTCTGTAGCACTTTGAATTTATGTTATTTGTTTGGAACGCTGGAAAGGCACACAGACTTTCTGCTGACGCTGTGCCTTCTCTCCCGGGGCAGGTGTTCACCTGTCGCGGAGGCCCGGCTGGAGAAGCTTGCCCTGCTCTGACGCAGCTCTGTAAGCAGCTGCCAGGAGAAGAGGCCGGAGGCAGAAGGCTGCTTCGACTCTACATGAGCTCCCCTTGCCTTCTCTCTAGGCTGGCCGGCCGAGAGTCGCCTGGAAGGCAAAGGACGCTAAATGCCCCCACAACCCCTGCCTGGAACCACAGCTCCAGGAGATCTAGGGCCCAAATCCCCAGTGCCTAGAGCGGTGACTGGCACACAGGGGCAGTATTTGTGGGCTGAATCATGCTTGCACCCTATTAGAGGGGCGGACTGTGTCCCCCACAAAGGTATCTCCGTGCCCTAACCCCCAGAGCCTGTGAACGTCACCTTGTATTTGGAGAAACGGTCTTTGCAGATGCATAAGTTGCAGATCTGGAGATGAGATCATCCTGACTTCAGGATGGGTCTTAAATCCAATGACAGATGTCCTTATAAGGGACACTGGACTCCACTGACACCTGGAGCCACCAGCAGCAGCTGGGACAGGCAGGAAGGGTCCTCGCCTGTAGTCTTCGGAGGAGGGCGGTCCTGCTGACACTGTAACTCCAGGCTGTACGAGAACACGCTTCTGTTGTTTTAGGCCCCCTGGTCTGTGGTGAGTTGTCACAGCAGCCACAGGACAGGCATGTACACGCTCGGGTCTGCAGCTTACTCCCGGCAGGACACCTTTCCCTCGAACCTCCCCGAGGCCACCCTACCTGGTTCTTTCTGTCGTGCTCCCTGGGCCCTCAGAAAACACGGGCACAGACTATGGGCACCTCTGAGGACAGGCGGGAGCCGCTGCCTCCGTGGGGCTTCCCCCTGGCCGAGGCCCCTTTGGAGGAATCTGCCCAGACGGAGGTGTGGGGAAGGGCCTTAGCCACCCGGTCGTCACTGCTGCTCCGGGGACCCTCAGTCCAGAAGAAGGCAGAGTTGTGGCAGTGCATAAAAACAGCACTGAACTTTCCCAGAAAGCAGTCGGTGCGGCCTCTGTCCAGAGCTGACTTTCTGCCACCTTCTCAGCAGGAGCCGTGCCCGGCGCTGGCTCGGTTGGGGGGCTCGGTGGGCAGATGCCATCCCCACCCGGATCTCAGACCATCAAAGGCAGGAGGCAAACAGTTCCGGAGAACAAAACCCCTCGCTGCCTCTTTGCCAGTACAAATGCTCCCAAGGAAACCAGACCTCATGAGATTGCCCTGAAGGTTTTTAATTTAACGCCGGTTTCCTCCCGAGAGCCGGCCCTGGGGGTCCACAGTGAACTGTCTTCAGGGGCCGCTGGACCCAGGACCCGGGGCCTCTCACCGACGAGTGCGTCATTGGCAGTGTGACCGTCCTGTCCCCGTTCCTCTGGCCTGATTGGCTCTCAGGCAGGACTCATCAAAGCTTTTTGAAAACCCAGGTAAATTATGTCCACCGGGTTGCCGGGATGCCTGTCATTTGATTAACTTTTTCAGAGCGCTCTGGTGAGTGGGAGAGCCCGATTTCCCTTCAGATACGTGAAGCGGTTTGACCTCATTACCTCCGGGCATACAGGTCTGTAATTCCCAGGGTCTCCCGGCTGATGTTAGCGACTTTCCAATTTCCAGAAGGGGCTTAGTTTCCGAATCCCTTTCAAGATCACCGCTATTTTATACTTTTTAATTCCATTAGGTGAATCCGCTCCCATTCCGGAGATTTACTGGGCTGGGATTTCGCAGGTAAGCTTATAAACTGCTTCCCGACAGCCCCGGCCAGGGAAGAGCCTGCCAGCTCTGGGCAGGTCGTGCGTACCAGAGGCCGCAGGTGACTGTGCACAGGTGGCTCGGAACCGGCTTGGAGTGGGGCCCGAGACAGTTCGAGTCAACACGGCCCGTGGCTCAGCGTCCGGCTCGCTCAGGAGTTTCGATTTGCTCCTCAGGCTGTCACTACACAAACGGCTGGGACAGTGGACGGCTTTCCCGACAGGGCTGCCTGCCCATGACCGGGGAGGTGAAGCTGTCTGTGCAAGCTTCTGTGGGCGTGCCCCTGCCCCCCTTCTCCAAGTGATGGCTTTCCTTTCAACCTGAAGACTAGGCCACCGTCCGGAGGCAGGAACACCCTTGAAACAGTTAAGGAGGTCCCTGGGCACCGCTGTCCTGGCCCATGTCCCCCAGCTGGTGTGGGACCCCGGACGGCTGGTGGCCCCTCTTCTCTTGAAGACACTCCAGCCCCTGAAGGAAGTGTCCTCCCTGTCCTGGCCTGGCCAGCGTCTTGTCTCGCTGCCCTCGGTTCCTGCTGGCCTGCTAGGTGTCTCATCCGGGTGACGTGTGTTCTGACGGGACCGTTCTGTGATCGGAACCTTCCCGGTACTTCTCTCAAGGGGATTCTTAGCCACCGTCAGGAATGGAAGCGTTTGGCTCTGTGTTCATGTAACCCGGGGTTGCTAATCGGCCCCAAAGGGGGTCCTGGCAAAAGGCTTCCCAACCCTGGAATTTCCTGAGTGACAGGAGGGTCTCTGTCACACTCAGGTGGCTTCAGGATGGGGGCAGACCACCCACCTCCTGATCAGTGGTTGGAAGCCTGGACCGGCACAGGTCCTGGTCCCCGATGGGGGCTGGAGGTTGAGTTCAATCAAGTGGCCAAGGATTTAATCGATCATGCCTACGTAATGAATCCCTCATGGAAACTCTGGGTACCGAGGCTGGGGCAGCTTCCCAGTGAGTGAGTAAACGGATGTGCTGGGACCGTGACGTGCCTGATTCCACGGGGGGTGGGCGTGGAAGTTCCCAGCTCCCCCTGGGGTCTTGTCCTAGGCATGCCCTTTATAATGAAACTAATCGTTACGTATAGGGCTTTCTTTCTTCTTCTTCTTTTTTTTAATGTTTAATTGAGGGAGAGGGAGACAGAGAGAGAGAGCGAGAGAGAGAGCCAGTAAGCATGAGCGAGGGAGGGGCAGGGAGAGAGGGAGACACAGAATCCGAAGCCGGCTCCAGGCTCCGAGCGGTCAGCACAGAGCCCGACGCGGGGCTTGAACTCATGGACCCTGGAGTCATGACCTGAGTCAAAGTCAGACACAACCAACTGAGCCGCTCAGGCGCCCCAGTATAGGGCTTTCTTGAGTTTATGTGACGTTCTAGCAAGTTACAGAACTGAGGGGTCATGGGAACCTGTGAATTTATAGCTGCTCAGTCAGAAGGACTAGTGTCTCTGAGGTTTGGCTGGCGTCTGCGGGGGACGGGCCCCAGGCTCGCGGGGTCTGCTGCTAACCGCGGGTGGTCAGTGCCAGAGCTGGAGCGCAGCCCGCCCTCTGGGGTGGACACGGGCACCGCGTCGGAGCCGTGCGTCTCTGCGTCCGGGCCCCAGTCTCAGCTCTGAGTCTGGGGTGGCCCAGTGTTGGGCGAGCCACTTAGCCCTGTGGGCCTCGCCGTCTCCTCTTCTAGCTGACGGGGCTGGGACAGACGAGCTCCGGGGTCAAACGCCGTGAGCACCTGTTCACCCGTCGCCGTGGGGGGAAGCTGCGGGGACCCCTCCGTCTTGCTGGTCAGAACCCAGCTGCCACTGTCCTTCCGGGAGAGCGAACCCCCTGGGCCGCGGAGAAGCCCAGGAAAGATCTGGGGAGCGCCGAGTGTGGGAGCGAGCACACAGCTCTGGCTTCAGTGCTCTGTGGCTCTGGGTCCACCTGTATCGACTGCCAGCACCCCGTGTGCTGCCGCCCCCCGCCCCAGGCCTCACCTGCACATGCACAGATGCTCTTGGTCTCGTGAGCGTTTCATTTTGTGCAGGAGTTTTCACCCTCCTCTCTCCTCTAGCCTGACACACCCATCTTGTCCCACTGTTCCCGAAAAGCCCGGATTCCCTGCACCAGCATCCAGGGTGGCGTGTGAATGCTCAGGGTCGGCAGGATCTCACCCGTCCTCCAGCCCGGCCCTGGCCGACCCCACCTGACCTTTGTGACGATGCCAGCGCTCCCCCGCCCGCTGTGTCTCCCCTCCCGCCCCGGTCCTGGAGACTCCCCCCACCATTACAAAGTTCTCCCTTGGCCACGACTGACCTCTGCCTTTCCCCAGGGTCCCAGCCCTGCCCTCTGGGTCACAAAGCTCAGAGGCACCTCGGTGGCTCGGTTGATTAAGCCTCCGGCTTGCGCCCAGGTCATGATCTGTGGTCTGTGAGTTCCAGCCCCGCGTCCGGCTCTGTGCTGACAGCTCGGTGCCTGGACCCTGCTTTGGGTTCTGTCTGCCTCTCTCTCTGCCCCTCCCCTGCTCACGTTCTGTCTCTCTCAAAATAAATAAACATTAAAAAAACGTGATATAAAACATTAAAAAAAAAAAAAAAAGGTCAAGTTTGATCCCCTCCTCTGAGACCGACTTCTGGTCTCTCATCCAGCTTGGGGCTGGCTGCCCACATCCCACGTCCCGCATCCCGGCCTGTGGGGTCAGCAGGTGTGCCTGCTGCACGTCCCCTCCTCCTGGGCACCAGGTCGCACGCATGGCCTGGCCGACTCCAGCCACCGTGACAACCCATCCGATGGCCTCCCCCTCCCTGCCTGTCTTCACACCCCTTTCCCGTCCAGCCTAGATGCCCTTCTGGGGTGAATAACATCCACCTAGAACGTCAGCACATGACCTTATTTGGAAACGGGGGTCTTTGCGGATGTGGTAAGGTCCTACTGGATGAGGGTGGCCCTAAATCCGGTGACTAGGGTCCTTACAAGGGCAGATTTGTGCAGAGACGCAGGCTCTCCTGGGCGAGACGGCCGTGTGAAGACAGAGGCAGAGACCCGACAGATGTGGCTACAAGTTCAGAAGCCCCCGAGGCTGGAAGAAGCCCGGAAGGACCCTTCCCTGACCTTTGGAGAAAGCAAGGCCCTGCTGACACCGTGCTTTTGGATCTGTGGCCCCCAGAACCACGAGAGAAGAGGTTTCTGTCATTTGAAGCCCCTGGTTGGTAGCACTTTGCTATGGCGGCCCCAGGACGCTCATACAGACCTCCGAGTCAGTCCTCCAAACCCACACGTTGTCCTTGACCCCACGGCATGCAGTACTGCCCCCCGCCCTCCCCACTGCCTCCAGACTGAGAACAACGGGAGGCCCGCACCCCAGGACAGAGGCCCTATTCCCGTCTGCTGCCGTGGTCGGCTGTCCAGCTGGGTTCCTTCTCCCAGTTTCCATGGGGACCGTGTGACGCCTCCTCTGTTCTGCCCCAACCTCTGACACCTGACTTGTCCCAACTGTCCTCACCTCCTACTCCATGGAGAAAACAGGAGCCGTCAACTCCCCGTCTGTCCTCCCTCCTTCGGGGGGAGCTCAGGGTCCTTCCCAGCTGCCCCCCGCCCCGGGCTGTCACACTCCTTGTCATTAGCATGTAAACATAAGAGCACCAAGTGCCCGGCAAGGTGACCCCTAGCTGTGGCCCCACTGTCCCTCCTCGCAGCCTGCTCATCACTGTGTCTGTGTGTCCATGGTGGAAGGGAGGGTGGTCTCTGCCCCTCCCACACCCCTGCTCTCATGGGGCCACTGCTGTTCCCTCAGTGCTGGACCCTCAAAAGTCCCTGTCTGTCACTGTCCCCCTCCTGCCCGAGCCCCCTCCTGCCCGAGCCCCTCCCGACCTTGGCTTCTGCGGGCCCCTCTCCTGCTTTTCCTCGTCTCTTTGCCACCTGCCTCTGTTGCCCCAGACGTGGGAGGTTCCTTGGGGGAAGGAAACCCTGAGCTTTCCGTCTGCACTCACAGGACCACCCCGTCATGCTTCTTGAGGGCTTCCAGATGGAAGTCTATGGAACTCCCCCCCACCCCGGGGCTCAGAGCCACATCCCCTTGTGTTGGACCTGCCCACTGGGGGTCCCACACACCCCTCAAAGCTCCGGGGCTGATCCCACCGCCCTCCCCCCAAACGCAGCCACACCCCCCCCCCCTTGCTTCCCCAGTTGTTAGAGTGCCTCCCTGCCCTTCGTCCCCTCTGCCCTGGGGCTGGGATGAGCATTGCTACCCCCTATCCCCCCACCCCCGGCCGCGAGAGTCTTGCAACGGCGCTCTGTGTCAGGACATAGCACCCAACCCCTCCGGGCACCCCGGGGATGCAGGGGCCGAAGGAGGGGGTGGGGCCCAAGGACGGTGGGGGGGTCAGCTCTGCTACTTTGTAACGAGGCATAAAGGTTAAGTCATCTGTCAAGGTCACGCAACAGCATGCCGGGGCTGGGATTCGGGCTCGCTGTTTTCGGGACGTCAAAACCCAGCACCGACTTAATTTGCGGGGACCCGTGCAGAATGACAAAGTGGCCCTGTGTTCACAGACTTTCAAGACGGTGACAAAAGAGCGTTGAGCCGGGGTTGGGGCCCTCAGGTGCTCTGCCGGGACCCCTGCCCCTCCCCATCCCCACCATCCCTCTCCACGGGTGGGGCTTCCCTCCTGCCTTCAGACCCCTCCGAGCCCCCTGTGTACCCCGGGAACGCCTG
Organism: Neofelis nebulosa; assembly: GCF_028018385.1. NCBI lineage: Eukaryota > Metazoa > Chordata > Mammalia > Carnivora > Felidae > Neofelis > Neofelis nebulosa. The sequence continues at coordinate 16,183,998 of NC_080797.1, read as the reverse complement.
GTCCTTGTCTCCCCCAGCCAAGGCCTTCTCCTAATCTCCCTCCTCCTCTCCACCCCACTCCGCCCAAAAGCTCTGCCCCCGAGGCTGCTTTGCTGGGCCCCCGGGGAAATCACCAGGCCTCCCCGGGACTCCTGTTTCCTCACGAGAAACGGTAAGGACACAGGTCACAAAAGGGCGCAGAGCCCCCTGGAGGTGTCAGGTCCAGGAGAAGGGGCCCATCCCATCACGACCCCACGGGAGGAAGGGGGCCTGGAGGCTCAGGGGCCCCAGCGGGGCACAGAGCCCACCCCAGCCACCAACCAGGCGGGCCTGCTTCTCACAACTGCCTCCTCTTGTCCTCCCGACAGCCCCCAGGCCACAGAAGGAAGTAAAGGGAGTCCCCCGGCCTGTGGGGTGGGTCGAGCCGGGCCCCTGAGGAGAGAGACGGCCCAGGATCAGCATCTACTCCGCCAGCGAACCGACCCCGACCGCAGCCACTTGTTAAATGCCTGTTGGCCTCCCCGGGGCCTCTGGCGAGACCCTCTTGTCACGTGCGCGGGAAGGCTTTACCTGGGCCTCGCTGTCCTGTCCCTGGGGCAGCCCGCAGAGCTGAGCTGAGCTGACCCCTGACCTTCACAGGTGACACACAGGCAGTACCATCACTTACTGTCACAGCACGATGCTGGGAATGGCCACTAATGTTCTCTCCCAGGCGGGCGGCCCTCGGCTGAGTCCCCCGAGTCCCCCCGCTCCCCGACCCTCCAGGGGCCCCTTCCCGAACCTCCTCCGTCCTCTCCCTGAGAGCCTCACCCACAGCCTTTCCTCTTGCTGGGAAATGTGTCCACGTGGGTATTTTGTTCAGCTGGGGATCTGGCAGCTGACTCTGTCACCTGACTTGTTTCTGGGCGGAGTCCAGCCCGGGGCTATGGGGGAGGCCTGGCTGCAGGAAATCGGGGTTCACACCCCATCCCTAGCTCCGCCCTGCCCTCTGTCCTTCCCATGAGCTGGAGTCCCCTCTTCTGCCTGTCCCTGTGCCCCCCTTTCTCTAGACCCATCCCCGAAGCCCTGAGAGCAGGGACAGTGGAAGGAAGTCCTAACCCAGATGGGAATGAAAAATGCTCCCACATTCTGAGGGGCTCTGCTTCCAAGGAATGGGAAGCGGGTAGGACTGACACCCACCTGGGGGGGGGGTTTGGGGTTGAAGAACAGGTTGGTGACCGATGGCCTCTGCCTGCACCAAGGTCCCCTGACTCACTGGGGCTGGGAACTAGCCACCAGCTGGATGGGGGACAGGGGCTCCCTGGCTGCAGGGAGCCCAGAATGTTCTCTGAGCCTCCCTTCTGTGATTCGGATTGACTTCTCTACAGCCGGCTTGGAGAGCCACCCACAGGGACCAGGGGCTGAGGGCCACACACTTCTGTCCTCTGCCATTGGCCACACCGCTTTCCTGTGGGCACATCCCTTCCAGAGTCGGTGCCTCAGCACAGTGTGGCCCAGATTAGCGTCCAGCCCCACGGCGGCCAGACATAGAGATGGTCAGGGGTCAGCAGGACCGCTGAGCTAGGGCAGGGGCAGGTGCTGACCCTGCCCACGCAGCCGGCTGGGCGAAGGCCCCCTGCTGGCCCGTCCCCGCCATCAGTGTCCATCTGTCTGGGTGTGGTCACCCACCCACGAACCCTTGTCATGATGCACCCCTGCCTCTGGGCTGCAGACACCAGAAAGCCGCGGGGGGTTACCACGCTGTGGCCAGGTGCAGGCGTCTGGACCTCACTGCCTCAGTTTCCTCGTCTGCAAGACGGGGAAATGGTTCCCTGCTCCTGCGGTGGCCGCGGAGGTTAAGGGAGTGGGGCCTGGTGGGCAGGAAGCACCCCTCTCTTCTCTCCCCTTCAGGGGACGGGGTTGAGCCCCAGAGGTGGAGGCCGGGAGCTGGGCTCCCGTGTGTGGGGGGCAAGGGCCGGCCTCTCTCCTCCTGAGGGGGACCCCCACCACCACGGGGTTCGGGGAGCTGCCTTGCCTACGTGGTCAGCGTGGCTTCGGGTCTCTTCACTCTACACAGGCTGGGGCACAGCTAACGGGCATCTCCGCACGGCCGGTGCCCCAATCTGCTTGTCCCCCACTTGTCCCCATCCCGAGACATGGCTCGCCATCCACCCCGTTGCTCAGCTCAGAGCCCAGGAGCCAACTCCCAATTCTCCTCTGTCTCCCCTCCCACCAGACCCCCAACCCTCCACGGGCAAGTCTCAGGGCTTCCCCCAAAACACGGCCTCAGTTCCCTTCCCTCTGCATCCAGGCCACCGTGTGTCACGTCTCCTCTGGGCTCTCACGGATGCTCCTTGATCTGCCAGCTGTGAGGGTGAGGGTCCACTGCCTGCCTTACACCCCGCTTACACCCCACCTTATATCCCACCCTATACTCCGCTTATACCCCCCCCTTACGCCCCGCCCTACACCTCCTCTGTCTCTGTCTCACCCCCACCTGGCCTCGTGCCCTCTCCCCACCTCTACAGTTTCCTCCTAGAGCTCCCTCCTCTCTTGCCAGGTCCTGTCACCAGCCCAGCTCCTTCCTCCCCTCGACCCTCACACCCCCTGCCCTGGAGCCCAGCAGGCTCTGTTCCCTGATGTCACTGGGCACCGAGGTCTCAGAGCTGAAGCGTGGCCCAGGCCTCCCACAGCTGGTCTGCTCTCTGCCCAGTGGGGTGTCCCGTTAGTTAATGTGTGGACCAACTGCTCCCACCCCCCAGACTACCTGCTCCGTGAACTCGGGGACCCTGCCTGTCTCCCCATCGCTCTGCCACCTCCCAGCCCCTGTGCAGTGCTGACCACGAAGCCTGTGCTCCCTGAAATAGGAGAAGGGATGGAAGGATGGGCAGCCGTCCTTCCTGCGGGCGGGGGCCGGCTCTCTCCAGGGATTTGCCCAACTGTCTGCGGGTATGAGTGGATGAGCAGGTGCCCCATCAGCCATCGCTGAATAGCTTAAGCCCTTGGTGGGGGGCCGTGCCCCGCCCCCACCCCTATTAATACCACGTAAGCGAGGACACGTCGAGAGTTTGGGTTAGAAGCGAAAAGCGAATCCGGAGAACGACAAGACGGGTGTGTGTGTGGGGGGTGGTGGCCAGGAGAGGGGTGGCCTTCGGTTTGCTTGTCCCTAGAACAGGAGAGGTGGCCCAAGAGAAAGCATACGTCCAAACAGGTACACGCGTGCGCACAGCAGCCCTGTTCTCCACAGACAGAAAGCGGAAGCAAACCCAAAGGTCACCGGCTGGCGAGTGGAGACGTGGCGCGTGGGGCGTCCACACAGTGGACACCTGCTCCATCACCGACGGGCTCGAAACACCATGTTGCGTGAGAGAAGCCAGGCACAAAAGACCACGGAGAAAATGACTCCGCTGATGTGAGATGTCCAGAAAGGTCAAATCCACAGAGACGGGAAGATTAGTGGTTGCTTGGGGCTGGGGGAGGGGGGAGAGTGGGGGAAATGTGCAGGGGGACACTGACGGGCACAGGGTGTCTCCCTGGGGTGATGACAATGTCCTGAATCGAGCGTGGTGAGGGTTGTGCAAGTCTGTGGCTGTGCCGACGAGCCTCGTGCTGTGCACCTTAAGCGGGTGAATCGTACGCCGTGTGAATTCTATCTCCAAAAAAAAAAAAAAGCCGAGTTTCTTGACCGTCTGACTCGCCAGGCTCGCCCAGACCATCTATCTACGTGCGCGGACTCACCCTCCCGGCCACAGAGCACTGGGGTAGGAATGGCTGTCGCCCTCTTACGGGTGAGTAAGCTGGGGAGGACTGCCTTGCCCTCGATCGCGGGGCCGGCGAGGGGACCCACGATCGCGGGGCCGGGGAGGGGACGGGGCGGGACCCGCATGTAGGTCCGTGCAGCTCTAGAACCCGCGGCCCCACGGCCACCACATCGGGCGCCAGCACTGTCTGTGATGAGCTCTGGGCTTCCGACCTGCCTCTCAGGTGTGGCTGAAAGCGGGATGCCAGCTCAGGGCGTTTCTGCGGGATGGTGTGGGCAGCGGGTGGGCGCTGGGCAGACTGAGCCTCACATGCCTCCAGGGACCGCAGGGGCCAGAAGTGCAGGCCGCGCTGCCTTGCCTTTCCAGGTGCACGCCTCCTGGCTCCCTGGGCTGCCCGCCGGCCCACTCGACGGCGCTGGGGTTTAGGATCGGGTTCCCCCCGACCCCGCCGCTGCCCTGCCCCACCACACTGCCTGGCTCTGCTTGAATGGTTGGACACACTGAGGCCAGCAAGGATTCCACGGTGGGGGCTGGGGGCCTGCAGCTCATCTTGTACCTTGTACTGTAAATACAGAAACGAGCATTACGATTTCGTTTAATATTTAATACAATCAGGTTAATACGCATTCCAAACTCCATAAATAATCATTAGCAGAGGGTTCTAATTGTGCTGGCGGGATCCGACCTCATGACTAATTTAAAGACCAGAAGACATTCCCACGTTCAGCTCCCCGAAACACCGTAAATTAGCCCGACCCATGCCGCTGGAACTGATGGGGTGTGCCAAGGAGAGGGCACGCCGCTGGGGGCCTTTGCCCGAGCCGTCCAGGCTCGCTGCCTGGTGGGCGGGCGGCCCACCGTGGGAGCCCAGAAACCCCACTTGGTCGGTGGCGGTTGAGGGACACGCGTGGGGAGGGGGCCGGCCGGGGTGGAGGTCGGTGGCCGGCGATACGAGCTTGCTTGTAGAGGACAGCAGAGGAGGGTGGGCTCAGGGGACGCCGCGTGCCGATCAACACCCTGGCACCGTCCACTCGGTGGCCCGCGGACCCTGCTCGCACCCCACGATCCAGGAGGCGGGCGGCTGTCTCAGTGGGGTTCTGGGCCCGGCGGCCCACGAGGGCTCCAGGGTTTCTCCCCAAGCAAAATCCCAAGAGCTGCACTGGCAGGGGGCAGGCTTCGAAACCCCAGGATAGCTCAGACTACAGATACGCACAAAATCCCTGCATTTCAGGTGTGTGTGGCCACGTCCGAAACTGGGAGTGTCCCAGACAACCCGAGACGCGGGCTGGCTACAGGCCAGGGGGCTTCGTCCCCTCTGCTGATCCTCAGGCCTGCCTTTCCTGTGTTGGAAGGCGGGCCTCCGCGGCCCTGTCCCCCAAGCCCCTGACAGCTGTCCCCGGCCCCACAGTGCCAGGCTGCCTGCAGAAACCGCACCAGAGGAGAATCTCCATCTTCTCCCTCAGAAAAGCTGAGGGCCAGGCTCCTGGTAGCCGGTAGAGGGGAAAGGCCCCCAGGGCTGTGCCGCCCGCATCACCGATGTCTTAGGGCGGTGGCTCACGTGCCTGTCACATAACACCGGTTCCCAGGAGGTGGGCTTTCAAGTCAAGCACTTCCTGACCCCACCTCTTGGCTGCTTTAGGCTGGCAGGAGCCTCTGCCCCGCAGGATCCCGCCAGGAAGCTGCCCACCCAGTGGGGTGAGCTGGGCCCCCGGCCCCTGTGCTGCTGAGCTCGCCCAGCACTGGCCAGAGCCGCACCTCAGCCTGGAGCTCTGCCACCCACCGCCCTCCCGCCGGAGGCACGGCCGAGTTAACTCTCCTGTCCCTGCTCTGGACGAAGGATGCGGCCACATCCCTGGGGCAAGCGGCCTGTGTCTGCCCGGCTGACGTACCAGGGCGCACGGTGCCGGAGAGACACGTGGTGACCGGGGATGGAATGGAAAGATGGAGGGGACGGGGCCAGTAACCGCAGGGCCAGCAGCTGGACTCCCTCCGGACACTGTCACCTACTGGAGGAAGTGACGGCGGCATCTGATTTTGATCGAGTGCCATCTGCCTTCATAGCACGTTCTCTGTGTCCTCGCGCTTCCCAAACTCCTGCCTGAGATGTGGGCTGCTTACGTGCCCACCTGACAGGTGAGGGAACGCGGGCTTGGAGGGGCTTCAGCCAACGGGCCGTTAGGCGGCAGAGCTGGGCTGAAATCCCAGTCTGTGGGACCCGGTCCTGCCTGTGACTGTCGAGGGCAGGGGAAGGCAGGGAGGGGCTGGTGGTGGGGTGAGGCGGGCTCGGAAGCTGGGCTCGGCTTCTCGGGATCAGCCTGGCAGGGATGTGTGTTTCTACTTGCGCAGCCTGGGCGCCGTGGGGACACGGGACCTGGTGCGGGGCAGGCGCTGAGCATTCGCTGAACGGCCCTCACCTCGCGCCTTTTCGAGGCTCCTCCTCCGTGTGCCGGGACCACAGCTCGGGGGGGTGAGCGAGGGTCCCCCGGAGCTGGGTGCATGGTGGGTGTTTGGTGAACGTCGGGCGACAGAATGAACGAGCGACCATGTGACACTCCAAGTGACCCGGGAGCGTTGCTTCTGGCCAGCCGTGGCCCGCCACCCTTTCCTGTCCAGCTGATACTTGCTCAGGAAGGCAAACCCACCCCCACAACCAGCGAGGCAGGTTCTCTTGGGGGTCTAAGCCCACCACGGGGTTGGGGGGGGGCACTCTGGGCTCCGCGTGCCCGCCCCCACAGGAGAGGGACGCAGAGCAGCTGTGTCCAGCGTTGTCCAGCGAGGAACAACCAGAGGTCTCTGCGGCCCCAGTGCAAGAGAGGAGACGCGGGTCCAGGGGAAACTGGCTGTGGAGGTGGGGGGTTGGCCGAGGTTGCTGGCGGAGCGACCCAGAAAAGGGGTCGTTAGCGACTGACCCGTGCCCTCCCACCCACCCCGAGTCGTATGTTGAAGCCCTAACCCCCAACTGTATCTGGGCGGGGGTGGGGAGCCGTTAGGGGGTAATTCAGGTTCGGTGAGGTCAGCAGCGTGGGGCCCCGGTCTGATTAGATCAGCGTCCTCGTGAGAAGAGGAAGAGACACAGAAGAGCCCCGTCTCTGTCTCCAAGCACACACGGAGGAGAGGGTACCGCGAGGAGGCGGCCGTCTGCAAGCCACGAAGACAGGCGTCACCAGAAACCAACCTGCCCTCGCCTCGGTGCCCAGGGCCTCCAGCCTCCAGCGCTGTGGGGGGTGAGCGTCTGCGGTTTAGGGTCAGGTCTGCGCAGCCCCGCAGGCTGAGGCATGCGCAGAGGGGAGGGCCGGGCTTGGCGCCCAGGTGGTGCTGGGGACACACGTAATTCCAGTTACGGGTGCAGGTGGGAGAACGGCAAGCGATTTCGTCGCCATACCGAGGGCGCGGCCCGTGTCACAACGCCGGCGTCTTAGACCGCACACTCCGAGGCCTGGATGTGAGCGGTGGCGCCGGCGGCCGGGGACGTGGGCTTCCAGGCGGCCACGGCTGGCACGTGATCCCTCGAGTACGCGCCCGCCTCTGCCGCGAAGCTGGGTGGGCGCGCGAATGGGCCCTGGGGGCGTCTGCTCCCCTCCCCCTCCCCAGCTCCCTGGAGCTCCTGGCTGTATCCTGGGCATTAAAGCAGCTGGGGGGGGGGGGGTGGGGGGGGGCAGGGCAGAGGAAAGACCACCCTGCCCATGCAGGAAGACCACAGCAACAGCTGCGGGTGTGGACAGAAGTCACACACTCACACACGCGCGTGCCACATGTGTGCACGCGTGTACCCACAACCCCGTGAGAAAACCATCAAGGCACCAAGAAGGAAACACACAGGTTCTGTTGAGTGTCACGCGTGAGCAGGCCCGGCAATGACACGCCCAAGAGGGGACACGGGTACTCAGGTCCCCGCAGGCCAGGCGGCCACAGGATACACTCACACACCCACGCAGAGGCAGGGACAACAGACCCTCTGAACCACGTCCGCAGGCCTCTCCCAGGGGAGCTTCACACACGTCCCGAGCCCTTTGGACTTGCTCGGCCCCTCCAGGGGACACCTTTGGAGGAATCATACTCATGCTGCTGGCTGGGTGTTCAGAGTGCACTGAAATTAAGGCCACGGTTGCACAAATGGGTGGGAGGGGCGCGAGGGCTGGGGGTTTCTCTGGATGCCACGCTGTGTGTCCACACTTGTCCATATGTGGAGGAATGCGTGTCCATCCACGTGTCCTCCTCCTGAGGCCAGGGACAGGGCACGAAGCTAGGGCAGGCCATCTGTGGGTGGGGTACTCACATTTCTGTTCCAGAAAAGCTGTGGGCACGTGGGGCGTGGCTTTGCCGTCCATCATGCAGAACTTGGAACATTCCAGGCAGAACCTTCCAGAAATCAGGAGTGGAAGAGCACAGGCCGTGAACCAAGCCTGTGAGCGAGGCAGAAGGGCTGTTGGAAAGATGCCCTCTGTCCCCTGCTGTGGGCAGGTAGGACCTCTGCAGCCAGATACACCTGGACTCCAGCCCCTGGCACAGAGCAGCTGTGTGGCCTGGGGACTTCCTATCACCTTCAAAGTCAAAGTCTCTCTGCCTGTGGAACGAGCAGGGCCTCGCCGAGTCGGGGGGCCACGCGGCACTGTAATGAGAACCCTCCCGATGTCCTGGGCACGGGAGGGCTGGGCGCTGGCACGTGGCCGCGTTGGGATGGCCCCACTGCCCTTTGGGTGTTGTGTTGGCATTCACGGCCCTACACGGCCAGCGCGTCCTACCCCGTGAACGGCACCGGGGGATCTTGCTGGGGTTCACATCCAATGGTGCATGGATTTAACCCCGCTGTCCTCAAGGGCTTATAACACATCAAGAGGTGCTAAGATCAGTAAGTGGCCTTGAGGGTGCTATTTTTGTTTAAGTGGGTGTGTGCATGGTCTTTCCCTTGGCCAAGCTCTCCCGGTACTGGCACTGGGTGCTCAGAGACCCCGGCGGAGGGGCAGCCCTCGGGGACACAAACCGCCATTAGGCTGAAAACAGACGCGTCAACATAGGCACAACCCATTAACGTGATCATTGTCGAGCTGGTCGGCGGACTTTGCTGAGACAAATATATCTGGAAAGAAAACACTGGCGGGAGGGCGGGGGTGCGGACGACAGGAGAATGACATTAATTCAGAGGCTGCTGTATTGGGCTGAAGTTTTATTTGCTTCTGGAGATAGGTGCTGACCAAATGGTCTGCAGCTTATTACTGACCCGGGCAGCCCTGGGGAGGGCTGGGGAGACACAGGCACGGGTCTGGGGCACAGCGGGCGGGGGCGGTGGTGGGGCTTTCCTGCAACTACAAATCAAAGGGAAGGTTGACTGAAAACACAGCCGTGAGACAAGACAAGAGTGGGGGGGGGCGGTGCCGAGAGAGAGAGCCAGGCTGTATTGGCTGAATAAAGTACAGGAAAACTTCCATGTCAAAACGTTTTCCCCCTAAGGGACTCGCTGATGCATTTCCTTTTTAGAAAAGGGTTCTTTTCTGCTCTCGGGAGCTTAATTTCATTCGGAATGAAAAATGACAAGAGTGAATTGGACCAGTGGCTTGGACCCAGCCTGAGCTGCTGGCTCGATGCACTTCATGTTTATTTAGCTGAAAGCCGGGCTGCGAAGCAGTTGTCTGCACCAGAGCAGAGGAAAGGGGACTGTGTGTGTGTTGGGGGGGGGGGCACTGCAGGCAGAGACCCTCTCTGCTGGGGTGCATGCCGCACGCTCTCTGGGGGGAGGCTGCCTGGACCAGGCGGCAGGCTTCCCCGGGACCTCGGTGGGAACCGTCGCCCGCCTGCCCCAGGCCCAGCCGTCCGCCGTCCGGGCTGCAAGGGCGGGTCCAAATGTGCGGGGGCCAGGCTGCCCTTGTTTCTGGCCCTGCGGGGGCTGGGACAGGGGACCTCGAGAAGCCACCTGCCGCTCGCCGGCACCAGCATCCCGAAGTCAAAGCCACCCAGCTGACGGCTCTTGTTTTATTTTGGCTGTGGGAGCAACAGCCCCCACCCCACGCGATCCAAGTGCCTCTGCTTTCGGGGCAGGCGTGGAAAGTTTGCGTTCTCGGCAAAGGAACCGAGGCGGGGTGGGAGGAAAACCCTGCCAAGGTCATCGGTACCTGGCCACGTGGGTGGGGAGCAGCCACCGACAGCAGTGTTTGCTTTCCTCTCCTGGTTTTGTTTTCAGAGCTTCTAGAATAAATGGAATAGAGGAACGTTTCCCTGTTCCCACGGTTCACGTGTGGGTGCCGTCTGGGTTAGGAAACGCGCCGGATCCAGGTGACTGGTTGTAGGTGCTGGAATTGGCCAGGAGTCCGTGGAGACCCGGCATGGGGGCGCACTTCTGCCCCCACGGTCTCCGGGAGCCCCTCCGTGCATCAGGGTCCCCACGGCAATGGCATCCGATGTCAGGCCGGTCGTGGCCTTGGGTATCAATCCAGCTCCTAGAACTGAATGTTTCAAATCAGAAGTATTTCCCTTTTAAGAGATCGTATTGTTCCCTTCACTTGTGTGCTTAGAGGTGGCCGTGAGTTCGAAAGCCGGGTGACTTTTGTCTACACATTTCCGTGGGCAGGTGCCTAACGTGAACAGTCCTGTGTTCAACACAGCGCTGCCCCGGAGAACCGCGCATAAGGTCTGAGAGCAGTCTGGGGCTTAGAAAATATTGGGTAAAGAAAGTCTGGCTTATGACATTTAACACCTTTCTGGAACGTCTTACTACCCCCCAATCCATAATCCGAAGGTCTTGCTCCAAAAACAGCAGCCATCGTCACAAGAGTGACGATCAAGTCTGGCGATCAAGTCGGGGACCCCCGTGGGAGGGGACGGCTTATAGCGTCCACAAGGAGATGGCTGGAAACGGGCTCGCCGGTAGACGCAGGCCTCCTCACTCAGCGCCGTCCTACAGGACAAGGGGTCACGTAGGGACCCGAGAGGTGGCAGGCCGGGGGCCCTTGAGCCTCTTTCACCCTGCTCCGAAGGAGAGAAGCGGTTGCAGAGAGAGCCCAAGCTTTGCAGATGGTCTTGGATTTGAAACCCCGCCCAGGTATTTCTGTCCGTGTGACGCCAGTGACGCGGTCTCGCTCCCTGAGTCTCAGCGTTCCCGTTACGAGACGGAAGAGGCACCAGCTGCCCCTCGGGGGTGGCAGAGGGCCCAGGAGGTGCTAGCAGGGCGCCTGTCGCCAGGTGGGCACTGGGCAGAGGGGTCCAGCCAGCCCTGCTGCGGGGCCTGAACTCCCTCCCCCCTCCACGTGGCGAATCTGGCGCCCCGCCTTTCTGACCCAGCCAAGTGGATAACCAGGGCATGGCAAAGGTGCCCACAGAGCTCCCAGTGCCCTCTCCTGGCCCACGCGGACAGCTACTGTGCTAGTTCACAAAAACGCATCCCAGAAGATCCCAGGAGGCTTCATCTTCATTTCTGATTGTCTTCCATTAGCAGGGGCTCCACATACTCCAGCAGAAAATTGTTTCTGCCCAAGAGCCACTCAACCAAGTAGGTAACGACGTGTAAACAAATATTTAAACGTGTCAGAGAAGCTGATCCTAAAGGAACCGCGCTGTGAGTCCTTGTGGTTTCCCGGACACTCATAGGCGAGGCCCCTAAACACGCGTTCCGCTCCTCTGTCTGCTTTGGTGAGGCCGCTCTTTTGTGCCTGGGGTTCTGTTCAGGTGGGCACGTCTGTCCTATATGGAAGATCGACGGGCCAGCCGGACGCCCTCCTGGAAGCCAGGTGCTGATGAAAAGCTGGCAGCCGTTGCCGATAAAGGGCCCTGTCTCTCACCTCTCTGCTTGAGGGGACCCTCCTGGTTGGCTCCTGTGCCTTAGCGGTCACTTGGAACTCTCTAGAACGTCCCACCTCTTGGGAGCCTGGCAGCCCCTGGCTCCACAGCTGCACGGCTTAGACACAGCCGAGTGGGGCCCTGACCCCCTCTCGCACCCACATTTCCCGTGGCCCCCAGCCGCCAGCTGCAATCCTGCCCAGAAAGGAGACAGCTGGCCTCCTGCCGCCCCGTGTCAATACCCAGCTCGCCTCTCCTTCTGCAGCGTGTTCCCGACGGTGGGCAAAGCCCGTGGAGCAGACTGAGCTGCAAGGGAGGTGCTTAACGCCCTGCTCCTGATACTCATTAGCTGCGCAGTGAGTTTGCACATCCCTGGGCTGGTTTCCTCCTGATACGTGACAGAGCTTAATACGTCGCCACTTCCTGCCTCGCCAGCCGCCCCGAGGGAGCCACATCCTCACGGCCTTTCGCTAACTCCCTGCCAGGGGAATCCGCGGCCTTCTGGTCCTCTCCCTGGGCGCTGAGGAAAGGAAAGGGTGCCGATGTGAAGAGGACGAGGACGCCCACCGGCTGACCGGCTCCACCTGGGGGTCGGCGTGCCTGGCACAGAGGGCCCCCTGAGCACACGCTGTCTGGCTCATTGCCCTGCAGATACCGGCGGGAGCCCGGTTAGGTCACAGGCATCATGGAAACAGCGTCCCCGGCCAGTCCTGAAGGCACACACCTGTCCTCTGCCTTGGACGCAGAGCCTGAGAAAGCATGTGTGATGCGGGCCTGGGGACGGGCTTCCCATTCCATCACGCGGGCCCCGCCGTGGGGACAACAGATGTACACGAATGAGGACATCGTTGCTGGGAGACAGACCTCTGATGGTCCATTCTGTAGAGCGAGGCTGCGTTCCATCAAGTGGACAATAGGCCTCCGGACCCCGGTGCACTGGTGTGCCCGGGACCCCCACACTAAAGCTGAGGGGTCCCTGCCTTTTGGCTCCCAGGATGGAGAACTGACAGGAGACCCTTCTAGCTGGAGAGCGAGGAGCTCCCCTCACCTCTAGCCGAACCGAATTTCCCAACCTGCAGGAGACCCTGAACGTGGAGTGTCTGTGCAAAGAGAGAAGGAAATTGAGTTTCAAGCGATTTATTTTTCCTCTCGATTAGGTTTGCATTGAGTGGGGGAGGGGAGGGAGAGACGGAGAGGGGCTGGGTCAGCAGGGGGGCCCGGGACACCCTCTGTGTCTTCAGCGCAGTGTTCTCCCTCTCTGCTCCCCCGGGGGCGGGGGAGGCCCTGTGACATGCTCGGCAAAATCCACAGGGTGGGACCCTCAGCCGGGCCCCGGGCAGGGCCAGGCCCGCCACCGACGGGAGACTGGTTCAACGGCAGGCACCTGGGCCCCGCCGGGCAGCCAGGGTCCTGCCCTGCCCTGAGACTCAGATTCTCAGGTGGGCTCTGTGCTGGTAGCCGGTGCCACAGGGGTGGCTGGCGTGGGGAAGCAAAAAAGAAAGAAGGGAACATCCTTCCCCCACGGTCAGACCCCACAGTGTTCGGAGAGGAGCAGATTCCCTCTGGGAAGCTTCCTGGTGTTCAGGGCCATGCTGACCACTGGGGTCTCCTTGGAGCGCTGAGCTTATGGCCGTGAGTGCTAACCTGTGTGCCCTTCCCCTGATGTCGGGGCACACAGCTGTGGGAGGTGACGATCCCACTGCACGCTGTGAGCGGGGCCCCAGAATTCTCCCTCAGACCGTGGCTTGCTGTGGGGACAGGAGAGACACCTCCACACCCTCTTTCCCACCACACACGCTGGTGTCGAGTGCGCTTGGAGGAGAACGGTCCTGCACGCACGCGAACACAACGGCCTGGAAGGCAGAAACAGCCCACACGTCCCTCCGCAGGTAAGTGGATGAACGAAACCCGGTGTATCCTCACGGTGCGATATTACTCGGCACGGAAATGGGAACAAAGCACAGCCTAGATGGGCCTTGGGAACCCGGCTGCGTGAAAGGCCCGACCTATGCTAGGATTCCATTCTTGGGGAATGTCCCAAATCCTTAAATCCACAGGGATGGGTCACAGACTGGTGGTCGGCAGGGGCTGGGGGAGGGGAAAGCTGGGGGTGGCTGCCGCCTGGGAATGGGGCACCCTGTCGGGGCGACGGACAGAGCTACTAAATGCCACTGAAACGTTCACTTGGAAACGACTAACTTTAGGTTTTGTGAATTTCACTTCAATAAACTTTTGAAAAATCGGGTTGAAACAAGGACTACCCTGGAGAGATTAGGGAAATACACGGGGGTGTAGAGGAGGGGCTCTGCCCGCTTCCAGCCCTTCTGCGTGTTTCTGTCTGGCCGTGGGGAGGGACGGGGGACCTGTGTGTTCTTCTGCCTCTGATGGCTTCTCCTCACCTCTGCCCACAGGATTTCAGCGATTGGGGTTTGCATGCACGTGTTGACTACACTCAGTGACATCCCTGTCTTAAGGAATCAGGAGGCTCTGCACGCGTCTGCAAACACTTGAGCTTTCTGGGGTGGGTGGGCGTTCTCCGCCGCAGTGAGCTGAGCAACCACGGCAGGAGGATTTCAGGGCAAGCAGGAGCAAGACGAAGGTAACGACCCTGCGCCCATGGCACCCCACCCCTGCCTGCATCTGGGAGGGGATGGAGGGATGGGTGTGCGCAGGGGCAGCAAGGCCAGAACAGGGAGGAGCTGCATGCTACCGTGACGTCAGCGTCCTAGCAAACTTGTTCGGAATGCTCGGCTCGGAACTGGGTCTGGACGCAGCGTCCTCGGATCCCATGTTGCCAGATCACTTGTGTTTCCTGGGGATCTTGAGACTCAGTCTGGTTTCTGTTAAGCCCTGTGCTGCCCCGGGCCGTCCGCCAGGCTAAGCTGCCGAAGGCTGCAGGAGGTGGGGTGGCGGGGACGGAGAGATGGGCTAGGCCCGCAGTGGGAACGTGCGGACACTCCACCGCTGAACACGCATTCATTCCAAGGCACGTTCAAGTCCTCCCTGCCGGGCCCCGCGAGGCACCAGGGCGAGTGTCTGTGCCGGGACCCCAGACGGATGTGTCCACCTGTCTACTCAAGCTCCCGCCTGCAAGCATCCCACACTCAACACGTCTAAAACCACGTCCCTGAGCGCCAACCTGCCCCACCTGCCGCTTCCCTGTTTCCCCGTGTGACTTCTGGTGGGGTTGTCTGAGACTTGTGCCTTTCTCTCACACCCCGCCCCCGACCCATCAGCGTGTACTCGGGGGTCCACCTTTAAACAGATCTCGAATTCCACCCTTCGTCCCCTCTACTGGGACCACCGCAGGCCGAGCAAAACCTTCCTTCCCGGTCAGGCTGCTTCTGATCTGGCCCACGACGCACCGCCTACTCGGAACCAGGCAGCAGGTGTAACGGAAGGCATGGCGGAGCAGCCTTTCTGGAAAACCCTCCCCCGACTCCCACCACACTCAACGCAAAGGCAGAGCCCTCAGGAGGCCCTGCCCCGTCTGGCACAGCCCCTCCCTCATTCTGGAGTCCTTGCTGTTCCACCTTTGGGTCGTTGTTCAAATGTCACGGTCTTGGGGAGGCCTGCTCACCTCCTTACTTCCTCTGCCTTCCTCTGCCCCTGCCTTCCTCCCGTCCGGCATACGACTTTCTTCCCTACAGCCTGTCCGCTGTCTGTGCCACGGGAGCTCCTGAACCCTCAGCACCTAGAATGGGGCCTGACAGGTGTTGGAGGCCACTAAGCACTCATGGTGGAAAGGAAAAGATACCCTCAGGACTCCGAAGAGGGCTGAGAGAGAAACAGATGCCCGGAAAGCACGGAGAGGCCACGGGGGCAGGAGACACACCCCTGTCTGCCAGCCAAAGAGAGTCCTCCCAGCCTGTCTTCCCCTCTCCAGACCCAACTTCCCAAAAGTGTGGCTCCAGCACCACTGTCCTCCACCCCTCTCCCCCAGAGGCCCTGCAGCCTGGCTTCCGGCCCCCCCCCCATCCTAGTCACGCTGCTGTCCTGAGACTCCCCAGCTGCAAAATGAGACACGCGGGTCTCCGCCCTCACTTACAGCACCTCCCCCATCGCGGAGCACTCCCTCATTCCTGAGGCTCTGCGCCTGCGTCTGTCCCCCACCCGCCCTGCAGCCCACGGCTCCTTGCTCCTTTGGCTTTCCCGGGCCTGGCATTCCCTTGGCTGACCTTCTCAGTCTACGGCTACACGCCCCTGGCGTATTTTATTCGCCCCATGCTTCAGCTCCCCTAATGTATGATGACCCCCAAATCGACGTATCTGACCCTACACCTTCCCTGATCCGAGTTCATCAGAGGAGAACGGAAGAACGCATGTGTTCCACACACAAGGAACACCTGACAGACGGCACGAGCCCTGAGAGAGAAGGAAGCGGCTTGTGCTGGAAAGGGAGCCGGCGGGTGTGGGCGCAGTGGAAGCCGCACGGTGATCTGGACAAGCAGCGGGGGGAAGGCGGGGGGCAGGCGGGGGAGGGTGCGGCCCACATGGGAACCAGGTTAAATCAATCATGGGCAGCTCCTATCGCTTTCCCATCTGGGAGATTACGCAGCCAGGACGTGTAAAGTCTCCAGCCTTGTACCGCCCATCGTGTGCCCAGAGAAACCCAGTCTGTGGCATAGAAAGGGACTTCTCCCGGCCCCTGTGGTCTCAAGCCCAAGCTGATGGCTTTCAGTGTGTGCGGACAGTCATTCCTGAGCCCTTGTTGGCCCGAGGCTTTGTCCCATCAAGGCTGAGAAGCTGACGGCAAGGCATGGAGAGGCATGTAGAATGTTCTTGAGGACCAGGCCTTGTGTCTCCCCTAGAGGTGGCCGGTAAGGCTGAGACCAGTTCTGCTGACCACTGGGCACTGAGACGCAGCGGCCCTGCTGGGCCTCACCAGCTAGCAGGCAAGCTGACCACAGCAGCCCCTGCCTGTGCTCTTGGCCACCCAGAGTTGAGTCCCCCCCTGCCAGAGCACCTGTCTTTTCTGTTCCCTGCCTCCTCCCTTCCCAGGGAAGCGACCGTGACCCCCGGCACAGCTTCCTGGCTCAGGGGAACAGGCCTCCAGGGTCTCCTCTTTTGGACTCATCTTTAAATCTGCCTCCCAGCTCTTAGCCTCTGGTTCAGAGCTTCCCCCAGAAAGTGGTGTATTTTATCTTTATGTGTCAGGATTTATATAAAAAGGGGATAGTTCAACTCTAAATGTAATGAGTTGGAAGGACAGCTCTCTGGTGACTTTCTCTAGTGAACACAGCATCAATAACATTGATTGCTAAAAATAACTAATAACCCTGGGCTGGGGGTGGCCAGGGACCGCTCTAACCCCGCCTCTGCACAGCATGTGAGGGAAGCAGGCTAGTGCCTGTAAGGACAGGTGGGTCCCACGCATGCTGGCTGTTGTCGTGCTCCTCCTGGACACCGTCAAGGGACAGGTCCCGAGCACAAGCGGCCAGCAAACGCAATCTAAGATTGACGCAAATGACCCTCGCTGAGGGCCTTCTGAGGCCAGGCCCAAGAGAAATAGCTGACGTCTACGAGTAAGGTTTGCCCAAAAGCGGAGAAGCTAGAGTTTTCGACAAGGTGGATGGACCAGCACGGATTATGTGCACGTCCTCTCACTTCCGGAGGCTTCTCCTCTGGGTTTGGTGACGGGTGGATGGAAAGGCTCCACCATACATGCAAAATCGATGTCCCCATGCCCTCAGCTCTGGCCACTGTGCCCTTGACAAGGCTGGCCATCTTCTTCCAGAAATGGCCGGTGCGTCTGGATGGGGATCTATGCTGGGGCGAGGCAGGCTCTTTGGCTGCCGGATCAGCTCAGGGCTTCCTGCGTTTCTGGAGGGATTCACGTGCCTAAGCTCTCCTCAAGCTCCTCCCCCGCTCCGGGGACTGCAGGTGATGAGAAGCCAAGTCTCTGGGAGGTGGTGAGGCCCAGGAGAGTGAAGGACCGTGATGCGATGCCAGCCTGCATGTAAGGAAAGGGGCTCTTAAGCTGGCCCCAAACGAGTGCAAGTTAATAGAGAAGAAATAATGTGTTCTAAATTAATAGCATGAATGTCAGCTCTGATGGCCGGGTAGTAAAGCACAGTCACTGGAGCTCCTTTGTGAGGCTCTTTTCTGTTTTGTGTGTGCCCTGGGCATAGGGAAAGAGCCGCGGCTGCCTCTACAGTGACACATTTTGCATTCTGGGACAACTTCATCGGCTGAGTTGGAGTGTGGGAGATAAGAAACTTGCTGTGGGGTTGCATTCGGTTAGCTGGCCCCGCGTGGATTTGTAATCAAATACTGGAGGTATCTGCAGTGCTCTGCCTGGGGTGTGGGAATTTACTGAAGTGCCTCGCAAAAGCTCCTGCTCGGGGACGCTGCTCCTCCTCCTCCAGGCAGGAGGAGTGGGGCTGAGGGCACAGCCCAGAGCCCTGTATCGTTAGTACAGCCCCTCGAACCTAATAGCCCCACATTGCATCAGTGACAGGAGCAGCAGAGCCTCTACGGCTCACGGCCTGGGCAGGCAGGACCCAACACCGGGCTTTCTCTGAAGTCTCCCTCCTCCGATCTCTGTTCTCAGGGACCCGCAGCAGTGTGGGAGAGTCCCCGGACTCATGGATCGCAGTAGGAACCCAGCCCTTTCCCCCTGGCCACTCCCAGAGCCTTTCTGGATGGCCGCATGTGGTTCCTCTGTGTTCAGTAGGAAGAAAGTGGACAGCCTTTTGCAGGCTGGCTGAGGGAAACTGGGACAGCGTGTGACTTAGAAAGTCTGATGTGAAAACTTTACCATAGAGTAATGCCCAGCCCCACTCCTGGGCTGGAGACGTGGCTTGGACCATAGCTAGCTCCCACAACCTAATGAGATATGCTGTAACTTAGAACCCCCACAGCCAGGCACTGGAGCCTGGATCCCTCATTCTGAGGCTTGCGTCGGCGGCCGATTTTTTGGGGATCGCTCTGTGTTGTTATGAATCCGCCAATAGTCGTGCCAAGGTACTAAGGGGGGAGGGGTTGTCTAAAAGCTGGAGGAAGCCATGAGTTCCAAGGACACCAGGGCACACACTGGAGGACAGGATCTAAGGAGCTTCTACAGGTGTGACAGAGGGGAGGGGGGAGATCGGCGCGTACCCTTCACAGAGCCAGAGAGTACTCGTTACGCTCTATTTTGACTGTCCGTGCCCCACTGCACGAAAGCAACAGAGGACGCAGAGGCTGTCACCAGCCCCTGGCACGGCCCCAGCGCATAGAAGGTGCTAAAAAACAGCAGTTGAAGGAAGGAATTAAAACGTTAGTCTGTAATGATAACATATTTATGCTGACACGTAGGCTTGGCACTGTAGACACTCTCTCTCTCTCTCTCTCTCTCTCTCTCTCTCTCTCTCATCACGTACTGCCCCTGTTCGATGCCGCGGAGGGTAACGCTGGGCTGCTCTTGCTGGATAACGAGAGAACAGCAGTATGCCAAATGCTTCGAACAGATCCTTTTGCCTTCTTTCTTCTGCTTGGTCCTGCCACCAGAGACCTCCGACTATATTGTATTCTGATTCCAACAACGTGAAGCTGCATTTGGGGGCGGGGGAATCACCCGTTCCCTCTCTATTTAGGAAAGTAAGAAGCAAACAGACTTCATTTTGGAATCCGTCCTTTCTTGTGGGAGTTGGAATAAAAGACCATTCCTCCCCGAGGCCTTGCTTTGGCTTTGTGGGGTTTTATATCTACTCCCTCCCCACCCTCCTGCCCAAAGGAGGCCTCTGAAGCGCCTGCTTGGCTGGAACATCAGAGATGGAGGTCTCAGAAGCCTCTTCTCTTTTACACGGCTGTTATTATTAATGCCTTATGTTTACACTATATTCCACAGTTTTTCAAAGCCACTTAAAGATATTGTCTCATTTGATCCTTCCAACAGTCCTAAGGTTGGCGGGGAAGATCTCATCTCTCCATTTTACAGGTGAGCAAACTGAGAATGTGGGGAGGTAGTGACCTGTCCAAGGTCACACGGGAGCCAGCAGGAATTTCCCCAGCTTCTTGTCTGCTGCTCTCACCGTGTCGGTCTGTCTTTCGTTAATCTGCTGCTTTGGGAGGCAGTGCCAAACAAGTGAAGATCTGCCCTGTGTCAATGGTGTGGTCCCCAAATGAGATGAGACACACAGGAAGGGCTTTCAGGGATTCCCTCTGGTTAGCAGTTCAGTGCCAGCAGATGTTATGGGGTGGGGAAATGAAACAGGGCCGAGAGAGAACCCTCAGCCGGCATGGGGTTGGGTAGACCCTGGGAAGCAATGACACAGACTCACACGTGGTCACCCAACCAGCTACCGGGACAGGTAAATGTTGATACTTCAGGCCACTAGGCTCTCCAGCTGTGGCCACATGGCTGCCCTCATACGGTTGGGAACACAGGGCAAACTGAGCCAGCTTTGTACTGGCCTTCAAAAAAATGGCTGCTTTTTCTTAACAGCTTCTCCGCCTTTGAAACCCCTTGGCAGAGTCCTGGACCAGAGGGCAGTCTCTCAGATTAGACTGGGCACACCTATCATCAAGTCCTAGCACCAAGTATCTGCGCCCTACTGTAGCTGGTGCCTTTGCGTCTCAGGGAAACAGGGAAAGACAGAGGTGCATGGGGAGGGCATGGGGTTCAGCACCATGGACAGTGGCCGGCAGGTGCCTTGAGCTACCAATCACCTCCCAAGTTCCTGGGAGTTAAAATTTATCAGAAATGGTGACAGGGCCTCTCTGCACTCCTTGCCTAGAAACACATGGCACTCATCTGTCACCTGGAGACAGCAGCTAGTGCTTGTGTAGGCTCGTGCCACGGCTGATCTGCCTTCATCAAATTCGAAACATGATTGCTTGTCGCTTGTTTTAATTCATTTCCCTACCAAACGTGAATTTGAATAACTTCCCAGATTTTCCTCATCAAGAGGAAGAGACTTCTTCCCCAGAGGTGGATACGAAGAGCTCAGTGCCCAGTTCAAACAGCCTGACCTTCTACCGAGACAGAGACGTGCAGAAGCTTTGCTCACAGCCCAGTTCACCTTTCCGATGGTGCCTGGTCCATGTCAGAGGCTTCATGAGAGAGGATGACCACCATGGGGTGTGCTCAGACTTGGGGATCCTCTCAGAGGCTCCGGTTTTATCTGGCACCAGTGGCTAGGGCCAATGAGACGTGCAGTATGCAGATAAATTCTGCCGGGTGTGTGCTCACTAAAATCCACCATGCTAGAAATGCATTTGGAGGCAATCCTGCCTGCCCACAGCAGATTTTCCAGATCCTGGCAACTGGAGCATGTTAAGGACGAGATACAGCTGCCAGGTCTGATTTCTTAAATCAAGATTCGTTTTGTGGGGAGGGCAGGAGGAAAAAAAATTAATGCATAACCTGGCAACGGGAGGGTGGAAGGGAGGGAAGGAGGGGTGCCTGCTGCCTTGGCCTCTCTGTGCATTTTGGGTGGGAGCCAATTCCTTTCCAGCAAGTGACTTCCAGCTCAGGAAAGGGGGAGGGGCTTCCCACCGGCAGCCCTGGATAAGCACTGCCTGACCCCAAGCTCCAAACTGTGGGGTCTGAGCATGAGCCAGGCAAGGTGCTGACTGAAGGAGCAGAAGTTGTTGGTCTATGTTTTGTGTTATTTCTTGTTCCCGGAGTTTCAGCCACTCATTCTTGCCACTTCACACTCAGTTTCTTGCCCTGTCGTCTCCTCCCAGACTCCTCACTGCATAATATGCCGAGTGCCTCCCACAGGGACCCGTGGGCCAAGCAGCTGTCGGGGCACAGTTCAGGGGCCGACGTGGCACCCCTGTGTCCTGGCCAAGTGTGCTGGAGAGAGTGTGAAGATGGCCGGCATATCTACGTGTGGCCTGTGTGACAGCGCTTTCTGGGGGTGCCGGGGAGTATGGAGTGCAGGGGCATCTTAGGGAGTGTCCTCTGTCTGTGGCAGGGCGGTGGGAAAGTGCCCCTCTTCCTAAATTAAGACTTCAAGACGTTTTACGTACTAGACAAACCGGTATCTCCCTAGTGCTGATGGCCATCTCCGTTCTTCCCCTTTTCAATTACAGCTTGTGGGGGGCTAGGGTGGGGGGGCAGTCGAGAAGGGGCTGCAGGAGGGCAGAGGCAGACACGAGGCGAATTAGAGAGACTTTTGTTGCACTTAATATCAATTCATTTCGCAGACTGCTGACACAGCCAGATTCCACAGCTCAGAATTTATGGGGGCTCAGTGTGCAGACGTGCGGACTCAGAAAGAAAATACAAAAGAACTTTTAAAAAATGACCAGCTATCAGCAAAAAAAAAATTTTTTTAATTTTACCCACCCCCACCCCCCACACACACCCAACAACAACAAAAAAAGAGCTACCAATGTCACACACACACTCACACACACAATCTGATGTGGATTTTCGTATTGGTTCAGGGCACTTAATCTCATTATGTAATAATCACACCATTTGCCAGAATCAAGCCGTGTTTCATTACTTTATGGGCAGACTTTATATTAGATACACGTGCAAAAATGATAATGAGAATTTCAGGAAAAGGAATACACTGAAGAAAGGGTACAGCTCTTGACCTGGAGGACAGTGGTCCTCCCTGCATCCCCTACCTAGGGGGCTGGGCTCCCAGGAAGGCACCTGACGGAAGAGTCCGTGCCCAGACTGGGTGGTGTTCTTCCACAGCCACCTGCTATGGCCCTCTTCCCCCTCTCTCCTCCTCCCCCCTCCTCTCCCTCCCTCCTCTCCCCCCTCCCCCCCTCCTCCGTCTTTCCCTACTTCTCCCCCTCCCCTCCACTCCTCCCTCTCCTGCCCTCCCCCACTGGCTGTGGTTCTTTCCTGATCTTGGCTAGTGGCTCTATTTGTTCATTTTCTTAAAGTGCCCTCCGAGGCCTGCTGCCTTCCTCATCTGGTGCTCCGCAGAGTCCTTCTCCTCCCCTGAGCAGCCATACTTGGACCCAAGGCCTCCTGAGCTGGAGGACTGGGATCACAACAGAGAGGAATGACGATGGCCCCCAGCAGACCTCTGACACTCTGGACTGCCTCTCAGAGATTTTAGCTGTTCCACTTTCCACGGCCCCTGCGGGATCCGGCCCGCCACGGTCCAGGTGACCTTCACCCGCCTGGGAGCTGACCAGTTGGAGATGAAGGAGAACCTCAGGGCCGGGATGGTCCTCCCTTGCACCAGCAGGTGGAACCTGCCTCTCCAGGGCCATGTGACTTCCTGGGGGCATCCCCACGGTATCAGTGGGACCCTTCCCAATCATCTCCAGCAACTCTGGGGGTCTTTGGGAGCAGGTGGGGCTGTGGCCTCCACGAGGAATGCAGTGATGGCGGATAAACACATGGAGACCGGAAGAGCTGTCAGCCGGCACTGTGGCCGCAGAGCAGGGTGGCCACAGGACGCAATGGGGTGTCCTTTTCAGGATGTGGGGGGCCAGCCCTGAGTCATGTTTTAGTCACAACAGACATGCCCCGTGCAGAGACTCCAGGGACCACAGAAGCTGACAGGGTACCTCAGTAGCCCTGCCTGCCCCACCCCAACTGCTCCTTAGAAACTGTTCTGAAGTTGAGTAGAAAAGCCCGTTTGTCTGTTCTGCTGTATGGGAATGGTCAAACTGAAAACTAACAAACCCAATGAGCATACGAATTACAAAACAAAGCACGAGCCTGGGAAGATATAACGGGTGTTAGTGCCTCCTTCCGGAAGCTTCTCCCAGTGGAGAGCTCACCACCAGGCAGATAGAAAATGCATCTGGGTTAGGGCACTTGACTCAGCAGTGTTACAGCAAACCAACAGTGGAGGGAAGGTGCGGGAGGCATACTAAGGCAGCCTGGGACACTGGAAATGTCTTCTGGGGGCAGGAAGAGAGGCTGAGGATTAGCATCTGAGGCAGTGCACCACTGAGTGGCACCATACAGCCAAGGAGCCACGGCTACATTCCACTGGTGGTTTCCTGGGTGCCAAAACTGTGCCAGGGACTGTGAATGTGTGTGTGAGGGGCGGGGGGAGGGGGCAAGGGTGAGACTGAACAAATCTCTGCTTCTAGGAGCCCCTGTCCTGCTGGAGAAGACAGGCCGGCACTGCTCTGTGGCTGGTGAGCCCAGGGCCAAATGAGGCCCGAACAGCGGGGATGTGAACGGGGGTGTGACAAGCTGGCTTCACGGAGGTGATGTCCTAGTGGAATATCAGAGGACAAAGAGCTCTGCAGGGAGACAAGGGCTCTCCACACAAGGGAACAGTGTGGGCAAAGGCACAGAACACAAGGCAAGGTTTCAGTTGACAGATGGCCTTGAGAAGGTTCTCTCATCACCCGGTCAGCCCTTTGCGGAACCGGGCACACGCCGCCGGGCAGATCAGGAGGAATAAAGACTGCCCTTCCTGTCTCTGCCCCACGGTCACGCACCCTGA
The DNA here is from genome assembly GCF_028018385.1 of Neofelis nebulosa. Lineage (NCBI taxonomy): Eukaryota > Metazoa > Chordata > Mammalia > Carnivora > Felidae > Neofelis > Neofelis nebulosa. The sequence goes on along the minus strand of NC_080797.1, from coordinate 16,160,144 downwards.
GTGTGGGCTGTGGGGAACGGGCCGGGGGCTGATGTGGACGGGGGTGGAGGTCTTCTGTACGGGCGGCAACCAACCCCATCAGAGGCCACACGGTATTGACCTTGATGGCAGGAGAGACAGAAGTAAACAGACTGTCTTGGTGCTGTGGATCGATCAGAGGCGGGGCGGCTGCACTTGAACACCAGCATCCTGCTGAGGGCAAGGCTCGCAGGCAGGAGGACAAAGGTCTGGAACTGGAGAGGCTCGTTCAGATTCAGCAGGGTTGACACTCTCCCCAACAGCGGATGCAGCTGGACGTGGGGAGACAGGGTGGGCACGGGAAGTGAGCTAACGAATAAAAGGCCACGTGCAGGACTGAGGACACAGGAGGACTTGGAGGGGAACGTCATTCCTAAAGCAAACCCGGGGACAGGGCCCAGCTCACCCAGGCACGATGCTGGGCAGCTCTGTCACAGGCTGAATTGGGTCCCCCAAATTCACATGTCGAAGCCCTAACCCCCCCCAGCACTGTGTGGGATGTGCCTGTATCTGGGAATGGGTCTTTCAAGAAGTGGTTAAGTTAAAATGAGGTCACAAGGGTGGGCCTGCATCCAGTGTGACTGGTGTCTTTATAAGAAGAGATTAGGACACAGACGTGCACAGAGGGATGATCATGTGAAGACATAGAGAGAAGACGGCCATCTGCGAGCCCCAGAAGAAGGCTCCAGAGAAACCACCCCTGCTGCCTCCCTGACCTTGGACGTCCAGCCTCTGGGGCTGTGAGGAAATATGGTGTTGCTGAAGCTGTCCAGGCTGACACTTGGTGACAGCAGCCCGAGTTCACGAACACAGGCCCTGCCAGCTCAGTGTTCCTCCGGGAGCACCAGGAATCCAGTAGGGATGGGGCAAATCGAAAAGAAAAGCCGGTGACATCACTCCAGAACAGAAGACCCGATCCTGCTAAAATGCAGCTCTGATTTCTAACAAAAATATCCTTCCTTTCTTAAAAGTGAGAGAAAAACTTTTACACCTTCGGGGCGGGGTGGGGGTGGGGGATCCCGAAAGAGGGGAGAATCCACATGTGGGTAAAATGGGCCTAAAACATGAGTAAAGGGAGCACCCACCAGACGGAGGTGTCCGCGGGGTCAGTGCCCTGGGTGAAAGCTATGTTGTTGTGACGCCGCTGTCACCGCTCTGCCTGTTGTGACCGACTCCTCGAGGTGTCTTAGGCTCTAGGCCCGCGTTTCAGGCTCGGAAGGAAACACCAGAAACCCCCTGTGACTCAGCGCCAGGGAGCTTGGTGACTGAAGTGGGGACTGATCTTGCTTTGTGTTTCCAGAAGAGATTAATGGGTCTCAGGAGAGAACAGCCTGACATTTCAGCGTTTCCTTCCCAGAAAGTCCCACCTTTGTGGCCGCACAGCATTTACAGGCAGAATCCCACACAGGGGACTCAGGGTTGTCAGGATGAAACACAGCCCCCGGTTCCGGCATTTACTTGGGGAAGACAAGCCTCTCTTCTCTGCTGCCCTGGGCTCCAGACACCCTGTGGGCCTCTGGACCGCCCCTTCCTCGTCCCGCCCACTGCCAGGCTGAGCACTCAGGCCCCAGGGAGCGACCCTGGGAGTCGGGCCAGGAGACACCTCCTTCAGAGGGGAGCCTGGGGGAGCCCCCAGGGGCTCTGAAGGTCCCTGCTCACCCATCCCCCACTATCTCAAGACAAGGCTGTAGCAGCGTGTGTAACCCGCTCAGTCATTCTGGACCTCTGCCTCTCCGCATCGTCTGTCAGGACGTGGAAGCTAGCTGGGTGGGCAGTTAATAGGAGGCGAAGTCTCCCAGGTGCCACGGGCCCACGAGCCTCATCCAAAGTCAGCGGGAGAATCGCCTCCCACTGGGCATATTTATTTTCCAGACAGAGAGCTGCAAAGATGTGCCCCGAACAGACTGACACAGAGGGGCTCCCTGATGGGGTTTCAGTCCTGCAGTCTCAAGGCCTGTCTTCTGCAGGTGGGTGGGGGGGGGGGGGATGTGACGCGGGGAACAGGAGAGCCTCCCTGGTAAGTGAGTTTCCAAATCCGTTCGGTTTCCATCATGTCAAGACAGATGAATAAAAAGGCACACCTACATAGAGCAGCGTGGCTCACGGCACCAAGAGGCAGGAGCCACCTGGCGTCCACGATGGAGGGTGGGGGAACACGAGGCGGGTCCATCCGTAAGTATCACTCGGCCATCAACAGCAAGGAATTCCTGACACCCGCCACAGCATGGAGGCAGCCGGAGGACATGATGCTGACTGACGTCAGCCAGATACAGAAGGACAAGCACCGTAGGGTTCCACACGTGTGAGGTCCCTGGGGTCTCAAATCCAGAGACAGACAGCAGGACGGTGGGCGCCGGGGGAGTGGGAGGGAGTTAGAGTCTAATGGGGACAGAGTTTCAGTTTTATAAGATGGAAAGAGTTCTAACACGGTTAGGACGCTAAACTGTGTTCTGTGTATTTTACCATGATTAAAAATAAAATTTCAAAAGAGGCATACGTACACGGAGCTCTCACCACACGCTGGGCACTGTCCCAGCTCCTTCACATACAATTAATATTTCCTCCATCCTGTTGGGAGCCTTTCGAGAAGAATGCTATTGTCCCGATTTACAGATAAGGAGCTGAGATGTTACAGGTTAAGTAACTGCCTGACATCACTAATAAGACACAGGGCCAGGGTTCAAACCATCAGGTACCCCATAAATACGTCCTGAAAGAATGAGTGAATGAATGAATGATGTCCAATCCCAGACTCCATACGTTGTTGAAGTTGCCCAGCTTTTCTCAAGTTGTTGGTTTTAGGGGAGGGAGGGGGAGGGCTGGTGGTAGGTAGGGCACCTTTCAAAACAAAGTAACTAAACATTGATAAAAATACACCTGAGTGGGGGGGTGCCTGGGCCGCTCAGTCGGTTAAGCATCTGACTTTGGCTCAGGTCATGATCTCACCGCTCGTGAGTTCGAGCCCCAAGTCGGATTCTGTGTCTCCCTCTCTTTCTCCGCCCCTCCCCCAATTGCGCTCTATCTCTCTCTCACAAATAAGCGTTAAAAAAAAATTTTTTTTTAAATACACCTGAGTGAGGGGTCTTTTCAGGGTGATGGGAATGTCTGGGAGTCAGACAGAGGAGGTGGCTGTACATCGTGGCTGTGCCAAGTGCCACTGAATTGTTCACTTTAGCTGGTAATTTTACGTCCTATGAATTTCAAGTCAATAAGTTATTTTAAAAATATAGACATTAAGTGGGTGCGTGTGTGTGTATATATATATATATATATATTTATGTTTATGTTTATGTTTATATACATGATTAAATATAAACCCAAGTATAATTTAGGTATTCTGAAATTGAACACAAATATACCAGAAATGTGTTTACGGACTGTTGGGTATACAGTCATATGAACACACACTAATGCCTTGCCTGTGGGCACCGTTCTCCCGTGGGTGGGCCTTTGCTCTTCTGTGGGTACAGACGGCTTATCAGGAAAAAGACGCATTTAGGGGAACTTACAGCCCCGCTTCCCAGATGGCGACACCACCATACGTGCCCCGCCGTGGACGCTGCCTTGCAGGCTGGGATGTGGGGTTTTCAGATCTGGTTTCACTAAAAGTCCCCTGAAGTCTCTACTCCTCTGAGATGTCTCTGTCTCATTAAATAGTAAGTTACACGGCCTGGGGGCCCTGACCTGCCTCACCTCATGAATGCTGACTTCCCTTTATCTCTTAGAGAGAGATGACAGTTTATTCCCCGGGAATGGTTGCCAGGGGCAGACCACCTGATAACGATGTGATTAACGATGAATTAAATTATCATCACCTTTCAGCCCATCACGGGACAGGCTTCCAGACGTTGTGTGTGTATGCAGGCAGGCACGCGTGTGTGTATGTGCGGGCGTGGGTGCGGGTGTGCACGTGCTCGTTTGTGCACACGCCCACACACGCGCTCTGCGGACCCGGGAAAGGCCTCCATGAAGGAAGGGGTGGGAGCGTGAGGCCACGGGGGCCACCCTCCACGCAGCTGGATGTGGACCGGGATCCCACACACGGGAGCACGTCTGGATGCCCCGGGGGAGCCCATTCATCAAAGAAGCTCTTGGAGGATATGTTTGCAGACTCCTTCGGAATGTGAATAATCATCTCCTGACTCCTCTTTGGGAAATTAATCTTCTGGTTTCTTGAGGTGTGCCAGAGAATTCTGGAAGCGGGGTCAGAGGCTAATGCCTGTCAGAGTAGTCGGAAGCATACCTGGGGGGTTGGGTAAGTGAATGATGACACCTCTGTGTAATGAAGCAGTGTGCATGCATTAAAAGCGAGGTGACAATCCACCTAGAAGGACGCCCCTGAAGATGCTGTTAGGCTGAAACAGCCAGAAAAAACCCGGGTTACCAAACAACGGACAGACTGTGATCCCATTTGTGTAATTTCTGACAGCTGGATTATACGTTCGCTTTCTCGTCCGTACTTTTCTACGGCGAACATGCCTTGTTTATGTACCAACGAAAAGGTACCATGAGCTCATTTTTATTTAAAAAGAGAAGCATCGATCCTAAGACGGCCTTGAGACCCCCCCAGCCCCAGAGGAGGAAGACAAACCAAAGAGCTGCCCTTCCGGATTCATCTCTGCGATCGCCCTTCCCCGAAGGTGCCGCTGGCACCTGAGGTCTGGAATCGTGTTGTGGGGGCAGGAGCTCGATCCACCCATCCCTGTCTGTGGGGGAAGCAAAGCCCTCAGCTCTTTCCTTTGGCTCCTCTGTCACGCCCTCTCCCGGGACAGGTCACGCCCGCACAGCTAGGACACTCCGCACTTAGGAAGCCAGGGGCCAGCCTGATGACGGCACCGAAGGTACACACCTCCACCTGCCCGGCCCCGACAGGCAGGGACCAGGGGCACGAGACCACTGATCCCTGGAAGAGTCACCTTCAGTGCAATGACAGCTGAAACAGGGACGCCACCCCTCAAGGGTCCTGAGGAGGATGCAGGAGAACAGCCTCCACTACCAGCTGCGAGGGGGTAGCTGGGGTGAGCCCTGGGCCTCTCAGAGCCCAGTCTCCTGCTTGGCCAAAAAAGGAAGGAGCTGGACAAGATGGTCCCCGGGGCCCTCCCAGCTCGGACGTCCCATGGCATTCTAACGGTGTGACATAATGGGACACAGTATGACTTACTACTTTGACACCGACAGGGCCAGAGCATCACCTTCTTCCTATTTTCCTTATATTTCAGGTTAGGGAGGAATTTTTAAGACAGAAAGTCTGCTTGGAGCACCCCCCCCCCCGCCCCATCTCACGCACACGTGTGCACACAGGCAAATACCGCAGCTCAACCTCACGAAGGCGTCCAGTGTAGACTCTGAACCAAGGACACAGGCAAGCCCCAGTGATGACACCCTCACTCAGCCTCCTGGGGCCCGGGGCGCCCAGCCCAGAGGCCCCACTCTCTGTTCTGCACGAACCTCTTGCCCAAGGAGGCGAGTTGGCCACGGCTGCTTCAAGGTGGTCCACGGACAAACCACTTCTGTGCTTCACACGCTGAGCAAGGGTCAGAAGCCCCAGAAGGTGTGAATTCCAGTCGCGGCCCCTCCTTTCCTGCTCCCCGGGGCCTCATCTGCAGTGGGAATGTGTGAGGGGCTCAACCACAGCAGTGGATGTAAACACCCTGCGGACTTGGGGGCCTCTTGTTGGAGCGAGGGGGCATCCCCTCCCCACCGGACTCCTTCCCGTGGACCAGCGCGTCCCAGAGAGCAAGGAGTCTTGCTGGGGTGTCCACCACTGGCTGGACCACCAACGTGCTCCGGTCTTCATTCGTTATTTTCCCTGTCCACCTGCCCCAAGTCCCCCCAAAGCAGAAACGGACAAGAGGCCCTAAAAACGTCCACCGAATGACCCGAGACGCCAGAGACGCTGAGCTGTCGCGACAGGGCTCGCTCTCGGGGTTCCGCGAACACGTACGTTCCCAGTGCCCCCAAGTCCTAACGAAAGGCACAGTCCTGTCCCCCTGTCCTCCTGCCTCAGACAGAACGCAGCGAAAGCGGGCTCAGTGGCCACCCCTCCAGCCTGCCCTGAACTGAGCACAGGGAAGAAGCGTTTGGAAAATCTGCCCCGTCAGCTCTTTCCGCCTCTTCCCTGGCCGGTCTCTCTCCCTCCCACTCAGCCAGTGTGCGGGCCGGGGAGGCGGCAGGGCGGGCGTGCGGCTCTGAGCTAAATAAACTCCTGAAAGGGCAGGGAGCCTCCACTGGGCCGTTTTTCAGACTCGAATTCCACCGAGTGCAACTTGAAAAGGCCTTTCCACCTGTTCAGCCTGAGTTCCCTCTCTGCCCTGGGCAAACAGCTGCCCTCCAAGGAGGAGACGTGACCGGCAGGTGTGAGCCCAGCTGGCCATCCAGGTGTCAGGCGGACCCCGGCGTCCGGCCCAGGCAGCGGCAGGAGGCTGCCCGTCCCCAGGTGGGGGCCTTGGCTGCCGCCAAGGAGCGGGGTGGCAGTGACCTCCCACCCGCAGGAGGACGAATCCTAGGAGTGTCTGCACAGTACCAGGCTGAGAATGAACAAGACAGGGACAGAACCATTCCCTGGCCCGAGGGCGCTCTGCAGTGTCAGATGAGGACTCCCTCGCCCAGGGGCAGCCTGCGCGTCTGTGCGGAGTGCCAGCCGCTGACACTTTGAAATTCGGCTGGGAGCTGACCCTGGGCACACCTGTCTTTAGGGAGCTTCCCTGTCCCCTCCCTGCTCTGTTCCCCGGGATGCCACTCTGTTTTCACAGGTGTTTCTAACTCAGGCTAAACTATCCTTGCCACAGACCCGGGGAGTGGGGGAGAAGGCGAGGAGAGACTCGTCTTGTTCAGTGACCACCCCAAGGGCCACTCCCCGCTTCTCTTCCATGCTGTAGGTGCACAAGGTCACCAGCGAAAACCAACAGAGAAATGGTAGCGGTGGGAAGGGGGAGGCAGGAGAGCCAAGATGCACCCCCATGTCCTTTAGCCACCAGATGCACCCAGGTCACATCTGAACCCCTACCTCCGCCCCACCTGGGTGGCGGCCTTGCCCACCTGTGCCTCAACCATCCCGGCTCCCTGGAAACCCAGAGCACTGCTCCAACGCCGGTCCTCACACCTGCCAGCCAGGCATCGGACCACTGGTCGGAGGAGGAGAGGCCGGGTAAAGGGAACCCTGGGCCCCTCTGGGCCCCATCAGCCACCAGTCTTGGAGAGTCTGGGCGAGAGTTTGGCCCCAGGCCCTCTTAAGGGAGTTTTCTTTTATATCTATTAACCCACTTTCTCTCTTGGCACTCGGAGCAGCGAGGAAGCCTCAGCCAAGGCTATTAATAGGTGGAGGCCATCCCTGGGGAGGAGAGTGAGCTCATACCTATGGCACAGGTGCCAAGCATAATAAAGGTTTCTGAGTCTGTCTAAATATAGGCTGCAGCCACGTTGGGGAGCAGAGGGCAGGCCTCGGGGAGCTGAGCACAGTCTTCCCTGTCACCCCCCACCCCTGCTCCCTGGGCAGAGCTTCTCGAAACCTGTGCCAGCGCCAGGCCCTGCCGGGAAAAGACCCTGGCTGTCACACGGTGCCCCCACTCCAGGTCAGACCTGGTGGGAGACGCCAAGGAAGGGATTTGCAAAGTGGCAGGCAATATAAATGACTCCTGTAAACAGTGAGTTTAATAAAAAGGCAGTGAGGGAATTTATGGGCAACCCAAGGATGATTAAAATTATTTATCTACTTACCTCCCTTGCTGGCTGATCAGTCTATTAATTATCTATTATGCACTCGCTGATTTGCATTTTAGTAACGGGACTGAGTAAGGGCAGGTAGGAAACACAGAAGGGTTCAGGAACCAAGCGGCGGGGGGAGGGGCGGACCCTCCTCTCTACCAACCACGGCTCCCCCAGCTGACGCCACGTTGACACAATGCCGAAGTGCCACGCTGCCGCCCACAGCGATAGCCACTCCCAGACCCTGGGCCCCCGAGAAGCCCCGATCCAGGAACCTGGATCCAGGAACCAGCTCCGGGGTGGAGCAGAAAATTCGACGTGAGGGGATGCGCACCTGTTTGCCGACGGAGAGCTCCTGGGACAGGTTCCCAGCCGAAGGGGTCTGCAGACCAGCTCAAGGGAAATGCTGGCAGAATCTTCCTCTGGCCGTTCTGACTTAACGCTGCATTTAGAAAAGAAAACACGAGAACAAAACCATTTTCAATCTCTGAATATCTGGAGTGCATCAGACACACGCTCTCCCGCGCTCTTGATTAAAAATATCACAGGACAGAGTGTCATGGGAACGGCATCGTTTCAACGCTGCAACCAAGGAGCATCGGGCTGGGAGAAGTTATAACAAAGCGTCTCTGCTCGCCACCTCGAGGCTCCCAGCCACTCACAGCCCTGCTGCTCTCTTGCAGTGAGACGCACAATATCAGACAGGCTCTGGGACCCGTGGGGTAGAGGGCCCACAGCCCATGGGGTCTGGCTGTAAGGTACAGACCTTACAGTTTATCTAGACCTTCACCCTCGCTCATCAAAACCTGCTGGCTCACCACAACCAGCCAATTCCTTGAAACAAATCTCTCTTCTTTATCTATTTATCTATTTATCTATCTATCTATCTATCTATCTATCTATCTATCTATCTATCTACATCATGTGTATCGTATAGGTATAGGTAGATATAGATGTAGATGATATATAGATAAGACAAGTAGATTGATAGAAAGATGGATGGAGGGGGGAAGGGAGAGATGAATAAATGGCTGGCTGGCTGGCTGGATGGATGGATGGACAGACGGATGGCTGGATGGATGGAGAGATGGATGGGTGGGTGGATGGATGGATGGATGGATGGATGGATGGACGGACAGAAGGATGGCTGGCTGCATGGATGGACGGACAGATGGACGGACGGATGGATGGATGGACAGACAGATGGGTGGATGGATGGACAGATGGACAGATGGATGGCTGGATGGATGGACAGATGGATGGACGGACAGATGGATGGCTGGATGGATAGATGGATGGATGGGCGGACAGACAGATGGATGGACGGACGGATGGATGGAGGGATGGACAGACGGATGGGTGGATGGACGGACAGATGGATGGCTGGATGGATGGACAGAAGGATGGGTGGATGCATGGATGGACAGATAAACAGTTCCCATTGGTCCTGTTTCTCGGGAGAACCATGGCTGATTCAGCGCCTCTGGGGTCTTTCCAGCTTGCACTTCCAGAGGAGTTGGGCCCCTCGATGATGTGGAAAGGGCAGAGGAGGCAGCAAGGGGCCAGCCATCCCTTGAGGGCAAGGAATGCAGGGTCACGACCCCAGGAATGCACTGACCCTGAGTCTCTCGTGAGCTGATGTCCCAGCCCCTGGCACCAGGTTCCTCTTGAGTCTCACAATCTGCCCCCCGACCCCCTGCCAGAGCGGGGCTCCCTGGCATTTGCAGGACAGTTGTCTCCACACCCTGTCCGCTGTGCCCCGCCCAGTGCTGTCCCCCTACTCCCCAGCACTGCTTCTCAGTCCCGATGATGTATCAATAACCACGAAGCAAAATGCCACAGTTACCAGCACCACTGTACTGTGACGAATTGCTTTCGGAATCAATTGGTAGGGGCGTGTGTGTGCAGCGAGGTGGGGCCGCATCCCAGAAGCCGAAGCGGCCCCTGGGAATTAGGCACACCAGGAAAAGTCCCAGGAGACAGAGAAGGAGGGAGAACGCAAGGGAGACAGGAACAGAGCCGATCTTTAAGAAGAGGGACTGGGGATTCTCAGTGACACAGAGAACAAGCATCCTGAGTCTAGGCTGGGCGGAGAAGACACCACAGGGCATGGCCTGAGGACCTCTGATGGGGACAGGGCGCGGCGGGCAGAGGGTGGACAGCCAGACCCACCTGGAGGGTGGATGGCAGCTGGCTCTTGGGTGACAGGACCCTTCCCGGGATGGGGGCATGCCACCCGTCCCAAGTAGCATGTCAGGCTCAGGCCAGGAAACCCTCCTGCTCATGAACTTGAGATTTTATTGGGTTAACAGACTGCGTGGTTGCCGTGGTCCGGTCCTCCTCGAGCCCGAGCACACACTCCTCCTTGGGGAGGAGGCAGCGGGAGAGACAGGACCGGGGGCTTAGGGCAATGAGGGCACCCGGAACCTTCTCGTGGCTGTAACTGGCGACCCTTCCAGTAACTCTACAGGGAAACAACCACACACTGGCCTGGACCTGAGCCCAGGGAATCTGGCATGAGATGCCTTGTGATGGCACCCTGTCCTGGCTCTTGCTACGGTGGGCCTCTGGGTGACTGGGTTTCCCCATCTGCACCGCGAGCTCCCTCGCAGCTAAGACCCTTATGCACAGCCCTGGGAAACCCTCCAAAGCCCACTGGGGCAGGCTCATGGAAGAGGGTAGGGTGGGCAGCTCCAGGGGCCGATTCAGCAGCGCCAGAGAGGGGACGGGGGTCCCTGCACTTCCAAAGCACGAGTCTGGGGACAGAGCAACGGCGAGGTGGTGCACGGGCTGCTACGCATCACTCGCTCGCTTTGTCTTCACGTCCTGGGCCCGTTCACCTCTCTCTTCCCAGCTGGGGTCCTCGCCCCAGACGCCCTGGGTATGGGAGGAGCAGAGAGGCCTGGCCTGGCTTGGGAGGGTCGAGCAACACCTTCGGGGCAGGGAGGGCATGGCCGGCCTCTCTTTGCCCCTGGAGATGCCACGTGGAGCGTGGATTTGGCCTGAGTGTGGCTGCCTGCATGCTTGCACCACTGGCCGGGTGCCTGTGCCTCCTGTGGGAAATCCCTGGGGGCCCGTGGCTGCAGCACCTCCCCCAGGTCTCCAGCCCTGCAGACGCCCCCAGCCCAGGGGACGTCCCTGCCCGTTCTCCCATCTCCAGCAGCGGAGGGCTCTGATGGCCAGAGAGCCTCCGAGGGCAGCAAAGGGTCAGGCCCTGAACACAGCTGCTCAGCCTGTCACCGTGGAGGCCGCGGGTCAGGGTCGCTCGTGAAGTGGGGTCCAGGCAGTGGGGGCCCAAACGCTGGTAAACGGTTTTCTTTCTCCCTCCCTCCTCCCCTCCTCTCGTCCTCTCTCTTTTTTACAAGTATATGGGTTTCACTTCTTGCCCTAAACCTCTCCAAGATACAGACTGCTCAAGTCCAGCTCGCCGACACACGGAGGAAAGACGGACGGGCACTGGGGACTCAGACGCGGCAAGGTGCTGTCTTTCAGTGCCTGAGTGGACACGCGCAGACACACTGGCAATCCCAGGGCCGCTGAGGACAGCACGGCAGCACAGGTAGGTCCAGACATGTCGGAGAGCTGGGACCAGGGCCCGGAACTTTCTGAGACCCAGCCACTCACTGCCCAGGTGCACACACATCTCCTGGACACATGGAGATAGGCTCCGGGCCCCGCTGGGTGGCGCTGCCCCCAGTGGAGTGCTGACAACCAAGTATCCATCAAGGAAAGGGCAGATAAAGACAGAGTGGCCGATTCCTAAGGCAGGTGTCCACACAGCAGGTAAAGGGAATGGGTCGGAAACACCCACGTCCGCGGGAAGGAGCCATGAAAACACCACGCGGAATGAGTGCAGCAGTTTCCAGAAGGATGTCACGTATGTGCACTTTAAAAAGACATAATTGGGGCGCCTGGGTGGCTCAGTCGGTTGAGCGTCCGACTTCAGCTCAGGTCACGATCTCGCGGTCCGTGAGTTCGAGCCCCACGTCGGGCTCTGTGCCGACAGCTCGGAGCCTGGAGCCTCCTTCCGATTCTGTGTCTCCCTCTCTCTCTGCCCCTCCCCCGTTCATGCTGTGTCTCTCTCTGGCTCAAAAATAAATAAACGTTTAAAAAAAAATTAAAAAAAAAAAAAGACATAAAAAACTATCTATTTAGTGTTCACGGTCATGTGTGTGTAAATGTTTTCTCCAAGGGACAAAAAAAACGGACACAGAATCTATTCCTGGGTGCGAGTGTTTGGGGGGCACGGGGTGAGGCTGGGAGCGGGCAGAGGGGATCGAACCTGTCTGCACTGCTTCCTTCATTTTTATTTTTTTAATTTACTTTTTTAACTCAAGTTAGTTAACATACAGTGTAGTACTGGTCTCAGGAGTAGAATCCAGTCACTTACAAACAACACCCGGTGCTCATCCCAACAGGTGCCCTCCTTAATGCCCATCCCCCTTTTAGCCCCTCTCCCCACCCAACTCCCCTCCAGCAGCCCTCAGTTTGTTCTCTGTATTTAAGAGTCTCTTACGGTGTGCCTCCCTCTCTGTTTTTATCTTATTTTAAAAGACGATGTAGGGGGCGCCTGGGTGGCCCAGTCTGTTAAGCGTCAGACTCTTGATTTCGGCTCAGGTCGTGAGTTCATGGTTCATGGGATTGAGCCGCGAGTCTGGCTCCACACTGACAGCTCAGAACCTGCTTGGAATTCTCTCTCTCCCTCTCTCTCTCTCTCTCTCTCTCTCTCTCTCTCTCAAAAATAAATAAACAAACCTAAAAAAAAAAGACAACGCAATATAGCTACATGTTAACCGTTGTTAATTGAGGGTGGAGGAACACAGTTATTATATTTTGCCTTAATTATCACAATTCTCCAGATTTTCTTTGGATGAGGGTGGTTGGATCGTGAGCCCCTTGAGGGAGTGAGAGATACTGATGCCACATGAGTGGCACGCGGCCAGGAGGGCAGCCCTCATGCACTCCAACGCCACAGACTCGCCGGTGGCCGGGAGGGCCAGACTGATGGACGGAAGGCACCAGATTTTCCTTGCCACTCTCCCTCCATTTAACAGACGATGAGCTAGTCTAGAATTGCTCCCTCAACTGTCCACGAACGTTTTCCTTACAACCAGCCTGAGCCGACAGAAGTCTCGTGCACTGCAAAGGGAGGGCCAGGGTGTGGGGAGGGAACCATGTGCTGGAACATTCTAGACTCTGGACCACCGGTGCTTCCTCTGCTCAACAAATGCAAGGAAAAGTCACGATGCCCTGGGGCCCGGGGTGACAGTCTTCTGAGCAAAGCTTCCCATCTCTGGCAAGCAGACGCCTTCAAGCAGACAAGGAAACCCGAGCATTAAGTGAGAATGCGCAGACGTGTTATTAGCCCACCTTTCCCTTCCCCCAATTGAGGGGACCGTGGTTCTGCCACCGGCGGCTGACTCCTAGGTGCCTCCTGGCAGGTCCACGGGTGTGCAGGAGATACTCGTTCCTGGAATGTCAGAAACTCATTCAAGGCGCTCTCCCCCCAGAAACACCATCTGCCGTCTACTGGGCAGCACTTTCCCATGTACGCGGGTCCTGTGTGGCTGGTGCACCCTCTCGAGCGCGCCGCGGAGGGCAGATGTGTGCCCGGCTCGAGCGCGCCGTGGAGGGCAGATGTGTGCCTGGCTCTTGCTCTGATCTCACACGGTTCCACGTTCGGTGTTACAAGCTAATAAAAGCTGCATGATCAAATTCCAGGTCATTACTCAAGGAAAGGGACCCCTCTGTGGCCGACAGCGACAGTTTCAAACCAATTAGAATAAGCCTGGCGTTTCTGCGGGCTGCTGCGCGCCCGCCACCCCGGCGGTCTCTGAGGGCCCATGGCGCGCAATGAGCAAGATGCACGAGATGTTAATGGAGACGTTAAATGCCACACCAAGGGGATTCTGGTAAATAAGGCCCCTCGGAAGAGGCCGGTGGGAGACGTCTCCCGAGCTAACCCTGGAGGGAACCTCAGTACAAATGAGATTGGACCAAAAACAGTGCTCTCTACGAGGGATTGGGTCTGCCAGCAGAGCTCGGAGGGTCTTTGGGGGAGGAAAGCGGTTCCATTTCCTACTGGTCTCCCTCTGCCGCCGGCACCAGCATCGGCCAGGACCCACAGCACCCGCCGAGTGGGACGGGAGGACCGGGGTATGCTTGGCCGCGTAAACACTGGAGGGGGCTGGGGGTGGTGCTGAGTGGGCGAGGGGAGGGGCGGCTTAGCAGTGCCTGAGGGTCGGGGCGCTGGGGCGGAGCATGTGCACGGGGTTCATGGCAGTGTGGCGGGTCTGCAGGGGTCTAGCAGCTGCCCTGAGCTCTGCTGGGTCCTGTTTCGGGAAGATCCAATGTCACCCGTGAAACGAACGCACAAGGCTTCGAGAGAACGCTCCACCGTGCCCAGGTCAGCGAGTAGCCGTCGCTCTGTGAGCAGCAGGCTCTCTCCAGGGCTGTGTAGGTCCGTGCGGGCTTGGGGTCAACCCCCTACCTGTGGGCAGCTCCACTGGGCCAAGGCTGTGGCTGTCACCTTCGCTCCCAGCCAGGACTGCCTGCACTCAGAGTTCTGCCTGACGCCACGGAAGGATCTCCACAAGGAGAAGGGGAAAGAAGGCACCAGGCCACACGGAAGTCGGGAGTCGGGAGTCGGGAGTCGGGCTTGGAGGGCTGGGCCTCACAGCCTGGGGCTCTTCCTCACACAGTCCCTGCCCCCAAGGCCAGCGTGGCCACAGTCCCCATAAGCACACCTGCTTCTGTCAATCAAACTTTACAACCGAAAAAACAAACCTTGTTCCAGCCAGGCTTGCCAGATTTAGCAAACAGAATTACCGGATGCCCGGCTGAATTTGCAATTTCAGATAAACAGCAAATAATGTTTTACATCTTTTGGTATAAGTATGTACCGTGCAACATTTGGGATGTACTTGCACTACTTAGAGGTACTTATGCATGGTTTATCTCAAGGTAGAATTTAGGCAGGGGCCCTGTATTTTTAGTTGGCAACCCTAGCTGTCTGATTGCTCAGCCTTAACACGCAAATGCACACACTCACACACACACACACACACACACACACACACACAGGCACACCCTTCAAAGAAAGGAAGGGAGCTAACACTTTATGAGGACCGACTGGGGGTCTGGCGCTCTGTCCCCTCCTTGAACCCCTCTGCCCCCCCCCCCCACTCCTACTGCAGCCCCCAGCCTGCAGACAGAGAGACTGGGGCTCCAGGCTGTCACTTGTCAAAGGCCGCGTGGTCAGCATGCAGCCTGGCTGAAATGCAGACCCAGGTCATTTGAGTTCCAAAGTCTGCACTCTTTCCACCAAACCAGACCCAATGCATCAAATCTCAGATGCTTATTTCCAAACGAAATGGCTGGAAGGAAGTTGTTATTGATTCTGTAGTCAAGTCAGTGGACGGCGTCTGAAGCGTTGGCCCAGGCCCATGCCAACTTGAGAACAAGGACGCTGACACATTGGTGGTCGGGGCCCGGCCAGGCTGGGGTGGGAGTGAGCACGTCTGGCTGCGGTTCAGACGGCGGGCGGTTTGGATCCACTCCAAGTGATCTGTTGGCGATCAGGTCCTGAGCAAGTATGGAAAATGGATCGGGGTGTGCGGCTGGGCGTCCCCGAAAAGAGGATTTTTCTCCCCTGGACGCCTGGAAGGGGACAGTATCTGTGCCGTCTGGGGGTTGAGAAGGTAGACCCGAGACTGTCTGAAAACTGGCAAGGTGTCCTTGACCGCTGACTGCCCCTTCTTGACTAGCTGCTTTCCAGACAACCAGTAGGTGGTGTGGACGCTTGCCGTGTGGTTAGAAGTGCGATCTTAGGGGCGCCTGGGTGGCGCAGTCGGTGAAGCGTCCGACTTCAGCCAGGTCACGATCTCGCGGTCCGTGGGTTCGAGCCCCGCGTCGGGCTCTGGGCTGATGGCTCGGAGCCTGGAGCCTGTTTCCGATTCTGCGTCTCCCTCTCTCTCTGCCCCTCCCCCGTTCATGCTCTGTCTCTCTCTGTCCCAAAAATAAATAAAAAACGTTGAAAAAAAAAATTAAAAAAAAAAAGAAGTGCGATCTTAAAAAAAAAAAAAAAAAAAGGAAAAAAGAAAAGATCCCAGTCTTTGAGGAGACCAAGGTGAGTCACAGGGTGACAGCTCGTTATCTCCGTGGGCCGCCGTCTCGGCGGGGAAAGAGACTGGATCTGAGGGACAAATCTTGCCCTTTATTTACATAGCAGACAGTCCTCACGACAGACACTAACTTGTGTGTCTTTACTGGCTGGTCTCATGGTGTTTCTAGGAACAGAAATTAAGCTTGCCACTGTGTCCTTTCTAGAAGTTTCTTGTTTCCCTCCTCTTTCACGAACGATAGTCTCACGGAATGGAAAAACTCGTAGCCCACCATCAGCCTTCGTGCCATGAACCACTTGCTGGCTGTTGGCAAAGTTTGTGAGTGGACGGGACCTTCCGAGCGCTGTCGGCCAGGGCCCTTGCAAGGGCTGTGGCGAATTCCTCTTGCCAGTGAGGGTCTGGATGACCCGGGCTGTACCTGCTGACCCAGTGGCCACGTGGAGGCCGCCTGGGATCCAGGAAGCCACCAGCGGAACGGACGAGGCTCGAGTGGATCGCCCAAAACCCCAACGGAGGACAGCACCCACCAACTGTCAGAATCCGGAAAACAAAACCGCGGAGCGCAAACCAGACGGTGTGTGTGTGTGTGGGGGGGGGGTCTGCTAAAGCCACACAACAGCAACGCCCCCTTATTTCCACATCCACTGCCTTTACCTCTTGGCTTCCTGAGTGATGCCTGCTCACGTCGTAATGTTTTCATTATCTGCCTGATGGGGTTTTATTGGAATAATTTGTGCCAAGGGTTGCATTTTGAAATTCCCCGTGTAAGGAGGGAAGGTGTGGGGGGAGGGGATGGAGAGGAGGTTGCAGGGGGAGGAGGCCGCCGCTGGATTTGGGCTCTTCTGGAGACAGCCCTGTAAGGAGCTAATTCAATTACAGTCAGGTTGTTGTTTTTAGGTGACCTACTTCCCAGATGGCTTTCCCTGCGTTTCTTCGCTGCCACAAAGTTTTGACATTTTGGAGCCAGGAAGGAAGAGAAGTCACACTGCGTCACCAAAAGAAAGGAGGGAACCCAGGGGCCCCGTGTCCTCCGCAGAAGGGGAAGGACAACAGGAGAGGCTCTCCACCTCCAGTCCAGCTCCTCCTGCAAAACTCCGGCCAGCCCGGCTGAGCAGTGATTGCCCCAGAGCTCTGTGCCCAGTTTTGGAGCTCGCTGAAGGTCCTGAGAGTCCCCTCTAGAAAGAGAGAGAGAGAGAGAGAGAGAGAGAGAGAGAAAGAGAGCAGCCCAGGCTGGCTGGGGGCGCCCACTGCAAATGTGGCCTCTAGGGGGCGTGGCTGGGATTCCCTCGGCACAGAGTCCCTCCTGGTGCTGACTCTGGCCCCACGTCCAGGGCCTCACAGGACAAGGAGGGCGCTGCTGGCAGCCCAGCCCATCACGGGGGCAGCCGCCCCGGCCAGAAGCAGGGCCCTGTGTGCCCCAGTGGTCCAGCAACTCCCAGCTCTTCCTGCTTGGAGGACAGACTTGCGATGTTTGCTCAGTCCCTTCTCCTGCCTTCAGGCAGGACCCCTCTTGGTCCTCAGCTGTGATACTTGGTGCTATTTTAAATGCTTCCCAGCAAAGAGCTCTCCATGCCCCCCCTGCCTCTCTTGGCAAACCTTCCCCACCTTTAGCCAACCTCACTGCCAGGAAAAGTCCTTCCTCCGATCTACCCCAGATCCTTCACGATGAGCCCTGAGGTCATTCCCCACATCTTGCCCTCGCTGGGTTTGGAGAACAGCTGCCTTCCGCCCTTCGCTGAGTTGCCCAGGAGAGGCTTTGACACAGAAATACTGTGCCTCGCAGCTGTGAGCTCTGCCTGCCTGTTCGGTGGGATGTGTCTTTCCCTCTAACCCTGGGGGCAGAACTGCCCTTTGCAGCACAGGAGCCTCTGAGGAGCCGCCCACTTCTCCTACCGCGGTGTGGCTCCAGCCGCTGCCGAGACGGATTCTTCAAGCTCCCCAGGAGCCACCTTCTCGGCACCTTCAGAGAATTTGGCACATTCTGCCAAGAGCTGCCCTTACGGCCACGGTGGCTCCTGCAGGTAGCTGGCGGTGCAGCTGGGGGAGGCCGTGTGCGGATGCGCTGGGGTCCCAGGAGAGGAAACCCCCACCGTCCGGCAGCGCCCACGGCCGACGTCCGCGTTGCCATGAAACGCTGCTCAGATTTGACTCAGGGCCTTTGTTTTTTGGATGCAAACGGGCTGAAAGCTCAGGGCAGCTTAAAATCTTATTGTGCTCAGGAGGCCCTGGAACCCAGGGCACAGACCGTCCCTGTGGTCTACGGCGAATGCCCATCTACAAAGGTGCAGAGACCTTGGGGGCCCCACCCTGCGTCCTTCCTGTGTGAAATGCCAAGTCCTCAATGTCAGGGAAAGAGAGCAACAACAAGGTAGCTGGGACAGTCTCTCGCTAGGTCTCGGGGGGGGGGGGGGCGGGGGGCACACAGCAGGGCCCCCTGGGCCCCTGCCTCCTCCAAACCCTGGCTCGACACACCCACTCGGCTGAGCGGGACACAAGCGTGCTTCGAGGCACCGGGCACTGCGTGTGGACCTCTACTGCACACCTTGTCCTCAGAGGAGGAAAGCCAGAGGCGGAGGGAGAGAGGGAGCTGAGAAGGGAAGAACAGAACTCCTGAGTGCTTACCGAGCACAGAGATGGGGCTGAGCACTGTGAGCCTATATTCCATATTCTAATTCAGGAGCTAAAACTGACCTTCTGTGACTTGACCTCAGCTTCACATGCGTGTCTCTGGTTATTTAGAAGAAAGGCAAAAAGCAACCCAGAAAAATGTTGGGGTAAAGAAACACGTGGGTTCAGACAGAGAGATACAAGGGAGGAATCCGAGCTGTGCTTGGGAAGCAGGGGTGGATATGGGGGGCAGAAGCGGGGCCCGCCAACCACAGAAGGGAGGGAGGGCGGGTCTGCGGGGCATCCCGGCGGCGGAGCGAAGGCGGGGAGGTTATGGTCTCACCGAGACCGTAATGCTGAAGGGCTGGGAAGAACGTGCCAAGCCATTAAACGAGATGGCCCAGGCAGCGTGCCCAGGCAAGGTTCCCAGCACGGAGCCCTTAATAAAAGTTAGTTTGCCTCCTTTCTCTTGCCCACGCGGAGCGTATCCGGCTGGGGGCGGTGGGTGGAAAAGCTAAGGGCCTGGCATCTAAGAGGACCTCGCCTCCCCCCAGAGATGAAGCACGCGTCACACAGCACCCTAAGGCGGCGGCCGCTGAGCGTGACGCCCCAGGGTCGGGGTGGAGAAAAGATACGCGCAGGCACCCGGCCGCCCACGCAGGTGTTCCTGAACAGGGTCCAAGGTGCGCGAAGCCCCCAGCTGCACCTGTGTGCACACACGTGCACCTTCTGGGGACGGAATATCCAGAGCTGTCTGGGGTCCTCAAAGGGGGTTTTCAAAGTCCCTCGCCTGGAAGCCCCCTTCCCAGCTCTAGTGCCAACTGTATACACAGCTCACCTGCAAAGCCTTCGCAGAGGCAACGGGATTGGCCGGCACTGGGCTGCGGACGCCGGCCCCACGCTCACCGGGTCACCGGGGTCCATCTACGCTGGATGGACGTAGGGTGCAGGCTGGAGGAAGGGAGGTGGGGGGGCCGGCAGCCAGGCAGGCCCGAACCCCTTCCCCGGAAGTGGGGCTCAGGCCCCTAACCCTCAGGCGCACCCCAATCCCCTTGTCACCGGGATTAGAAACGACACGGGTAGCAGGCGCACAGCACAGGTATGCGACAGCAGAGGATGTGCCGCTGTTTTCCGTGACATCCAGACCTCGGGAAGAGAAACACCGGGCCAGGACATCCCAAAGCAGCTCCGTGGGTGCAGAGAGTCGATTTCCAGGAACCGGCGTGCCTCTGTGTTTGCGTGGTCACTGCTGCCACAGATGGATACCCTCCCACGCTCGTCGTGGGCCCCAGGGCGGTTTTCCCTGGGATGGAGACTGGCTGCCAGATGTCAACGGGGTTGTGAATCGGGCCCTTAAGCGCCGCTTCCCTAATCTCGTGTGCTGGTGACGGTGAGGGTGGCGCATTCTGCAGCCAGGAGGAGGGCCTGTGATGGCCGCTGCAAGGCCGCCAGCAGACAGCGGGCACCTCGTGGCCGCACCTGCCTGCCCACCTGGGCCCTCCCCCGAAGCCTCCCTATCGTGGGCAGCTCGCTCCTCACGGTCCTCCTGTGCTCGAGGCGGCCAGGATGGCAGGGGCGGCGGTGACCCTGCTCAGCGCTCTTCCACACCAGCCAGAGATGCCCGCTTGCTGAGAGCTGGCGAGGGAGGCGTGTTCCGCCCGTGGCCGGTGGTGCGTGGAGCGATGCGCCAACGCTGAGCCCGAAGCAGGCCTTCGCTCACGCGCAGATGCAAACTGAGAAGGAAAACCAATTGTTCAGACAGACGCTTTGCTGTCAAGCTGGCGAGGCGGGATGAGGACTCAGGATGGTGCATTTCCGGGCTGTCTGCACATCTCTAGGTGCCCCTTCCAGGAGGGGTCGAATCATTCAAGTGCATCTGTAAGGGGTGGCGGGGGGGGGGCAGCCCGGTGCTTGCCGGGACCTTGCAGTGGGGACACTGCTTGCTTGTTGCACAGCTCGCCCCTTCTGCACCTTCTGCCCACTAGGTGTCGGTAGGTGGGTCGGGCCCGGGACCGGCGGGTGGTGGGCAGCCTTCCTGCCACCCTCTCGGGGCCCCTGCAGGCGGCTCGGAAGAAGCTGGCTTTGGGGCTCGCGTGCCCGTCACACCCAGGAGGCGTGTGACTTCCTCTGCTTCCAGAGCGATCCTGCCAGTGGCCCTGGAGCTGGCTGACCTCTGGTAAATGAGTGGAGGGTATCGCTTTAGTTCCCAGGGAGACCCCAGGGGCCCCGGGAAGCCTCCGAGGTGAACTCCATTTCCAAGGCTTAGTGAGGCACCAGGCTTTTCCCCTTGGCGGCTCCTCTTCCTGGGGGGAAGAGCACGCGGTTCGCCTCCGGTCTCCTTGGAGGCAGCCCCTCCAGTGGGGGGGTGAGCAGCCGACTCCGGCAAGCACGTCTGTGGATGAACCTGCAGGTGTCTGCCTGTGACCCCTGGCTCTGGTGCTCTGAAAGCCTCACCCCCATCTGGAGTTGAGAGGAGCCTGATCCTGGTGGAGGGAGGCCCTGGGAGTGGGGGCGTGGAGAGCGGGAGCAGGGAGAAGCTGGGATGAACAAGAAATGGCCACGGGTGAGCTGTTCTCACTTGAGCCCCCCCTGGGAAGACAGAGTGACGGGCTCATCGCTGGGGATTCCACAGGTGGGTCTGGGCAGCCTGTAGGGTTGGGCCTTCCCGGACCGACGTGTGGTAGGAATCTGGGGCATGACTTGGGCCACCTCATCAGAAGATACAGCTTTAATTAACCTCAGAGCGGCTTGTCCAGTGATGCCAGTAAGACTGCGGGGCGCTTACTTATCCCTGAATGTCAGCTTCACATTCCCCCCACTCCCCCCACCCGAATGTCCCCTTGCCTTCACCCCTCCCCTCGCCCTGGGGATGGGGGCAAAGAACGGGTTCCTTAGAAAGGTCACTCAGGACCCACCTGGGACGCTACCACCTGCTGTCCCTCGAAATTAAAATAAACATTTTTAAAAATCAATACACAGAACAACAAAAATGTAAGTACAGCTGCAGCAGAGCCTCAGCCCGCCCACCCCCGACTTCTTTGGCTCCCTGCTCTGAGCTCCAACCTCTCGGATATTTATTGTTCGTTCCCTCCTAAATCACTCCTGACGGCTGGACTGCTCACACTCCATCACAGGGACCGGCTGTGTGGAGTCACAGTTCCCTTTAGCTTGCAGAAAAAGGAGCCTCGTAGGAAAAACCCACCCGGGAGCTGTCCGGTGCTGAACTCCAGCATGATGGACGATTATGGACCATCTGCACTTTCGGAGGGGGATGTATTTATGAGTGGGAGAGACAGCTAGAAGAGTGTCCATTACTATAACTCACTGCCCTCTTCAGAGATATTCTAATCAGGCATCTTTTCTCCTCCCGAAAAGCCCAGGTTAAGAGCTGGTGGGGGTGGGGGGGTGGGGAGATCAATTACATATTTCTGGGGCGGGTGTTTGGAATTTTTTTTTGTTCTTTTTTTTTTTTGCCCAGAGCACGTCCATCAAAGGTGTTGGGTGGGGTAGGATGTCAGGACGCCAGGGGTGGGGCAGCTGGTGGAGGTACCCTGGGCCCAGCAAAGCACGTTCCCACCAGCATTTCCTGGTGCCCCTGTCACACCACGGCTCCTGATTTCTTGCAACTCGTGTTGAGAAAGAAGATAGGAGGTGCCAGCTTCTCCCTCCCTTCTCAGCCTCTGCAAGGATCTAGTCGAGATTTACTGACAACCAGCAAGCAGAGGGATGCAGCGAAAATATCTGGATTTTTCCGGCAGGCTATGCAGTTTTGTATTCATGTGCACAGAGGAGAGGACACACCAGCCCCAGGGCAGGCACTGACTGAGCTGGATACCTTCTGTACACCGATTCACAATAATCTGATTCCTATTTTATGGGAGAGAGAACTAAGGCTCATGGAGGTGCACAACAGAGCCAGGTTTTCAGCCCACGTCCATCCAACCCGCACCAGCCCATTGCCGCAGGCCCAGATGATCACGCAGAACCCGTTCCTGCCAGAAGCCGAGAGTCCTCTGCTTTTCTGGTGCCTCTCCTGCAGGATGCCTCCTCCTGGCACTCACCTAATCTGACCACTGTAATAGGGAAAAGCAGGTATTTTAACTCCCACTTTAAAGATGAAGAAACTAAGGCCTGGAGAGATTAAGTGGTTTTCTTAAGGCCACACAGTTAACCAGCAGTCCAGCTAGGACCAAGTCCACGTCTCCTGGCTCTGTGTTCAGGATCTGCTTGCCTTCCCAGGGGGCAGCTCTGAGCATGGCCGCTCTAGAGAATTTCCCTCCATGGGGACCGGCCCTCTTTCAGGCTCTCCCTCTGTAATTCCTGATCTTCTCTCCCTCATTCCGCCCTTTCCTGGGTCCACACCCCTCCAGGATGTTGTCACCCAGCTCACTGTCAGAGCCCTTGAGGACTCACCCCTGCATGCAAGCCCTGGGACTCTGATCAAAGATCCTGACACTCAGGGAGAGACTCCCTCCTGCCAGGACCCTGCCATCCTCCAAGATGGCGAAGCCGTGAGCAGATGCCCAGGTCAGCGTTAGTGACCCAGCTGACGAGTGTCCTGAGTCAGGTCTTGACTGGAATAAGATCAGGTTGCAGCTGAGAACAGCAAAGGTTCAGCAGATTATTCTTCCGTTGCTTTTAATCTTTGTTTGTTTGTTGTTTCAACTACACCTTCTACTTGTCTCACCCTGGGAGCTCACCTGTGGATTTTTCACCTGGAAGAGCGTTCTGTTCTTGTCACGTCCACTCCGCCCTAGTCACCCATTTGTTCCCTCACCCAGTCATCCATGTGGACTTTGAGGACAGGACCCTACCCCACATGGGGCAGCAGCCA
The DNA here is from genome assembly GCF_028018385.1 of Neofelis nebulosa. NCBI lineage: Eukaryota > Metazoa > Chordata > Mammalia > Carnivora > Felidae > Neofelis > Neofelis nebulosa. The sequence goes on along the minus strand of NC_080797.1, from coordinate 16,136,858 downwards.
GGTCACACCTGAGCTGAGCTGGGTCTTCAGGGCAGGGAACGTAGTCAGGGGAGGAAGGAGGGTGGGAGGGCTGCCTTGGCGACGCAAACGCAGGGAGCGACCGTGGCATGCTGTCTCCACGTGTTTGGAGCAGGGAAGGGAATGCGTGCTGGGTAGGGAATGAGGTCAGACTGGTGAGCAGGAGAGTTTGCTGGTGAGCGCCCCTTTCATATACAGCCTTCCCCTAGACCTGTTGTCCCAAAGAGTCAGCCACTCCACTGAGCTCTCCAGGCACAGGGTCGGCCCCATGCAGGCCACACCGTCCGTCACAGCAGATCTGACAGAGGGTCTGCCTCCGGACCAGTGTGACCAGGGGTATGGCCTGTGGCTGAGCCATGCAGTTCTATAGCTGCTAGCCCATGTGGTCTGTGAGCACTTGAAAGGTGGCCAGTGCACCTGAGGAACGAGGTGTTTAATTATATTTCATTTTCATTGTAATTCGTTGAAGTTTAAAGGGCCACTGTTTTCAAAAGCCCAGTTCTGGATGGTGAGCTGCCCAGAACAGCCTCAGGGCTCACACTGCCTGACCCCCTCAGGTGCAGGCTGAGGCTAGGTGTTAACAGGACCCTCAAGTTCTAGAGCTTTGAAACCTGAGCAAACTGCTGGTACCCCAGCCACGGAAGTGGGTGTATCCCTCTGCAGCCTGAGACATCTGGCTTCCCTGTGAAAACAGCATGGACTTGATGAATGGCCATTGCCTGCACTTTGAGAAATTAAATTCTCGGCTTGGACGGAGCAGCATGGGGATAACTGTGGCTGGCCAGGGATGGAGGACAGGGCACCTGGAGGGAGCTAGGCAGAAGAGGGCTCAGGTTCCCGGCCCTGGCAGCTGCCACATGTGGGATGGGGAGTGGGAGGAGTGGGGGAGAGGAGGGTGGGCAGAGAGCTGAATCAGCAGGTGCCCCTGGCGTTGGCTGCAGGAGAGCAGGGGGGAGGTCAAGAACATGAGTGCAGGGAAGGAACCACACAGCAGAGAGGGAGCAGGGGAGCTGGGCAGGGGAAAGAGCTTGCCCACGCCCACCTATTATACCCCAGACCCTGGCCCCCAAGGCACCATCGCTACAGGGAGAAGGTCTCTCTCCAGGGCACATTCACGCCAGCTCTGACCTTCCCACAGAGCTCTCCCCACTTCAGACGCAGGAGAATTTATGGACCCCCATTATTTGTGGCCCAACTCTGCTCCCCATGGAAACCAATTCTCCTCCTGCTTCATTACTACCATTATCTTCATTAATGCTTGATGTAATGTCGCGTCCATTACGGCCGTCCCAGGGGCTCCTTATAAAGGGCCATTTCCCCAAACCTGCCCTCCACCCCAGCCAGACTCCCACAGGCAGTCCTGTGCTCCTGCAGGGAGGGGGCAGGTGAGGGCCTCATTCTCCATGCCTTTTCTCACACTGTAAAAATTACTGCTGACGATATTATATGGTCACGCCATAAACTCAAATCACCTCTGAGAACTTCCTTCATTACCACCTCACTATATAAGCCAGCAGTTATTCCAAACCTGATGTCCTCTCCTCCTTCCCCTTGCAAGAAGGTGTGCAGGCCCCATGGGGACTCTAAAGAACATCCTGTGGTCTGTGCCCCCGTTCTCTCTCACAAAGCCCAGCAAGCCTGGCTGGCCCCACGGCCTCCCTGGGGTGCATCTTTGGGAAACAGGGAATCAGAACAAACGCTCAGGAGCCCCCGTCCGCTTCTGGTCTAGAGTTGCCCCCTTGCTGGAAGGCTCTGTCTACGGCTTCCCACCTCCTGTGCCTTTTCACTTGGGTCCCTCCTTTGAAGAAGAGGCAAGCATGGTTCCACGGGATTCTGGCTCCTTCTCGGGCCTTTGGACCCTTCAGCCCTGACCTCTCGTCCTGACTTCCAGAGTGGAAAAGATTGCTCATGCCAGCAGTGTCTCTGGTCACACACCCAAGCCAGAGCCTGAAGACCACCTCACCCACCTGTGACCACCTCGGGGGGAGGGGGCTGTGACTGTCCTCTCCGTCTGCAGCTAATGAGCAAAGTTTCTCCTGAAAAAGAGCGGGCCATCAGATGCCAGAACTGTGCGTGTGCACGGGTGTGCATGACCGTATGCACACCTGATCACATGCAGGCATGTGTGGATGTGTTCACACGTGTGCATGTGTGTGCACACGGGCGTGTGTTCACTGCTCCCCATCTGAGGTCAACCCCATCTGGAGATGGATGCCTTCTCTCTCTCCCGTCCCCTTGGTCCCCAACAGAGGGGCCAGCAGCGGACCCTCATTAGGGGAAAGTAGAGATCAGGGTGTCACTCCAGTTGTGCTGCTGGGCGCCCCTTGCCCTGGATGGTTCTGCAATTACAGGACCACCTGGAAGTGCCCTCGGCTGTGCCCGGTTTCCCCTGCACGGATCCTGACTGTCCTGGTGCAGTGACACAGTGCACCACGGTTTCCTCTGAACTCTGCAGAAGCTTGAATTGTTTCCATGGATTCTTTAGACAGACAGGGACGTCCAGCATTGGATGCACTTCCTCGTTCCTGTTACGCAGGATTTCAGGGCGGAGGAAGGCTCCCGGGAGATGTCCCACGTCCCTCTCCCCGCCCCCGACTCCAACCAGCTCCTGTTCTCAGACCCGGGTGCCCAGTCCCAAGGGGGCGTGGCCACCGTGCGGGTTTTTGGTCACGAAGTCACATGGTAGGCGTTCGCCTGGGGGGGGGGGGTCTTCCCTGGGCCTGAAGATCCCGCGCCCCCGCCTACCGGGGCCCCTGACCTCTGGGACAGTCGCTGGTCACTTTGTTCTGTTCAGTCTCAAGCTGCCTCTCGGGTTCCTGTGTTACTTCAGTCTAGGGTTTTGGGGGTTTTTTCATGAGTGTGTGTCTTGTCTCATTAAAAAACCTGCACACTTATATATATATTACTCAAAGTTTTGAAAGAGTTTCAAGGTTACATGTAGCCCCCAGCCCCCAAGCCTCTGCTTCCAACTGTCTTCTGAGCACGTCCCTCGGTGGCCTCCCGCCCCGTCCCGGGGGACTCAGCGTGTGCAAAACGCAACGCGTGCCCTCTGCTGTTAGTGACGTCACCCTCTCCGGGTTTCACGACTGGAAGCCTTGCTGTCGTGCTTGTCTTCTACTGGCATCTTCAGGGCCTCTCAAGCCCACCGTCTTCCTCTCAGCTGGACCTCGGAGGTCCCCACGGTGGCCTGGCTGGCTTCTCTGTCCTCTGTCACTCAGGCCCCTGCCTGTGCTGTCTGCCCACGTCACCCAGCACCCCCAAGTCCTCCGTGCCCCAGAGCCCCTGGGGGCTTTGCCACTTCCAGACAGAGGCATCGTTCTTGGGGTGGCCTTCAAGGTGCGCCCCAAGCTGGCCCTGCAGGCCCAATACAGGTGTCTCCCCGGTCCCAGAGACTGTCCCTTTCCCGCGACCCCGGAGAAGCTCCTTGAGGCACCACCACACACCCACTCAGTGTTATTACGGGACCTTTTCACAAACTGCAGGGTCTGATCCCCAAAGCGAGTGGAAGCTCCCGGAAGGCAGGCAGGGTGTCACGTTCTTTCTGAACGGGCACTGTGCCGCACCACTGTTCGTATGACACCCGCCCCCCCCTCCCCCCCCCTGCCCGTCGACACGCTGCAGTGAGACCCCACACCTCTCAGCCAAAGTCCCTCTCCCTTGGGGGCTTCGGAAGGAAGATCACAGAATCCCGTGTCACCTCATTCTTCCCAGTGGCCGTGGAAGCCAGGAGGGTCCAGGCACATTGGTGCGAAGAGCCCTTCCCAGCCGGGCCCGGTCGCCTCCGCAGTGACACCCAGTCCACGACTGCCAGTCACTTTGCCCCGTCTCGGACAACTCTTTTCAGTTCTATGTCCGGTCTGAGCAATCACACGCCCAGACAGGGTTGTGGGTTTGATGAGATACCCCTCCCCACCCCCCACTCGCAGGCAGCTCCGGAAGCTTCTGGCCCCCGGCGCGCAGGGGGCAAAGGGACAACAGTCACCTGAGGCCCATCCCCCCAAGCCACCTCCTCATTCTCATCCGCTACTGTCTGGGTTTGGGTTCTGTCTCCAAACTGGAAATCAGTCCAGCCATTCAGGACTGGAATTTGAGCCCGAGGAGGGGAAGGAGACATTTGTAGCTCTTTTATTTTTTTATGCTGCTGAGCAAGGCAGGATCAGGCTGAGCACAGCTGTCAGGGAGGTGCTTTGTGATAAATCAATACCCTGCCTGGGTGGGGAGGGGGGAAGGGAGGAAGTACGGAGCCCCAGGGTGCTGGGGAAAGAGGCCAGTTACAGGGTCCAACCTGCACACCAGAGTCGATAAGGTAAAATGGGGAGGGGGGCTGGGGGAAGGAATGAGGAAGGGGAGAGAGACAGAGACAGAGAGACAGGGGCAGAGAGATAGACCAAATCAGAGAGAAAGAAAAAAAGAGAGACAGAGAAAGAAACAGAGAGAGACAGAGCTAGAGAGAGACAGAGACAGAGACAGAAAAAGAGGGACAGGGACAGAGATAAAGACAGAGCCAGAGCCAGAGAGATAGACCAAATCAGAGAAAAAGAGAGACAGAGAGACAAGAGACAGACAGAGACAGAAAGAAACAGAAAGACAGAGCAAGAGACAGACAGAGACAGAGACAGAAACAGAGACAGGGACAGAGATAGAGAGACAGAGACAAAGACAGGCAAAGCAGAGAGACACAGCCAGAAACCAGAGACACAGGCCAGAGACGGAGAGACACGGAGAGACTGCAAACCCTCCCAGGGGAAAAATGACTCCCAGAAACCCCACCAGGATGTGGACAATCATCTAATGGCCTCAACAGGGTGGCGCCCATCATCAAGAGTTGGAAAGCACGTTTTCTGTCTTCCTAAAGTATTTTCATTTTCTAGGAAGTTGTCACCCTGGTTCCTCTCATCCCGAAGCCCATGCCGGCCTCACCGGGTATCGTGAGCGGTGATAGCTTCACTGTCTTTTGTTCCAGAGACACAGAACTGTTCAATTCTCATCCCTTAAATCAATACCTGGTGTCATGTCATCCAAAGCCATTATTTTTACACCAGAAAAAAGAGAAAAAAAACAGAGACTGAGCGCAGCATACAGGAAGGGAGCAGGGGGGCAAAATCATCGCCTAGGAGGCTGCAGGCAGCAGTCCTGCTCGGGACCACCCAGCCTAAGTATCGCCCAGCTGCCTCTGTCCTCTCCTGGTTCTGGGACAGAAGTGGCCGGTGGGTGGGTGGGGGTGGGGAACAGAACAAGAAGAAGAGAGATCCTTGTCACCAGAACATGCCATGAGCCCCGAAGGCTGGCTCTGACAGGAAACACGCTGTGGGTCTCCCCAGAGACCATACTATCCGTCCCTCTACCCCTCCTGGACTCCCCCCCTTCCCTCCCTGTCCCCTCTCTCTCCCCCGGTGTCCCTGGCTCTGCCTCCTCAACCTACAAGTGCACTCAGTCTCCACATCCTTCAGAGACCCCCTTCCTGGGACCTTCCCTCCCTCCCTGCCGCTCGGGTGTCTCCTCTCTTTCCTCCACCTCTAACTCCACACCAATCTCTGCTGGGAACTGGACCCCTGTTCCCCTTCCCCAGTCCCCTTTGAAACTTCCCACGTCGCCAACGGTCTCCTCATGGGCGAGCCCACCTTCGGTCCTGCCCCGTCTCTCTCTGCTGTCGATCGTGCAGCCCTTGATTTGTCTTCCCACATGATCCCGCTTCTGCCCACCACCCTTCTCTAGGGCCTCCCTCCTTTCCCACATCTTCAACCACTTCCAAAATCACAACTTTCCCCCCACCCCTGGATCTCCTTCCTCTCTCCTGAGATTCGTGCTGTCAGTTTCCCGGAGACATTTCCACCTGGAGACATGCCCAAGGTGACCTCATCCACACTTAATTCTCCCCCTGCATTCCTGTCCCAGGCAATGGCATCACCAGCATCCGTGGCATCCAGACCACAAACTCGTGTCACTTGAACCTCCACCTTCTCCCCCCTCCTCATGCACAGGGGTCACTGTGACTGCTGGTGCCACACCTCTCTGTTCTCTGTCTATCCAGGCATGCTCCCTGCTTCCGGCGTGGTGCCTGGCATCTTCAAAGGGCATATTCAGTGGTCAGATGCTGTACCCACTGCCTGAAAACCTCCAGGGCCTCCCCATTACATACAGATGGGCTTCTTAACCTTGGGGGTACCCTCAAGAGGCCTCTACCTAGCAAAAGCACACACATACACAGGCACTAAATGGTGCCATCATTTCTGGAGGCTCACAGACCAACAGGAACCCATCTGTTAACCCCACGGGTTTAAGAGCCCTGTGGGACTCACAGCTCTCCAGACAAGCTCCAAGCCCATCACAGTCTGGCCCCAACACATCTTTCCAGCCTTGATTTCCTCATCTGCAAAATGGGGGCAACAACGGACTCGCCTCCGGGGGTGGTTGTGAGCTTATTAAAGACGCACGTGAGTAAACCACGCAGAGCTACGCCCCACATACAACGAGCGCCTTGTTTCTTACCAGCCCTCCCAGCCCACCCTATGTAGACGTACTAGCGTTCCTCCGACAAGCTGGGCTCCTCTGACCCACTGAGCCTCGGACGTTTCCATCCATCTAGAATATTCTCTGCTGGTGAGCTCTCACTTGTCCTCTGAAAACGGGCTCCGATGTCACCTGGCCTCCAAGGCTGCTGGCGGGTCCCTCCTCAGGGCTCCCAGAGTTATTGGTGCCCTGCTGTGTGTGCTCTGGGTCCAGATGCCAGAACGGAGGGCTGGGCAGGGGCGGCTCTCCTGGAGTGGATGGGGTCCTGGTGGATGGGGACGGCTGGGTCCAGATTCTCATCTTTCTGGTGCGCACAGTAGGTGTTCAATACGTGTATGCTTCACTTGTGAACAAAACAGATGGAGACCCCTGTTTGTGACCAAGGGGGAGGTGGTGAGGACAGACTCTGGGGGACCACGGCATGGGATTTCCCTCTTACCCTGATGGGGGCCTAGATATAAGCTATCGTGTGTGTGTGTGTGTGTGTGTGTGTGTGTGTGTGTGTGTTCAGATGCATGGTTTCCTGTTGTTACTCACTTTGACATACGCCAGGCCCTGGGCCAAGCACTGTGTTGTGTTATCTCATTTGGCCCTCACACCAACCCACAGGCAGATGCTATTATCACCACTCTCGTGTTACAGTGGAGACGGAGGCTCCGAGAGGTTATACCCCTGGTCAGATGTGACTCAGGACTCCATCAGTGCCTCGTCTCCAGGCTCAGCCTCACCCTGACGCATGCACAGTCTCCTGTCCGCTGTCCTCAGCACAGAGCTCGGAGCCTCCCGGCTCTGGCTCCTGCTTCCTGCTCCCGTGTTACCTCCAGGGACACCAGGCAGGCACTGCCTCTGCCCTCTCCTGCCTGCTCACCTGTGCTCGTGCTCGTAGGACCTCGTCCTCACCTGGGACCCTCTCTTCCCATGGGAGCACACGCTTCTGCCCTCTCCTTGTCCAAGTCTCAGACTTGGACCCCCAAACGTCCCTGATTGCCACACACTCGGCAATCTTCCCATCCCCGACTTCCTGTTGCCTACAGCACATACCTGGAACTTTGATTTTTCTGTCCTGTATTGGGATTTTCCAAAAATCCCACCCAGGTTCTCACTGTTCTACTATCCAGCTGGTTCTTACGGAAAAGACAAGACACGATTTTTAACACCTGCTGATATACCCGTACCATATCATAGCGACACCTTCCTCCCCATCACCCTCATCTGTGAGTTCAGACAGCATCACATCATTCCTTCATTTTGTCCTATAACATCTTCTGCTCTTTTATTTTTATTTTTTTTAAGTTTTTAAAAATGTTTATTCATTTTTGAGAGAGAGACAGACGGCCAGAACGTGAGCTGGGGAGGGGCAGAGAGAGAGGCAGACACAGAATCCGAAGCAGGCTCCAGGCTCCGAGCTGTCGGCACAGAGCCCGATCAGGGGCTCGAACTCACGAGCCATGAGATTGTGACCTGAGCCAAAGGAGGACGCTCAACCAACTGAGCCACCCAGGCACCCATAATGTTTATTTATTTTTGAGAGAGAGAGAGAGACAGAGACAGACACAGAGACAGAGACAGAGTACGAGCGGGGGAGGGGCTGAGAGAGAGGGAGACACAGAATCTGAAGCAGGCTCCAGGCTCTGAGCTGTCAGCACAGAGCCCAATGTGGGGATCAAACTCATGAACCACAAGATCATGACCTGAGCCGAAGTCAGATGTTTAATTGACTGAACCACCCAGGCACCCCTCTTTCTGTTCGTTTGAATCCCCGTTTCCCAGATGGGACAACAGAGGTTCCAAAAACTGAAGCCCCCTCCCCATCCAGCAGCACATGGAGACAACAGCACAAAGCACCTGACACTCGGGTCTCCAGGCTCCCAAGGGTAGACTTTCTCCTCCAAAGATAAGACCCCTAGCCCTGTCCTCTCTCCTCCACGTTGGCCCTTTGACTTTGCCTTTGCACATAGAAGAGTTCGGTCCTCAGGTGGATCCCATACCTCCTTCTCCCAGCCCAGCTGGGTCAGAAACTGGCTACCCCGAGAGGCAGCTCATTCGCCAGGACCTCGACAGCGATGTGGCTAGCAACGAGGAGACGCACATAATGAATAACAACAGAAAATTCTCTGGGGCTTTGGGGCTTTTATTGGTGGCTGATGGCCTTCAGGAGGCAATTAAAAAAGGTGCAATAAAGAAGTGAAGAGCTCATATTTCAACAGTCCTGGCTCTCACACCACAGGGAAGTCCTGCATCATCCCAGCGCCTCCCAAGATCAGGCTCAGGGCTAGAACTTTTACAGGAGAGAATGCTTCCTTGGCAAAAACTGAGTAACAGCTGGGACACAGCCACGGGTCCTAAGGAGCTTCCCTTCGGCGTCCCCGGTTATCTCCGGAATGCCTCCTTCCCCTTCCACGGCTCCGAGGCTCATGGTGCAGAATCCTGGACAGCCCAGCTGGAGTGGGGCACACACACACAAGCGCACACTTCTTACCCACAGCCTACCTCTAAAAGAAAAGAAACTGGCAATTGTGTATGCCTCCTTGCTAAATTTCCACATCTCTTTCACGTGTTTGCTGGCCCGCCCCTCCAGAGACTTTGAGATGGAAGGAAGTGAGGTTCTACAGTGAGGGCAGCAGGGAGTAAGACGGTGGGTTTGTAGCTGTCCGTGGTGCTGCAGCGAGCAGAGACTATTTATTAGACAGGAAGAGTCCTGTGACACTTTCGTTACCGTAGCTTGTGACATTTCTCTCCTTCCGTGGAATTTCAGGGAGATGATGGTGAGGTGGAAGAAAGCACCCATGAAACGGCTTTTCCAGAGTTGCGTGTGGGTCCATCATAACTCACCCCCTCTAGCCCCACCCCCACAAAGTTTATTTATTTATTTATTAAACGTTTTTATTCATTTTTGAGAGACACAGAGAGACACAGCGCAAGCAGGGGAGGGTCAGAGAGAGGGAGACACAGAATCCGAAGCAGGCTCCAGGCTCTGAGCCGTCAGCACAGAGCCTGACGCGGGGCTTGAACTCACGAACCGCGAAATCATGACCTGAGCCACCCAGCGCCCCTCTAATGAGGAACTTCTAAAACTAACACACACATTTCTAAAAGTTCTCTGATCGATCAATGACAGATGGGGAACCGACTTCTCCAATGTGAGCTTTCTGCACATGCCCTTTGGTAACAGGACTCAGTACATGCCCTTTTTTTTTTTTTTTTAATTTTTTAAAAATGTTTTTTGAAGGAGACAGAGAGACAGAGCGCCAGAGAGGGAGGGGAAGAGAGACAGAGGGAGACACAGAATCGGAAGCAGGCTCCAGGCTCTGAACTGTCAGCACAGAGCCCGATGCGGGGCTGGGACTTACGAACCGTGAGATCATGACCTGAGCCAAAGTCAGACACTTAACCAACTGAGCCACCCAGGTGCCCCAAAACTTCATATATTTAAAAGGTGCTCTCCATCTGCTCTGGTTTTCAGCCGACTATCTTCACTGGGGAAGTCTGAATATACCATGTACGAGTGGAATTCATAAGCATACTACACCATCCTTTCTGGTATTAAAACGGCTACACATGTCCCTAAGCATTTCAATACCATCAAAGGAAAAGGAGACTGAGGTGTGCTTGGCTTTCCGTTTTGGAGGACACCTTTCTGCGTGACTGTAACTTTCCCCTTGAACCCTGGATACAGATAAAGAGCCAGCTGATACTTGTTTGCACTTTTTCTAGTCTCCCTTTGCTTAACCCACAGGTAATTACAAGGCTTTGGTTGTATAGCTTCTAGCACGTTTGGAAAACCACTGGTCTAGGGCACCAACTCTCAAAGTGAGGTCCCTGGACCAATGCACCGGCACCACCTGGAAACTTGCTAGAATCACAGACCCTCCACAGCATCACCTGGAAGGTCGGTTAAACCCCAGACTGCTGGGCCAAGCCCACAGAGTTTCTGATTCAGTAGGTCTGCAGTGGGGTCTGAGAATTTGCATTTAAAAAATTTTTTTTAACATTTTTATTTATTTATTTATTTATTTATTTATTTATTTTTAATTTTTTTTTCAACGTTTTTTATTTATTTTTGGGACAGAGAGAGACAGAGCATGAACGGGGGAGGGGCAGAGAGAGAGGGAGACACAGAATCGGAAACGGGCTCCAGGCTCCGAGCCATCAGCCCAGAGCCTGGCGCGGGGCTCGAACTCACGGACCGCGAGATCGTGACCTGGCTGAAGTCGGATGCTTAACCGACTGCGCCACCCAGGCGCCCCAACATTTTTATTTATTTTTGAGAGAGAGAGAGAGAGAGACAGAGAGAGAGAGAGAGAGAGAGAGGAGTGGAGGAGGGGCAGAGAGAGAGGGAGACACAGAATCCGAAGCAGGCTCCGGGCTCCGAGCTGTCAGCACAGAGCCCGACGCGGGGCCCAAACTCAGAAAACGCAAGATCATGACCTGAGCTGAAGTCGGACACCTAACTGACAGAGCCACCCAAGCGTCCCAACAATTTGCATTTTAAACAGATTTCCAGATGGTTCTGCCGCTGCCACTCTGGGCATCGTGCTGTAAGAAGCAGGGTCCTAGGGGAACCCAGCCTACAAGAGCACAAATGTTGGCCTGAAAGCTGGGGGCTGGATCCTGGTTTTGCCCAAATCCTGTGTGACCTCAGACAATTCACTCAAGTGTCCTCCCTTCTTGAGTCAAATTTTTTCATGCATGAAATAAGAAGTTGGATTGGGTGAGTGTGAGTGTCCTCTCCATCCCTGACGGTCTACCACTGTACACACTGCTGTAAGGGAGCAGTAGGGAGCACCGGAACTGACAGCAAGAGGAGCAGTAGAACCCGTTCCACCATCCCCCTTCCTTCCACGGGCTTTCGTACCTCCTCTCCCCGCCGATGCTACGCTTTCGAACACACTAGAATCTACGCTGGGAGCCAAGCAGCGAGCGGCTGAACTCCACAGCCCCATCTCCCAGGAATTAAATCTTATCTTTGTCCTTCCACATGGGGCTGGTCTCACTGGGCTGGAACCTGACCCACCCCCCCACACCCTGAGGTTTAGAGTTGGTGTGACAATGGCATGTGCCCCCCTTCCCACCCCCCTGCTGGATGGGGCATGAGACTCCACGGCACGTCCCATCACATCTGAAAAGGGACACAAGTGTTTGACAGGGATGTGACTCCTGGTGCTCCGGACACAGTCCCAGCACCCAGAAACCCGGAGACGTGAGTGCTTGTGGTTTTCCACGATGACCTGACATTATGTGAGGAATGAAAAAAAAAAAACAAAACAGGAGAAGAAAAAGATGAAAGCATCTGTAACAAACATGTGGATTCCGCTGATAACCATGCGAGCACATTCCTCAGAGTCCGTGTGCCAGGGGAGGCTGGGGAAGGTGTATTTATAAGCAACTGCAATATTTAAATGGGAAAAAAAAAAAGTGCCCCGAACAGCACAACTTCCTGTTCGAAAAGCTTTTCCAAATGGCAAAGCCCTGGATTCAGCTCCGTGTGTACACTGCACAGGAACGGCTACACCTGCAGTCAGGCTCCGGACTCAAACAAGCGTGACGACAGCCTCTTGATCTCGGCAGCTGACTCCCCCAAGAGTCATTTAAAGAAAGGATTAATGGTATCTCCATTTTTGTGGGGGATCGTTCAGGCCAGCACAGCTAGAAACACATGCATTGCACAGCTGTGCGTGCGGGAACGCAGGCTTGTGCGGGCACGGGCACAGTTACACACACGGGGATTCAGGGGTGTGCTCAGGTAAGTGTGAGTGCACGTGTGTGTGTACACAGAAATGCCCAAATAAAAGTTCCCCTGTTTGCAATATTCTTTTGCGGTGTTTTTTGTTTTTTTTTTTTTAACCTCTTTGTACCGTTAAGGATCAAACTCTCTCCGCGCCCTCTCGTTGTTAATCAATCTGTCTGCAAGTTCTGCCCTCCTCCTGTGTAGGTAATGTGACTAGGGGTACTTGCTCCTGTCGTCCAGCGTCTAGGGCAAAGTGGCAGGGTGGGGATCAGGGGCTGGGTATGGACGGAGCACCTCTGCCCTGGTCCTCCCTGGCAGTCCCGTGGGCCGCCTGGGCTGTGCAGATGGAGCATTAAGGACCCTTGTCTCTGCGGGAAAAGCGGCCGCTGCGCCTCGGGGTGTGGGGGCCAGAGCCCCGGATGCAGCCTCTTCCTTGATCCCTCTTTGGGTTCCGGGCTCTTTGCATAATGGTCTTAACAGGACGAGGAGTGGAGGGCCTGTCTGCTCTCATAAGCAATGCTCCCCTGAAAACCCCCAGCCAGGGCCACGGGAAAAACGATTTGCAGCCAGTGGCTCCTAATGTATGGAAATATCTGTATCAGTGCATGCAGGTGACATCCTAATACGAAAAGAGATGAAAGAAATGGAATTCATTTGGAAAATTTCGCCCTTGGCCCCTAGAGCTGGGGAGAGGGGGTCCTCAGTGCTCGGCCCCCTCCCTGCAGCCCGCTGAGCGGGTGGCTTTGCAAACCCGCCACCAGGTGTTAGAGGCAGAGAACCACGCACTTCCCTAACCCGATGTGCAGCTCGTGTTTAGGGCTCTTGCTTTATCAGTTTTTATTTCTTGTAGTATCCATCGCACTGGTTTATTTATGGGGCCCTCGTTGGGAAGTTGTTTTTCAGGCCTGGTGAATAAAACATTAGCCTTTGCGGCTTGTCAGGGTGAGTTGCAATTCCTCTGATGTCAACCTGACGAACTGCCTTTTCTTTTTCCCAACGACTGCACTTTTAGGGAAATTTATTTGTATTTTGTTGGGCATTTGTTTGTTTGTTTCTCCTTTCAGCTAGTGGCTGTTGGTCAGAGTTGGACCCTCTTCTCTACTGATTAAACGCTGGAGCCTTCGCTTGCCGGGCAAGATAATACAGTAAAGCAGGAGGGTGACGCGAGCACTGATTTCTCCCCCAGCTAATCCCTGCCTGTGGCTTCCACTGCGTCCACGTCCGAGCGGGCTGACACCAGCACGTGCTGGCCAACAGGACAAGGGACGTCAGTCTATGCATAAAGGGTCAGAGGCTGACCAGAAGGAACCACAGGGGACGCTGACCTGGCTGTGTGTAAAGACACTGGGAGGGACGGGCGTGCAGATTCCAAAATCCCCGAGAGGGTCGCGGACAAGACAATCCGATACATTAAAAATAAATAAAAGCTAAATACGGCTTCAAGCAAACTCCAAATAAGAAAATCCACACTTACAATCAAGGGAACTTAGGGACTAGGGATGCTCTTTACAATAGGGTTGCCATATTTCTCTAGTAATGCCTCTAAGTGCATTTAAAATGTAGATTACTTTATATGATGTTTCAAGTTTTATTAAAGTACAAATAGGAAAGACGGGAGGGAGGAAGGAAGACAGAGAGAAGACAAAAAATAAATAAAACAAAGAAGCTGGCAGGCGATACTGTATTTCACACTGAAGAATGCTGAGGGTTTTTTTTTTTTTTCCTCTGCTTTCTTTCTTTTCAGAAATCAAGAAGGGGCTTAGAAGAACTTAGTCAATAAAAACCCTGCCAGGCATTTGCTGGCGATTCACTATGGCTTGTCCTTCAGCAGAGGCCTGGCCCGGCCATCTCTTAATTAAGTGGGACCCAGACTGTGGTCATCCCCGGTGACAGCACAGAAGTTCAGTGACTCTTTCAAAACCGGGGGAAGAAAATGTGACTTAGTTTCTTGGGCAAGATCCCACTAGAAGAAGGACTAGAACCCTCCCTGGGTTCCCCATGGGCCCCCGTGTCACTTGGGTTTGGTCCACACTGACCCCTAATAATAAAGGCTTCATGTGGTGGGAGGCATATTGTCTGCCAGACAGAGAACAAAGAATATGATTCTCGTTAACCACCCCCCACAACCCCACGAGATAGGTACCAGCCGTCCATCTTACAGATGAGGAAGCTGAGGCTCAGGGAAGTTAAGGGTCAGCCTAAAGCCACAGAGAGAGGAGAGAGATTTGGACACACAGCCTGCATTCCTAGCTACTGTCGACATGCCCCGCCACAGTGTTGCTGCCCTGGGCAGGGCCATGGAATTAGACCTGCTCCTCCTGGACGCAGCCCATTTAGGTGGTGATGTGAAATGCCCCTGGCTGGTTAGTTTCTATGTAAAAAGAACACACTTAGAGAAATAGCAAGTCAAATTTCCAAGGGGTTTTTAAAATTTGGTTCAGAGAGCTACACGGGCCACTCCAGATGGTTCTGTGCTCGGGGTCCTCAGGCTAACAGCCCCTCCCCCAGACTTCCAAGGGTCAGGACCTAATGTAGATGTGCACATGCATTAAAAAAAATACCTTGAGTCTTGGGTATTTTCAGCTGGCTAGTTTGAGTCTGGATAAATGAAAGGATCCCTGAGCTCCCCGGGTGCTTCCTTAGATGGGTGCATCCTTAGACGGATCCCCCATTCTTTGGAACGCGCTCCAGTGATTCCCATCTCAAAGCACCAACACCCACAAGGAGGACCAATCATCTCTGTCAACTCCCCTTCCCTGCCAGAGCTGCTGCCCTCTCTCTATTCCCCTTCCCAGCCGAGTGTCTCTATAGCTCATCTACTCTGCTTTTCCTGACTCATTTTCGATGCTGGACCTCAGATCTGTATTGCAGCCGCCTTCCCTCACCATTATCATCATAGCACATACTCTGTGTGACTTCAATTCGTTTACATTTATCAAGGTTTATTTCATCACCAAGGACAGGGTCTATCTTGGTGAATGTTCCCATTTGAAGAGAACGTATATTCTTTTGTTGTCAAGATTCAGTGTTCTACAAATGGCTATTGGATTTTACTGGTTGATGGTTGGTTCTTCCATCATAGTTTCTTTTGTGTATTATGAAGCTTTGTTGTTTGGTGCACATACTTTTAGGACTGCTGTGCCGGTGTGTCACAGCTTCCTTTCTATCATTATGCAGTGTGGGATTTTTATTTGCTTTTTGTTTTGTCTCTGTTAATTTGCTTTATTCTGAAGTCGACTTTATAGTAACAATTGCCAATAAAAATACTGCTATTCCTATTTTTTAGTTAATGCTTGCTTCCTTTCCCTTTGGTTTACTTTCAACTGTTTGACGTGAGTTTCTTGCAGACTGCATATAGTTGGGTCATTTTTTTTTTTAAATCTATTTTGCCAAACTGTCTTTTAAAACTTCCCACTGCTTTTCACTTTATAAAAATAACATGATGCCGAAAGTAATGTTTTGGGACTTCGTATTTTCTTTTTAAAACTTGGATTCATCCATACAGTTGCACACTGCTGGAGTTCAGCTGTCTTGATTTCTGTACAATATTTCATTGAGGAAAACAGGTATGAATGTTCACTCTCTCACTGATGGGCTTTGTGGTTGTGTCCAGGTTTCTGCTGTTAGAACAGTAATACCACTCTCACCGCTCAGCACGTGCAAGAATTTCTCTTACTACAGGTGGGGGAGTACAACCGCAGGGTCAGACAGGATGTGAATGCTCAAATTCAGGACATAATGTCAAACCTTCTTTCTTCCAAAGGACGTGCATAAACTTATGCTCTCCCACAAGGAATAGGAAGCCTGATGACCCTCGTCCTTTCTGACACCTGAATTTGTCAGGCTTTTTGATTTTTGCCACTCAAATGGAGGTTAATTGCTACGCATTATGGCCTTGATTTGCATTTCCCAGCTCATCAATGGGGATGAACATCTCTTTGGGCTTATTAGTCATGTGTTTCCTTTAGTATGAAATTTCTGCCTGCCTTCTACCCTTTTCTCTGTTGGGATGCTTTCTACTTCTTGATTTGTAGGATTTCTTTCAACGTTCTTGATACTAATCTTTCATCAGTTATGTATATTGCTAATATTTTCTTCCAGTTTTTAAACAGCTTTCAAAAAACTATTCAATATATTGATTTTAAAAATGCTCTTAACTTTTCCTTATTTTTAACATACTCAAATCATTTTTTTATACTCACTTTTTGTGTTTTGCTTAAGAATTTTTTCCCCAACCCAAGATCCACCTATATTTTCCTCTGAGAGATTGCTGACATTTAACTCCTTCATCCAAAATACACTATGTTGATTTTCAAAATATGGTGTGAGGTAGGGATCCGGTGTCATACTGTTTATATGGGTGACAACACTGT
Source organism: Neofelis nebulosa (assembly GCF_028018385.1). Lineage (NCBI taxonomy): Eukaryota > Metazoa > Chordata > Mammalia > Carnivora > Felidae > Neofelis > Neofelis nebulosa. Next base: position 16,120,229 of record NC_080797.1, on the reverse strand, counting down.
TTTTTTTCCAGATCACTTTGTTAAGCAGCCCTTCCTTTCACCAGTGATTTGAAATGCTACTTTATTATAAACCAAAGTTCCCTACGTGCTTGGATCTATTTCTGGGAATTCTGGAAACCAGTCAATTGGTCAATCCTTGTGATAACACCACACAGTCATAACTGTTATAGTTTCATAATGAGCCTGCATATGCAGTAGGAAATACCTTCTCTGTGCCCTTCTCTTTAGTAGGGTCCTGGCTATTTCGTGGTCCCTACTCTTCTGTATCATCATCTTGCCAAGTTCCCTGGTAAGCTCTGTTTGGATATTGACCAGAATTGCATTGAGTACAGTCAATATGGATCAATATAAGGAAAATGGTATGTTAATGATATAAAAGCTTCCTATTTATTACAGCTTCTTTACTTGCACTTCATAAATGTTTGTAAGTGTGCCTACAGAAGTCTTAAACATTAGAAAAGAGTATTCCTAAGTATTCGACATTTTATGATACTTGTATAAATGGGATCTCCTTGTTATGTTTTCTAGTGTTTTGCTACTGCTCTACAGAACGTAACTAGTTTTTGTATATCAATATTATATCACCCAGCTTTCTAAACTCCAATTTTTAAAAGATTTTCTGTAGATTCTTTGGGATTGTCTATGTAAATGATGACATCATCCGAAGATAACATATTTTCCTTCCCTTCCAGTCCTAACATCTAGTTTCTTTTTCTTCCTCTCTAGGGCAACATAAAATGGGAAATCTTACTATGCCTTCACATTCGAATGGCAATCTGGCTGCATATAAAACTGTACGTTCTGACTTCTTTTCCCTTCTGTACTTTGAAAATACCACCTCTTGCATCTAGTGTTGCTGTTGAAAATCCCAAAGTCCACACGATTCTCGTTCTTTGTGATCTTTTCCTCTCTGGAAACTTTTCAAACTTACCCTTTATCTCTATTATTTTTAGATTGCATTGTAAGTATGTAGGTTTGATTTTTTTTTTTTTTTTTACCCCCTTATTACTCCTCTTTGGTACTCCAAGACCTTTTCAATCGGGGGCCCCTTGTCCTTTTTTTTAATCCCAAAGATTTTCCTTCCAACATTTTCTTCAAAAATATCCTCCCTTATGTTTTAATTTTTCTCTCTTTATAGGATTTTCTATCACTCAGCTGTTAGCACCTTACCTTCTTTCCTCCTTGTGTTCTAGCCTTTCTCTCGCACTTTCTTTTCCCTTCCTTCTCTTTCCTGGTCCTCCAATTCATGAATTCACTCCTCAGCTGTATTTATTCTAGTATTTTATCCCTTGCCTTGTGCTTTTTATCTCAATGGATGTATTCTAATACCTAATAATTCTGCTGGATTCTTTTCTGCGTTTTCTTGTTCTCATCTCACGTTGGCTCACAACATTCCTCTCGTTTAGTTATGTTTATTAAGCTGATTTTTAAAATCACTCTCTGTTCCAATATCCCTGCATCTGGTGGAATCTGGAATAATCTGTAACCCAGTTTGTTGCTTTTTTTTTTTTTTTTTTAATGCTTATGCATCTCAAATGTCTTGCTCTTTTGCCTGTGAGCTCATTTCCCTCTGGTAGAAATCTGCTGCTCGGCCTTGCAAGCTGTCTGGAGGAAGGCCAGCCCGTGGAGCCCACGTGAATTCAGGGGTGGTGGGTGGACGCGCTCTCGGTGTGAAGGCTCTGGAATATCATATTCAATCACCCTTCACCCCACCGAACTCCCCCACCTGGATCACAGCTTCACCTTCCCCCTCCAGGGAGAGGCAGCATTAAGAGGGGAACCCCCCCCCCCAACCCCGTCTTACACTAGTGTGATCTCCTAGTAGTCTGCAACTGCTGAGTTCAGGTGGTCCACACCTGCTTTGTTTGGCTGCCCATAAGCACAAGGCTCTCTGCTGCTCTGCAGAGAGAACACTTCTGCAGAGTCACAGGTGGGGGCACAGGCACAGGTGTGGGTGTGGCCAGTTTGTCCCAAGGCAATGGTGGCAGGAGCCAAGATAAGTCAGAACAGACCTCCACAGTCTGCTTCATGTTCTCCCACAGCTGTGCCTGGCCACCCCCTGCCCCATGCCAGTCACAGCCCCACGCACACTGACCAAACCCCGTCTCTCTTCTACCCCTCATCTCCTTTGTTCCTTTCTACTGTTCCCTGGGGATGACTGTGGCACAGGGGGCCCGGAGGTGTTGCTAGTTGAGCATCAGCACCAACCCAACACTTCAAATGTTACATGCCCAAAGCAGAACCCATGACCTCCCCACTCCAAGAACTTCTGCTTTTCCCTGGGCGTCTTTCATCCGGGTAACAGGCGTCCCCAGGCGCCTGTTGGTCATGTCACTGGAATGGAAGGCTAGCCTTGCCATTCCCCGCCCTCTCCCCCCGCATCCAATTCACCAGCGAGTCCGGTACTTTCCATCTCTTGGTTTCATTGTCACCCCAGCACTGGAGACTTGGGCCTCTCTTGCCCTCACCACTGCAGGTTCCCTGACCTGCATCGCTGCCTCCCCCTTGCCACCTCAGTGGGTGCTCAAACAGCCAGAGCAGCCAGGCTGATCTTCCAACATGCAGTCCCAGCCTTGCCGCTCCCTGCTCAGCCCCTCACACCTTCCACTGCGCCGTGGGCTGCACGGCCAGACATGGTCCTGCCACGCTCTCTCTCCTCCCGCTCTGCCCGCCACCCGGCCTTCTGGGGTCTTAGTGCCTCCAACTGCCTTGGGGCCATGAAGCTACTACTTCCTGTCCCCATCACCCTCCTCTCCTCCCTGACTTCCCCCAACTCCTACCCACCCTTCGGGTCTCTGCCGAAATTTCCCTTTCTCAGAGAGGCCCCCCCCAATGTAGGCACACCCCATGACACCCCCGAGCGCCCCACGCCTCTCCTTGGCTGTGTTTACCTCTGTTTGGTGTGTCTATTTGTGGGACAGTTTGTCTGATGTCTGTCCATCCCACCAGGCCAAGCCCCCTCCTGAAGATAGCCCCTGATTAGTGTCTCTTCTGCTCTACCCTCAGTGCTCAGCACGGCCCTGACTCAGGGTGTGCTGTGTAAATCAGCAACGTCCACCTCCATCAGGGCCTTGGGGAAGCTGAGACCCCAAGGATGGAGGGGCTGCCCCGCGGGCCCACGTTTGCTGCCTGGTGCCCCCCTGCTCCAGGCCCAGCCGCAGGCATTTCCTGTCCTGGAGGCTCCAGCCCTTGCTCCCTGCCCCACTCCACTCGGGGTAGAGAAGCCGTGGCCCCAGCTTGCGGATGGGCCAATGGAGGCACAGGCATGGGGGAGGGGAGAGAGGGTATTACGTCCTCCGTGGGGCACTGCTGGGCCCTGCATCCTCCCTGCCCCAGCCCCACTGGGCAGCCCCTCCTGACAGGCAATGCTGACAGGTTCCAGGCTCTGGAACCCCCCAGCTGTCTCCCCAGTCCCGGGGTGTCCGTGGTCCTGCTGACCCTCATCTCTGGACCGTCCGGCTTGGCTGTCTGACTCTTCCCTATCTGTGTAACTGGTTCTCCGGATGAAACCGTGTCTCTGAAACGCCTCCAGTGTTCTCCCTTTGGCTGGGTGGACCCTGGCTGACACCTCCCACAACAGGGCTAACGGTTCTGAGATTAAAAGGCTCTTTCATGGGGCCCCTGGGTGGCTCAGTCAGTTGAGCATCTGACGCTTGGTTTCTGCTCATGATCTCACCGTTTATGAGTTTGAGCCCCTCGCCCGTCTCTGTGCTAACAGTGCGGTTCCCGCTTGGAATTCTGTCTTTCCCTCTCTCTCTGTTCCTCTCCTGCTTGTGCTCTCTCTCTCTCAAAATAAATAAACTTTAAAAAAAAAAAAGGTTCTCTCACTTAGCAGGTATTTATTGATAGGGTGACCGTCTTGTCCTGGTTTGACCAGGACTATCCTGATTTTAGCACTGAAAGTCCTCATCCTGGAAACCCCTCTGTTCTGGGCAAACCTGCATGGCCTGTCCCACCATGCTGGCCCTAAGGGGCACGTGTGTGCTCACCGCCCGGGGGTTTTCTCCAGGCAGGGAGCTCCCTCCTGGGGGAGCCGCTAACAAGGCCGGGCCAGACCAGGGGTCAAGGCGGGCTGCCCTGAGGTGTGGCATGGCGGAGTGGGGGCATCGGAGCACTGGCCGTGAAGGAAGAAGCTCCCTCTGCCCTTGGTCATGGCCGCGTGTGCGTCTCCCGCCAGTCCTCGCCCCGCCTGTGCCTGTTTTCCCCTTTTCTGAACTCCTCTCCCCCTCCCCCTCACGCCTCGGCAGCCTCTAAGTAGTTTTTGCATTGTCTCTAGTGGTTTGCCTGTTCCAACATTTCACGTAAATGGAATTATACCACATGTGACCTTTCGTGTTAGCTGTTTCACTTAATACAATGTTTTTAAGGTTCGGGCAGGACGGACGTGTCAGAGCTTCATGTTTTACGGCCAAATGATCCCTCCTTGTATGGACACACCACGTCTTATCTATCCACTCGGCTACTGACGGACACGGGTTGGTTCCACCTTCCAGCTACTGTGGATAATGTTGCCGGGAGCGTTTCGGTACAGGGATCCGTCCAAGTCCCTGTTTTCAATTTTCTGGAGTTGGTCTATGCCTACAAGTGGAATTGCTGGGTCAGACGGTAATTCTACGTCTAGCTTTTTGAGGAAGCATCAAACTGTTTTCCACGGCAGCTGCACCATTTTGCATTCCCACCCGTGACATCCAAGGATTGTGGTCACCCTAGCGGGTATGACGTGGTGTCTCAGGGTGTGTGTCTTTATTTATTTTTTTTTTAATTTTTTTTTTTTAACATTTATTTATTTTTGAGACAGAGAGAGACAGAGCATGAACAGGGGAGGGTCACAGAGAGAGGGAGACACAGAATCTGAAACAGGCTCCAGGGTCTGAGCTGTCAGCACAGAGCCCGACGCGGGGCTCGAACCCACGGACCGTGAGATCATGACCTGAGCCGAAGTCGGACGCTCAACCGACCGAGCCACCCAGGCGCCCCAGGGTGTGTGTCTTTAAATAGACTTCATTGTTTGAGCTGTTTTAAGTTCGCAGCAAGACTGGGAGGAAGGTACAGAGAGTTTTCCGTGCACCCCCTGCCCCCACTCACGCACAGCCTCCCTCGCTGTCCACATCCCCCCGGAAGGCACATTCGTTACAACCTGCAAACCTCCACACACACGTCGCCATCACCCAGGGCCCACGGTTTACAACAGGGTCATCTTGGTGCTGTATGTTCTGTGGGCTTGGACACACAGATGAGGACACGTGTCTGTCATCACGGTATCACACGGAGGGTCACTGCCCTAAATACACTCCAGGCTTCCTGTCCATCAATCCTTCCTCCCCCAAGCCCCTGGCAGCCACTGGTCCCGTTCTGTCTCCGTAACTCTGCCTTTTCACTCATGGCGTTTGGAAGTTTCCCTTAGAGGGAACCTCACGGACGTGTTCCTGACAGCCTCATGCAGCGGGGCCAGAGGAGAGAGGCTGCTGAGAAGGGGTCTGCAGAAGAGCACAGAAATAAAGGCAGAAAAGCAGCCAGCTGGCCAAACCAGCATGAGGGACACCCGTCGCTTCTGCTCTCGGGGCTGGTCAGGAGAGGGGGCCTCCGTCCTGGACAGTTCTCTCCAGAACGTGCAGACGCTCAGGCAGAGGAGCCCCGCCCCTACCCCCCACAGCGGGGTTAATTTCCACATTGCGCCGTTAATCATTATTGTAATTATTTTTAGTTCCATAAGACTGCAAGTAGCTTAACACGCACTGCATTTTTGCAAGGTATCCTTGATCCCTCGAAAGGATATAATTAGCTCGTTTAACAGAGAGCTGCATTGGGCTTGCTGTCACCCTAATGGCTTGCTCCCCTCCCCCGCCGCAGGATTATTAATGGGTGTTATTGCTAACAGCCCGCCCCTCTGATGAGGGCTCTTCCCGGCTGGCCTCGTCTCTTCATGTCCCCAAACGGGGTCATTCACTCCGTCACATGGTCTCACACGGTCTGAAACAGGACGCTGTGACGGACAGAGCGGGTCTTTCAGGTGGAAATGCGTAGGGCTATGACTCAGAAACGGCAGGGCACGGCAGGGCAACGTAACCCAGGACTCACAAGGAAGGGCAGAAGTTAGACTCTGAACAGGGGTGGGCAGTTCTCCTGAACCCACGGAGCGAGCACTTCCTGGAGGTGTGCTGTTTGCAAAGCAGGTGGAGTTCTGTCGGCAGCCCCCTGGCACGAGTCCCACCCATGTCACCAGGCAAGCACCTCCTCTCTGCCTGGGGTGACCACACCCCTGTCCCTAGGCTGGAACAGAAGCCAGGAGGCCTGGCGACCGCAGGGGCGGTGGGGCCCTTCTGCAGCTCAGTAGGGACCGCTGGCTGGGAAGCAGCGGGCCCCCGGACCGCCGATTCCAACGAGCTGCAGTGGGAAGTCAGAAGCTGAATATTTCCCGAGTCCCTTGATGAACTTTTTTTTTTTTTTTTTTACTTATATTTCTTGTAAGTGCAAGGAAAATTCCAGCTCTGCTCAGCGTCTGACAAGAGGCAGAACACAATTATGTAACGTGTGACTTGGGTAACTTCCCATAGCCTGACATCCTGGCCCGTCCCCAGCTCCAAGCAGCACGGAGTCTTTACGAACTCCTCCCTCCTACACCAAACTGCAGCAGAACCCTGGGGGTAACAGTTCTGGGGCATCCACCCCAACTGAGGTCTAAACTCCAGCCTCCTTGGTTCTTGACTCTCGGAAGGCAAGCGAGGGAGACACCCGCCCCATCTGCCGCTGGGATGTCCCGCCGGTTCCTGGGGGCTCGTGTTCTCCCGGGAACAGCGATGCCCGCAGGCCCACACCTGGGCGGGAGACTGGGGAGCGTGGCCGAGGGTGCCTCTCCGGCAGGATCCGTGTTTCTCACTCTAAATAGGAAAGCTTCCGTAACTTTAACGCCACCATAAAAAGACATAGTAGAGTGGTGGGTTTAAATAACTGTTCGGAAATAGCAATTCGTTTCCTGACGTGTAAACAAAGAAATGAAGGTTGCAGAAGAGACGAAGGGGAGAACTGGTGGGAAGATTTCTCTTCCCAGCTAGACGGTGTTGAAAGGGTACGGCCGAGTCCATTTGAGCCGGGCCACCCAGGCTCCCAGCTGCACTTGATGAAGGAGTGCGGGACAAGCTGAGGGCCGAGTACAGGCCAACGGCACACTCCCACCCCAGGTAGAATACGTGTGATGTTCCCAGACACTCCTGGCTACCCAAGAACAAAGGAACAGGGCTTAAGTGCTTGCCGTGGTGAGGTGGGAAACTAAGGCAAATGAAAAACTAAATTCCCTTACTGCCTGCAGTCCTTGAAACGAGCAGAGTGACCGCCCTCTAGGAGCTCGGCTGCCTCGATGGTGACACTCTGCTGGGGGCAAAAGGGAATCTTGGCTTAACATTATCCCAACCTCGGGGACCCTGTAAGTCAACTTCCTTTATCTCAACGGCCCCAAGATGTATGCTGGCAATCCCACTCCAAGCTTATGGCTCCCATATACACCTAATGTATATGGGATGTACGTGTGGGATGTACCTACGAGTCAGTCTCATGACTGAGGTTTTATTAAATGGTGATAAATGTCATTTTCCTAGCAACAGCTAGCCCCTCAAGGTCCTGGAAGCCTTGCTTCCAAAACACCTTAGAGACTTACTCTGTCCCTGACCCCCTCCCAACCTGAGGGGATACAATGAGCAACCCATCAGAACCCCAGTGCAGTTCCTTCCTGCCCATGGGTCCTGTCCCCGTGCTTTAACAAAATCATCTTTTTGCCCCAAAGACAACTTCAAGAATTCTTTCTTGGCCATCGGCTCCGGACCACCCCACCATCACCCCAAACCTTCATCACACTGACATGGGACCCCCTCGGCCACTTGCCTCTGGCTTGTGAAGCTATTTTCCCAAGTGTCCACCTGGGCAGGCCTGTCAATTGCACGTTTGGAGCAGGTGCGCCCTCGTGACAGCCCCAGCTGGGCCCTGGGCCCCGGGCCCCAGACACTTCCGCACCTCCCCAGGGGCCGTGGCCACTGCTCTAGTACGCAGGTGTGCACATTTCCTAAGAGGAGAGGGCGAGCAGGCTATAAAGACAAGCAGTGGGGCAGGGTGTATGCATGCGTCTGCACGTACGTGCCTTCAGACAAAAAAAGGGTCACTTGCAAACTGACCAAAATGAAGCAGAACACTCGCCAGGGCGCAAAAAGCTTGATTCAGATATTTAAAAACCCGCAAGAGATGATTGCCTTCCCTATGCTGAATTTAAAAAGAATTAAAAGGGGGTGGGGAGGGGAGAATGAAGCACTTTGGTGAATTTTTTAAAAGAGAAAAATATTTTCTTAACTAGATAGTTTTATTTTAACTTGCTATTTTCTGATTCAATAAAAGTGTTTATCAACTGATTTCACTAAAAAAATTTTTTTTAATGTTTATTCATTTTTGAGAGAGAGAGACAGAGCATGAGCAGAGGAGGGGCAGAGAGAGAGAGGGAGACACAGAATCAGAAGCGGGCTCCAGGCTCTGAGCTGTCGGCACAGAGCCCGACGCGGGGCTCGAACCCATGAACCACGAGATCATGACCTGAGCCGAAGTCAGAGGCTCAACCGGCTGAGCCACCCAGGTGCCCCTCAACTGATTTCATTTCAAAGGTCGTTGAATCGAGGGTTTTTCCTTCTGCATTTTAGTAATTTCCACTTGGCAGATTCCAAACAAGCTGTTTTGTTTTGTTTCTTGTTTTGTTTTGTTTTGTTTTTTAATCTGGGATGTCAGAACAGACAAGGAGGGGAAGTTCTGACTCCACTGGGAAGGTCCACTGTTTGGAAGACTGTTCCTCATACCCATTTACCTAGCCCTTCCCTCCCAACCCCCAATTCTCAGAATCCTCAAAATCCTGCTTCTTCCCTGGAACTGGCTTTGATCCCTGTAGTCTACACGGCTGGCTCCCTTTTCTGAGTTCCAAGCCCACGTACAGTTTCCACCACGGAGCTGTCGGCCTGCACGGAGTAGATGGGAAATAGTCGGCTAGAGCTACAAGCGGTTTGGCACAGAGCAGACCCCCCGCCCCCCACCCCCCACGTCTGCCGAGAACACCGCACACCTTGCCCAGAGAGGGACAGAGCCCCACAGGACACTCTCAGAAATGGGTCTGTCTCTTTCGGGCCGGCACCAGGCTGGGTACATCACCTATTCCTTCCTCGCGGCAACTTGACTCGGAGAGTGAGGAAATCATCTGAGGGAGAGGTGGACTTGAATGCACCCTGAATCTACCTCTTAAAGATGATCCCAAGATGCTCAGGGCAAGGGGCGAGGGCTCGCTTGGCTGACTGCCAGCACCCCCCCCCTACGGCTGCCAGATTTGGCAAGTAAAAATGCAGGATGTCCAGGTAAATGTGAATTTCAGGTAAACAGCAAATAACTCTTAGCGTAAGTATGTCCCAAATGTAACAGGGGACATACCTACGCTAAAAATTATTCACTGTTTATCTGAGATTCAAATGCAGCTGGGTGTCCTAGATTTTATCTGGCCACTTACCTTCCCCACGCCCTGCTCCCCAAATTCTAAACAGCATATCTTGTCGGAGGTGAGGAGTTAGCCCTGACAGGATGGGGCTCGCACCTGACCACATCCCGCCTCATCGCTGCCTGCCGCCCTCCGCATACAGGCAGGCCAACAGGATTTGAACGGCCCGGCTGACACTTCTCGACAGACAGGGGAAACCCACCTCTCCGTCCCGACCAAGGCGGGCCTGGCAAGACTGGGCTCGGGCAGGGCTGGTGTTGCCAGGTGCACCCAACAACTACCTCCAGCTCTCAGCCTCCTTTTTATTTCTTTTTTTCATACTGGCAGCCAGTGTCCTGATAACTGGGTGTCCCACCTTTTGTCATCCTTCCCGATCTCCAATGCACCTTAATAAAGCATTTAAAACACGCCAAGCTGTGGGTTCTACTCCTGAAGCCAACACTCACTTAGCTTATGTTAACTAACTCGAATTTAAATTAAAAAAAAGAGAGATAGATAGATGGATACTGGGGAAAAAGAAAAAAAAACCATACAAGCTAAAGGAGCACAACATTGAAGGGTATCGATAATCTCAAAGGGGCGTTTGGGTAAACACACTGTCAAAGCCGTGAGAACTTCCCACATATTAAAACAAGCCAACAAAGGCAAATCGTGGGTGACCGCAGTGCGCTTGGAGGCGGAGAAAATGTCCAGGAGGCCGCCTTGTCCCGTAGGGGACGCTGTGCCCGGCTGGGTCAGAATGTAACCCAGCCACCAAATCAGGCACAACGGGAACTTCCCGTCCGGCGCTGTCCAGTGCCAAGCCCGGGGCTCCCAGGGGTCAGGTTCCGCAAGGGTGTCCCCGCCGGCCAGGGACGTCCGCATGGCCAGTTCTCCTGATTCTGCGTCCTCCCTGGACTAAAACCCACGCAGCCAGCTTCAGAGACGGAAACAGAATAAGCTCTCACCCCTGCCAGTTGAGGGATTCCTGGCCTGGACTCAAAACCCCTATTGCAAAATCAAACCATTACAAAACAGCAAGGAAGAAGCCAGGAGATTTCCCTCCACCATCTGTTAATTTATAGGGTTACCGGTGTCAGCAGTTTAGGAGAAGTTAAATTATATCACACTCTACCGCCGCCCCCCCACCCCCACCCCCGGAACTCTGCCGTAGAAACTCAGAAATGTAATCACAAATTGTAATTGAGAAAAATTGCTCTGGATCAAATTCCTTGATTTTTTTTTTTTTAAAGAACCAGATTAAATTATGTGGGGGGGGGAGGGGAGTGACAATATGAGTTTTAAATTAGTTGTGATAAAATGGAGATGTGACTGTAAGCCAATCTGCATATTGTGTATCGGGACTAATTGCTGGGAGCAGACAGCCCCCTTCCAGCCGACACAGGAGAATGTCAGCTTTTGACGGGAGGAGTCCATTGCTCATCGAAGGAAAGGAAATGAGTTACACATGTCAGAAAAGACCGTCAGGGGTGCCTGGGGGGCTCCGTTGGTTAAGCATCCGACTCTTGGTTTCGACTCAGGTCGCGATCTCACGGTTCGTGGGTCTGAGCCCCGTATCGGGCTCTGCGCTGACAGCCTAGAGCCTGCTTGGGATCTCTCTCTCCGTCTCTCTCTGCCCCTCTCTGGCATGCTCCCTCTCTCTCAAAAAGTAAATATATAAACATAATTTAAAAGAAAAGAAAAGAAAGGACTCTCATTTGGCCCCTCAGGTTTGGAAGAGGGTGACTGGGAGCTTCCCCCCCGCAGGACCCACCATCCAGACACCACCGTGGGACAGCACCTCTGCCCTCCTTCCCCACCGTGGCCCGCTCTCTGTGGGTCTGTGCACTGACCCACCCCCCCGGCAAAGTTGCCCATGACGCTAATTGGAGGCTCGGCCAACAAATGGCTCACCGAGCTCCCACCCGTGACTTTCCCCTCTGCCTTCTGTGTGCAGAGATCCCCACATCCTTTTGGATCAAATATCCCTAAGGTAATTAGAAGATATCTCCTCGGAAGGCCCCTCGCGTAATGCAGTCAGGAGGATGTCCCGAGCTCCCCTGGACCCTGTTCTGCCCTGGGCGTCCACGTGGCCCCCTGGGCCACAGCTTGGAGGCACCCAGAAGCTCACCGACCACGCACAGAGCCGCTGGGGCACCTGTGAGGGATGCACCTGCCCCTTCCCCACTCTGTCCCCTCACCGTCTCACTGGCCTTGGGCCTACGGCCGCGTGCACGCTGGCAGGCAGAACCGGGTGTGCTGATTTATTTATTCGGAGGAGCAGAGGAAGTTGAGGAGTTGCTGGGTCTTGCCGTTCCATCTTGATTTAGTCATTTTTATATGGCTCACAAGGCATATGCAGATTTCTGTTTCTTTATTTGTTCATTAAAACTTCAATAAAAACGTTATAAAAATGTCTTATTTTGGTAGTTAATTGCCATTTCCATTTTAATATGCAAGCAGTGTTGGCTCTCCTCCGAGATTCCCCGAACCTCTCTGTAAATAATGCAGCTGCCTTGGACGAATGTTCCCTGCCTACTGTGTCTCTACTCAGTCACAAGAGCACCAGCGCGGCCGGGAACGTATCACTCCCTCTGAGAGGACCCGCGTGGCTTCTCCGTGGACAGTCCGGTGGCGACGAGGCGGGGAGCCAACAGAGTTCGAATCCTGCCACAGGCTGGGGTCATTGAGCGGGGGCGGGGCGCCCTGGAGAACTTTCCTTGGTTTCGCAGAGGCAACACGAGCCTCTCCCTCCGCATTTTTCTGAAGCCAGAATCGTCGGCTCTTCACCCATGTGAATGAGGCGCTCCGGGCCTTGGCCGGGATCCCCAGCGCCGAGTTTGATGAGGACGGTGGGGAAGGTGGCGTCTTTGAGAGCTCGAGGCGCAGGGAGAGGATGGCCGCCAGGGGACCGGAGGGGCGGGCGTGGGTAGCCACCTGCGCCGGGCCTGGAGCTGGGCTGCGGGGCCGCTGCCAGGCCGCGCTGAGCGCCGAAGCTCGCCAGCTGGAGCCGTGTGGACGCTGATGGGGGGGGGGGGGGGGGGGAGTGATGGGGGCCTTTTATGTCCTGCAGGCGGAGGTGCCCAGAGGCTTCTTTACGAGGCTCGAAATACCTGATGCTCCTGGAAAGCGAGAGCCGGCCTGCTGCAGGGCGGCCCCTCGCGACCTTTGAGTCCAAGGTAGGAGATGCTCAGGATTTCGCCACCTGCCGAGGCCGCCGAGCTGGCTGATGTTTGCTGTCCCAGCGTGTGGGACAGTGCCCCAAGCCCTGCTTCATGTCGGATCAGCTCGGAGGAGGAGCCTCTGAGCTGACAGAGAAGCATCAGAGAGCCCTCCGTTCCTGCTGCAGGTGGCGGACGGTCGTGGCACTGAGACCGCACAGCAGCGCGGTCGAGAACCGCGTGTAGTTAAAAGTGGGAAGGAGTGGACTCACCCGGGCCGCCGGTGGGCTGGGAGGGCCGTGCAAAGTCACGTGTCATCAACTCTGGCCCCCAGACGTGTCACGTGTCATCAACTCTGGTCCTCTGAGAGGGGCCGAGGGACCGGGCGCTGAGAAGGGTTCCTGTGACAGCCAGGAAGCTGTGCTCCGTCCTCTGGGAAGTGGAGGGCCCCGGCAGCCTCAGCCAGGCTCTCCCAGCACCGGCTGCTCTGCCCGCCTTGGCCACCACCCCCCACACTGACTTCCAGCCTCTTCCGTCCCCCACCTTCCTGGCATCTGACGGGGGCCCCACGGGCCTCTCCAACCTGATGTGTCCAGAATGAGACTTTCTGTTTCCTCTTCCCTGCTCCTGCCCAGGCTCCCCCAGGGGTCCCCACAAATAGCACCTGCACTCACCCCAACGTTCAGGGAAAATCCAGGAGTCATGATCGTCCTGGGACTGTCAGGTATCCCAGAGGTGCCTTCAGAGCCCTTGGACACAGCCTCCTGCCCCTTCAGCCACACCCGCCTGCAGCCTGGGCTCTCACGAGGAGGGCGAATCAGCCTCTGTCACTCTTCAACACACTCCAGGGGCTCCTCTGGCCCCACCTCCTGCACACACACTCCCCTTGAGCTCCTCCCTCCGCCACCTCCCGGCCTTTGCCCTGGCTCTTTCCTCTGCCCTGTGCACGTGCCACTCCACTGCGTCCTCCAGGTGCCCGGAGACAGCCTGTCCCATCCCCGTAGGAAGTGGTCACAGCCGCCCCCCAGCCACCGTCCTCACAGACTCCCGAGACAGCACGCGGCCCCGAGATCATTCGCTCGTTCCTTTCAATAACCCTGCGCCTGGAGCGAGGGCTCTGTGGGGGTGGGCTGTGCCAGCCTTCTCTGCTCTGTCCCTCCTCGCCCTCCTCCTGGCACAAAGTCAGCAACAGTGCCCACTGGCAGTGGGACGAGTAAACCCAGGCTCTGGGCTCCCGTGCTGGTGGCTGATGGCTCAGGTAGGCCAGCGTGGAGGTGGGCATCCCGGGCCCAGGACATCCGACCTCTCGGGGTCTAGGGGAAGCACGGAGTGGAAAGCGAGACTATAAACATAAAAAAAAAGACAAAAACGAGATTCTGCCGGTCCAGGCGGCACCCGGCGGGCCTGGGGTCCTGGCCGAATTAAGTGGATTTAAGGATGGGGGGGCCTTGTCTCTGGGTTTTCACTGACCCTCGATGAAGGCCATCTGCCCCGAACGCCTTGATTTCCGCTCTGGACGAGCACACACATGCAGTATTTCTGAGAAGGGGGCGGGGGAAAAAATCTTAGCTCCCTGTTCTTTTTAACTCCCTTAAAAAAAAAATCACTTTGGCTTTTTCCAGTTTCATCCTGAACGGAACATTCACTCCAGCAGAACCAAGAGCGGCAGCTGTAACGCCGGGAGATCTAGCACCCCCTCCGATGTCGAGGAACGTGACACGCTCACTCCTGACCGAAAATCCACGGAGGAAAGGAAGTAGGAAGCTGTCTGGACATCAAACACCACGAAAGGCAGAACTGTTAAAGAATAAAACTCATCAGATGCCCGTGATAACGCCTTGTTTTAATGGTACATTTAATTCGTACTTAATTCCAGCGGTGCTCCGGCAGCGGCCACCACGCACACCAGATAAATGGATTGCGGCAAGTGGGGAGACCAGAAGAACCCGCCGATGCCGGCTCCTGGCAGGTGAAAAATGTAACGGGATGTATTTCCTACACATGAATCACCAGCACATTTGATAACACCTTCTGAAGAAATAAAACTGAAGGGATATATCTTCCCCACACTGACAACGCAGATTGAACAGTCTGGCCTCTCAGTCCACATTCCACACTTACAGCTGCTACCTGATTTAGAGTCCGCAAAACTGGGGGTGGGGGCTGAGGAGGGCACCCTAGCCCCTCGCGGAGGCAAGGAGGCTGGGCCCGGCCGGGAGCAGGCGTGCACGTGCGGGTGCCCGGTGACCACACAGACCGGGCCCTCCCTGCGTACCACCCGCTCGCACCACAGAGGCCGTGAGCATCACGCACAGAGAAGCTGCCACAGCACAGCTCTGATGCGGACCGGCGTGACGCACGGCGGCGTCGGCCCGCAACCAGCCTGCAGTCCGAGCCACGACTGGCCCCCCGAGCTCGTCTCCCTGGCGGCTGGGCGGCCGGCATCCTCGGCAAAGCGGACACGTCCCATGTGACCGACGGCCCCACCGGGCACCGGCTCCCCGAACTGTGAACATCTGCGGTTGCGGCTGTATATCCTCCCCAGGCTTTGTTTATTTATTTTAAAAGTATCTACTTAATTTTAAAGGAACGGGGCGGGGGGAGGGGAGGTGCGTCTGCTCTGGGAGTGAGCTCTTATTTTGTGGTGTGTGGTGCCAGGACCACATCTCAATCTATCAAAGTCAGTGTCCCCAGAGCCCGAGAAATCAAAGCATCATGAATAGAGTGCCACTTTCCAGCTCCAGCCGTCTGCCAGCGTGCGAGCCGGCCGCCTAACACGCGAGGCTTTATTGATGCTCCCGTCACACGCAGTCGATGCTGGCCGCTGCAACAACCAGCCCGGCATCTGCTCAATTAGCGGAGGACAAATGGGGAAGGCGCCAGCACTGAACGGAACATGGACGCGGAGCCGGAAGCTTCCGTCCACGGGCACCGGCCGGGACTGGGCCAGAGCCCGGGCTGTCCACCCTGGTCCTTGCTGGTGGGTGCCTTCTCCTCGTCCCTCTCTCTCCCTCCACTCCCCTCTCCTCACTCCTCCTCCTCCCCCCTCCCCTCCCCCTCCTCTTCCTCCTCCCCCTCAGGTGCCCTGACCTCAGCCCAACGCTTGATTCTTGTTCAAAACACTAATCATGTCGGCCAGATTCGCATTTACTGGGCCAGATCAGCATTTACTGATCCCCAAACGTGAGCCCTGGCTGCAGGTGCTGGAAGGGCGATGAGCGAGAGAGTAGAGATGCACAGGGAATGGAAGGAAACCCTCTCCCTGGCCCTGGAGCTCAGGCAGCAAAGGTAAGACGCACGCAGAGCGAGAAATTCCGAAACGTCCCTCCACAACCTGCCGCGGGATGCAGGGGAGGAGAGAACGGGGCCACCGGGCACCCTGTGTCAAGTCGGGCAAAGGGAAGACACGGCCAGCAGGCGGCACAGGCAGGTCTTCGAGGGCACGGTGCCACGCAGGAGCTGCCCCAGAGGGCTCCCGGGACACGCCAGGAGCATGGAAACCCTTCAGCCATCCGTGCCGGGTGCAGGCAGAGAGATGATCCCAGACAAGCAAGCTCCCGCCCGCCACTGTCTGAGGAGCCCCGGGCCCGCCTTTGCGTGCGTTCAGGGGAAGGGAATTAAATTCAGCCTAGGACAAACAGCGATGAAGGCACACGGCCTCCCGAAATTCTTACAGGAGATTCTCGGCACACGGGAAGGTCAGCTACAATGCCTTCTGCGTTCATTTCCTCCTAACGAGATTAAGAGGTGTGGTTGACAGTGTGGTGACACAGGTTCTCGTGGATGCTCTCTGTTACTCGCGGACTCTCTTCTCTGCAAGGGCTCCACATGCGTAGGGGTGGGGGGCTGTTCAGGACCCCTCTCCTCCTTCCCACACCCACCCTAATCCCTGGCAGGGCTGAGTCTCCTGTAAGGAGAGGGAGCGCTGAAGCCAGAGGGGCCTCCAGCTCCCGGCCCCGGTGTCAGCGGCACCACGGTGTCCGGGGTGGGGACCAGGGAGCCGGCAAGCTCTGCAGTGGTTTGGCCCATTGGACAGCCCCGGACCCACCGGGGAAGGGTTCAGAGGGGTCCCGCTTACCAGGCACGTTGCCATGTAACGCGACCCTGTCCCAGTCACCCTGCGCGGCCACGGAGACAGCCCCTCTGAGCACCACCCCAAAACCCAGAGGTGTGTTTCGGGGGCACAGCCGAGGTCCTCTTACCTTTAATAACTCTTTCCCGGGCAGCACGCCCACCACGGCCAGCGTGGGTTGGCTCTGTCCCCACTCGTGACTTTTGGGGACCAAGTGTGTCACACTGTGTTGTGGCTGTCCTGTGCCTCCCACCTCCCCACCTGAGAGGTTCCAGGTGTGCCCTGGCCCGGGGCTCCTTCTCTGGCCTGGGGTGAGAGTGTCTGACCCCAAGGACATAGGTTGGTCTGTAGCATCTGAGTGAGCATCTGAGTCTTTGTCTCCTGGCCTCATCCCTCCTGTCCCCACTTCTGCTCCTAGAGGAAAGCTGTGTGAAAAGCGGATGCCTCCGTGTCAGTGCAAATGGCCTGTGGTCTTGGGCGTGGACAATGATTGGGCCCTCCAGGACTGAGGGAGCCATCCCTTCAATTGGGTGGCATTTGCGGTCCCCAGCAAAGAGAAGGGTCTTGATCCGGCGAGACGGTCTGATCCCTGGGGTCTCGCTGGCTGCACAGAGGAGGGGGCCAGGGGGTAAATGCCCTTCCTGATGCTTCCTGCCCCTTGGTGACAGCGTGCGATCTCTCATCACCCCACGATCTCCTGTCGGGGGCAACAGAGCGATCCCCAGGGAAGTAGCGGAGATGGGGCTCCTACATCTGAGGAGTGCAGTCTCCCAGACACGTTTCCCAAGGAAACCGAGCTCGCAAGATCACTCTGCCACCGCACGGTGTCTTCTGTCCCCCTAGGACATCAGGACCCTGTGCTGGGGCCTTGCTCTCTGCTTATAGGATTAGCACCTACGGCCTGGACACTGGCGGCCCGTGTGGACAGCCTGTCTACCGCTAACTCTCCTTCACCCGCACACTGTGACTCCCATGCACGCACATTCGCACACCCACAGACATGCGCTAACACACAGATGCACACACGCATACTCACACCTGCTTCTTCGGGAAAATCTTGAGGAAGTGACTCAGGTGCTCAGTTCACAGAACCTGGCGCTTTCTGCACAGAGATTGGCGGCTCCGGGGAAGGGGTGACAGGCACGCCGGGTGCTCCTGGTGCAGGTAATCCCGGCGGGAGGCCGTGGGCGCGGAGGCAGGGGTGGGGGTGGGGGTGAAGGGGAGCATGGGAGTGGGAGGGCTGCCTGGGGCCAGCTGACACTTCCCCTCCCCACTGTGTGAGGACAGTGATGGGGGAGGGCTTCTCTCTGCCCGGGTCACAGGGCGCTGTGACAGTCCCTTCAACCCAGGGCATCCAAAGGGCCGTGAGTATCTTGTGGCTTCAAACCACACAGGAAGCTTCCCTCTGACAGTCACCCAGGGGGACCTGGGGCTTCCCTCACACGTGCCCTTGTCCTGACTCTGTCTTCCTGCTCCCTGCCAGGTGAGACGCTTGCAGACAAAGCTGACCTCTGTCTCTAAGCTCCACGGTCCTCCTGAACCAGTCAGTTAAGTGCTTTGATTCCGGACGGCTTTCCCTGGCGTCACAGAGAGAGATGCCACATCGAAAGGAGGGAATGGGGACAGCAGGGCCTCTCCTCAGCCTCCGGGCGCCCGCCAGCCCTTGGGTCAAGCCTGCCACTGGAGCATGGGTGGGAGGCCGGCCCTGACAGAACCCCACGCCCCCTCCTCTTCCGGAAAATGTGGAAGCCACGAGTCAAACACAACAGACCCCACAAAACAGAGAGGCCAGAACGACACTTGGGACACAACCCCTCGCCCTCGTTCGGAGCAGCCTTTTGGGACTTCGCCTGAGAAGCGAGCTTCCGTGGCCTCAAACCAGCAAGATTTGGGGATTTCGCTGCCCCAGAGGAAAGGGTTTCCTCAATTCACGCAGAAGCGACGATAATGCACTCGAAGCTCTTAAGTGGCCCAGGAGATGCGTGGACCAACGAAAACCCACAGACCTGGCTCGGGGAACATTTTGCAGGACACTTGGCTTGGTGCCTGGCACGGGGCAGGCCCTCGACAGGCATCAGCGACAGCGCTCGATGGTGCCCCTCTGCGTGGTCAACCCCAAGTGGCCCCTCCAGACAGCGCTGCTCCCTCCACCCCCCCGTCCTATTGCCTCTGTTTAACCGCTGCTCCAGGGCCAGGCCTGGCTCAGGCTACTGTTCCCGGGGGGGCCTCCAGCACCCCACGGGCTCAGTCAGGGTGGACCGGCCCCGCCCAGCCGCCCGCAGGAGGGCTCCAGGACACCGGGCCACCTACGTTTTCTTGGGCACTGCCTTCCACTGACCAGGGTGGGGGAAGGAATGGCGACGTCCTTCCCATGCTCTTGAGAAAAGGAAGTGCCGGGTGAGGGGCATCTGCTCACCCACAGGTGGGTGTGGGGTGCAGGGGACCAGATTGGAGACGAGCAGGACGGGCCACAGGTGCGGTGGGAACGGGTGCCACACTGTTCATGCCGCACCCGCAAAATGGGAATGTTGAATCCCTAACCCACAAGGGGATGGTTTCGGGGAGGAGGGCTTTGGGAGGGGCTTCATCGTGAGGGCGGGGCCAGGAACAGGGTCAGTGCCTGCAGGAAGGGGGCTCGGGGGAGACAGCTTGCCCAAAGCCACAGAATGAGAAACAGCAGGGTCGGCGGCTACCCTGCCCCACTCTGCTCTGAGCACCCTCAGAACGGTGTCGTCGCGTCGGCCAAGTTTTCAGGAAGCGGGTTGGGGGTGGGGGGCAGGGCTCTGGTTCGAACCAATCCTCAGCTCAGGATGATGAGGCGGTTCTAGGTTTGAACTGCAGCCTGAGGGTGGTCCGGGCATTTCACAGCCTGAAAGGGGGCGCCCGTGTGAGTTCCTGAAGCTGGTGTCCCCTCCCCGCGGGCCCCCGGACCCCCCCACCCCAACACACCACACCAGCTCCGTGCCACGGGGAGTCACCTGTGTTGCTGAAAACGTGACCTCCCGGGGAGCCCGAGACACAGCCCCCCAGACTCCAGGCATTTGATCCAGACACGTTTTCCCCGAGGAGATGACAGGGGACGCTGGAGGACAGTCGCTCCCGGGCAGTGGGTCAACAAGCATTGATCCGTATCCACCCTCCCGGCTAGACTTTCGGGGGTGGGGTGAGGGGCAGTGGGGGTGGACGGGCCCCGCCCAGGTGGGGAGGCAGAACTCACACACACACGCGCACCACACACTCGTACACACGCATACATCACACGCTCATACACGCCCACACACCACACACACTCGTACACATTCGCGTCACACACACGCTCCTACACACATGACACACACACACTTGCGTGTCGCTCATACGTCAAACACACTCACGTGCTCATATACACGTGGGGGCACACTCACGCCACACTCATTCACACATCACACCTACACTCACACACACTCACGTGCTCGTAACACACGCACAGTCCTACACATATCACATACACTCGCACATCACACCCATACACACAACCGCACACTCGCACACACACGCCCACACACACTGCTGTCTTGTCCCGGGTGAAGCAGGCAGGTGTACGAAAGGTCTCCCGCCATCTGGGCAAGTGGGCAAAGCGGACACGCGGTGCGGACGGGTGGGGCTCTCGGCCGAGGCCACCTGCCCAGAAGCCATAAAGGGCACATGTGGCTCCCAGTTCGACTCAGGATCATACGTCTGCCGGATGAAGGGTCACGCGACCCCTTAAGCCGCGCCAGGCAAAACGTTCGGTCCCGTGACAAAATGACGCTTCTGAGGGCGTCACAGTGGTTCCAAGCTGGACTCTGCAGCCAGACGTCTGGGTTTCAGCCCTGACCTTGGGCAAGTTGCTTGACCTCCCTGGGCCTCCGTTTCCTTGACCAGAAAAGGGGCAACAGTCGTGCTTCCTTCACAGTGTGCATGAGGAGTCAGTGAGTTATTTTGTGTAAACACTTGGAGCCACACCCAGCACAGACTGAGCCACAAAACGTGTTCACCACGATCGGTCCCGGCGATCCCTAGACCCACAGTCCAAGTGCCCAGAGCTCACCCCTCCTCCCCCGCCTCAGGGCGAGGTTCCCCCCCAACAGCCCTCCTCGCTGGCCGCCACCCACGGGCCCCAGGGACTCCCGGGGAGCCTGCTGGATGGGACAAGGGGCTGCACCCCCACATTTTATTTGGGGAGCAGAGCAAGACAGAGTTTCCGTTCCCGAGGCTGCCTCTGAGCCACCGCGGCAGCAGCGAGCCAGCGAGGAGGTCTGAATGGGACACAGGCAGCAGGGGCCGGCCAGGACCAGCACCAGGACCGGCAGGACCCCCCGGCTCAGTCTGGGGACGCGGCGGGAGCCCCGTCCCCGACATACACATAGAGCCAAGTGTGGAGCTGGGTTTCTTCCCAAAGTTCCGTAAGACCAGTAACACTGCACTGTGGACAAACGGACCCGCCCGGGGCCTTGGCGGCCCTGCCGGCAGCGTGCTCGTCCAGTCTCCCTGAGGGGACGAGGGGAGGGGAGGAGGGGAGGGATGGAGGTGCCAGGGGGAAGGACATGACCCTACTTGTGAGGATGTCACCTTCAGCGGGTGGGGGGGGGGCAGCTCAGAGCAGGACCATGGCCTCCCTTCCCTCTGTCCCACTGCCTTCCTGTCTCTCCACCACAGGGACGGCCCCAGCACGCAGCAAAAGAGGCCGCCTTCCTCTCTGCACACCTGCCACAGGTCCACGTGGCCGGACCCCGCGGTGGGGGAGCTTTCTCGTGGCCTCAGTGTCCCGACTCCCCACACCCTCCTCTCTCCGGTCCAGCCCCGCCCCCAAACCCAAGCACCTGCTGCCCCGCTCCTGCCCCCCAGGCTTCCGTGGCAGTGGTCGCCGTGCCTTCCAGCAGCCTGTGGGTCAGGTCACGTTTGGGGCATTTTGTGTTATTTTCCTCATAGTTTTCAAGAAACTACAGGGGGAAAAATAACCCTCGACCAGGCACAAAATATTCCCCCTCCTTCCAAAAAGTCATTTCCCTAAGGAGGCTAACTCTGTGGCATTGCTCAGACCTCCAACCACCTGGCTGGCTTTGCTTGTGCGCGTAGGGATACGGGTACACGGGGACATGCAGAGACACACAACACACACCCCAAGTCATGGCCTTTGCTAGATATTATGTTGCAATGAAATACCCTGTCACTGTCACAGACAGTGGGGCCCAACAGAAAGAATGCCAGAAAACCCCAAACTGGCAAATCACTGCCTTTTCCCACATATGTCAAGACCCAAGCTGTGATCACCAAGGCCACCATGCACTGCGTGCCCGTATTGCCTGCACACACCCACTGGGCTCGGCCACGGCGTCTCCGGGCCATGGGACGTGCTCACCATGGCTCCCATGAGCCCACTTTACTGGTAAGGAAGCAGAGGCTCAGGGGTCCTGGTTGGGACGTTAAGAGGCAGAGCTGGGCTTGGAAGGTGGGACTGTCCCCTTCATGTTCAGGCCTTTAACTGCACCAGGCTGAGGAGGAAGCTTCACAAACTGGACAGGAACTGGGGGACACGGGGGGCACCCAGCATCTGTGTGACTGCACTGACATGCAGGGGGTCTCAGAGCCCCTCGAGCTCCCCCTCCTTGTCCGTATGCTCCTGATCCCTGTGGGGGGGTCTGCAGGAGAAGCCAGAGGCTTCCCCGCATGTGACTTGTGTGAAGAAGGCACTGGGGGCTCCCCCTTTCACCCTGAACTGCGCACCCTCTGCTGTCCAGAGCCCGGGGTCACTGCCCTGCCGGACAGAGGCTGCCGGGCTGTGATCTACAAATTCTGTGGCACTGGGCCGTGGCTGATCTCCCACGCCCCTGAGGGAGGGCAGGGCACTTCGCCATCAGGCCCAGGAGGTGTGCCGCCAGGACCCAAGAAAATGTTTCAATTTCTCTTAAAACTGGAAGAAACAGATGAACTTTTAGGTTGAGGATAACGTCCTACTACAGAATATTAACACATCGTCTTATACTAACAGCAGTCATAAAATATAACTTTTAGTATTTTTTCATGGAAGAAGGAGCCTCTGAAGGCAGGCGTGTCTGGGGCCCACAAGTGTTCGCGTGGCCTCGTGAGCGCGGGGAGTGACAGAGTCAGCCAGAGACCCCCTCGGACCCGCCCCAAGCCCGGAGCCCTGCAAAGCAGCATGCCTCCCTTAGGGGCTCAGCTCCGTCACCACCCGGAGCACAAGACTCCATCCTGCTGGCCCGGGGTGATACGGGCGGCTTGGGGCTGAGGAGGGTGAAGAAGGCTGGTTCCCTTCCAAAAGCGTTGCTAGCACGAGAGAATCAGGTGCAAGATTCAACGGGAGATTTCACTGGAATCCATGAGTCGGACAGGGGCCTGCCCCGGACGATACCACATTTGCCAAGGCGTCGGATGCACCAGGACCCGGCCCACGGCCACGCCTCTGGGACCGTGTAGACTTGCACTGGTGTGCAAAGCAGGAAGCCTGGCTTCCTGCGCACTATCCGCCGGCGGGGAGGCAGGGGCCCTAGGAAGAGAAGCCTCCCTTCCGCAGCCCCGTCCCCTCCACCAGCACCTCCCCGTCCAGACTCTGTGGTTGTGTTAATACAGCTTTTTCCACAATTACCCCAAGTTTCTCTGAGCCCGCGCCTAATAGATAACATTTGCTAATTACAACGTATTGATTCTTGTCGGAGGTAACCCCGGACGGGAGGGGGAGGCTGGCCCTTCTCCCACAGCAGCTCCTGTCCACGGGGAGAGCCCTGACATCCTCACAGGCCACTGGCCTCTGCACCCTGCCCCCGGGCCAAAGGGCCTCAGACAGCACTCCAGACCTGGCCCTCCCGAGCCCCGGCTGGGGGAGCGGGTCCTGGAGGGCCCGGCTTCTGCAACATCGACTTCAGGGATACGGGAAGCATTTCACCGGCGGGTACCCCAAACCCACCTGTGCCGACCACCCTTGCTCCCACAACCAGCATCCCCACGCAGTGACAGCCGCCCCCCCCCCCACCCCCATGGCACGCTTCCCGGGGACCGTGACGCATGTTCGTGGATTCATCTGTAGCCCCCTGGGTCCCGGTACGGGGGTCTGTACCCTCCACTCACTGATGCCCTGGCCAGCAGCGCTGCACGGGGGACAAAACCCCACTTTCCAGAGCTGACCGGACAAGACTCCGTGAGGCACGGCCCTGGGAGAGCCAGCGTTCTACCCCTACACTTCTCTGTTTGTCTTGTCTTAAAATCCTGACAACTGACGGGGGATTTGCCATTACACTTCCCTCCGTTTTCCGGATTCTCTGCAAGGAGCTTGGGTGACTTTTCCAAGCAGACAGACCCCACTGTCGTTGTAACTGGGGATATGTGCCCCAGCCTGGGATGTGTGAACGAGCACGGGGGCATGTGAGCAGGGACCTGGCTGGGGTGGCGGACAGGAGCCGGATGTCGGCTCACGCTGCCCTGATGGGGGGCCTCGGGGGCTGGGGGCTGCTCGGCTCGGCCCCCTCAAATCCCAGAAGGAGCCGTCAGCCGCCGTCTGAGATAGAATCCCAGACCCCGGTGTAGCTCCCGGACACTTCCTGGTTTCGGGCCACCAAGGAGCCATCCTGGCTCCTTTATGTGATCAAACCCCCTCACTTACCCACCTAAGAATGAAGGAATGTTGCTTTCGGCAAACACGAGCCTGTGCAACATCTGGGACGTGCCTTGCAAGGGCCTAGCCTCTCCTTCCTCTCGGCAAAGCCCCCTCCCTGTGCCCCCACGCGCCCCCAGCTCCGCCATTTCATTGCCTCCACCTGCTGAAGCCCCTCCCTCTCTTCCCAACCCCATCGCCACGGCTTCCGTCTTCGCCCCAAATCCTCGTATCTGTAGCCCCCCAGCCGGCCCCTCCCCCAGCCTGCTAGGCCCATCTCCAGCACACGGGGCAGATCTTACAGCAGAAGGATTTAATTGCATGTCAAAATTAAATCTCTTTTGATGAAGAACAATTCAACTACGGCTCTGCCTAATCAAATTAACAAAGTCTTTTTTGATTTTCAATTATCTTCTTCACGGGCACACTTTATCCCGGGCTCCCTTGATGGCGCTGACAGCTGTGCATTCACAATGAGGGCCCCTCACCTGGACTGCTGACCAAGGCCCCAAGCTGCCACCCTCCTGGCCTGGGAGAGCTCTGCACGGCCCCCCCGACCCCCCCCCCCCCCCGTGATGTCCAGGGGCCGCTCTGAGCAGGGGCACTGAGGGCAGGTGCAGATGGGGATCCGTCCTTTGCAAATAGGAGAGAACACAGGCATCTGGGGAAGGAGGCGGGAACTCGTGGGGCTGGGAATTTTCGACGCACTGCCCTGGCGACAGACTATGGTTCTCCAGCGACTTTCAGCAGAATCAGGACCCCCAGCCCTACCCACGTGCCCTCCAGACACCCCATGCCCCCCACACCTTCTGCACACCACCGACACTGTGCCTTGTGGGTCATTTCTCCAGGACCTACGATCATCGCCAGCCACGTGTGCCTCTGCTCCTGGGCCAGCGCTGTCGTGTGGAGACACAACGATCGTGAGCCACGTGTGTAACCTGAACCCTTCTAGCGGTCACGTCAAAGAGGTAGAAAGAAACAGGTGGAATTAACGCTAATGATTTTTTCCCTTTAGTTCAGTGCGACCTGAACGTTATCATTTCAACACGGAACCCACATGAACTCTACTGAGGAGGAGAAAGAGGCTTCCGTCCTTCCCTTCCTGCAGAGTCTTTATGTTCAGTGTGCGGTTTGCACTCACAACGCCCCTCGGCCCCACCCGCTGCACTCGGGGTGCCCCGAGCCCGCAGTGGCGCGCTGCCGTGCTGGGCGGTGCATGGTGGGCCGTGAGATCCCGGAGGGGGCAGGCGGGCACTGGGGTTCGGCGCTGTCACCGGTGGGCACAGTGCTTTCTGAGCGCTCCGTGCACGAGCAAACGAACCATCCTACACTCCGCTCGCGAGTGGGGGTGCGGGTGGGGGTGGGGTGGGGCTGGACTCTCCTTCTAAGGGAACTGTCCCCGTCCTCTACCACGTTCCAGACTTGGGGGCGTCCCCCAGCCACTGGAAGTCCCCCAAGCAGGTCTCAGGGGGCTTCCTTTCCTGCCTCCAGACCTGCTCCTCCCTCCCAGGTCTCCACGGCACTAACAGGAGGCTATGTGGACACGCAGATGGGAAGGAACGAGCGTCCAAAGACGGGGCCCACCGAGCACCAAGAAAGTGAACCCAGAGCCGACTTCAGCGTCAGATCATCAAACGGTCACTGACGCGTCTCCACGCACAGCCCGGTCCGCTTCTGGTTACCATCCTCACCGGAAAAGTTGTCAATGACAACCGGGAAGGATCCGGAAAGATCCCTGTGCACACACAGGGACCCAACCAACACGAGCGCTTGCTGGGGTTGGTCTGGACACGCTCTGCCACCAGATTCGGTTTCTCTCAAGGCTCCTCTCCTGCCGGCAAGGGTAAGAGCCAGCCGGTCGCGCCGAAGGAGCCGCATTTTGGGCAACAGGCGTTCAGATATTTGCTGCCGATGGGCGCCAGCTCTCCAGACGACAGCCTCTTCTGTCTGGCCTTTCGTATGCTCTGGAGACGGGGTGCTTTGGACCACACAGGGCTGGGGGCTCAGACTTTCCCGTCTGTGTCTCACCAATCAAGTTACAGAACTGCCTGAATCTTAACCTGAGAATGGCCAAAAAAAAACAAAAAAAACAAAAAAAAAACTGCGCTTTCCCAAGGGCACACAAACTTGCATGATTTTGCTTGATCTCAGACTTGCTTGCTGGTGGATCTGAACCCCATGCAGCCACGAGCACCCCTTCCTCCTCACCGACGACCTTTCCAAAGCGGCCCGAACCACAATCATGCCTGCATCCTGAGGCTTCTGGGCCAGCATCCTTGTAAACAGCTTCCAAAGCCCTTTGCCAGAAGCAGTCCTTGGCAATTCCTGCCATGTGCTCCTTGCAGTCCGATGCACAGGGGACATGGGTGGCTGCCACCCGGACGCAGGTTCCCCAGACATCTGCTGGCAGATGTCAGGTCAGAGGGAGCGGGGGTGGGGGGCAGGCAGGGTCATTCTGAGCTCACAGAAAGGTGGATAGGCCAGGAAGGCTTTAAAGTGGCTGCTTTAAATTACCTTAACGGTTGGCTTTAACTTTGGGACCACATTTTGGGGACTGTGTGCTATGGGCACATTTTTTTTTAATGTTTATCTATTTTTGAAAGAGATAGAGAGAAAGCAAGCAGGGGAAGGACAGGGAAAGGGAGACACAGAATCTGAAGCAGACTCCAGGCTCTGAGCTGTCAGCACAGAGCCTAACTTGGGGCTCGAGCCCCCAAACCTTGAGATCATGACCTGAGCCGAAGTTGGACACTTAATCAACTGAGCCACCCAGGTGCCCCTGTGCGGACACATATCTAAATCAGGTGATCTCTCTCGCAAACACACACACACACACACACACACACACACACACACACACACAGCCAGAGCGTAGAATCAATACAGAAGTCTTCACGAGAGCTGGGCTCCAGGATCTGATTACTATCCGTCCTGAGACCACAACAGAGAATTTGATGGAAATGGCTGGGTTCAAGGAGTAGGAGACAGTGCAGAGTCACAGAGCCTCCCGAGGCCCGAGGCCCACAGATCCCCTCCGTCGCCTATCCCCTCCCCCTAAAGCCCCGCGTTGTGGGCTCTCAGCTTTCCCCCATGACAGCCAAGGCCAGAAGGGCTAACATCCCTGGCCACGTCCCCGCCCTCCCCAGGCGGTGGGGTAAGGAACGGGGGGGTGCCCTCCGCCTCCTGCCTTGGCCGGCAGCCATACACCAGGAGAAAGTAGTTAACTGTATCCAGCCTTCAGCACAGACTTGTTTGATCAAAGATTCAGACACTTTTTCTCCCCTTCCAGCACAAAACCGTGGGCTTTCTCGACAGAGAATTAATTACTGCTGAAGAAATTTCACTGCTGAAGGAACACACTTCCCTGGAGGAATCCCACCCAGATGGCCGGCTCCTGCCCCAACTTGTGAAAAGTGCTCCTTGAGGAATCAGAGCATAGGATGGCCTGGGGGCTCCTGGAGACTTTCCGGGGCTGCCGGGAAAGGCCCGGAATACGTGGTTTTCGAGTCTGTGAGTGCCAAGGGACTTGGTCGGCCGTAGGGCCCTGGGGCTCAGCAGCACCTGCCCCTTGGTGCTCAGAGCAGCCCACGCCGGCTTGGGGAAGCCGCGGCAAGGCCAGTGGGGGCTCTCGTATCAGACACGCAGTCGCCCCTGCCCTGGGGGCCCCTGCGTAAGACGTGTAGCATTCAGGGTGAACACGAGACAAGACAGCACCGCCCTCGGTGGGAAGCAACACTCGGGCCCTGGACCAAAAGGACACAAGGGTGGGACACCAGTCCTTGGAGGTCAGAAAGGCGTCAAGGCAGGATTCAGAAGACAGAGAAGGCCCCTTGCAAAGTGGTCGTGGCCAGAGGGCAGTGGCCAAACCCGGCCGACTGGAGGGGGGGGGTCACCCCTTTTGGGGGCGCTGGGGGCCGGGCTGGGCTGGGGGATTCCTGATCCCCTCGGTCACAGGGATCCCAGGTAGGGCGAGGGAAGAAGGAAGCTGACTGCCCTGGGAGGCGGTGTTTCCAGGTGCTAACTGTGGGTCTGTTGAGCGGGACGTTCTTAGGGACAGGACGAGTCTGCTCACCAGACACTTGTCCACACCGCCCTGTCTGACCCCAACAGCCTTGCCAGGAGGTCACGTCCTGGCAGGGCAAGCGTTCTTGTGGTCGTGCAGGGAGACTGATGAGAGACAGGAGTGGGTCCGCCTCCAGCACGACGGAGGGGTCACCTTCTGCCCTGCCTGCTGGAGCGGGAATCTGAAGCCGGGGTACCGCCAGCCCCTACTCAGGCCCAGCGTGGCCTGCCCACCAGTGGACCAAGGAAATCACATGACCAGGTGCCACAGGAGGGCCACAGATGGCCAGGGGCCAGAAGACCACAGCCTTATGTACCTGACAGCAGCTCAGCAGACAGGGCACCCAGCCAGGTCACCCCGCTGTGCGGGTGCACTATGCCCACACCAGGCCAGCTGTGGTCGGCCACAGTGCGGTGGCAAAAAGCTCTTCCCGGGGAGTATTTCAAAGCAAGACAGGGGACCCATGTGCTGGCTGCTCTACCCGAATCCCTGGTGGAGGCTGTCCAAGGCTGCAGGGTGGCCCTCGGAGCCCCTCCGCCCTCGGATCACCCTCCAGGGCCCAGTTCAGAGGCGAGGGAGCCCTGTGCAGGCACAGTACTTCCCCACCCCCTGCCAGGCCCTCACAAACCTCGAGAGTCACAGGAACGCCCAGGCCTTTTCAGCCCACCTGCCTCACACATCGGCAGCTTGTTCAGAGAAGCAAAGCACGTGTGGGAGGGAAGCCAGAAGAGGGCAGGGCCCAGAGGGGGAGCTCTCCAGGGGCATGGCAGGGCAGGCAGATCAAACGCAAACACCCAGCGCAGGGGCGGGGGGTGACTGGGACGCACAGGGTCTGGGGTCCACCGCCGGCCAGTTCCCAGTCAGGTGTGAGTCGTAAAGGTCAACGAAGGAAGAACATCGGTGTCTGCAGGATGTCATGAAGGAGCCTGGAGCCATCTCCGGGAGGACGCAGGACACAGACGCAGACAAGCCTCTAAGAAGACAGGCGGCCTTAGCCAGCCACTCCTGGCTGAGGTCAGCACTGCGGGCTGAGCCTGCCCCCAACACAGACACTTGTAAGCTTCCATCACACGCACGGCCCCTCCGCCCACCCGACACACTCTGGGTGGGCGGTCCCCCTTCCAGGGACAGACCAGAGACGGCATGTGAGGGGTAGAAAGTCAGGGCTGGTGAGTGGCGAAGCTGGGACCCCCGCGCGGGTCCATCCGACACCAGAGCCCTCGCTGTGTCTCGAGATCTAGGTAACGGAGGTGAGCACATCTCAGCCCAGGCAGGGGCTCCAGAGGCCACCCGGCCCCACCCCCAGCCCCGCAGCCCCACCTACAAGGCCACTGAAGGAGGGGGTGCAGAGCACTGTCCCACACACACCTGCTCACAACCCACGGACGCGCCAGGATCCCACGGTTTAGGGCAAGCGTCCATTTGGGGGAAAAAGAAGGGAAATCAGGACGGGAAGATTGATCCCTGAAGGTAGAAATTCTGCTTTTAGTTTTTTTTACAATTTTTAAAACTATTTCCTCAACCCCCAGCAAGTGCCTCCAGGACCCAGGGGCTCAAAGGCTCCCCGAGGACAGTGGGTCCTGGGACCCCAAGGCCCCCCTTGAGTTCCAGAAGTTTCTTAAGGGGGTCCCACTGTCCAAGCCAGATCTGGTCACACCCAGGCTGACGCACATGGTTGTCCCTGGGCAACATTCAGTAATAAGCACTTGTTCGCACAGAAGGAACAGTTTATTTGGGGGCTTTTTTTTTAAATTTTTAAAATGTTTTATTTATTTTTTAAGAGAGAGACAGACCATGAACAGGGGAGGGGCAGAGAGAGAGGGAGACACAGAATCAGAGGCAGGCTCCAGGCTCTGAGCTGTCGGCACGGAGCCTGATGCGGGGCCCGAACTCACAAACCGCAAGATCACGCCCCGAGCTGAAGTCGGACGCTCACCGACTGAGCCACCCGGGCACCCCTTATTTTGGGGCTTTTAAAAAATATTTTTAAGTTTATTTATTTATTCTGAGGCAGAAAGAGAATCCCAAGCAGGCTCTACACTGTCAGCACAGAGCCCGACACGGGGCTCAAACTCACGAACCATGAGATCATGACCTGAGCCGAAATCAAGAGTCGACTGCTTGACCGACTGAGCCACCCGGGAGCCCCCTTGGGGTTTTACACAACCTATCACAGGGTGTGTGTACCTGTGTGCTTTTCACCACAGAACCCCCAGCATCCTCAAAACACAAAAAAGCAATCCTATCGTACCAGCAACTCCCAGACGTGAGCGTAAACACACGGGGGCAAACGTGTCGTGGGAACAGTCTTGCGGGAGCCTGGCAAACAGAAAGCAGCCTCAGCATCCAAAGGGCCTGGGGTGGGGGCTGCTGCCCGGGCCCCAGAGGCCCCGCCGGGACTGCTGCCTGGCGCCGGACTCGGGGCCGAGCTGATACAAACTGAGCTCCGGAAAGCTCTTCTGAACTGTGTTCTCTTAAAACGCATCACCGCACCCAGGGGTCCAGGCACCTGGGCGTAAAGAATGAGCCTGGTCCTTCCCAACCTGCACCTGGGGGCAGGGTCGCACCGGCTTGTATGCACCGAGCACCCCTGTATATCCACGCGCACACGGAACCTGTGTTGTGTGTGCATACACACGTGGGGTAGGTGTCTCCGAGGGTGTGGGTGCATTTAGGAGCCTGAGTGTGCACTGTGTGTGTGCACATACATGTGCATATGTGTGATGCAGTTATGTGTGTGTGTGTGTTGGCCAGCACTGTGAGTGCACGGCCCGGGGGGCCTGGACCCCGGGCCCCATCCCAGTTCTCAGGCCGTGACCAGGGCTGTGGCTCAGGCTGGGCTCGGGGAGAGCTGTGCCCCAGAAGGGCTTGAGGGCTCAGGAATGGGGTCTTCCCGGGGTCCCAAAAGCACTCCAGGGAGGAAGAAGTATGCTAGAACCAGCACTTGGGGAAGGACCCTCCCTAACTCACGGAGCCTCTTTCCTGTTTCTTCGAGAACACAGTAAAGGGGGTTCCGGCTGTGCTCAGGTGCCCGCCTCCACCCACAGGCTCCGCCTCCATCACCAGACCCGGCATTCTTTTTAATGTTTATTTACTCTTGAGAGAGGGAGAGCCTGAGTCAGGGAGGGGGCACAGAGAGAGGGGGACAGAGGGTCCGAAGCGGGCTCTGTGCTGACAGCAGACAGCCCGGTGCAGGGCTCGAACTCACAAACCCTGACATGGTGATCTGAGTTGAAGTCAGACGCTCAACTGACCGCCCTACCCGGACGCCCCCAGTCATTTTTTCAAAGAGAAGGTCTGAAAGTCAGGCCAGGGTTCAAGCTGGTCCCACCTGCCCTGTCCCCAGCCTCTCTCCCCCTCACCCCACCCATCTACAAGCCCGCATCACCTGCCCTGCCTTAACCCCCTTCTACTCTTCCTGGCCACTGGTCTTCTAATCCCTTTAGTGCTAGAGAGCCTCTATGCCCCCTTGGCCTTTGGCAATAAGCATTTCAGAGGGGCACACGCGCGTGTGCGGAGACCAGAGGAGGTGTGGACAGACCACCTTGATGGGTGTGTGTGTTCCCAACCCTGTCCAGGGGGGAGGTCAGGCCGCCCTGTGTGTGTGTTCACACACGTGCCAGGGGACCAGCGTCCCGGGGTCAGGGAGGGCACAGTCCCAGCCTGGTCTGGGAAACACTGACGGAGACCATCCCTACCTCCTGGCCGGGGAGCCTGACGGAGGCTCGTTCTGCCCCTCCCAGAGCCGGGCTCCAGGCCGGCCCCTGCCCTCCTCCCTCAGACTCTCCACCACCTCTGCAGGACTGTTCCCCCTTTCTCTCTCTCTGTGTCTCCTTTGTGAGAAGAGTCCCCCAGGAGGGAAAGGGGAGGCCTGGAGCCCCCGAGGGGTGAGAGGGTAAACATACTGGAGATCCTCCTCGGATCACACACGCCCCCTCCTGCCCCTGTCTGGGCCTGTCCCTTGCCCAGCCTTTGTCCTTCCTACCCTCACAGGCATCAGATGGGCATGTTTCCCCTAAAGCCCACTCCACAGTGAGGAAGAGGCAGCCCGGGTGAGGGAGGTGGGCACCTCCCGGATTCTGTGCCGACCCCAGCAGAGGGCAGAGGGGAGGCCCCAGCCACACTGGCTCCCTGTCTCTGCACATCCGTGCCCCACGCTCACGTCGAGCACACGCGCCCCGAGAACTCAGTGGCACACGGAGAAGGCAGGGTGGGTGCCGAGGTGGTCTGGGGGGATCAAACCCGGAGTCTGGGGCTCCCTGCCTCAAACAGGAGAGAGACCCTTGTGTTGCTCAACTTGGGGGTCCCAAGAGGTCTGTGGGTGGGGGACACATGCAGGAATCTGCAGCGGAAACACAAAGGCTTGAGTACCCCCAGATAAGGTGCCCGAACAAGCAGCAGCCAGGTGTCCCCCGGGGACCCAGCCCTCGGAATCCCATCCCAGACTGCACTGGGGCCCGAATTCTCCTCCGGATTGTCTCTGGGGCTACTTTGGGGTCCCCTCTGTCACAGGGCGCTGGAATTGGTTTGTACTTTCAGGAACTTTTTGTGACACCTGACGGCACGTGGGTGGCCCCAATTCCACCAGCTGTGGAGGGAGGATTTACACCACGGGAACTGGCAAATGTTACAAATCAGCTCGTTCTCCTTTTGTGTTTGGAGAAGCCTTGTTACTAAACATTTATTATCACCATAGTAACAGTAATAGACCACCTGCCTCTGGCTCGGTGGGTCTCCGCAGGAACCGTCACCAGCATCCCCAGAGGCTATTAGGACACAGATGAGGACAAAACAGCATCCCTGGAGCTCAGATGCAGACCAGCACGCTGGGGGGGGGGGGGGGCCTGGGTGGGAACAGCCGCCTTGCATTTCTAGTAAGTTCCTGGGTGGGGTTGATGCCGCTGGTCCAGGGACCACACTTTGGGAACAGGTGCTCAAATTCATCAGCGTGGACTGGTTTCCTCTAAGGCCCAGAAGAAGACAGCTCTGGAGGACAGGAGACCCAGGGGAGGTGGGAGGCCATTTTCAGAATACGGAAGGGCTGCGAACACACGTTCTCCGTGTGCTTCTAGAGTGGGGCAGATGCTCGCTTAGGAGGAGGAGGACTTGGAACACTTCGAGTCACCGTCCGCCCATCAGCTGCTGCAGAGCCACGAGCTCCCTGTCTCCCTAGAGGACCCACAGGAGCTGCTGCAGCCAAAGTCCAGCAGTGGGAACAAGAGTGAATCTAGAGACTTCCAAGCTTCCGCAGCCTGCAGGAGTCTGTGCTGACTGACAACCCTGGAAAGTGCCCGGAAGTCCCTCCAACGCCGTGTCCATCTACCCATCCATCCTGCTCCCCATAACCACACCCACACCGGCGTCCCAGGACGCGGCTCACGGGACCCCTGACCACATGCAGCATCCAAGGGAGGGAACGGAGGAGGGTTTTAAATCCAGCACGCCCCCTCGCACGACTGGGGAGATCTGGGGCAGGTTACCAAGTCCTCTGAGCCGCAGTTCCCTCTTCTGGATAGTTACCTATCACTAAAACATTATTAAGAATCTCAAATATTGTTCTAATACCTCCCTCGCCCTGTTACCGGACACGTCAAATGCAGGGCTTGTCTGCCCAGCGAGAGAGCAACGCCACCTGTTTCGCAGGCTCCATGCTAACCATGTAGGGGCGGGATGAACGCGCAAATGAGGCCCAGACGGTGAGGTGTGCATGCACGTGTGTGTGTGTGTGTGTGTGTGTGTGTGTGTGTGTGTACCTGCGCAAGCGTGTTTCTGTCGTGGGGGGGGGGGGTGGGGACAGGGGGTTATGTAGAGCAACGGGGGCCCCTGGGGTGTTCAGGACGGCACGCCTCCTTCCTGGACCTAAGAGAAGGGACCCAACGGAAGCCCCCTGGAAGCCCCCGCTCCCTGGGTCCCAAACTCACTCTGCGGGTGGCAGGTGGCTTTCGAGAGGAAGGGACTTGCGTGGCATCGCTCCCCACCAGGGCCTAGCGACCATCGCGTGCAGCCCGTGGTCCCTTTGGCTGACCAGCAGCGAGGGTCCGCTACCGCCCACCAGGGCCTCACTCCCCCTTAGCGAAGAGCACCGCCACCGACTTCGGACCCCTCTCCCCCGGCCCAGGGTAGGACCGCCCCCGCCGCGCGGTCACGTGACCAGCCTGCCAATGGGAAGGCAGGGGAGGCGTGTCCTCTCCGATGGGAGTTTTCCCAGCCCGTGTGCACTGCACCACCCTCGCTCGTCCCTGTCCCTCTGGCCGGCAGCCCGCGGGCGGGCGGGCCAGGAGCCTGGGCCCCGGGGACAGAAATGCAGGGTCGCCCCGGCTGACCCGCCAGGCGGCGTGAGTCACAAATACACACACCTGTTGCGGAACCTCACCCACTGAGCATAACCCGGCCTGTGCGGGCCGATACGTTATTATTCCGCCAGGGTTTCCGAGAAGAAACCATTCTTCCTCATCGACCTCAACAGACACTCACCACGAGCAGGTAGGAAGTAACGAGCACACACACCCCCCTTCCCCGAAGTCAGAACACCACGCGGTACTACCAGTGCGGCGTGTAACCCGGAGCACGCCACGAGCTGTGACACCGGCGGCTCCACATTTTCCTCAAAGGCCCAAAAACCGTTTCCGAGACTGATTTGGGGGTTTCACAATCCAGTCCCAGTACCACGTATGACACCACCTGCCAACAGCAAAGAGGCAACGGCTGGGGAAGGGGGGGGCTCTTCCACCAACGACGCCCCCACTTGTTTGCTACAGGACAAAATCCCGGCACCCGCAGCCTGCGTCCCCGAAGGATGCACTGTCCCTTTGCCGTGGTCACTGGTGCCACCTAGTGGCGCCGTCCAGCAGTGCTCGGAGCCGGCTGGAGGGACGTCATCGGCTCCTGCCAGCGCCAGAGCGCATTGGACGCTGATGGTCACAAAAATCTGACTCCTCAGCCTGTGGGCTCAGGCGCCCTCGAGCATCTGGGGGAAAGGACCACGCCTGGGTCTGGGGAGAAGATCACAAGC
This sequence comes from Neofelis nebulosa, assembly GCF_028018385.1. Taxonomy (NCBI): domain Eukaryota; kingdom Metazoa; phylum Chordata; class Mammalia; order Carnivora; family Felidae; genus Neofelis; species Neofelis nebulosa. The sequence continues at coordinate 16,084,801 of NC_080797.1, read as the reverse complement.
TGGCTCTGCCGGCGAGAAGTCACTCGGACACCCCTGCGATGCAGAAGGGACCCCAAGGCTGAAACCCAGCAGAATCCATTTCCACCGCAGGGCCGTGGGCTCACCGGGCCCTCTGAGGGCAAGTGGGTTGGTCTGGTTCCCCACACCAGCCTGCTGTGACACCCACCCAGGCTCTTGCTGCGGTGCTCGGCCCATCCGCCACCGTCCACTCTGAGACTGTCAGGCAGGGAGCGGACACAGCCCTTCCAGCCAGGGGACAAACTGGAAACCTGTCCAGAATACACAGATGGCCGCGTCTGGAAGCCTCAGGTCACACTGGAGTTTTCTTTCCGAGTCACTTTGCACACACGGCCATTCCAAACAGTGGGGCTGCCCACCCAGGGGGCTGTCCCGGTCACTAAGGGAGTGACCCACGGTAGGTGAGGGGAGAGAAGGTCCCTTCTCTTGGAGAAGGAGGTGGGGGGGGGGGGGGAGAGACACATGGAAGGGCCAAGTACAAACATCCCAAGGAGGAGGCACATTTCAGGTGATGCTGTAAAGCAATGAGGTGAAGCCAGGGCAGCACAACATTCGGGAGTATTCTTGGGGCTGGACAAGCCATCTCAGTAGCAGCACAGTGGTCTCCATTCACAGGGCTCAGGGCCTTTCGACACAGAGCTTTAACTGACCCCTGCATCGACCCTGCACCCGGGCCCCAGGCTCTGCAAACCACAGGGGCTGAAACACTAGGGTCTTTCTGTTTATTTATTTATTTTTTGTTTCCAACCATCATGGGCTGACACCAGGTGCCACCGAGGGCTGGCACAGAGCTGGCGGGGCCACCAGAGCATGTGTGGTCCTGGCACCGTCCGGCTGAGGGACAAGCGTATGGTGACTCTGCCTGGGGCAAAGCCCTGCGCTGCCTGCCATAACAGGCCACTTACTTTTTTTTTTTTAATTATTATTTTTTAAAAGTATTTATTGATTTTTGAGAGAGAGAGCAAGAGAGCACAAGCCTGAGCAGGGGAGGGGCAGAGAGAGAGGGAGACAGAAGCAGAAGCAGGTTCCAGGCTCTGAGCTGTCAGCACAGAGCCCAACGCCAGGCTCGAACTCGTGAACTGTGAGATCATGACCTGAGACGCAGTCGGACGCTCAACCAACTGAGCCACCCAGGCGCCCCCCTCAAAGGCCACTTCTAAGGGGCAGGTCATTCTACGGCCACAAGGACTGAGGACGCCCGCATCCTAGGAACCTGCACGTACACCCTGTCACGTCTGTGAGCCGCACTCAGCATCGCTATTTCTACAGGTGAACCTCACCCCGGGGTCCACTCCCCCGAGCCAGCCTCGGTGCCCGCACAAGAGCCCAGAACCACAGTTTACAGTGGAGAGCGGGGCCGTCACAGCCGACAGCTGACTCTCAGCCATCAGTAGGCACCTGACACTGGCCCAAAAGCTGACGTGGGTGGACTCCCCAACCTGGGCGGTGGGAGTGCCGCCCTCCCATTTCACGGAGAGGGACACTGAGGCACAGGGTGGCAGTGCTTTGCCGGAAACCCACACACGAATGTCTGAGCTGGGACAAGAACGTGGGGGCTGGTGCCCCAGGCCTGGGTCTGGGCTGGCTGTGGGTGTGGCTGTTCCATAAACCACGGGGACCACCCAGACCCCACCCGTGGCTGGGGCTCGGCGGCAGGAACCCGGGCACAGCGCACTAAAGAGGTGCCCGCAGCTTTGCCAGCCTCCGGCTTCCTGCTCCAGCACTGGGTCCCGGGTCACCGGGAGGGGGACTGTGGGCTGAGCTCAGGACCCTGGGCTCCCTCCTCCCAGACCCGCCTCCCACCTCCTGGTTCCAGCCGCTGGCCTCCAGCGGAAAGAAAGAAAACACCCTTTCTGGAAACACCATCCGTCCGCACCCCGGCCTCCCCTGCGGTCCCTCTGGCTCCTGCCTTTCCTGGACGGCCTCATCCTGCGGAGGAGACACGCGGCCCCATGAACTTCCATCTCCCTCACAGTGGTTGCAGCCCAACTGGGGGCTTATGCCAGGGACAGGAGGACTGGCCACAACTTCCCGAGTACAGTCTGTCCCGACCCCACGCAGGCCCTCTCCAAACCCCCCGTCAGTCCTCGCAGATGCTGGAGACAGATGCTACACAGGGCTGTGGTGGGTCAGCCGGCCCCGGGCCTCAGGCACCCTGGTGCTCAGAGGACCCAGACTGGGGCAGGAGACTGGCCACAGAACTGGAGGGACCCAGAGATGGAGAAAGCAAAGCCTGGTTAAAACATTATCTAGAATTTCCCGATGGACAGCAGACCATTAACCCCAGGGCAGGTCCTTGGGTGTGTGCACAGGGCCACGCCCGAGAAGCTGGCCCCGGGTGCGATGTGTCAGCTCGGCCAGGGAGGTGTGGGCAAGAACGAGCCCCCTTCACGGCAGGGATGTGCCCAGGCCGACAGGACAGAGACAGCAGCGCTGGGCTCAGGGAAACGCTCCCTGGCTGCCAGGAAAATGCATCTGGAGGGGTGGATCATGGAACAGTTTGCAGGAACGCACATGCGTACTCTCGGGGTCCAGGAGCCGTGTCACAGCCGGTGCAGGGGCCGGACAGGCCTTCCATTCCTACCTCGCTGTCCACATGCAGACAAACCACTGTCGTTCCTCTAAAAGGAGGTTTGATGCCTGGCGGCATTTCGATGAGGCCACTGAAATCACATTTCCAGTTAATTTTGTCATCAAACCCTCTCCAGGGCGAGGCTAAGCTTCCAGCCGGTCAGTCGGTCACAAGGTCTGAGTCAGGGACGTACCTGGACACGTCCCGTGTACCTTGTCCTTTAGAACTGGTCCAGCTGTTGAGGAAAACCAGCTTCCTAGTGGACGTCACCTGGGGAGGCGGGCCTCCAGGGCTCTGGGACCCTGTGTGTCTGGGGAGGGGGACCTCTGGGACCCTCTGTGTCTGGGGAGGGGGGGCCTCTGGGACCCTCTGTGTCTGGGGAGGGGGGCCTCTGGGACCCTCTGTGTCTGGGGAGGGGGGCCTCCAGGGCTCTGGGACCCTCTGTGTCTGGGGAGGGGGGCCTCTGGGACCCTCTGTGTCTGGGGAGGGGGGCCTCTGGGACCCTCTGTGTCTGGGGAGGGGGGGCCTCTGGGACCCTCTGTGTCTGGGGAGGGGGGCCTCTGGGACCCTCTGTGTCTGGGGAGGGGGGGCCTCTGGGACCCTCTGTGTCTGGAGAGGGGGGCCTCTGGGACCCTCTGTGTCTGGGGAGGGGGGCCTCCAGGGCTCTGGGAACCTCTGTGTCTGGGGAGGGGGGCCTCTGGGACCCTCTGTGTCTGGGGAGGGGGGCCTCTGGGACCCTCTGTGTCTGGGGAGGGGGGGCCTCTGGGACCCTCTGTGTCTGGGGAGGGGGGGCCTCTGGGACCCTCTGTGTCTGGGGAGGGGGGACCTCTGGGACCCTCTGTGTCTGGGGAGGGGGGACCTCTGGGACCCTCTGTGTCTGGGGAGGGGGGCCTCTGGGACCCTCTGTGTCTGGGGAGGGGGGACCTCTGGGACCCTCTGTGTCTGGGGAGGGGGGGCCTCTGGGACCCTCTGTGTCTGGGGAGGGGGGCCTCTGGGACCCTCTGTGTCTGGGGAGGGGGGCCTCCAGGGCTCTGGGACCCTCTGTGTCTGGGGAGGGGGGCCTCTGGGACCCTCTGTGTCTGGGGAGGGGGGCCTCCAGGGCTCTGGGAACCTCTGTGTCTGGGGAAGGGGGCCTCTGGGACCCTCTGTGTCTGGGGAGGGGGGCCTCTGGGACCCTCTGTGTCTGGGGGCCTCTGGGACCCTATGTGTCTGGGGAGGGGGGGCCTCTGGGACCCTCTGTGTCTGGGGAGGGGGGGCCTCTGGGACCCTCTGTGTCTGGGGAGGGGGGCCTCCAGGGCTCTGGGAACCTCTGTGTCTGGGGAGGGGGACCTCTGGGACCCTCTGTGTCTGGGGAGGGGGGGCCTCTGGGACCCTCTGTGTCTGGGGAGGGGGGCCTCTGGGACCCTCTGTGTCTGGGGAGGGGGGCCTCCAGGGCTCTGGGACCCTCTGTGTCTGGGGAGGGGGGCCTCTGGGACCCTCTGTGTCTGGGGGCCTCTGGGACCCTATGTGTCTGGGGAGGGGGGGCCTCTGGGACCCTATGTGTCTGGGGAGGGGGGGCCTCTGGGACCCTCTGTGTCTGGGGAGGGGGGGCCTCTGGGACCCTCTGTGTCTGGGGAGGGGGGCCTCCAGGGCTCTGGGAACCTCTGTGTCTGGGGAGGGGGGCCTCTGGGACCCTCTGTGTCTGGGGAGGAGGACCTCCGGGGCTCTGCGACCCTCTGTGTCCGCAGGAAGCTCCCTGTTCCGTGGAGTGGGCACGGGCACTAGGAATGGCCCCTCCGCCCTGTGGTTCAAGGCCAGCACGGAGCAACCTGGGGCACTGCGGGTGGAGCCCGGAGCTGGGACAGCACCAGGGCCCTGGGCTAGGAAGGCGAACGTCCCATCCCACGAGCACCCGGCCAGTCTCAGACTGTCAGGGCATTCGTGCTCTCGGACCTGCCAACTCTTTGCACTGACACCGTGTGCGGATGCTACCACGCATGTCTGAAGATAAGGCTAAGGCTCGGGGGCCTTCTCGTGGCCCCAGTGCGGTCTGGTAGCTGAGCCGTTACCGCCAGTCTACAGCTTGGCAGACGTAAGAGAAAATGTGGTAGCACCGAGAGCTGCCCCCTCCTGCCAGGCCCTGGGGGTCCTATTCTGTACAAGGAGGGTTTCTGGAATGTTCCTGAGCCCCCAGCAAGGATTGGAGCTTCCAGCACTAAGGGATTCCTGGCCCAGATGGGGGCCTCATCTGACCGGTCTGCACAGCAATGCTGGAACAGCGGAAGAGGCTGGAGGGCCAGGGTCTGGAAACCAACTATGGACTGATGGGTAAAGCCCATGAGGAGGCCACGTGACTTCACTTATTACAGTTAACTGTCCTCACGCCACACAGGCCACGTCAGTGGTTCTCAGCCAGGAACCACGACACCACTGGGAAACATCTGGCAACGTCTGGGGAAACTTTTTTTTTTCTTTAATTTTTTAATGCATATTTATTTTTGATAGAGTATGAGCGGGGGAGGGACAGAGAGACAGGGAGACACAGAATCCGAAGCAGGTTCCAGGCTCCGAGCTGTCAGCACAGAGCCCGACGCGGGGCTCGAACCCACAGACCGTGAGATCATGACCTGAGCTGAAGTAGGACGCTCAACCGACTGGACCAGCCAGGCGTCCCCGATCTGGGGAAAGTCTTGCCTGTCACATGTGGGCATTTAGTGAGTGGAGGCCAGGGATATTGCACGACACCCTTACAGGGTGCCCGGGACGCCCACCACTGAGGGTGACCCAGCCCCCGACGCCAGCAGTGCAGAGCCCGAGCTCCCAAGAGAAACGCCAACCCGTAAAACAACCACAATACTACAGCTGTCCCCACATGGTGTTTACCAAGGGCCAGGACGGTTCTGGCCACTGGCCACACACAGACGCGTTAACCGGCCCACAACAACTCGGGCGGTGGACGCTGAAGGTCAGACTGTGTCCCCCAAAAGATATGCTGAAGTCCCAGCCCCTGGTCCCCGCGAACGTCACCTTGTTGGGAAATAGGGTCTTTGCAGGTGTAACCTGGTTAAGATGAGGTCAGTAGGGTGGCCCTGATCCAATGGGACTGGTGACCTTGTAAGAGGGGGAGACCCCATGTGAAGACAGAGACCTGGGGAGAAGGCCGCCACGCGGAGACAGAGGTGGACACTGGATGATACAGCACAAGTCAAGGGTCGCCAGCGGTGGGGAGGCAAGGAAGGTTCTTCCGGGGTCTCAGAGGGACCAGGACCTATGACACTCTGCTCTCAGCCTTCTGGCCTCCGGACTATGAGAGGGTTAATTCCTACTGTTTCCCGTGCCCCGTGTGCGGCACCTGGTAAGGCAGCCCCAAGATACAAACATAGTGGGTAATACTGCCCCATTTCACAAACGGGGAAACAGAGGCACAGAGACATTCTGGGTACTTGCCCGAGCTCACTCAGCTACGTACCTGCCTCTTCAGCCTCTCGGCCCTTACGTTTCTGAGCAGAACACGGGGGTTTTTGTTTGGTTTCCCTGAGGGTCTTGTGAAGGGTTGTGTTGGGCTCTGTCTCTTGGGAGCAGTGGTTCAGGGGGAGCCCTTACATTGGGCACAGTCCCCCCACCACAGCCGTGCCCGTGCTCAGCAGGCCGGGCGCCCCCAGGAGACAGAAAGGAGAAAGGCAGAGTCCACTTCTAACTTCGTGGGAAAAAGACTCAAGTGCTAACCACGTCCACGACAAAAGCCTACCTTCATCCCCTGAGTGCTCATCACATTCCCGCCTCCTCTTTTCGGGCCCACGGGCCTGGCGGCTCCGCCCCGGACAACACGTGAAGTTGTCCTTCTCTATCTGACGCAAGACAAACCAGCTCCAGCTTCCGGAACACAGAAAGAGCTCACCGGCGCTCAGAAAGAGTCCAGAGACCTCCAGACTCAGTGCCCTTCAGTGTCACCCACAGACACAGGATGGAGTCCACAACTGATGGGTCACGGGTGGCGTCGGGGTGGGAGCAGGGTTCTCTGGGTGGGGAAGGTCCACATGGAGAGACAAACCAGGGCCCTGAAACTCAGCCTGCCGACCTGGGGGGCTGCCCATGGTGTGGCTGGGGTGAGTGGGTGGGCACCAGGGACGAAGGGAGGTCAAGAGACATCAGAAGGCCGGGACAGAACAACGGAAGTGGGGAGGCCCGGGAGGACGAGGCAGATACATGGGAAGCAGGGCGTCAGGATGCTCTCAGTCCCTGTGCTGAGTGGTGACCCCCACTGTGCACTGGGGGTGGGGCCTCTCCCAGGACCCCTGCCGGCCCCCATCACCACCCTGACCTGTGCGGGTCACCCGGAGGCCTTTGAGGCCAAAACCAAAGACCTGCACTCTCCTGAGCTGGGCCAGACCCCCCCACCCACCGAAGCCGCTGGATGCTCCGCGTGGAGGGGGTGGTCTCCCCGATACCAAGGAAACAAGACAGAAAAACACACTTAAAACAAAACAACAAAAAAAAATGTGCCCATTCTTACATCTGCAGCCGTGAAGCCTCTCGAAATGCTGCTTTCGCAACAGACAGCCAGATCGGGGTCACCCCAGGAACCAGTTCTAGGATGGCAAGGGCTGGAGGGGCCGAGACTTCCAGTGAAGGTTCCCACAGAAAGATAAAGCCTGGGAACCTTCCTCCCTGCGAGCAGGTGGCTGGCCTGCGCCACCAGGTGGCGGAACATGGGTACTACCGCCCTCCGCAGGTGGTTCAGTTCAACCCTAATGGAGAAAGGAAAAGGCAGGAAAAACCAGCCATTCCCGAAGAGAACTCTCTTTCGTGAACCATGGTCACGTGAAATCATTCAATCCCTCACTCACTGGAGGATGCCACCTTAAGAGAATCAACGAGACAAACATTATCTTCGTGTTTATCAATGGTGTGATTCAGGGCCTCTGTGCCTGCAAGGGCGCGTTCCCACGCCCTCCCTTCCCGGCAGACACGTCCCAGGGTCTCCGGCCAGCCTGCCTTCCTAGGGGGTGAGGCTCAGGGTCACCAGGCATGATCTGCCACCTCTGGGGGAACCCACAAGTGCCCCGAACCATGCTACGTGCATTCCCATCAGACACCCTGTGCTTGGGGGCAGAGGAGGGAGAGGAAATGGGAGAAAGGGACACAGTTTCCTTTTCTGTCCCTTTTGAAGGGGCAGACACCTGGTATGACCCCCTTCCTAGCCTGTCTTAATCCCACCTTCCAATCCTAGTGCCCTGGGTCTGGGCACTGTGGAGTCTGCTCCATGACAGATCTGTCACCTTCCAGATGGGACACTCCATCTGTGAGCCCCACGGCATCTGGCCCAGTGGACAGTGCCCATTCAGACATCGTTGTGGGGCTGAAAACCAGCCCCAGATGCAGTGGCTTGACATGCCAGTCCCAGGTCCCCAAACTGCTGGCCTGCCTATCTCAAAAGGAGGTGGTCATGAGAAAGGGTCCAGGTTGCTGGGTGTTACAGATGAACAGTCTGGAGGTATTCAGGTGTGGGAGCACCTGGTGAACATAACAACCTGAAAGAGAACAGTTTTGGCTCCCACAGTGGGTTGAGTTGTGCCCCCTCACCCCCACCATGTCCTAACCCCTGGGACCTGTGGATGGGATCTAATTTGGACGTAGAGTCTTTACGGATATAATTAAGGTAAGGAGCTCCAGATGAAATCATCATGGATTAGGATGGACCTTACATCCAGTAACAGGGACAGAAAAAGGAGAGGGAGATGTGACAGGCAGAGAGAAGGCCACATGACCACACAGGCAGAGATGGAGAGATGCGTCTACAAGCCAAGGACTGCCAAGGGTCACCAAGGATCGCCAAGGATCAGCAAGGATCACTAAGGATCGCCGAGGATCAGCAAGGATCACCAAGGATCAGCAAGGATCAGCAAGGATCACTAAGGATCACCAAGGATCAGCAAGGATCAGCAAGGATCACCAAGGATCAGCAAGCATTGCCAAGGATCACCAAAGATCCCCAAGGATCCCCAAGGATCCCCCAAGGATTGCCAAGAATCACCAAGAATCAGCAAAGAATGCCAAGGATCACCAAGGTCGCCAAGGATGGCCAGCCACCCCAGGAACTGCAAGAGGCAGAGGGATTGCAGCCCTGTGACTCCTTGATTTCAGAATTCTGGCCTCCAGAACCGTGAGACGATACATCTTGTGGTTTAAGCCGCCCAGCGTGGGGTCATCCATTATGGCGCTGTAAGAGACTCTTACGGTCTCCTTCCGGCGACGCCCTCCCTGTTGTCTGGGAGTCCGATGCCTGAGAAAGAGCAGAAGGGGCCCCGACGAGAGCCCCGAGTCCTCAGAGGCTGCCGTGCCAGCCGCGCACTCAGGGAGAAGCGGGGTCTCCGGAGAGGGGTGAGGGGAGGGGGGCGCAGGGGAAGCAGGTCCGCTTGGCAGGGACTCAAATCTAGCTCACACCTCCTTTGCCAGTGCGAGGAAAACAAAGCACCTGCAAACTGAATGAGAAATGGTGGCTCATTACCCCTGAGGTGTGATGATGGCTTAATTATTTTCCTGACTGGGGAGAGCTGCTTTCTGACAGCAGGTGCAAATGAATTCTCCGCTGTTTTAAGGAGTGATTGGCCCAGGACAGGCAGGAAAACTGGAAAACCTAATTAAACCGGGAGCCTCGGGAAGTCAGGGGAGTGGGCCGCTTGTTTGCTGGCGACAGAGGGGCTGAGGGCTCTGGCCGGTCCGGGGTGGGCGTGGGGGGTGCACAGGGCAGGAGGAGCCACACGGGGTGATGGGGACCCCACACGAGCCGCACAGGGAAAGCGGGTCTGGGGGCCTGGCCGCTGGGCTCCGGGCGGTTTCAGCTGTGAACGCGGTTGCCTTCCTTTGGCTCTCTGCTGCCTCGTCTGTACAAGGGGACAGTCGCATGAGCAGAGGGGGCTAAGGGCCGAGTGGTGGGGACTTTGCTCCGGGGTCACGTGGCCCTGGGTTGGATCCAGCGAACCTTCCGGCTCTGATGTAGGTGCAGTGTACTCAGCCCCTCGGAGCCAACACGGGACGCAAGCAGGATGCCGCGGGGCTGCCCTGGCCGTGCTCGGGCCACTCTGTTGTGTAGAGGGCTGATGCCCCGCCAGGATGCACCCCTTACCCCCTGCTCCTCCCACCACGGCCTGAGAGCACAGAGCGGGGATGTGGAAGAAAGAGGCTCCCTTCTGCCTCACCTGGAGCCCCAACCAGACCTCCCTCGGGCCTTGCCTCTGTCTGGTGGAAAGCAGGACCCTCGCCCACCCACCCGTGACGTTTGCTTGTCGCAGGGTCCAGTGGCTGCCCCGGTGGGACCACACCATCCTGGAGGCCCCCGGCTGGCCAGGCTGACACCACTGCCCTGCACCCGTCTGCTCTGGGCGGAGCCATGTCCCCAACCGGTCACTCTGTGCCACCAGTTCCAGGGCAGATTAGAGTGGCGTGGCCCCTCCAGGGGGCTCCAGGTGCAAGCTCAGAGTCTCCTGCCAACGCCCAACCTGCCCGCCGACCTCCTACCGCTGGCCCCCCAATCACCCTGCACCCCCTCAGTCTCCTGCCCGTGCCGGGGCGGAAACACCTTGGCAAGGACTCTAATGCTCCTGGCCTCTCTCTTCTGGGCAGGGCCTGTCCAGCCACCTGCGGTGGTCCCCCGCCCCTCCCCGGTCTCGTCCTCCAGCGTCACTGCTCATATCCCTGTGCCTTCCTCTCCAGCACCTCCCGCCAGGCACACGGTCCAGAAGCCTCTCCTCCTAGCATTCCGACCAACAGGCAAGGCCCCGCCCTCCAGACGAAGGGCCAAAGGAGACTGAGGCAGGGGGGATAGGAGAGAAGGAAGCTCAGAGCTGAGGCTGGGGACCCCCAGGACAGCTGGCCGGGCAGGGAGAGAGAAGGGAGTGCCCACAACCCCTCCGGCCTGAGCCAGCTCTGCCTGGGGAGGGGGATGCCCAGAGCAAGGGGCAGAGAGATGTCAAGGAGCCCTGGTGCCTCAGCCGGGGTCCTTCAGGCAGTAGTGAGGATTCGGGTAGTGAGGGTGGCTCCCGGGAGCCCCACATCGCCCCCCTGCTGTGCCCAGAGTACCCAAACGGCCAGAGAATGGTAGGAACACAGGTGCACACAAAGGGTCGGCCTGAGAGAGGCCAGGAAGCGACCCCTGTTCCCACCTCTGCCTTATCCGGCCGGGCCCTGGCGTCCCCGCGCCCTCCACGCTGGCCTGTGTGTGTGGCCTGGCACAGGGTGTGCAGGGACCGTCCATTTCCACCCTCACCCCTTCCAAGCCTCGGCCTGCTGACCCAGCCCCCATGCACCCCGCCATCCCTGGAGCCCAGTGGCATTCCTACACTCCTACCAAACACCAAAGTTTTGGCGATTATCTCTTTCCTGTGTGGGTATTTTGACCACCCACGCAGCGTGTTGATTCCCAGAAGACAGGACTGAGGGTGTTCGAAGAAGTAGACGCTCTCAAACCACCTCCCCGTAGGGACCCGACGCCTGCTCTGGACTGAGACCCACAGGTCGGGTTCGTCTCAGAAACTTGAGGGTCTGCAAGGACCATCCAGCCCGCGGCACCGAGGTGCACTGGGACTCCAAACACACTGCGCAGGCAGGTGCGGCCCCAGGGCAGGGATGTACGTGCTCCCCATTCCTCCAAAACGAGCCCCTGAGTCGCTTGTTTGTCCGACCTTTTATCACAAACATTTTCTTTTTATTGCACAAGCGGAGGAGGGGCAGAGAGGGAGGCACAGAATCCGAAGCGGGCTCCAGGCTCTGAGCCGTCAGCACAGAGCCCGACGCGGGCTGCGAGACCCACGAACTGCGAGATCACGACCTGAGCCGAAGCCGGATGCTTAACCGACTGAGCCCCCCAGGCTTCCTCTTATCATAAACATTTTCAAACACACGGAAAAGCTGAAGGTGTTTGGGAGGGACACCGTCTACCTACCACCTCGATTCCGCCCCTGACGTTTTTACTACACTTGCTGTACCAAAGAGCTGCCCGTCTCCACCCCGCGGCCACCCTTCAGCCGATTTCATTACTTCTGATGCCTTTGGGCATAAGCTGCAGACGTATGTACGCTTCCCCACAGATGCTATAGGACGTTCGGCACTAACTGCAGCTCAGCATTTGTTTACAGTTCCTTTTCGTTCTTTTGAGACAGAAATCTACAATGAGACGCACAAATCTCAAGTGTCCTACTGGATGCGTTTGGCAAATGCACACACCTGTCAGTCCTCACCTGCCAAGATGCTGACCTTGGCCCCCCCCAAGGAAGTCTCCCCAGTCCTTCCCTGGGGAAAACACGGTTTTTGCTTTTCTCCACCGCAGATTAGTCTTGTCTCTTCTAGAACTTCTTGTAAATGGAGCTATGCTCTTCTCCATCTGGCTTCTCTCTTTCTACAAACTGTTTTTGAGGCTCATCCATGTTCTTCCAGGTCCTAAGGGGGCAGTCACTCCTTTTTCACTGCCGTGTAATATTCCCTGACTTTCCCGCAGTTTATTTATCGACACCCCTGCTGATGGACATTTGGGTTGTTTCCAGGTCTGGCAAGAGCTACCATGAAGATTCTTGGTTTCTTTTCTGTTGTTGTTAGAAATTATCTTCTCATTCTTTGCAGTCTGTGTTTAATGGCTACAAACAGGAGGAGGAAGGCAAACCCCACCTGACTTCTCCCAGCTCCTCCGGGAATGGGATCAGCCCCCAGGCCCCCACACCACGGCTCCACTGTGCAGGGGAGGGGGGCGGCTAACCTTGCTCCAGGTCATGTCCACTTCTTAGGGCTGGCCCGTTCCATTCCAACTTCCCCCCTCCTACACCCTGGCTTCTTTGTCCAGGGAGGACAGCCAAGGACCTCCGGGACCAGTGAGGACCCGTCCCCCCAGCTGCCTTGTTTCTCCCTCCAGTAAATCACTTCTAATTGTTGGGAATTTCGGAAAGGGAGACATGCCCCAGGATCTGCATAAGGTCGGGGACAATTAACAGACGCCCTCACTTCCTGGGGACACAACACATTTGCTTACGTGGACCGCCCCCTCCGTGGAAGGGCTGACACCGATACTGTGGACTGAATGTTTGAATGTCTGCGCCCCCCCCGCCTCCGAGTCCATATATGATGGCATCTGGAGGTGCGGCCTAGGGCGGGGGTTACAGTTTGATGAGGTCCTGAGGTCCCCGTGACGGAATCCGTGTCCTCCTAGGAAGGGGCCCCAGCGCTCTCTCTGCTGTGTGAGCACACAGCAAACAGGCAGCTGTTCACCAGCCAGGAAGGCGGCTCTCACCAGAAACCCGATCAGCCGGCCCCGTGATCGTGGACCTCCCAGCCTCCAGAGCCGTGAGAACAGACGTGTGCTGTGTGGGCCCCCGGTCTGCGGTATTCTGTTAACGCAGCCCGAGCTGAGACAACCCGACAATACCGAATGTTTGCTGAGTACCCACCACGTGCGGGGCAATATGCCGGGCGTTGTGAGGGGGGCAAAGAGACAGGAGACCGTCTTCCAGCGCCCACGAGCTAACAAGGCAGACGGATGCGCGTGAACTTCCACAGGAGGGCGCTCCGGAGCCACCATCGAGGTGCAAGGTGAGTCCCAGACCCGCTTGCGCGTACCTACCTCCGCACACACCTGTGTGCGTTTAGTAATAGCCACAACACAAACTTCTCGAGTGAACGAATAAATTCCTCAGCAACGTAAGAAAGGTCTTGGACCTCCGCCCTGTGGTTGCGAGGTCACCCCTGAGGGGGTGGGAAGGGGCAGGGAGAGGGGTGGGAGCTTCCACTTTTCCTCTGATGCACGTCTGTATTGTGAAATGCTCGGCCAGCTGGTCCCCCTGCGCTCACAGAATTATGTGATTCTGCTGGAGAGACAGGACAGAAACACACGTACTCGCTCACAAGGTGGGACATCGGTCAGGCCCCACATTCGCTCGGATGTGAATCAAGAGGCAAGGGTTGTTTGGTGAACAGGGGGTCCCCTTGGGACTGGGCGACATGGAGGAGGGAGGGCCCTGTCGGGCTGCGGGGGAAGCAGGGGCGCTTCCCCCAAGGGGGCTCGCGGAAGGAGCTCTGAATGCAGGCTTTTGTCTGGTAAGAATACGGGCGATGGGGACTCGTTCCCCTGGTCGCCGACATCACGTGACTGCCCACTGTGCGCCAGGCACGGGGCTAGGGGCAGAGGGCAGAGGGCAGACAGTGGCTCCTCCTCCGGGGACCATGGCTGGTTGGAGCCGCAGGGACCAGCCTGTCCACGGCGTGGGCTCTGGCAGCCAGCGTGTTGTGGCCAGCTTCCAACCCGTGGCTCTGAGACCCCAGGAGGTGCCTGTCTCCCCGAGGTCTCTGTTGCCCTGTCTGTGACCTAGTGGTGTTGGGAGGCCACTGAGGGTCAGCTGCCATGCCGGCTGCACGTGGGCAGAGCGACGGCCCCAGCGAGCACCAGCGACTTCCAAATGGACACTCTCACCGTGGAGAGACGTGCCCCAACAGGTCAGCTCAGAAGGATGACGAGGCTAGTCCACCAGGCAGACCACAGGAGGAAGCCACGCAGTGTGGGGAAGCCCAGAATATCCAGGGTTCCTGCCCCTCCTGCCCCTCCTGCCCCCAAGCGTGCCGGTGCCCCCCGCGGGCCGTGTCAGCCCCTGGTCCGGCTCCCGGACCCAGGACCCCTGGACGCACGCCAAGGTAGCCGAGTGAGCCCCTAACTCATCTGGATAGCAACCAGGATTGAAACAACAGGTTAACCTGAACTGATAAAATAATCACCATCATTTTTCTTGAGTTAATGGTCTCTCCTGTCAAGTAATTCTTTTTTCTTTTTTTTAAACTTGCTGAGGTGAAATGACACATAACACAAAATTAACTGTTTTAAAGCAGACAGTTGGGTGGCATTTAGTACATTTACAATGTCGTGCAACACCACCCCTATCTGGTACGTTTCCATCACTCCACAATCAGATCCCTTACCATGTATTTTTTATGTTTATTTTGAGAGACACAGAGAGAGAGAGAGAGAGAGAGAGAGAGAGAGAGAGCGAGCGCAAGTGGGGGAGGGGCAGAGAGAGAGGGAGACACAGAATCCGAAGCAGGCTCCAGGCTCCGAGCTGTCAGCACAGACCCTGATGCGGGGCTTGAACTCACGGACCGCGAGATCGTGACCCGAGCTGAAGTCGGATGCTTAACCGACTGAGCCACCCAGGCGCCCCTTAAGCTTTTTATTTTAAAGTTTATTTATTCTGAGAGCGAGAGAAAGAGTGTGTGTCGTGGGAGGGCAGAGAGAGAGAGGGGGAGAGAGAGGGAAAGACCGAGAGAGAATGAATCCCAAGCAGGCTTGCACTACCAGCTCAGAGCTCGACCTGGGGCTACAACCCTTAAACCGTGAGATCAGGACCTGAGCCAAAGTCAGATACTCAACCAACTGGGCCACCCAGGCGCCCCAAGATCCCTTACCTTTTAAGCAATTTTCTCCATTATCTCCCACCGACCGCCGCCCAGCCCCCAGCCTAGCCCCCACTACTCTCCCTTCCACCCCGTGAACTGGCCTCTCGGGACACCCCGCATAAATGGCCACCCCGTACGTGGCCCTCCTGCTTAGCAGGGACTTTCGAGGTCCTTCTGGTTGCGGCAGGAAGGACTCCACCCCTTCCGACGGCCGGCCCCCGTCCCACCGCACCGACGCACGGACACGCGGTGCATCGTTCAGCCGCGACGGACACTCGGGCTGCCTGCCCCGTGGACGTCGTGGACGGTGCTGCCACGAACACGATGCCGCCCATGGCCTGGAGCGTCTGTTCTGGGTTTTGAGAAGGTCTCTATCCGGGAAGGGAGCTGCTGGGTCACGCGGCATTCCTGTGTTTTCGCCTTTCTGGGGAACAGCGCACCGTTTTGCGTTCCCGCCGGCCACGCGACGTGGCAAACGCTCCGCCTGCTCCGCGCCCTCCCAACAAAGAGTTACTGTTTGTTGTTACTCTCGTGGTGCGTAAGGCGGCTGCCAGCGGACTCCCGACGTACTCGACCTTCCAAAATCCGTAAGTGACACGCAGGGGGCAGCTGGCGTGATGCCTCGCGCCCGTATGGAAAATTCTAAGCGAGAGAGGGCGTGCACGGGCAGGGAGCCGGGAAGGGCCGTGGCTACGTGCCCGGAGCGGGTGGGCTCGAGACCCGGAGCCGGCAGCGCGTCCTCCCCGGACCGGGCGGGCCGGCCCTGCGGGTGCATCTCGTGGCCAAGGCCAGGGACGCGCGGGTGGCGGGTGACCTGTCGCGGGGAAGCAGGGCACTAACACCAAGCCCAGATGAAGCGGTGTCTCCTGCCTGGAGCCGCCCCCGACCCCCACACACAGCCCCTTCCCGCCTCGGTTGGCCTGTGGGCCGCTCTGAGCCCCCCAGGGCAGGGCAGTCACTATTGCCCACTGCGCCTCTGGCGCGGGCCGGTTCCCTCCCCCCAGAGAAGAGCAGGGGTAATAACCACCGCCAGGGCGTGTCTTCCCGTGCCCCCGGGCACCGCCCTGTGCCCACCGCCCGGCAGCGTCGGTCCTCAGTAAGTGGTGGCTTATTGAACGCTCATGTGATGTTTATATACTGTCCTGCCCCCGAATTGCTTTCTGTGTGTCTGTCCTAGCTTCTCAACCTACTGAGGTGCCCCGAAGGCATCCAGGTGAGGGGAGCAGGGTGATAGCACAGCACTGGTGAAAACGCAGGTGCCCAAACCCACCACACCCTCTTCTTGAATTGACTATAGTTACCCCCGCAGCCAGGCTCTCCTGGGCCCAGGACCTTTGCACGTACTGCTTCCTCAGCAGGGGAACATTCTTCCCATGGAGTCAACCCAGATTATAGGCGCCAGCTCCAGGGTCCCTCTGACCTCCCTCCAGGCTAGATGAGGCGTCCCTCCTTATGGCCCCCCTCACCCGGTCCCTCTTCCTCTGTCTTGTAACTACCTGCCTGCTGGTTTGCAAGGCTGTTCCTGCCCATCCTTACCCTCCCGACGGGGCTGCAAATCCATGAGGACAGCACCAGAGTCAGTCTTCTGTCTACTTCCCACGGCGCTTTGACGCAGAGCATTCATTCACTCATTCACTTATTCGCCCAACAAATAGTTACTGAGTCCCTACAGTGCGCCAGGCCGATGGATAGGCCAGATCCGGGCCTCACGGAACAGTGGCTGCATACTCAGGGGGTGTCTGCTGAGCAGACGAGTGAATGAATGCTCCCGGTGGGGACAATTAAATGACAAATGTGGACGTGTGTGAGTATATGTGCACGCACGAGTCCGATGCGTGTGTGTCCGCATGTACAGGTGAGTGTGTGTGATGTGATCTCTGCCGACCGTGTGGCGGACCCCCGAGGCCCCTGACCCCCCAACCCCGTCAGATTTTCCCCGTCACATTCGGCCTCCCCTGCCTATCTTCCAGCCTCTCTCAGGGAAAAGGAAATTGGGCTTTTTCCCGAAGGCCTCTGCTGATTTTTAAGAAAACGGGAGTGAGAGGGGTGCCTGGGGGGCTCAGTCGGTTGAGCGTCCGACTCCGGCTCAGGTCACGATCTCACAGTTCATGAGTTCACGCCCCGCGTCGGGCTCTGTGCCGGCAGCTCGGAGCCTGGAGCCTGCTTCGGATTCTGTGTCTCCCTCTCTCTGTGCCCCTCCCCTGCTGTGCTCTCTCTCTCTCCTCTAAAAAGAAATAAACATTTAAAAAAATAAAAAAAATTTAAAAAAAGGAAAGAAAACAGGGGAGGGAGAATTGCCTGAAAGCATCACCCACAGATGGAATTTTTTAAAAGGTGAGAGAGACCAGAACAAAAAACCCCGGCCCACCCAGGTCACCCTCGTCGGTAGGGGCCGCGTGCTTGTTCCTCACGGTCCCTGCAAGATGTCCTCCCCACGTTACGAAGCAGCTGGGGGCTGTGAAGGCCACGTTCTCTCAGGTTCCTGACTTTGTGTCCAAGTTGCCCTGCCGGTGCCTGGTCCGAGTGGGAGGCCAGCAGGGTCTGGTTCTCCCTCGACACCTGCTGCAGCCACGAGGCATTCTGAACCCCGTGCCTCCCATCAGTCGTGGTGTGACGGGGTGTGTGGGGGGGGGGGTGTGGGGGGGAGGGACAGCAGCACAAAATGACGCCCACCACCGGGGTCCTTGGACGGCGTACCACACGAACCCGTAGGAAGGCACCAGAAGGCCCCGCCGCCCCCGGCTGTGAGGCCAGTGAGCTCCATCCTCTCCGTGGCCGACGGCCCCTGGGACGCAGGCGTTCACCAGACTAGCAAGTCCAAGGCCGGGGGGAAGAACGCTCTCGGTGCCGGCCGACCCACGACCCCAGAGACCGAACGGCAGTTCCCTTCTTTCCCTCTCTCGGGGCCCACACCTGGGGGGTGGGCAGCCAGCAGCGAGCCCACTGGGGCCCCAGCCCAGGAAGCGCTCACACCTGCGTGCCCGGCCCGCGCCGTCCTTCTGGGGCCTGGCCAGCAGCCGCTCGAGTTGGCTTCCGCGGGGCACACAGCTGCCACACCATCTGTGGCACAGCCGGCGGCCCTGGGCCCCGAGCCCTCGGCAAGTGGCCCCGCTGGCCCCACGTGGGCTGCAGGGGGAGGCGCTGGGACCCGCCCAGCTGCCCTGAGCAGGTGGCCAGGGGCTCTGGGGAGCGGGTGTGGTCGGCACAGAGGGGCGTCCGGAGGCCGTGCAAAGGGGCGGGCGAGGCGGCACCCCCCCTGCAGGGGCGGGCAGGGGACGGGGCAGGGAGGTCACGCAGGCTGGGTCTGGGCAGCCTCGGCCCGGGGGTCTGCCCGGGCCCCCTTCCCAAGCGCCCTGGGGGCCCTATTCCTGTGCACACCAGGGGCTCGCCAGCAGCGTTTTCTAACAAGACGCAAATCAGCAATCGCCTCGCTGAGGAACGAAAGACTGAAAAAACCATAAACAAAGTCTCTGTCACCGTGGAGACCATTAAAAATAGCTCGCCACCCTACCCCCGTCTTTCTGGGTAACGTACAGCTGAGTGCCTCCACACCGTTATTATTACTTTTTAATGGTGAATAATCTCTTCCTTCCCACAGGAAGATGGATCGGCATGGAACTTTCCAAGCAAAGCCCCCCCCCCCCCTTCAGGGCTCGTTTCAATGTGCACTTGAGGGTGGGCCGTGCATGGGCTGCGTGTTGACGTCACGGTTAACCCCTTCCGTCCCGCCCGGTCTGCCCATCCGTCTGTCCATCTACCTGTCTGCTCCGAGGCCGTGCCGTGGATCCCAAGGATGCAGACAGGAGCTGGTCTTGGCTGGGCTGAGGGTAAGCACGGCCCCAGAGAGGGCACGACGGAACAGGTGGGTCCCGGGGGTCCCAAGGGCCCCGAGGGCAACGGCAGGGTGGCATCTGTCCATTTTGCCCGGCCATCTCCTAAATACCCACGACTAGGAGGAGCCGCTGGGCCACCGGCTGGCCTGGCAGAGGGGCTGTGGCGGAGCTGGGGCCTCAGGAGAGGCTGGCACTGTCCTACCTTCTGTCCCCAGAGGGCTCCCAAGCCGCTGATTTCTGCAGCTGCCCACGTGCAGGGGAAGCCGCCTCTGCCACCACCTCCAGCCGGCGAATGATCCGCCACCAACACGGCCGCCAGGCTGCAATGTGGCCAGCAGGGACCGGGATCTGGGGCGCTCGGGTGATTTCTGACACCGCTGGGTAGCTCAGGCCGCACCTGCTTGAAAGCCCAGGTGGGTTCCAAAGAGGCAAACCCCTGGCCCGCAGAACTGTACCCACAGAGGGCGGGATGCACGGTCTGGAGCGGGCGACAGAGGGGTCTCCGCGTACAGCAAGCGTGCGTGTGCCGGGGGCAGAGGGGGCCCCACTGCAGATCCCGGGGAGAGTTCCCCACTCGCTGCTGGCTCCACCCACCTCTGTAGGGACAGAAAAGGAGGATGTGGGGTGGGTGCAGGTGGGGGGGAGTCCAGGGGCTGGGGGACGTGGGGTGGGGGGAGGCAGGGGCAGGGAGTCCAGGGGCTGGGTGATGTGGGGTGGGAGGAGGAGTGGGGGGAGTCCAGGGGCTGGGGGATGTGGGGTGGGGGGAGGCAAGGGGAGTCCAGGGGCTGGGGGATGTGGGGTGGGGGGAGGAGGGGGGGAAGTCCAGGGGCTGGGGGACGTGGGGTGGGGGGAGGCAGGGGGAGTCCAGGGGCTGGGGGATGTGGAGTGGGGGGAGGCAGGGGCAGGGAGTCCAGGGGCTGGGTGATGTGGGGTGGGAGGAGGAGTGGGGGGAGTCCAGGGGCTGGGGGACATGGGGTGGGGGGAGGCAGGTGGAGTCCAGGGGCTGGGGGATGTGGGGTGGGAGGAGGGGGTGGAGTCCAGGGGCTGGGGGAGGGGGCACAGGGAGCTGGTGTTTAATGGGGACAGAGTGGCAGTTTGGCAAGATGAAGAAAGTTCTGGAGACAGATGATGGTGATGGACGCACAGCAGCATGAACATATTTAAGGCCACTGAACTGTCCACTTAAAAATGGTGAAAATGCTTAACCTATATGTTACACATTTTTTTTACCAGTTTTTTAAAAAGTAGAAGATCTCTGGGATGCCCCACACTTCATCCAGCTGGGTGTCTCCCTCTTTACATGCACCCACTCTCCTCAACACACACACTCCTGTTCTTCACGCGAAAAGTCAGCCGAGTTCTTTCTACAGTGAAAGAAAGGTACCTGCTGCCCATTTCTTCCCCATCAGATAATCTCCTGAAGCAACCTCACGGGAGAAGGACCCGGGCTATGCCCAGCCGATCTTGCAATAGAAGCATCTGGACGGCAAGCTGGCCAGTGCTGCTCACCCGGTGCGATCAGTGACATGCCGTGTGTGTGAGCCAGGTGCTGTGCACAGTCCCCCGTGCACACGGGGGTGGCCGGGCATGCGGCTCGGTCCACCAGCCCAGCTCTAGGCTGCTTCTCAGCCAGGAAGATCCAGAGAGAGCCTCCGAGGGGCCAGACCAGAACGAAGACAGAGGAAGGTGAGTGGGGCCTGTGCCAAGTGCCCTCAGCGTCCCCGAAGTCTGGGTGGCATTGCACTCTGCTCAGAAGGAGATGTGCAAGAGAAGTCCGCACCCGCGAAATTAGCGTGGGGTCTGACCTGTGGGGGGGGGGGGCGGTGGCAGGGCGGACACCTGGCCCGACAGGGGTGCAGGGGTGTGACAGGTTAAAGGCAATGTAGCTTTGTCTGTGCTGACCCAGCTCGGGTCACAGCCCGGTTCAAACGCAACCGTCTTTAACGTGCAGCAATTATACCACAGTCTGCGGGACAAATAGATTTCACGAGCCCTCACTCACTGGGGGTGATATGGCTGTTGGTGCCGAGGGACCGGGTGGGCCAAGCTCGAGAGAAGAGCCGCATCCCGAGGCCCCCGGACGCTGTGCGTTAGTGGGAGCGTCCCCGAGGCAGCTGAGCCCCTCCCTCGGTTTCCCTCCCCCTCACGCTACCTCCCTGTGTCTGTGGGCTGCACTGTCACATGTGTGCATGTGTGCGTGTGCAACCCTGTGTTCCAGCCGTATGCTGCTATGAACAACTCTTCTGTCCCTCTGACTGCTCCTGGGATGATCTCCCCTCCCCGGGAGGCCTCCCCTGGTGAGAGGACGCAGTCCTGTCTACACCTTGAATGATCCACAGTGAAAGCAAACACAGCAGGCACCCCCAAGAGCACAGGACGCTGCCACCAACCTCCCATCTGCCGTGAGCCAATCCTCCTCCTGCAAATGGCCATCGGAGGGATTTCCAGAAAGCTAAGGACACACCAGAGATCCACCACGGTCAAGACCTGTGTGTCTGAAGGTTTTATGCAGACGTAGGAGGTCAAACTGGAACTTCAGAAATGCGTCAGAGGCAACAAGGATTTGCTAGCTATTAACAACGGATGCCTGTATGTGAACGTGTGCGTGCGTGTGTGCTCATGGGCACGTGTGCTCGCGTGCGTGCATGCGAGTGTATGTGTGGCCGTGTGCATGCAGGTGTGCGCACGTGTGCACTGTGCAGGTGTGCGTGCATGTGTGAGTGTACGTGCATGTGTGGGCATATGCCTCTGTGCAAGTGCACACGTATGTGTCCATGTGCGTGTATGCTCGTGTGCATGTGTGTAGATGTGCATGCGTGCACATGCGTGTATGCGTGTGCGGGTGTGTGCCTGTAAGTGCACACGTATGTGTGCACGTATGCTCGTGTGCATACATTGTGTAAGCGCATGTGTGTGCGTAAGTGCACATATATGCATGTGCACGTGTGCTCGCGTGCGTGCATGCGAGTGTATGTGTGGCCGTGTGCATGCAGGTGTGCGCACGTGTGCACTGTGTAAGTGTACGTGCATGTGTGGGTGTGTGCGAGTACACACGTATGTGTCCATGTGCGTGTATGCTCGTGTGCATGTGTGTAGATGTGCATGCGTGCACATGCGTGTATTCACGTGCATGTGTGGGTGTGTGCCTGTGTGTAAGCGCACATGTACGTGTGCATGTGTGCTCGTGTGCTCATGTGCATGCATTGTGTAAGGGCATGCGTGTGTGTAAGTGCACAGATATGCATGTGCATGTGTGCTCGTGTGCGTGCATGTGTGTAGGTGCACATGCATGTGTAAATACACGTGCATGTATGCATGTGTGTGTGCATGAAATGTAGAGGCACCCTGGGGCCTCCTGGCACACGATGCATGTAGCTCTGCCACCTTACACACCATGATCTTGGGGAAGCCCCTTAATTTCTGACCCTCAGTGCCTTTGTCTCCACCAGGGGAAAAGCCACTTAGCTCCCGACCCTCGCCCCCGCAGGCCCCCTCAGGGAGCCATTGTGGGAGTCAGATGTGTTGACAAACACAAAAGCATTCTGGAAAAAAACCGAAGCACCAAGGAATTCTAAGGCATGGTTATTCTGTGCAAGTCTGGATGCCCCTGGCACCCCCAAAATCCTTTCTTGTAGTAGAATCACGAGTGATTCAAGATTAGCAGGTGTGTCTCCTTTTAGGCAAATCTGATGTTTAAAAGACACAAATTGGCTGATGATTCACTTCACAAAGTTTCTCTTAATGTGAAAATGGAAAGATCCCGGGCGCATTTTAAATATACTGCCATTTTTAAAAATACCTGTTCAGGGGCGCCTGGTGGCGCAGTCGGTTAAGCGTCCGACTTCAGCCAGGTCACGATCTCGCGGTCCGTGAGTTCGAGCCCCGCGTCAGGCTCTGGGCCGACGGCTCGGAGCCTGGAGCCTGTTTCCGATTCTGTGTCTCCCTCTCTCTCTGCCCCTCCCCCGTTCATGCTCTGTCTCTCTCTGTCCCAAAAATAAATAAAAAACGTTGAAAAAAAAAATTTTTTTTTTAAAAATACCTGTTCATGGGGCGCCTGGGTGGCGCAGTTGGTTAAGCGTCCGACTTCAGCCAGGTCACGATCTCGCGGTCCGTGAGTTCGAGCCCCGCATCAGGCTCTGGGCTGATGGCTCGGAGCCTGGAGCCTGTTTCCGATTCTGTGTCTCCCTCTCTCTCTGCCCCTCCCCCGTTCATGCTATGTCTCTCTCTGTCCCAAAAATAAATAAAAAAACGTTGAAAAAAAAAAATTAAAAAAAATACCTGTTCATCTATAGGTTTTTCAGAACATACTTGTGGCGCTGGGTCAGGGACTCCCGTTACCATACCCCTCCATAAGCTGGGGGTCTGTGAGAAGGGAGGGAGAGCCTGTGCCCCCAGGACGGCCTTGGCAGGGTCCCCTGGGAGGCATGGAGAGCCCCCTTGGACTTCTTTTTTTTTTTTTTTTTTTTAATTTTTTTTTCAACGTTTTTTATTTATTTTTGGGACAGAGAGAGACAGAGCATGAACGGGGGAGGGGCAGAGAGAGAGGGAGACACAGAATCGGAAACAGGCTCCAGGCTCCGAGCCATCAGCCCAGAGCCTGACGCGGGGCTCGAACTCACGGACCGCGAGATCGTGACCTGGCTGAAGTCGGACGCTTAACCGACTGCGCCATCCAGGCGCCCCCCCCCCTTGGACTTCTTGATCCCAGCCCTTCCAGGCCCTCTCTTGCCTGTCAGGAGGAGGGGCCCGGCCTCTCAGGGAGGGCTCCGGGAGGGGGTCTCCAAGCACACAGCAATTCTGGGGCAAGGCCAGGAAATCAGCGTGGATTCCCCCCCCCCCCCCCCCGCCCCACTGTCACTTTCCAGGACCACACCCCACACGTCTCTTCCACTGGCTGAATTTAAGGCGTATATTTCAGCTGTCAGGAACCCTAACCATGAGTACAACTTCTCGGAGTTCTGTGACTCCTTCCAGCAAATTATGCAACCTGAGAGTGGTTTGGGGGCTCCTTGAATTTGAAGCTGGTGTCAGAAGCGAGGACGGTCTAGTGCGGACGGCTGCTTCTCACATGGTGAGGCCCCTCAGCTCCTGCAGACCCAGGGCCCCACCCTGCTGGCCAAGCCCCCGAGGCCTCTCGGGGCCGGCAGGCCACACCCGTCCAGCAACATCACGGCCAACCACACACGGCTGGCCCTGGGAAACAGACCAGGGAGGCCACTGATGTCGAGGACGTGGGAAATGTGGGCTCATCACCCCGGCAAGGGGGGATCCCAAGAACTTCCAAGCCCCGCGCATCCCACACAGACCCAGCGAGGAAGCGTGGCCTCCTCCTCCTCCATCTGGGGCCGTGTTGGGCGGGGGGGAGGGGGGGCCCAGAGGAGGAGAGAGGGAGGGAAGCGAGGAAAACACCCGGGGAGATAAAGTCTGGAAGACCGCAGGCTCAGCCCTCCGTGCTTCTCCCTCCGTGGCCACCACATGCCCTCGGCAACACCCCCCCACATCCCCCCCGACAGTTTCAGCTGCTCCCCACAGAACCACAGGTGCCCCCCACCCTGTAGGGCTGGAGAAATGAAAACATAAAAATAAAGGAAGCAGAAAGAAAGCACCTCGTGTTTCAAAATGATGCATCAATGCGGAACCAAGTGATCTTGTTTCATCAGGGCTCGTCCTGGACCTCAGGCAGAGGGCTCTCCTGGGCCCCCTCCCTTCTGGGACCATCCCCCCCGCCCCCCGCCCAGCGGGGACTTTGTGCAGGGAGCGAGCTGTCCAGACGCCATTCCGCCAAGGGTTACGCCTGTCACATATCCATCAAAGGCCACGGCCACCTTCGGGCGCTGAGTTAGACACGGAGCCAGCTGCGCCCAGACCTTTATTAGAGTCCCACCCAGATGACATTGGGAGGGAGGGTGTGCCCTCCATCAGCCCTGCGGAGATGGGGCGCCCAGAGAGGGAAGCGGGGAGGGAGCGGGGAGCAGAGCAGAGGCCAGCAGGGGCCTTATTCACGCTTTAGCACCCGCCTTGCTCTGGGCTGGGGAGCCCCAGGGGGAAGGGGGTGGTCGGGGAGGGCGGGGATGGGTCACGAGAACCCCCCTGAAGACGGGGAGGCAGAGGAGGCCGTGTGGGGGAGCAGCGGGAGTAGCCTGGGTCGCCCGCAGCCCCAGGACTTGTTGGAGCAGCCGCGGCAGACAGGCAGTTACCTTATAAAACCATCGGGCGTCCTCCCTGCCGATGTGGTCGAGACGCCAGCCCAGCCCCTGTGCCCCACGCCCCACCCTCCCTCAACCCTGTCCGCCCTCCGCGTTGGGTCTGCGGCCCTGGCGGCGTACAGGGAACGCCGTGGCTCGGGTGGTGCCCCCAATGGCTGCAGACCGGTCCTCCCCGCCGCACACACCTGTCCCGGGAGCTGTCAGGTAGACAGACATACAACCCGGAAGAGGGTCCCCAGGCCCAGCACTCAGCCCCGGGACAGGTCAGACAGGGGGACACTGGAGCCTCTGCCTGTTTCAGAACCGCAGGTGGCTGTCCCCCGCCCGCCTGGGGGCCCTGAGCCGGGAACCCCCGGCTCCTCTCCCTCCGTCCCCATCGGCCGCGGACTCAACTGTGTCCCCCCAAAACTCACGCTTTGAGGCCCAACTCCCAGGGTAACCATTTGGAGACGGGCCTTTAGGAAGGTAATTCAAGCTGACTGAGGAAACGGGCGGGGCCCCGACCCAGGAGGATTAGTGTCCTTGTAGGAAGAGACCCTAGAGAGCACCGAGCACCCCCCAAGCACGCACAAAGGCCGGGCGGGGACACGTGGCTGCCTCACGGCCACATGCCCTCACACTCACTTTCACACACACATGCACACGTTTCTGTGAGGCTGCTGTTTCTCCAAACTGTCCCACACAGGTGGCCGTCGGCTGGGCCCCGCCTGCTGGCTGTGGCTGACACTTCACCTGACATGGCCGCCATGAGACCACTGTGTCCGGTGGCCCCTGGCCGCGGCACCCCACCCCTCCTCCCCTGACAGTGGGCGTCCAGACCACCTGTCCCCCGCAGCCTGAAGGACGGCAGCCACGGCACAGCTGCCCTCCTCCCCTCCCTCTCTGCCCTTATAGGTGCCTGGCCCCCATGGGGACAGCCCCATACACCACCCCGTGTCCACAGTCACACCTGGGAGCCACGGTTTCCGCAGGAGCCCCTGCTGAGCCGGAGGGGACACCTGGGGACACCTGTCACCGTGTGAGGCATGGGAGGAGCATGCACACCCCCTCGTCACCTGAGAGCCACCCTCCAGGCCTGTGGCTGCCCACAGCCTGCCTCTCACATCCAGCTCCTTGGCCGGCATCTGGGTCCATCCCAAGCTGGCCCCGACTGTCCACTTGTCCCCACACAGGGCTCAGTCCCCTACCCACCACACCCAGAGGCTCACAAAAACCCTCTCCAATGAGACCATGTTCCTTCTGAATGTGGTGGCACTATCATCCACAGGACCCTTGATGTGACCAGTGATGTGCTGGACCCATCCGGGTAGATGATGCTTCCCGCCCGCCCCAGCTTGCTGCCCTGGCACCAGGAAACGCTCAAATGTCCCGAGTTCCCACCAGGTCTGTCCCACCTTCCGCCTCCACCTGCCAGCAGCTCCCCCAAGACTCTCCCCCCAGTGACGGTCCCCTTCTGCTGTGGAGGCCAACACCCCCTCGCGCCTGTGTACACATACACACACGCACACACGTCCACACGCCCGCTCCAGGAACGGTGACCAGTGGCCACCGTGTATCCACACCCAGCTCCACTCCATGCGGAAGGCTCTCGGACAGTCAGGAGTCCCATCCTCCCCGCAGACCATCCCCTCAGGGGACAGGGACAGAGGGGGACATGGGAAAGGGGTGCAGCAAGGTGAGGCCGGTGGCAAAGACACGGAGGCCCAGAGAGAGAACCCAGAAGTCTGGGCCCATAGGTACCAACATTACTCAGAAGCGAGGGGTGGAGTGGGCTGCCTGTGGCCGCGAGGCTAGGTCCCCACGAGCCAGGGACCTGAGGTGCCCGGCCTGGACCGGTGGAGACGGCCTCCCGGCGCCTCACCCCACACCCTCCTCAGCTGTGCCCCTGCACAACAGCCTCCTGTCGGGTACCTGCTTGAGCCACGTGGGCACTGGCCCTCCCTCCTGCAGCCTTGCCACACAGGGACCCCGTGCACAGAGGACAGACCGCCACACGGGGACCCCGTGCACAGAGGACAGACCGCCACACGGGGACCGTGTGCACAGAGGACAGACCGAGGCTGGGAGAGTCTAGGTCTTGTTGGGGTCACGCACTTTGTGAGTGGGGGACAGGGTTTGACTCCAGCCCCTGTGATACCTTCATTTCTTTCTTTCTTTTTTTTTTTTTTAATTTTTTTTTTTTTTTAACGTTTATTTTTGAGACAGAGACAGAGCATGAACGGGGGAGGGTCAGAGTGAGGGAAACACAGAATCTGAAACAGGCTCCAGGCTCTGAGCGGTCAGCACAGAGCCCGACGCGGGGCTCGAACTCACGGACTGTGAGATCGTGACCTGAGCCGAAGTCGGCCGCTCAACCGACTGAGCCACCCAGGCGCCCCTATTTCTTTCTTTTAAGGGGAAACAGTTTAAAAATTAAACACGGCCTTTGATCTATGTACCCACACCTCTGATCACCCCCGGCCTTGTGCACGAATATTCAGCCTTGACCCGGGAATTCTGTGAATCCAGAAGGAAGGGGGGCACAGGTTGGGCCTCCCTCACCCCACATCCCACCGGATGGTCCAGGAGGTGGCCTGGGGATGTCATTCTTGGTGCTTCACCTGCTCCCTGGAGACACGTGCACCAATCGGGCTTCCCCCCCTCTGCTACTGGGATGCCAGGGGCGCCTCTGGCTTCCGAGAAGGTGTTTGATTTCAGCCTGGCTGCTGGGGGGCCACTGGTTTTGCAATGGCAGGAAAGAATCAAGAGCATGAGCCTGTCTGAAATGTCTCCCGAGAAGAAGAAGAAGAAGAAAAAAAAAAAAAAAAACAGGTAAGAGAAAAGTGGACAATGGCAGCTCAAACGTGCCGTGCCTAAAACCGTTCAACCCACTAACAGATGGAAAACCATGCCTACACGAAGGAGCCTTTCCAACCCGTAGTTTATTTAACTGTGCTTTTTAAGGGACTCTTAATCAGAAAGGTGATTTCAAAATCAAATATGCTTTGGAAAGTACTTTTGTTCCTAGAGTAAAGTATAAATATGATTTACCCTATTCTATCCTCAACAAATATTATTTTTCATCTGCCAACAGACTCCTCATAAGAACACGGGGCACGAGGTCAGCGCTGATGTGCCGACACACGCACAGAGCACGAGGTTCAGATCGGTGCCCGTGGGCATCAGCCTACTGACTCACTTTTGCCAGAAACATGGCGGGCACGTGTCAAAGATCAGAAATGACTTGAGATCTGCGGCCAGAAGGACAGCTTGAAATTTCCCAGATCCAATCAGTGAACCGCTCTTTACAGCAAAGTATGAGAACTCGGGCCTGAGCCCGTGATCACGAGTGTTAGCACAGGCACGTGAAGGAGGGATTCAGGGCCCCCGAAGACACACACAAAGAGCACGAAATGGAACGCATTCAAACGATACGGGCGATTCTCATCCTTCATGGAACTTAGGCATCACAAAGTCGCAGCAGTCACTGAATTAGCAAACACTGCAACACCGTCCTGAGCAAACACGGGGTTTCGGTCCTACACGCCTCTGGTCAGTGTTTTGTCGACTCACCAGCACGTGACCATTGTAACCATGTGTTAGTGCCCGGCTCAAGTACATTCACGTTCTTGTGCAGCCATCACCCCAGCCTCTCAGCCCCCACCACTCTACAGCTGTCTCTGTGAACTCGATGCGTCTAGGGACCTCATGTAAGTGGGATCCTACAGCATCTGTCCTATTGGGACTGGCTGACCCCTCGGCAGAGGTCGTCAAGGTCCATCTACGTAGCGGGTATCCGAATTTCCTTCCCTTCTAAGACTGAACAATATTCTACTGTGCGGGTGGACCACGTTTTGTTTATCCCTTCACCCACTGATGGACACTTGGGTTGCTCCCACCTTTTGGAGAGCGTGAGCAGTCCCACCACGTACATGGATGTGCACATATCTCCTCAGGACCCTGCTTTCGATTCTTTTGCAGAAGTGGAATCACTCGTTCAGTGGGCTTTTTCCTTTGTTTTGTGTTCACAGAAATAAGCATCTACATGGAGGTTCGCTTCTTGGGCCAGGCCACCGGAGCCAGCTCAGCTCATAGAAGGAGCTAGTCATATGCGTGTCGGGCACCTAGGACGGTGGGGAGTCTGCACACACACGTTCATTTTAAATGGTCACTAATGACCCCTTATCCACGCGTAACCTGTTTGGCTAAAAAAAAAAAAAAAAGAAAAAAAAAAACTACCTTATTTGTTTGAAGTGGAAATAAAGGATAATTAATTAATTTGTTAATTTTTCTTCCTTCCTTCCCACGAATTCCGGTATCAAAGGCCCCGTGTCCCAGATGTGAAGGGAACAGATTCGTTTACTGATGAGGAACCAGGGAAATGCCCTAAGGCAGGGGAAGGAAAAAAATAAAAGAGCGAGTGTGGTACAAGCTTTCAAAAGGAGACCTAATTGGAATGATCCTAGAAATTCTGCCCGGCTCCTCTTCTTAGTAGGACAAGTAGGTCTGTAGGACAAGCCCCACCACTGGCAAGGCGGGCTCCCTACAGATCTGTACTTTACGCTTAACTTGGTAAGCGTTTAAAGGATGTCATTAAATAAGACATTTAGAACACCACCGCGGCATTCGGGATTTCCTCTCTTGCTGTCCCCACTCCAGCCCCCTGCATTAATTAGCCTGCCTCCTTCTCCGTGCCCCCAGGGCACGCCCCAGGTCACCCGCACGGGAGACGGACACCTCCGACCTGTTGGTATTGGCGAGGTCCACAAGCCTGCCTGTCGGGCTGTGCTTCCAGGGACAGACAGTAGGACACCCAGGTGCCACCAGGAGAGTGAGGAGCAGGTGCCTCACCACGCCTTCTTCTCCCCGGCCACCCGCCGCTGGGACAGGACTCCTGTGCCACATCCCCACCCCCATCCCAGCTACCCAGGTTTGGGATCAACTGACGTGGAGACCCTCCCTGTGCAGAGTATCGGGGATGGTCCCAAAGGTTCACAGGCGGGCGGCCCTGCCCTGTCATGTGACTTTGCAGCACGTCCGCTAGAAACCCGCCTACTTCCCCCCACCTCCTGGGCCTGGGCTTGGCCACGTGACTTGCTTTGACCAATGGGAGGTCAGCACGTGTGATTCAAGCAGAGGCTCTGAAGGGGCCTGTGTGTCCGTCTATGCCTGTGCCATGGGCAGCAACACTGCCCCAGGGAAGCTGCAGCTTGGCAGCTAGGACCCAGAATGAGCCCCCGGCAGAGCAAGTAGCCACGCTTGGCCAGCCCCCAGCTTGAAGGAGAAGCGCCCAGATGAGCCGACACCAGCCCAACCCGCAGATGCATGAGCAAAACGTGGTCGGTTCTGCAGGTTCTGGGGTCACGGTCCAGAAAGTCGTCACTAACCTTGAACTGGAGAATACTGAACGAGTGCTCCTAGCGGACGGGACTCTCACAACGTTTTTGTCAGCCCACCAATACATAAGCCTATTGTATGTGTGCTTCTGGCTAAAGCTATCTTATTTAATATGTGTTGCCAATTCGTTAACATCGAACTCACCGCCAACAGTGCTACAATGCCTGCTGGTTCGATGAAGCCTATCGAACACCCGCATTTTCCCACAGAGCACATCACGGCCTGCCGGGGCTTCTGGCCACCAGACGGCACCTCAGCGCTATGCTGGGGGCCACTCTAACCGGCAAAATCACCAACAAAAAATGCAAAAACTCTGGCACTAAATAGACCATTGGTCTCCAGCATGAGAGTTGAAAACAAGAAGGCGGAGTGTCATCTTGTCCCGCCTCAGCTGGGAGCACCCACACTGGCTCCGTGCATGCCCGCGAATGACCACAAAAGTGCCATTAGTGCTGATCTGTGGGTTACAAATAAATGTTAGCGAGACAACAAATTCACAAATACAGAATCCACGAATAATGAGGATCGACGATTACGAATTATAACCGTTTAAATACTCTGACTTATGGGGTAGTTGTTACGCAGCAAGAGCTGACTGTTACAAATGATGAGGACCCGGCGGACCCACGCCCTTCAACTTCCAAGATGGAAACATCTGGAACTGCTGGAAGCAAATAAGCTCTTTCTGGACTCTAGGACAGGGTAAAAATCCCAACATTTACATCACAGTAGGACATGAAAGCTCACTAACTCCTCTTCCTGATAATGTGCCTCCCCCCATGCTTGACACCCCTAAACGCTCCAGCTGAGTTACATCAGCCATGGCTTCCAGGTAGACGGAACGCAGGCAGAGAACATGGAGAGGCGTGCTCTTGTCCCCGAGGAGTTTCAAAACCCTCAGTGCTGCCTTGACAACCAGAGGGGAGCATCTCAGCAGCACCTCTCCTGCCTATCCGCTGGGGTGCTGTGAGCAGGTTTGGGGATTCGACGGGCGGGGAGGGGAGAAACCCCAGCATCGCCTCCAGGTCCTCTGGAAAGGACCTGGACCAAGCTCCTTAGTGCAGGACCAGATCTGCCTGCAAAATGCAAAGACTTCAGTACTGACAAAGAACAGGCATCTGGCCACAGAGACCAGGCCGACAGTGAAACTGTGCTAATTTCTGGACAATGTGGAATCAGAAGGGGCACTAAGCAGCCTGGTCCACTCAGAAATAACAAACGTGGCCAGAGCTGGGAGAAAAGGGGCAGTGAAGGCTCGGCTTTGCAGACAAGCCCACAAAAGAGTAACAGCTCACCTCCACCTTTCTGAGCCCGGCTCCTGTCTGACGCTCTCCGGAACGTCCAGATCCAGGAAGCTGAGAACAGCGTGGGGCTCTCCGTGGTCCTCAGCACCCAGGGGTCTGGCTGTCTGACTTGGAAGAGAGGATTAGCCAAGAGGGCAAGGGGGCCCGGATACGTTCTGTATCTTACTTAGGAAAGAGAGGGTTAAATTCACGTTGCTTCAAATCCATATGAATCTGAACTTTAGGGAGAGCTCCGTCTTGCTTGGGAACACCGATGGGGAAACGGGGCTTTGGAGCCGCGGGGGGTTCAGGTAAGGGCTGAGTGCTGGAGCCCTGGGGGAAGCAGCGAACCCGCAGAGGGCATCAGCAGCAGCAGACTCTCATCCAGCAAGGGCGGGGGGGGGGGGAGTGCACCCCTGAAAATAACCGACTTCTGCAAATGGGACGGTCTCCACTTCCCAGGCCCGGGAGGGAAGGAAGAAGAAACCTCTCCCAGGGGCCTCGTGTGAGTAAGCCGCGCCCTGCGCCTCTGCCCGTCTCTGGTCGTCTGCGGAAGCTCCTAGTTCAGAACCTCCACCTGGCTGGAGAGGGCCTAACACAGAGGATGCAAGCCTGGCTGGGGGCCACACGTCTCCTTTGGGACCTCAGGCCAGCGGCTTCCCCTCTCTGGGCCTCAGTTTACCCCTCTGCAAAGAGGAGAAAGACAATGGTACGCACCCCATCAGCGTGGTTGTGGGGTCGAACGAGTCAGTTCAAGGAAAATCCTCAGAGCAGTGGCTGGTGCACAGCAGGCACGGACAGACGCTGGTCATCTGGGCTCAGGCCCTGGCGCTCCAGACCTGCTCCCAGCCGCCTCCCGCTCTGCTGGGTGTTAGCAGCCACAGGAGCTCATGGCCGTTTGTCTGCAGGCGCTCTCTGCACAGACAATTCTTCATTACCGGCACGTGGCTCATCCCTGCAGCCCTTACATCCTGAGTATCTTCTCCCTGCCACCTTGCACATCCCCAGCCACCTCCTCCCACGCCCGGGCTCTGTGTACCCAGGGAATGCAAAACAATTTTAACATTGTTCTAAGCCAAACATAATTAGGAAGGTAAATCTATAACAACAGCGAAATCACATAATGCATTCCAAATCCAAGAAAACGTCACTGGGGGACGTCTAGGGGTCTCGGGGGCTCTACAGCACAAAAGTGATGGCCACGCTTTCCCCTGGTGATCGCCCCCTCCCCAGGCTCCTCCCCCTGCCATCTGCATAAGAGCAGGATGGGATCCCGGCTTCCCTGCAGGGGGGGGGGGGGGGGTCCCATGGAGCTCTCCGTGCTGGGTGGGGACACACGGCAGATGGGTCCTTCTAGAAATGCCAGGAACCACTCACTCATCAGGCAGCCGACAGGCATCTGCCACGTGTTGGCACCGCAGAGATGCACAGGGAGTGCCATGGCTGGTGGGGAAGGCCGGTCCATGAGTAGCTGCCCTAAGGTTGTCCATCAGTCCTCTTGCATGACAGACAAGGGAGGGCGAGATATTCTGAAATGTGCATGTGCACACGTGTGTGTGTGTGTGTGTGTGTGTGTGCGCGCGCGCGCGCACACGTGCAGTGGGGAGCGGCCTTGGGCGGGCCTGGAGAGGCCTGGGGTCGGGGTGGGACCAGGCAGAGGCACAGAGGCCTGGTGGCAGAGGGCAGCCTCGAAGCCCATCTCCATGTGGCCAGAGCAGAGGACCCGGGAGACGGGGCCGGGGTCATGCAGGGCAGGGCTATGCAGAGGAAGCTACCTCAGCTCAGACAGGGCTCATGGAGGGGAGGTCTCGGGATGGAGGTCCAGACTCGTCAACCGGCCTCTGTCCTGAGAGCTGACTCTTGCTGTACCCCCCCTCTCACCCAGGGCCCTGGTGGTGCTTTTGCCTCCTGTGGGGGCTGTGGGGTGGTGCAGGGGGCAGGAGAAGGGGATCCTTGTGGCTCCAGCTTCTTCTGCCCCGGGGACCAACTCTGTTAGAAGTGGGGGGCCCCAGACAGCCAAGTCCAACCTGAAGTTGGCTTTTCACTTTTGTGCCTGTGTTACTTCCAGCCCCTACCCCAGCTGCCCTCTGGATTCCCTGCACTGCCCCGCTGCCCCCCACTCCTGGGAGGCCTGCTGTGACCTTGGCTGGTTCCTGCGACCTCAGAGACAGATGACCGTGACTGACAGCTGCCCATGCGAACATGGTTCATTCAAGGCTCCATTAGGGGTGAGAGGCACGACAGGGTCGTTCTGCCTGACCCCTCCCCCATCCCCTTCCTTCCCCTGGCTCCTCCAGAATCATAAAGAGATGATTAAATAAATAATGAGTGCAGGAAGGCCGTGCCGGAGCGGGAAAGCCCAGGGCACCTCTGAACTGCAGCTGCAAATCACTGTCACCCTCCATCACGCGGCCCTGACGCCAGGCTCTGGGGTCACGAAGGGCTGGGACTAGGGAACCTCCCAGGCAGCCCGGAATCAGGAGACCCCGTTCCCAAACACAAGGCTCCCCAAACATGCCCACTAGAGGCAAGCACTGGGCAGCACCCTCTGAAACCCCCTCTCTCCCGGAACAGGGGGTCTTTGGAAGACATTTGGCCTGATTGCGTTGTCCTCTGGGGATCTGGAAACCCATGTATTCTAGCGCCCGTCACACCCGTCCTTCTGCAACGAGCAGACCTGGGGAGACACACGCCCACGCCCGCGTGCACACACGCCCGCGCACACACCCCAATGCCAACCAGGGCTCACGTGGAGCTACAGGGACTTTATGTTTAAGAGCAACACAACCCCCTTCTGTGCTGCTGGACAGGGCTTGTGCCCGTGGAGCTCCCACTATGCTGGCCCCCGGGACCGCTCTAAACCCACAGGCCCAGCCAGCCCGCAGGCACTGGGTTTTATATGTTCTGTCTCTCTCTTCCCCCTTCCCAGCCCCAGCCGGCTCCTCCACATAATAAAATTAAAAAGGGAATAAAATCTGCCCGTTTTCCACAGAAAGGTCTAGAAGGATCTGGAAGCAATCCATTTCCCCTGCTCTCTAAGATTAAACGATGAGCCAAGGCCCCCTGTGCATGGCTCCAGCCTCACGGAGCAGAGGCGCTCTGCCTACTCCAGCTCAAAATGCTAATCTGGTTCTCTGGGATCTCTGGAAACAGCTGGAAAATTCGCCCCATGTCGCAGCACAGCCAGGCTACACAGATGTGGGCTCCTCTCCTCGCTGGGGCCTCCCGTTTCTCCCCCCCCCCCCCCACCTGGCCCAGGACCGTAAGGGGCGGGCAGGGGGACAGGCTGGCCAGGAGGCTCATCCGGGTGCCAGGGGAGGCCGCCTGTCTGGTGGGACCTGCACTGTCTCCCTCCGGATTCCGGGTCAGACGTCGTCATTAATCCCCAGGGTGCCCACTTCCTGACTCTCTTGTACAGCCAGGACTCTCCCCCGCACCTCCTCCAGAAGGGAGGGATATCGGGGCAGGAGCAGAGTGGCAGCAGGGGAAGGAAGGCAAGGGGTGGGGTGAGGTCCGCAAGGCACTGCCTGGGAACTCGCCTGCAGGGGAAATGAATGTGGGCCATGAGTCCCCGCAGCTCAGTGTTTTCGTGTGTCCGGATGCGGGGCAGGGAGCTGGGGAAATCTCTTTCTTCTCCTCCTCCCCAAACCACCAGCTTCCTTGCAAATTCCAGACTTCCCGTGATCTTAATTTTATGGTTCACATTTTCTGCCAGCAGAATCCCGGATGACAAGGTAGAAAGTCTGCCTTGATTAACTGTCCCTCCGGCGCTGAGGCAGGGCCCGGCATGATAAATAGCGGGAATAAAACCGAGAGAGGCGTGTGGCAGGCAATCGTGGGCCCGGCAGTAAATCCCGGCTCTGATGGGGCCGAGATGAGCCGGTTATTTTATGGAGGGGGCGCGCGGCTGGAAACAGAGCAGCTCACAGAGCCAGCGGCCTCCCCCCCAGACGGCCCCCCTCCGGCCCCAGGGCCCCCTCCCGCCTCCGGCTCCCATGCAGTGGATATTGTTTAAGTAAGATAGAGTGGAATCGCTCTATTGTGTCATTGATTTTTAATAAAAACAGGTAACATGCTGCAAATCTGGCGGGTATTTCATTTCTGCTCTGCTTTGCCCAGATGTCCAGTAACTTCCCCCAAGGGCGCCATCCAATGGGCAGTGGCAGCTGGCAGGGGGCGGGCCCAGGGTTCTGCGAGGTGTCCAGGAGGTCTGGGCTCTCTGCCCTCTGTGCACAAGCACGCACAAACACCCAGTGAACACACGGGTGTGCATACGTGTGAACGAGCACATGCGTGTCAGCACGCAGCTCCAAACCCACGATGCTCTCGGCACGCTACTTGCACACACACATACGAGTTTTGTGTGCACACGCACGCACGTGTGTGAGCATGTGCGTGCAGGCATGTACACGCAGATGCACGTGCGCACACGCGCCCGCCGGGCCAGCGAGGAGGGACAGACCGAGCCTGAGCTCTCCTTCCAGCCCAGCTTAGTCTCCGGTGACCTTGAGTCTGACATGAGTAAGGCAGAGTGTCCAGGAGTGAGAAAAGGCATGTGAGCGGGGACAGCAAAGCTGGAACAGCAGCAGCAAAGGAGGACAAGGGAAAGGCTTGGGGGGCCGGGGGGGTGCGTCCCCAGCGGACCACGGGGAGCCTGAGCCCCACACGCCCCAGGCGGACCGTCTCCCAAGCCCCTAGCAACAGCACCCACCGGCCACAGCCAGGCCTCCCAGGTGGGTCCCTGCCGGGTGCGCCGGAATCACGGGACGAAGCTAACGTCTGCCTGATTTATGGGCGGACCTCTGTGCGCTGCTTGCCTGTAATCACGAGCTAGTAGCAGCCGTCTGTACAAGCAGCGGTGAGCCGAGGGCGAGCCTTACACTGCCAGGCGTTTCTAATGTTTCCCGAGCCTTTCCACAAGTGGTGTCTCCTTCCCCTTTCCTGTCCCTGTAGCTCTGGAAAGGCGGGAGCCTCAGAGTCTCCATCTGGCACATGAGGGACCTGAGAGGTGGGGACCTGGGCAGACCCCACTTCCTGCCTGACCTGCCCGCCAGCTGGGGCCCCATCTGCCATGCCTGGATCTTTCCGCCGGGGCTCTCCAGGGTCAGGGCAGGAAGCTCTTCGGCGCCCTCCGCTGACCTCCATCAGAGCAGCTCCGTCCTCAACACTTTGATTACCGGCCCTCCCCAGCGGACGTCACTCTTC
Source organism: Neofelis nebulosa (assembly GCF_028018385.1). Taxonomy (NCBI): domain Eukaryota; kingdom Metazoa; phylum Chordata; class Mammalia; order Carnivora; family Felidae; genus Neofelis; species Neofelis nebulosa. The sequence goes on along the minus strand of NC_080797.1, from coordinate 16,047,903 downwards.
ACCAAGGAATCTGCAGCCAACTCACGTTTGATCCCTGGACCGCATTCCCCGGCCCCCACCCGCTGATGTGGCAGAGCCGCCAGCCTCAGCCTCTTCACCCTGGACCCCCTGCCCACGGACGACGGCGGAAGGGCCACCCCCAGCCCCGCCCCCCACTGCCAGGGTCCAGATCCCAGCGTCCGTTCTCCACCTTCACTCAGCCAAGCGTTTTCTCCCTCAGAGCGTCCCGCTCTCCCACCAACCCCGAGAAGGGCCTTAACGCTTCTCTTCGCACGCGGCCCCTGCAAGGCGAGCTGAGACCAGATCCGAGGCGTCCACGGCGGGTTGCAGCTGGGCCACAGGCTGGGACTGTCCCCACAGCTGGCTCCGGACCCCATGCGGCTTCTCCTCAGGTCACACGCACACTAGGGACACAGAAGGGCAGACGGGACCAGGATGCCAGGAGGGGACGTCGGAGGAAGGACTGTGGAGGAAGAGACGCAGTCCGGGAAAGAGCTGTAGGTGTGGGAGGCAGATCTGCACCCACGAGCAGCACGGCGTGGAGGGCTGAGCAGGGCTCCAGACGGGGCGCCTGCCTCGGGCTGCAGCCCGGGGCACTCTCTCTCGGGGCCTGCGGGTCTGTGGTGGGCTAGACAGCATCCGCCCACCGAAGTTCATGTCCACCAGAAACTCAGTATGTGACCTTATTTGGAAAAAAGCTCCTGTGTATGTAATTAAAATAAGGATCGAGGTGAAATCTCCTGGATTGGGGTGGGCCTGAAATCCAATGACGGTGGATTCTAAGAGACATACAGGAGACACAGAGAAACACGGCTGTGTTTCTCACGCAGCAGAGACGGCTGCGTGAAGGCCGAGGCAGAGATGGGAGTGACGTGCGCCGGCACCAAGCACCGTCGGCAGCCACCGGCACCCGGGACGGAGGCCTGGGACAGAAGCGGACCCTCCCTCAGAGCCTCCAGAAGGAGCCGAGCCTGCCCACACCTGGGCACGGACTTCGGGCCTCCAGAACAGGGAAGGAGAGAGCAAACTTTTGTTGTTCTTGGTGATTCCTCACAGCAGCCCTGGTCCGGGACCGCTCAGGACCAGGAGCTGTCCGATTCCACCCCTAGCCCAGTGCCCAGATCACGGTAGCTGCTCCGTGACACGGTATAGAGACTCACGTCGATGCAAAACAGACGGCAGTGGTGAAGGACGGATCGAGAGGTCAGGAGCCCGGGTCCCACCTTGGCCACTGGCCACGGAAATCCTGGCCCACAGCCAGGGCAGGCCCACCTGCCGCCCCCATCTGCCCCTCAGCCCATGTGTGGGAACCGCTCACTTGGGGCTCTGCGGAAGCTTCCAAGCAAAGACAAGATGCTGTTCTCCAAGGGGACACGGGATGGAAGGGGTGCCTTTGAGAGCCTCGCCTGCCCAGTGCCCCATCAGCTGTCGGCACTGAGCCCTGGGTTTGGGAGGGTGTGGTGGAAAAGACCCTCACCCAGCCTTCAGCAACAGCTGCAGGAACCTCCCCCACCCCTTCCTCCTGCTCTGGGCACACAGAGAGGACAGGAGAGGAGGAGGAGGAAGAGGAGGAGGGCAGGGGGAGGGGAGGGGAGGGGAGGGAAGAGGCGAAGTGCAGGGGGAAGGCACGGGAGGGGAGAGCAGAGGAAGGGCAGGGGGGAGAGAAGGGGAAGTGTGGGGGGGGCAAGTGGAGGAGAGGTGCAGGGGGAGGGGAAAAGATTTGCAATGGGGGAGCAGGGCGAGAGGGAGCGGGGGAAGGGAGGAGGGGAGAAGCGCAGGGGGTAGGCAGGGGAGGGGAGAGCAGTAGGAGGGGAGGGGAAGTGCAGGGGGAGGGCGAGGGGAGGGGAGGTGCAGGGGGAGGGCAGCGGGAGGGAAGGGCAGGTGCAGGAGACAGTATTCAGCAGTTAGAAGCATATGCTAAGTACTCCAAATGTGCTGGCTGCTGTTGTTAATATTTCATAGCAAAACGCACATTTAAAGGACAAAACCAAAGGCAGGGCCTTCGGACCTCATCGGGAGGCGCCGACAGCGCCGGGGGACAGAGCTAGAGAACAGCACGCTGGCTGATCAGATGGGGTGTGGGAACCAGACGCACGTTGAGGGTGGGGTGGAGGGGGGCGGCCACTCGGGAGAGGGTGGGGAAGCAAGGGGGACGCCCCCCGCCAAATCTGGGTGCCAGGAGGTCGGGACCTGAAGGGTTTGTTTTCCAAGCACCATCATCAGGACTCTCAGAGCCCCACTTGCTGGCTTCCGGCCGAAGGACCGAAGGACCAAACAGCCACGGGGGGGAGATCTCACTGCCAGGGCCTCCACGTGCTCTCGGTCCTGACAGCTGCTGGACCCCCCAAAGCAGGCCGGCAGGGACAGGCAGGCAGCCTGGCATTGTGGAGTGTCTCCGGCTGCCTGGAGGCCAGAGTCCTGGGCACCGCCATCCGGAGAGAACCACAGATTAGGGGAGAGGGGACGCCTAACCCCTCTCGAACCACCCTCCCCTGACCTCTGCTGCCCTCTGCTCTGTGCCGACCCCACAAGCTGCTGGGCCGGACCCCTGCCTGAGCTGGTGCAGCCAGGCCAAGGATGGATGTGTGTGCTTGTGTGTGTGTGTGTGTGTGTGTGTGTGTGTGTGTGTGCTTGCCACTCGCCCACCCTCACTCGTGCTCACACACGCACACTCACTGCGAAAATTAACAAAGGGAAGCCTCGGCCAGAATGCAGTCCGGTGGCAGGGGGAGCTCACTCCCTATCACTTGGTATTGACTGCAGACCCAACTGGAGAAGAGAGAGCACCTCGTAGGTGGATACCCCAGCAAGTGGGAGGAAGATTTCCACCGGCCCCTGGCAACGGCTCAGCCAATGAGAGACGGTCACAGTTCAGCCAATGAGAGACGGTCACAGCTCAGCCAATGAGAAGCCACCATACTTCCAACTCCCAGTTTACTCCAATGGACTTTCTGTTTACAACAGCCCTCCCCGCCCCTGCATCCTCCTTTCCTCTATAAAAGAGCTTCCTCTGCGTTTTTCTCAGAAACTTGCCTGTGGTTCTCCTGTAGCTTGCGTGCCAAGGAATGCAACTCTCTGCTATTCTGGAATAAACCCATCGCCAGTTTTGTTTTTCCACGTACATGTGGCGGTACATGCACACGCTCGCCGTGCATCTGGAAACATAAGCCTCTTCCCCATCGTCTGTGGGCCACCCTGTGGCCTCTGGCTCCGCCGTGTGCAAGACGAGGAAGGGAGCATGGACGAACAGGCCCGTGGGCAGTGCAAGACCGGGCCCTGGGTGACCCGCCAGGGATGACCGCAGGGACAGGCCCGGCCTCCCCAGGCTGCAGGGCAGCCTAGAGCGACAGCAGCAAGAACAGAAGCACGGAGCGTTTGCTCACCACTTGCCAGGCACTAACCGTTAGTCCTCACAGCCTGCCTCTGAGACACGATGGGAGGATCCTGGGCTCGGAGGCAGGCCCCACTCTGCCCCTGCAGTGCCCTGCAGTGCACTCTGCCCCTGCAGTGCCCCTGCAGTGCCACAGTCGGCGGGCGCGTCACTGTAGGTGACAGAGACAGAAGGAACCCAGGGACGATGAGAAGCGGACTGCAGACCAGACCCATCTGAGGCTTGCCTGGCAGATTCCGGGCCGGCCCTCGGGGCTGATCGGTTTCTGTGACCTCACAGTGGGACCAGGGTCGGGACCAGCTGGGACACGCCCACCCTGTCACCTCTCCCATGGCCTGTGTGTCGTCACACTCATGTTGAGCCATCCCTTCTAGTTCACGCTTCTTCACAAGATACTTTCCGAGCTCAGCAAGGCCAGGGAATGGCCGGGCACATGTCACCAGCTCTGAACTCACTTCCCTTGTGACACGCATCCACACCCATGGAGCGGATGGGCTGAACACGGCACCCGCGGTGTGCACAGTCCACCCTGAGCAGCACAACCAAAGCCCTCTGTGCCCAGCACCCCCTTCCCACCTCCCCACAAGCGCCCAAGCTACCCAGGCTTCCCCACTGTCCCCTGTTGTGACCTGTCTTCCTCCCTTAAAGCACGGCCCAGACCTGTTCTTCATAAGCCCTGTGTCTCGGTTTGTATTTTATGGGCCTGTATCGGCTCCCAAACGGTATCTACAGATACCGCAGAATATCTAAAATACACAAAGAACGTTTTCATCACCCCAAAAGAAATCCTGTGCTCATTCACAGTCCTTCCCCGCTCCCCCATCCCGACCAGCTGCTGGCAGCCATCCATCCTCTGTCTCTGGATTCACCATCCTGGACATTTCATGTCAGCGGAACCCTAGGACACATGGCCTTTTGTGTCTGGCTGCTTTCACTCAGCATCATCACATTCTCGAGGTCCACCTGTGTCGTAGTAGGTGTAAGAGCTCCGTCCCTTTTTAAAGGCCAAGTACTATTCCAACTGCACGGACAGGCCACATTAGGTTTATCCCTCCAGCCGCTGACAGACGCCGGGCGGTTTCCACCTTTTGGTAATTGTGACGACGCTGCTACGAACGTTCGTGCACAGGCTGTTTTGTGTGCATGTGCTTCCACTGGCCTCGGGTCTGTTACGGAGTGCGTTTTCTTGAAAGAGGTCCCAGCGTCCCAAGGGAAAGCCAAATGAAGCCCAGGACCCTGGAGCAGAGTTCCCAAAACGCGTTTTCTAAACGGAAGCAGCCTCGATGAAGGATGGATGGGCTTGGCCTTCAGAGAGGTGCCCTAGGGCTCAGAGACTCCTTTCTCTGCTAATCACTAGCCACCCCCCCTCACCCCCTGCAGAGCTGGGAGGGCCGCCTCTGCTTCCCCAGCACACGGCCCACACAGAGTGGCCTCACCATTGCTGACAGCCTGCCTTTCGGGACCGCCCTTCCCCACACCCCTCTCCCCCGCGATTTCCCTCCAGATCTGCGCCAGCTCAGGGCCCACACAGAACATTCCCCCACACGGCCGGTCCTGCCTTCACAGACACACAGTCTGGGTCCAGGTAGAGGCATGGGAGGCAAGCCTGAATGCTGTCCACACGTGGAGCATTCCAGATCAGTTTCACCCCCAGGTGATGCTTGGCAATGCCTGGAGACGTTTCGGGGCGTCATGACTGGGAGACTGGCATCCAGTGGGCAGAGGCCAGGGATGCGACCGAACATCCCCCAGTGACAGGACAGCCCTCGCACAAAGAACTCTCTGCTCCAACCATCCACAGGGTTTAGGTTTAGAAACCCCGCCCTTGGAGGGAAGTCCCAAGAGGTGACAGCTCCCGTGAGTCCCTGGAAGCCTCAACCACCCGGCCAGCCGGCCGAGCAGAGAGCGCTCACCCCGTCGAGAGCCTGCAAGGTCAGCGCTGTCTCATCTATCCCACTACTTCCAGGACACAGAATCCCATACTTCCAGAAGGCTCCAGAGGCTTCTCTCCCAGCTCCAAGCCCAGGACAGGTTTCCTTCTTTCTTCTCCAGGCAGCAGAGTGGCAGATCCCTGGTCCGGAGTCGTGGGGAGCGGGAGGAGCGGAGCGGTGTTGTCCCACCCTGGGGTCCTACACACCTCACCGCACCCCAGGACCCAAGGCCAAAGCTCCCCTTAAGACCCCTCCCTTTCACCTCCACATCCTCTCAGAACCAGCATGGATGTGCAGCCACTGCCTCCCGTGTGTGCGGCCAGAGTGTGAACCCGTCGGCAGGAAACATAACCCAGCCCAATTGGGACACCTGCTTTCAGGGTGCTTCAGTCTAGGGAGGTGCTCTGCAAGTGGGTGCAGCTCCCGACTCGGTCAGCTTCTGAGACGCCCTCGAGCAGATTTCAGGGCTGGGGCTCCAAGCTGCAGGGAAATTAAACTTCCAGCCTCAGCCCCGCCCCACGGGCGGCCGTGTCTACTGGTGGGAACACAGAGGTCATGCTGGCACCGTCCCTCCTCCCGTGTGCCGGGCAGGGCAGGAGCTGCCGCGCATCTCCCCTGTACGGGAGGGCCAAGTGAGGTGCAGGGAAGTTGCCTGAGTCAGGAAGGGGAGAAGGGCTCAACCCAGGACTGGGTGCCCCGAGCCTGGCTCAGCCACCACCCCGGCTCCCCCACCTGTGACTCGTGGGGAGTTTCTTGCAGGCAGTGGGGAAGCAGTTGGAAGGCTTCCCTCTGTTCTGTGCTGTGCTGCCCATCGGAGCGCCCCCCTGGCACAGTCGGGATGAGCCCTATCATGGGTCAGGTGCAGCTACAGGAAAGGGGGGTTGTGGGGGGGGACACGATTTGGACAGAGGCACCTAAATTGAAGCCTCTGGACATTACAGGAGATTGAATTATGTTCCTCAAAGGGACATGTCCAAGTGTTACCCCTGGACTCTTAGACTGTGACCTCATTTTGGAACACGAGTCTAGAGTGGCATGAGATCCAATGGCCAGCATCTTTATAAGAAACAGAAGAAGAGAAGGACGCACAGAGAAGGTCACGTGACGACAGAGGCAGAGATGGAGGGACAAGGCCCTAAGCCAAGGGGCGCCTGGGCCTCCAGAAGCTGGGAGGCGGGAGGGATCCCCCCCAAACCTTCACTTCAGGCACCTCAAATCTCAGGCTTCCAGCCTCCGGAGCTGTGACAGACTCCATTTCTGTTGTTCTGAGGTTACTGTTAACAGCAGCCCCAGGACACTGGCACAGACATGCTCGAGGGTTGGGGTGAAGCACTTCCACTTAAAGCTGTGCCCAGGGCAGGGTCAGTACAGGAACCCGGTCTTGCCACCCTCGCCGCTGGGTTGGCAGCCCCTGCCTAAGGGACAGCAGCCGCCAAGATGCCCCTCGTGGAGGCTCTGAGGCAGGCCAGCACGATGGGAGTCTGGCGGTGGACCGGCTCAGGAGGACGCTCCGGCTGCCGGCAGGCATGCTCCCACTGCGGTCACTGCTGTGTCCCCCTGCCTCAGAGCCACCGGGGCGGGGCCGCTTTGCGGGACGGTGGGGTGGGGGGTGTTACCCAGAAGCCCGGGCCCTTCTCCCAGTCTTCCCTGAGTGGGGAGAGCAAAACAAAACCTCCCGACGCTGGTCCCACGCTGGGAGGCAGGGGAGGAGGCCCCGGATCCATCCTGGCACTGGGCTTCCTTTCGCTCCCGTGAAGGAAATTAACATTTGATTACAGCAGGAGCAGAACAGAACACAGCCCGGAGAAGGCAGTGGGGACCTGTCACTCACCGCCCGTCTCCCTCCTCCGGCCACCCCGGCCTCCGGCCTCCGCCAGCGGCAGCCCCTCCGTGTCTCCAGTGATGGTGGCGCGCAATGCATTTCGGGGAAGTCAGCGAGAATTTCCCAAGCCCTCCAGCCACCCCACCCCATGCACTCCAGCCCAATTTATGAAACAAAAACCATCCCGAAGCCTCCGATCTTTTCCACCCAGAGGTATTTCGAAATTTTGCATAATTGCCAATTAAGATCATTTTCATCATCCGATCGCGGGTGAATATTCCCGCGTGCTTATTGGAAGCGCGTGCGCGCGCGCACACGTACACACACACGTGCGTGCTGTTTGCACGTGGCCAGTGTAGACCCCACGGGGCGCCTCCCTTGGTGGACACTGCTTCTGGACGCCAGGTGGGCAGCGGGCCCCAGACCTCCAACGGCCTGTGCCCGCGGGCGTACACACAGCCTCGGGCTTGCGCACGGTGGCAGCCGAGGGCATCTGGGCAAGAGTGGCCACGATGGGCCGCCCCAGCCCTGCCGGTCTGCAGCAGGGTCAGCACATCCCCGCGATCCAGCCCGCCCGCCTGTTAATTAATCACTCATTAGGCTAATCGCAGCTATCTCGTTTCCCACCAGGAGGGAAAGACATTAGCGCAGTGAACGCCAACCCCAAAAGCAAGTAATGGGCCTGCAGGAAGGCAGGAGGAAAAAAACCAGAGCCGGAAGTTTCTAAAAGCTGTGCGGGCCTCACAACAGCGCAGACAGCGTGCGTGTGCGGGAACACTCTGAGCACAGACGCAAGGGACGTGAAAGCCCACTGGGGTGTGCGACACTGTGCACCCTCCCTGTCCAACCGAGGGCGGGGCTGGGACAGAGACGGCTCCCGCTCCAGTCGCGAGCAGGTGACTCTTCGGGCCGAGACGGGAGGCCTGGGCCTGGAACAGGAGTGACTCTGGGACTGCAGCAAACAGGCCAGGGAGAGGCAGTCCCAAGCCGTCGATGCTGATGTGCTCATCCCACACCAGGCATTGGGTCCCGGGGTGCTGCGTCCAGGAAAATGGACCACCCCAAAATTCCAAGAGGAATCCCAGGTGCATCTGAGGGAGGAAAGGACCAGACTACAGCTGTCAGCAACTTGCCACAGCCCAGGTGCCGGGCTGGTGAACAACAGAGCTCCAGGAGACCCGCCGGGGAAACCGCTTTGGACAAGGCGCTGTTTTTACGTGTAATCAAGACTAGTGTCAATGCCCGTGTTCGAAAAGATAGATCCTAAGAGGGAAGAAAATTTGACAAGTGGAACCTACGGTAAGGAAAGCCCCAAGTGGGCTTTGCCAAGTGAGGGCTGGTGGTCCTGGGCGGGAGGCCGGGACAGCCCCCTCCGAGGCCCCCCAACTCCCCCGCCCCCAGCACAAGGGGCCCCGCCTGAGCCCGAGGCCGTGTTTCCCCCCCAGGAGTTTCCGCCCACAGATAGGCTAGACCCTTCCCGCTGCCTGCCTGGTGTCATTAGGACTATTTGCTACCGAAATGCACAATTAGTGGAGGCTGTAATGATGTTCAGGTGTCATTTGCGAGAAATTGAATCCAAACACCTGGGTAGTAAATGAGTAAAAAAGGTATTAGGAAATTGGGTTTTAACTGTTTTATGCTAATTTATTCTGCTCAGCCATTAGAGTCAACCCGAAGCAGGGGGGACTGTCAGTGTGGCAACAGTCACAGGCAGAGACGGGCTGGGAAGAAGCTGTCACCTTCGCTGTGTTTGGAGGCCAGAGACAAGCACGCAGAAACGTCATCTGGGGGACGGGGAGGAAGTTGGCGCGGTGTGTGTTCAAATCCTCTGGGGAGACCAACCTTCTCACCTTGACTGCAACTCAACCGGGGGACCGGAACCAGGGGTGAGGCGTACCCTAGGATCAAACCCGGCGGGAGGGAAACCGTCCTCTAATGAGGTCCCTGCGGCCATCACAGGCCATTACACCCGACTCAGAAGGCACCTACGGAACACCCGAGTTCACATCCCTGCTCTGCTGCTCACTTGCCGTGAGACCCTGGGCAAGCTGTCTGATCCCCCAAACCTTCCCTCCACCGTCTGAAAACAGGTGTCAAGAAGGGCACCCACGTCATCTGATTGTCACGGGGATGGCACGATAGCGTGTGTTAATACGTAAGCCCGGCATCGACGCCTGCCACGGGGGACCCCTCCCTCTGTGCCCAGACGTCCCCCCCAGCCCGGTAGGGGCCATGCCGTCAGCAGACCACAGGGGCACCTGGGGCCCGCACTCCCAGCCCCACGGAGCTAAGAGAGCCTCCTCTTACATCCCTGTGGGGGTGGGGGTGGGGGTGGGGGTGGCGCATGGGGACAAGAGCACTGAGCTGGGCCGGGCAGCCCAGCTCCCCGGGAGGTGGGCAGCTTTGAGCAAGTCACGCTACCTTCTGGGTCTCAGATGTGCCGTCTGTAAAGTGGGGGTGATTACGGGGGCTGCTTCGCGGGGTTGTTCGAGGACCCGAGTAAGTTTCTGCAACGGTCCGAGGCACAGACAACCAGCCACTTCTGGAGCATCCTGGGGCCGTGTGCTTTGCCTCCCTCGTGACCGGGAGCCGTGTGGCCAGCGGGGAGGAGAAGGGCCGGCATCTCAGCAGGACCACCCCCCTCATCCTGGGCTCAGCAGGAAGAGGGCAGGGACAGCCCACGGGAGGCTGGCGGGAGGCGGGGGTGTTGAAAAGAGAACGAGGACCGGGAGGGTGGGGAGGCCTCCCGCTATGCCCTTGATGCTGGGAAGCCTGCACCTGTACTGAGGTCACGGACGGGACGTGGGGCCACGGGGCGCTGCAAGAAAGTGGGCAGGGGGTGCAGAAACGTGAGGACGCATGCGGGGCACGTGCGAATGTGCGCAGGCGTGTGTATGTGTGGAAGTGTTTGCGCGGGGAAGACGTGTGCTGATGTGCGTGAACGCGTGCTGACGTGTGCGGACGTGTGTGCGGACGTGTGTGCGGATGTGTCAGTGCCCCTGCGACAACAAAGATCCAGAGCCTCCCCTCCCTCGAGGCTGCACTATCACGACGCACTCCACCCCTTCCCCCAGCACCTGGAACAAACAGCAGCTTCATAAGAAGGGGCAGGGTGCGGTGAGGGCCTCGAACGGTGGCTGACGGGGACCAGCGACCTGACTCAGTCCCCAAGGGCTCGGGTCCAGCATCCCAGAAGCCCTGGGTGGACAGCAGGCCACGTGCTCCGGGGAGGGGGCGCCCCGGGTCCTGGGGTGGGAAACCGACGGCTCTCGACCACCACCGGCCATCCAGGAGGGCAGTTCTCAGCTGCCAGCCTCACACCCCTCAGCCCCTGTGCACCCTCTGACCCCCTAGCCCTTGCTCTCAGAGGGTCAGCCGCCCCCAGGAGGTGACACCCACTCACCCCAAGCCAGGACGCACCATTCTCCTGGTCCACCCGGTCCTGCCTTCAGAGAAAGGCCAGCTGAGAGAGGGAGGGAGAGGGCTTGTCCCGCCTGGGGCAGCTCCTGCCCGGCCCCTCCTCTCTCATCTGAGAACACTGCCTTCCCCTGCCCAGCCGACCGAACCCTCAACCCCCAGCCCTGCAGAAGCCTGCCCCCAAGCAGAAGGGGCCCCAGGAAGGAAGCCCAGGGGAGGAATTACCGTCGCCCCAGACAGCAACAGTGCTGGGCAGCCGAGAACTCGGTCGGGCCCTGCTCTCAAACAGGGTGCTCTAAACAAAGTCTGCACACAAGGGTGGCCGGGCCCTGTCCTCAGGAGGCCGGGTCCGGAGGGTGGAGATAAGCAACATACTAGCGAACAAATCCCCATGGTTTCTGACGGGCGTCTTGATGCCCAATGTGACAGCATCAAGAGAGGCTGGAGGGGAGGAGAAGGCGGGGCCACTCAGGCTGATCCCCGAATGCACAGAGAATTCATCGCGAGGTGAGAGTCACGGATTCCCTGGGCACCACAGCACCAGGGCCCCGTGCAGCCCGCCCCACCGCCAGAGAGGACCCCCATCTCCCGACTGCACGGTCTCTGTAGCCCCCAGACCCGGCCGAACGCCTCCCCTCGGCGCCTCCAAGGCCTGCACCCAGGTTTTAAGTCCCCAGGACCTCTCCCACCACATCCCACACGCCCGACCCGCTCATGGGGCTCACGGGGACAGTGGTGTCACCTCTGCGGCGTCGCAGGGTTCTGAAGCTGGCTGTCTGAGTGTTCGTTCCCGTCTTGTCTGGGGCACATGGGACACAGGGGCAGCTGGAGGGGGACAACCGGGCCGAGCGGTTAGGACTCTGCCATCCACCCACCCCTCGAACGCCAGACTCCGTGTCTCTCCAGGAGCCGGGAGTCCTGGGGATCCCGGTGCAGTCAGAGCTCACAGGGGTTGATGGTGTGGAGGCAGCGGGAGCTCTGGGCTGGGGGACACTGGTGAGGGGTGGGGCCGTTCTGCATTCCGAGAGGGTCATGTCCCACACACTCTGGAGACTCCTGGTCACCAGCTCCTAAGGTCGGAGAGTAAGAGCCCTCAACACACGGCAGATACCGGGACACCTGTTCCGTGAAAGCGGGACATCCAGATTCTGGTGGTGTGGAGGGGACTTAAGGAGGAGGGTTATGGGATTCGGGGCCACAGTTTTATCTCCTCATTCAGCAAACAGGCTTTCTGTGCCGGAATCTGCCCCCCAAATTCTGGTGCTTCTTGGCAGCCAATTGTCCATCAACATACAGACGGATAAACAAAATGTGGTCAATTCATACAAAGGGATAGGGATCTTCCTCAACTTACGATGAGGTTAGGTCCCGCTAAACCCACCATAAATTGAAAACAGCGTAAGTCGAAAACGGATGCCAAGCACCTGACCTACCGCCACAGCTCAGCCCAGCCTCGACGCGCTCAGGACACTCACGTTAGCCTACGGCTGGGCGAAAGCATCCTGCACAAAGCCTATCTTGCGATACGTGTGATTTGCTGAATGCCGCGCGGAAGGTGACAAACAGTGGCTCTATGGGGACAGCATGGCTGTCACCGAACCGGCTGCCGACCCCGGTGATCGCCGGCTCACCGGCGGCCGGGCTCCCTGCCCAGCATCACGACCGAGGACCGGACCACGTGTCACCAGCCCGGGAGGAGATCCGGGTTCAAAATCCCGAGGAGGGTTTCCACTGAACGCGTGTGGCTTTCACACCCTCGCAAAGTCGAAAAATCGTCACGTCGGACCATCGGAAGCCAGGGACCATCTGAGTTGCTCAGCTACACAGAGAAATGAAGAGGTGACATGCACTACACGCTCCGAAAGGCACGTTGGCCCCGTTTATGTGAAATGTCCAGAGTACGTGAACCCGTGGAGACAGAACACTTGCCAGCACGGGGGAGGGGCTGAGGGGTGGCTGCCGATGGGCCCTGCTGATCCCAGGGTCCCCCTGGGATGAAGAAAGCCCTCTGGGGCCAGGCGGAGGTGATGGCTGCACCACAAACACCACGAAGGCTCTAAGTGCCACCAACTCTGACTTTGAAATGACAGACAGTTGGTTTCATGTTATGTAAACTTTACCTCAATTTGAAAACGACGCCTCGGAGTCTCCTGCTCCCACTTGAGCCCAAAGCTCCATCCTCTCTGTCCCAACCCCGGCAGCAACTTCCCAAAAGGACAGTGGTCCATCCTTCCCCACACGACTGCCACGGTCTGCTCCCCAGAAACCACCCGCATCAGGTCCAGTTGCCGCTCCCCAGGTAGGGCACACGGGACTGCTGTACCAAGACTCCAGCCACCCAGCCTTACCTCCCACACTCCAGCCAGCCTCTGTCACCCTCTTAAAAAGCTGTGCCCTTTCTCGTCTCCATGCCTTTTCTCTGTATGCCGTTCTCTAGCCACCTCTCTCTCCCCAGAAAACTCCAGTGCATCCTTCAAGACCCGGCTGAAAAGCCCTTCCAGTGGGCCCCCAAAGCATCTACCGTACCTCTCCATAGCTCTGTCCTTGGCACAAAGGACGGATAAGCTACAGCCTGACTATCTCCTGCACGAGGCAGCAGGCTCCCCAGGGGCAGAAACACATCCTGTTCGCCTGGGACCCCCGGGACCTAGCATGGTGCCTGACACATCCTTTCACTGCACAAATACCACGGGCGGCCTGGGACTCGGTGAAGAACGAGTAAGAGAGGAAAACAGTACGGAGGCTTCTCAAAAAACTAAAAATGGAAATGCCATATGATCCAGTAACTCTACCCCTGGGTATTTACCTGGAGAAAACTAAAACACTCATTCAAAAGGGTATGTGCACCCCCATGTTTACTGCAGCATTATTTACAACAGGCCAGATGTGGAAGCCCCCCACGTGTCCACCGACAGATAAATGGATAAAGAACATGTGGCGTGTGTGTGCGCAACGGGATATGACGCAGCCATGAAAAAGGACGAGATCGTGTCATTTGTGACAACGTGGATGGACCCAGGGAGTATTATGCTAAGTGAAATACATCAGAGAAAGAAAAACACTATAGGATCTCACTTATATGTGGAATCTAAATTTTTTTTTTTCAACATTTTTTATTTATTTTTGGGACAGAGAGAGACAGAGCATGAACGGGGGAGGGGCAGAGAGAGAGGGAGACACAGAATCGGAAACAGGCTCCAGGCTCCGAGCCATCAGCCCAGAGCCCGACGCGGGGCTCGAACTCACGGACCGCGAGATCGTGACCTGGCTGAAGTCGGACGCTTAACCGACTGCGCCACCCAGGCGCCCCTATATGTGGAATCTAAAAAACAAAGCAAACAAAAGGCACAAACAGACCCATAAACACAGAGAACAAAATGGTGGCTGCCAGAGGGGGAGGCGGGGACGGGCGAGATGGGCGCTGTCCAGTTTCACGATGCGCACGTGCCCCTGCCTCCCAGGGAGAGCCAGCCGAGCTGGGAAAGGGGAGAGTGGAGAGAACAGGCCACCTCTCCAAACGGTCCCTCCTTCTTTGAGCCCTGGTGGCATTTCCAGGGGGAGCTTCACCACTGAAGAACCACAGCCCATGTCTACGCTGCACACCCCTCCCATCACGAGCACACGGCTTGGGCACGCCCATGGCAGGCAAAACTTGCTCTAGTGGCTTGAATGGCACACCCCCCCCCCCCCCAAACCTCACGTCCACCCAGAACCTGAGAATGTGACCTGATTTGGAGCTATGGATCTTAAGATCCCAGCTTTAGAGCAGGCCCTAAGTGCGATGGCTTGTGTCTTTATAAGAGAGTGGAGAGGGAGATCTGGATGCAGAGACACGGCGAGAAGGCCACGTAAAGACACGGAGGCACAACGCTGCACACTGCGGACTACCAGCGGCCCCCAGAGGCTGGGAGAGGGGCCCGGAGCAGATCCTCCCTTGGAGCCTCCCGAAGGAGCCAACCCTGCCCGCACCGGACCTCGGACTTCCGGCCTCCACCACTGTGAGACCACTAGACGTGTTGTATGAAGCCCTCCAGACCGTGGTGAGTTCGTTACAGGAGCCCCAGGAAACTGACAGACTCGCTGACATTCCAAACAGTTTACCACGTTCATTATCTGCCTCCTCCTTCTAGAGGGCACCTTCTTACGAGGGCAGAGGTTTCTGCCTCTTTATCCAGCAAGGGCTCCCAAGCTCCTACACACAGCCCACCACCTGGTGACAGATGAGTGACGACAGAGGGATGAATGCCAGCACACAGGCTGGGGGCCAGTCCGCCACACCCTGAACCCCGGCTCCAGCATCTACCAGCCGCGTGACTTTGGGCAGGTCCCCAGTCCTCTCTGAACCCAGGGTTCCTCTTCTGTGGGGCGCAAATAACAACAGCCACTCCCCCGTGGCGCTGGCGTGTCTGGGACACGGTAACCCCCCATCGTTAGCCGTCAGAAATGGAGTCACTCTAAAATAAATCAACAGTGGGTCCCCATGGGGGCCATTGCCCCTCCCCCAAGGGGGGGGCGGCGTGTCGGGGGGCCTGTCACACCGGGTGGGAGGGGTGCCGCAGCATCCAGCAGGCGGAGGGGTGGAGGTCAGGGATGCTCTCCAGTCTCCTCCCAAACGTCCACAGAGCCGGCTGAGAAGTCCACAGAGGAGAGGAAGCAGGACTTCGACGCCGAGTAAAAGCGGGGACACCGAGTGACACATGTGGAGAGGCTGTGTTCCTAAGACGAGGCCAAGACCTGACGCAGTGGCTGCCCGGAGGTTCTACAGCCCGCAGGCAGGGGCGGTCTGACCCCCGCCTCCTCTGGAGGCACGAAGGCCACCACTATTCCCGCCACGGTCCCACAACCAGTGACACCATCGGCGACAGGGACACCGTTTCCCAGGGCCACCCTTTAGATACGAACTCCTCCTGGCTTCAACGCTGAGGCCCCGGCAGCCTCCGAATACCGGAGGGAGGTTTGCCGCCGCTCTGCTGGGCCCAGGTGGGGAGGGCTCGTCGCCGGTGACGCACCGCAAGCCCCTCGCTCCCACTGCGCCACAGGCGGGACGAGTCTCTTTCCTCTCGTCCAGAGTGCTTCCAAAGCAGCAGGCACGGTGCCAGGGAGACGTCAGCGACCGCCTGCAGAAGAAGGGACCGTCCGTGGCGGACGGGCCTCCACGCCCGCCCCGTGCACCCTGCACGGTCCGCAGCTTGGGGAAGACACCCGCCAGGGCCGAGAACGGGTACGACAGCAGGAAAGGAGCGTAGCGGGGCCGCGGACCTCAGCCCACAGAGGAGGCTGCTGGGCCGCCCGGGCCCCCCCCATCAAAGCCTGGTACGTGTGTTGGGGCGGCCTGGGGACAGGCAACAGATTCCCCCGCAGACATCTGCCTCAGGAGCAGGGTGCTGGCTGCAGACTGGGGTGGGGGGAGCCCACTGCAAGCTGGTGACTGCCACCCGGGGGGGGGGGGGGGGAGGGAGGGAGGCGGCTCTTTTTATAGCAAACAAACAAACTGTTTTGCTTTAAGAAGCCAAAAAGGAAACAAGAAAAAGCAAACGAGCAAGGAAGCAAGAAAGAGAGTACGTTTCTGCCAGCTACCGGGAGAGCACAAGGAGCCATCTGGGTTGGCCGAGGGGAGAAGGCCAGGAGCCAAGCACGCTGAGGCCAGGGCCCCCCTTCCGGGGCCCCTCGGACAGCCGGGCACCAGGTCGCCAGTGCCAGCCGGCCCCAGCGACGCGCCGGGCCCAAGGCCACGCTATGTGGGACTCACCCCGAGTCCTCGCAGGAGCCCAGGGAAGCTTCCCCCGTCTCCCAGGTGGAAGGGCTGGAGCCTCAGCCAGTCGGGGAGGCCGCCGGCCAGCACGCGGGACAGCACGGCGTGGCCCCTCCCTCCACGCTGCCGTCCGGCTGCCGGTCCCGAGCAAGCCCTGAGCGGAGCCCCCCCTTCTTCCTCGTCCCCTTCCCCATCACCTCCATCACCTCCATCCTCCCTCTGGTCTTCCGAACCCTGAACCGGTTCACGGCGCTGTGACCCTCCACCGTGGCCTCCGAGGCCGTCCCTCACCGACGCGACGCGGGGCTGACATTATGTGTCCCTTCCCCACTGCCACCGTTCACGCAGTGCGCCGAGCTGCTAACCAGAGAGAGTTCCATCCCGTCACACACGGCATGGTCTGTTTATAACCCCGGAAACATCTTTATTATTATTTCTCTCCCCCCGCCTCCCCCCTCCAGAAACAATGTCACACGATCCTGAGTGCACGCCGCCGTGGGGGGCCGTGGGGCCGCGGGCCGGGGCGCTTCCTCCGGCCCTGCCCGGCGAACAGATGGCAGTGTGGGCGTTAGGCACCAGCCTCCTGGCAATCGGAACATCTGTTCCCGTTAGAAAATGCTAATTGCCATCAATCAGGACAGCACCTACCCACATTTACATGCAAGCACACGCAAAAAAAAAAAAAAAAAATACATCTAAATTTCTTCAAGCACAACACTCCCTGCATGACAACTAGGCGGGTCTGTGCCTTCACCACATGAGAAGTAGCCGGGGGGGGCCAGCCCTCATCCAGAAGGATCCAACCTTGACCACCCCCAGCCTCTCCAGGACCGGCCCCTGGAGCCACATCGAGGAAAGAGGTTGGGGAATCCCTCGGCCTCTCGTCTGCCCGCCCCGGGGGGTGGACATGGGGTCGCTGGCTCTGCACCGCGAGGGTCGGGTCACCCGAACAGAACTCCTGCAGGGAGCAGACATTCCTTTGAGCTCTGGGTTTGCAGGGGCTGGCAACCTCTCTCTGAGCCTCGCAGAAACAACCCGGCCAAATCCTTCAGCCCAGGAGTCTGCTCCGTCTGCAAATCTGAGGGGTGGTCCAGAAGTCTCCCTGCCCTAAGTGCTTATGCGGAGATGCTCTGCAGTTCTGGAATGTTCCAGCCCCAGGTGCCCTTGTGTAGCAGGCCAGGGGTCGGGTGGGACCACGCGCTCGTGGCTGTTCTCCGTCCCCTAGCCCTGGGTCCCTCGGGCCAGCACTGGGTTGAGACATCGCGTACTTCCCCAGACCTCGGTGATCTGGAACGCTCCTGGGAGACGGGGGAGAACTGCAGAGTGGTCTGCAGTGGTTCAAGATGCTGACGACATACCACAGGTGACGCCCTGCCAGCAGCCTGAGGGCCCTCCCCGCTTCCGGAAGGTGGGCTCGGAATATCAGCCTATTCTGTAACAGGGAACGAGGATGTTCCTGAAAGCCCTTCCACACGCCCACACGCACACCCCGAAGAAAGCAAGCGAATTTGCTCATTTTTCTCCTGGACGCGGGTGCTGTGGCCAGCCGTGGCTGCTACGAGGCCCAGGGACTGGTTTGAGGGGTCAGCTTGTCCTAACAAAAAGGGGTGTCTCGCGGCCGATGGGTGAGGCCCAGGCTCCCTTTGCCTTGAGGATCGACGTCACCAGGTGGGAAGGAGGGCCTCCGGGGGCTCCAAGCTGGCAGGTGGGGTCACAACCCGTGTTGACCACATCCCGACAGTGTAGAAACGGGGTCTGTGAACTGCACGGCCCAGGCCCACCTTCACGCCGCAGGAGATGTGTATCCAAGATGCATGGCGGGTCTGTTGTGGCATGTGGTTAAGAGAGCCGTGGGTCACCCCTCTCCCCATCTTTAGTTCCCCAAAGCAAGGTGTCTTTGTCAGAGGTCTTAGGTGATGAACAGAAAACAAGGAGCTGGGCTCACGGAGGGAAGAGACGGAGAAGGAAAGGCGGGAAAATCTCATGCCGTGTTGCCAATTTATTCTTCTTTTAAGTAGGCCACTGTAGGGGCGCCTGGGTGGCGCAGTCGGTTAAGCGGCCGACTTCAGCCAGGTCACGATCTTGCGGTCCGTGAGTTCGAGCCCCGCGTCGGGCTCTGTGCTGACAGCTCGGAGCCTGGAGCCTGTTTCCAATTCTGTGTCTCCCTCTCTCTCTGCCCCTCTCCCGTTCATGCTCTGTCTCTCTCTGTCCCAAAAATAAATAAAAAAACGTTGGAAAAAAAAAAAAAATTTAAAAAAAAAAAAAAAAAAAAAAAAAAAAAAAGAAGGCCACTGTGCTCAGGGCCTGATACAAACAGGGAGGATGCTGGGGACACAGCCACATGCTGTCCGTGAAGTGTGTCCCAGCTGGACGCCGTGGCCAGCCTGCCTGGAAAAGGAAGGATTGCAAACCCCACCAGGCAGCTCCTGCTCCTGGCTGTTCCCCAGCTGCGAAGGTGGGTGGTGGTACCTGTGCCCCACATCGCACCCCCCTCCCCCCCGCCAGGCTCCGTGGCGGCCAGTCGTCAGGATCTAGTGGGACTTCATCCAGATCCGGCCCATGCCAGGCTCTGTGTCCTGTGGGCCACTTTAACCGGGCTCATTACTCTTTTTCTCAAAATTCAGTCTTTCTCTCCACTAAGGTCTCGGGAGTACTCCTGGGTGGAGACCTTGAGCGGGGTCTCCAGAGTCTGTCCTCCCCCCCTCCCCGCCCCCGGCCTCCCCCATCCTGTTCTCTGAGCCTCCGATTTCTCCTGCAGCCCAGGCCCGGCTCTGCCCCGTCCGAAGCCGTCGTGGAGGCATGGAAGTTGTGGCCAGAAGGAGCAGCTGGACAGTCACCAGCTGTGGGAAGGCGGGGGAGGGGGGAACAGGAGCCCACGGAGAGGCAATAATGTGGGTGGGACAGCCAGGACACAGGCAGGGGGCAGGACAGGTTCCGGGGGGCGGGGGCCAGACCGTGGAAGTCAGAGTCAGATGTCACAGGCCCCCCCTCAGTCCCGACCGTCACTCCACAAGGCTCCTCTGGCATATTTCCACGTCCCTTCCTGGCTGTCCTCCTTCCTCTTCTCCTTTCCCACATCTTAGCTCTCCCGCCCTCGCGCGTTTGCCGAGTCCTGAGAGCTGCCATAAGCCTCAGCTCAGCAAAGAAACACAACTGTGATCGTCTGCCCTGACCACCCCGATAAGATCAAGAACGGACGAAGTTTTCAAAATCATCTGTGCAATATTAGCAATAACGAGCAATGAAAATAAACAAAGACTTCCAGAGAGAAAGAGGGGATGGGCAGACGGACAGATGAACAGACACCCACACGTACGTATACGCGTAAGAGACGCACGGAAGAACGGACGGACGGATGGACGGATGGATGGATGCACACGCACTTGGACGGATGAAAGCTACAAGGATGGACGAGTGGATGCACAGATTGGTGGACACACGGGTAAGTCGTCTGTACACCCTGCCCAGTGGGGAATGGGCAGGGTCTGCCACAGAGGAAAGGTGTGCAGACACAGGTCTGCTGTCACAGCCCCATCTGGTGGTTCCTCTGTCACACCTAGAGGGCCACATGTGACCCATGATTCAACTGTTCCCAGAGTTAGGGGAGAGCATTCCAAGAGGTACAACTAAACCACCGTCCAAACGCTGTATCCGGGACGTTCTATGGAAAGCCTTTCGGGAAACCTACCGCGTGCAGAGCTGGGGGGGGGGGGGGGGGGAACAAGGCAGCAGCAGAAGCCGGTGCCCTTAAAACCCAAGAGGAAGGGGGACGAGCAGAGGAGGGGAGACAGGGACCCAAGAGAACCTCCATGGGCAGAGAATGAAGGAGGGCAGCCCCAGAGCCCGCTGCGCACGCCTCCCGGTGCCCTCTGCACGGGGGGAGGGACAGCAGCTGAGGACAGAAAGCAGAGAGGGTGAGGCTGGGGCCATGCCAACCTGGTATCCCTCCCAGGGGGCCGTTCCCCCAAACCGAGGACAATAGGCAGGCCTTCAGGGACCCTGTGGAGACAAACACAGCGGCCATGCTGTTTTGGGAGAGAGATGCGTACCCTTAAAAAAAAATTACTGTTTTCAGATCATTTACAATTCACAAGAAATTCCAAAAACAGTGCGGGAAATTCCTACGTACCCTTCTGTTATAGGCTGAACCGCGTATCCTCAAAACTCACATGTTCAAGCCCTAAGCCCCAGCAGCACCTCAGAATGTGACCATATCTGGAGACGGGGCTTTTAGAGGTCATTACATTAACCCACCCGTGGCTGGTGTTCTTTTGGAAGAGGAGATCAGGACACAGACACGCACAGGGGGACGACCCTGTGAGGACACAGGGAGAAGGTGGCCAGCTGCGAGCCCAGAACAGAGACCTCGGGAGAGATGGCCCCGGCCACCACCTGGATCCTGGACATCCAGCCTCCAGAACCACGAGGCCAGCCGGGCTGTGGTCTTTGTCACGGCAGCCTCGGCACAGTAGAGTCCCCCGCACATCCGACGTCACCGAGGCACGTTCTCGAGGCAGGACCCGCTCTGGGCGTGCTGGCCCATGTCACAGCCTATTTGAGATGTGACGGGTACCCTCTCCAGTCAGGCCTGCTCAAAGCACCTGTGGTGAAGGGCTCTGTACGTAAGGAACGGAGATGCCATACGAGAGGGATTACTGGGAAACACGGAATAAAAAAGACAAGATACAAAGCCCAATTTCTCACGAATGGATCCACGAGCTATGAAGTCACTCTCATAAACGACTCTCCGTGCTTATTCCCAGGCCCTGCCCTCATCTTCCAGGGACCAGGGGCAGTGGCTCAAGGGCAGGCTCTGTCCACAGACCTCACCTTGAGCAGCTCTCTGATTTGTAAATTTTTATCAACGTTGATTTTTGAGAGACAGACAGAGACAGAGTGCCAGCAGGGGAGGGGCAGACAGAAAGAGAGACACAGAATCCCAAGCAGGCTCCAGGCTCCGAGCTGTCAGCACAGAGCCTGACATGGGGCTGGAGCCCACGGACCATGAGATCATGAGATCATGACCTGAGCCGAAGTCAGACGCTGAATTGACTGAGCCCCCCCAGGTGCCCCGAGTAGCTCTGACTTGGATCATTCGAGACAGGCGTGCTGAGCCAGTGCTGTCCCCAGAGAGCCATGTGGGTTCCAAGTCTGGACGACCCTGGGCGAATCCTTCATCTGTGGCTCAGTTTCCTGGGGGGAACTCAGCTCATCGGGTTGTCACGAGGATTCACACGGGCGACACACGTCAACCTAGCGACGGGAACCTCGGGTGGAGGGTCCGCGTGCACGTGTCACCCCAGGACACCCCCCTGACTGGTCTCCACGCCATCGATACGTCAGACTCTCCAGGCCTCCCTCGTGAAGGTGTTCCAGGACAGCGCTGTTTGATCTTTCTTGAACTTGGGCCTATCTTCTGATGGCTTCCAGGGCCTTCCGTAACGCTGACATCCTGATGAACCCCCACTGGTAGCTGCAGGTGGCCACACCCCACGAGCCTCCTGCACCTCCAGCCGGCGGCACTCAGCAGTGCCCGGCGACACAAGGTCACTCAAAAACGCCATCTGTCCAATCTCCACCTCCTCTCCCACCCCGGGGAAGCAGAGAGAACTGACTCTGTCCTGCCTGTGTCTTCTCTCCTACACGCGCACACACAACGCGAAAGCTGGGCCAGTCCCCACCTCTACCTCTAAAGTAATTTTTCTTCCTGAGACATTTGCTGACCCTCCTTGTCTGCTCTTTGCCCCACAGAACACAGATGTCTTTGAAAGCGCCAGGCCTAGGGATAGTTAATGTATCCTTGCAGACTGGATTAAAAGAAAGAGTTTTCTCCCAAACCATAAAAACCCTTGCTTGTCCGTTTGTCCGTTCACTGCCAGCCTGCGTGTCCATGCAGAGACACAAAGTGAGGGTCCCACGGAACCAGATGGGTGCCCGCCGGGCAGCGGGATCAGCAAAAAACAGTGACCCACAAACCCTCATGGCCCCCGGGGTCATAACCCAGTTTGAACCCAGAATCGGTGACATGGGACCGGCGTGTGGCTCCGCCTGGGACATCTTTAAGTCACACGTTGCACACAGCAACTCTGGGTGACGGGACCCCTCGGGTCCTGCGTGCCCACGGGTGTCGACAAGCATCCTGGGGCATGAAGATGGTCCCTCCCTCCCCTCCATGCACCTGTTGACGGCAACAACCGTTTCCCAGCTCAGCCTGGAGACACGGCCCTTATCCGGATCCTCAGCCTCTCGCAGGAAGACGATGAGCCGCCATCAGGAACAAAAGTTTTCCCAGGAGGCCACCTCACTCACGTTTGACTTTTGCATCCGTAAACATCAGGACAGCTTGTCCCCAGGCTCTGTCTTCTGCGTGTGTTCCTCCTTGTCCCCAGTGCCGTTTGGCCCTCTCTCTAGTGTCCTTGTGCCCGCCCCCCCCCCCCCCCCCCGCGTACAGGGTCCCACTGGCTCCCCCGGGTTTTCCCCCCTCACCTTCCCCCTCCCGCCTCCTTCCTGCAGGGAGACCCTTGCCAGCAAAACAAAACCGTGTGACCCAGACTTGGACCAAAAACGGTTCATTTTCAGGCCTAGATTTGGGGGGAGGGGGAGGCTGGCCTTTTAATTCTGGGTTTTTGTTCTCAAGACCGCTGTCAACAGTGGGATGGCGGGAGGTGGGTGGAGAAGAGCAAGTCGGGGACACAAGGCTCCCAGCCGATGACCCCGGGGCGCCGGTGCCTCCTGCTGTCGGTTAAGGAGGATCTGTAAGCTTGGGGAAGGGTTGCATTGAGAAGGCTCGTCTTACAGCTCAGGGTCATGCTGGCCTTCACTTCCTGACTGGCCTACAGGCATCATTGTCTTTAAAAGGACAGACGAGAGGGGCGCCTGGGTGGCTCAGTCAGTTGGGCGCCTGACCAGCTCTGGTCGTGATCTCGTGGTTCACGAGTTCAAGCCCCGCATCGGGCTCTGTCCCGACCGCTCGGAGCCTGGAGCTGCTTCGGATTCTGTGTCTCCCTCTCTCTCTCTGCCCCTCCCCTGCTCGTGCTCTGTCTGTCTGTCTCTCTCTCTCAAAAATAAATAAACGTTAAAATGAATAACAATAAAAGAACTGGTGAGAATCCTAGTGTCTGAGTGGAATCCATGGGGCCAGAGGCAGTGGGGGGACAGCTCAGTGCCTGGGCTCACTTTCCTCCCAGCAGTCTTGGGAGATGCAGTAGGTGGGATTTTGTCCCTCTGACCCCCCCGAACCCATGCATGTGATCTCATCTGAAAAGAGGGTCTTTGCAGATGTGGTCAAGGGTGAAGATGAGAGGAGGTCCCACTGGAATGGGGTGGCCCCGACCCAACGGCCGGTGTCCTCACCGGACAAGGGAGATTTACAGCACACACGCACAGAGGGCATCACCATGCGAAGGCACAGGGCCAGGCAGGCACAGAGTGGAGGAGAAGCCACGTGGTGATGGAGGCAGAGGATGACACGATGGGTTTACCGGCCAGGGAGCGCCAAGCACTGCCGGCAGCCACCAGCATCTGGGGGAGGGGGCGCGGCCCCACTGACACCTTGACTTCAGACACCCAGCCCGCAGCACTGTGACAGGATCTGTTTCTGCTGTTTTAATCCCCACCCCCAGGCTGTGCTCCCGGGTCAGGGCAGCCCCAGGGCCGCCTCAGGGTTCACCCTCCCGAGGCTGCGGGCTCTGGGGCCGCGGGGACCAGGCCCGCTCCCGCGAGAGGGCTGCAGGCTCTCCAGACGACTGCCATCTGGGGAGGAACAGCAGAGCCTGCCTTCCAGCACCAGCACTGAGGCTGCATCTGGAAACTCTTCTCACCTTTAATTGTTTCTAAATGCTCCAACACACTGAGTGACTAATGGGCTCTAATTGGACAGCTCCTGGGGCGGAGGGAGGGCAATGCTCCCACCGGGCGCCTGTCCAGGACCCATCCAGCACCCCCCCCCCCCCCCCGCAAACCAGGGCAGCTCACTCACAGGGCTCCAAAGCCACCAGGAGAAAACACTGTCCTGCTCTTCTGTTGTCTTACAAATGTCTCACCAGTGCCCACAGTAGTAGGTTTATCCTTCAACCAACACAAATGGGGCAAAGAAAAGGAAAGCGGGGAAGCCAAATGTAGGTGGGATGAGACATCCCCGCTGCCCCCAGGTTTGTGAGATCTGTCTGGGACAGACACAGGGGCTCCCAGAGACAGAGCTGCACGAGTTCATTCCATGGATGCTAAGGACAGCCGGGGAAGATTCCAGCCACGGCTAAACCATGGAGGAAGGGGAGGGGAGTAGGGGAGGCAGGAGGGAGGGCTCCAGGTCCCCCTCCTCTCCCTTCCTCAAGGGCACATGCCCGGAACCTGTTCCAGAAACGAGGATTAAAGCTGATCTCGACACCCTTCCCGGATCCTCCTTTCCAAAAACATTCAGCCATGAAAGAAAAGAGGAACCACGGATGTTCCTAGAAGGATCCGTGTCTCCACAGATTGGCTCAAGCTACGGTCTTCGAGAGCAACTGTCGGGTACAGGAGGAAGTCAGGTGCCCCTGAGAGAAGGCGGAAACACCACGGCACCGATCAGGTGGCCTTACCAGCTCCACCAGCAGCACCAGGACCTCCTCATGCGTGGCAGGAATGTATCAACTCCAAGTGTCAGAAAAACATCCCATTAGCTTCTGGCGTAACTAGATAAAGCCACGCTCTCCCTCTCCCCACCACGGGGGGGACATTTGCCTCGATGCTCTAGAAAGCTCTGTGTGCATTAATATTGCTGATGCGGGCAGCCTCTGCTTCTGCTTGGCCCCCCGAGGATGCCATGTGATGGATTCCAGTTTAACAGCTTTTAAAAACAAGCAGACAAGAGACGGGGCGTGATGGATGGCACAGGAAGCGCGCCCATTCGGGGATGATTTATGGGAAGTTGCATGTTGCAGCTCCAGGGTCCGTCCCCAAGCGGGGGGGGGGGGGGGGGGGGACGGCCGGGGTAGACAGACGGGTTCTCGTGCTGAAGGGGGGCAATGCCCGACGTGCACCAGCTGCACAGTTACGACACGTTTGCCCTCTGCCCCACCACGAGCGCAGCAGCCCCTGCTCTCGGGCACACGCCGCCCCCACGTGTGGCCGCGTTTAAAGGAGTTGAAGCGGCACCTCTGGCCGGGCCAAAGCCTTTCTTCTTGAGCAGGAAGCGTGAGCTCTGGCTGGACCGTCTCCTCCGCTGCAGGCTTCAGGGGCAGCCTCTGAGGGGCCAGAGGTCAGGGCAGAGGGCCTTGCTGTGTCTCAGCTTCCAGAACAAGGGCACCCCCCCTCCCCCCCGCCCCATCCAAAAGCATCTGGAGGAGGAGGAACCTGACACAGACGGAGGCCGGGTGGTTGTGGTTCCGAAGGATTCAGAGAACGGCAAGGGGGAGGGGAGAGGGCCGGACACAAGAGCCAAGATGCCCACCGTGAGTTTCTCCAGGTCACGGGTAAGCGGGCTTCCCCCTCCCCCCCCACCCCCCCACCCCCCAGTGACCTGAAGCACCGATCTGCCCCAGGCCTCCACCACTGCACGCAAGAAACGAATCTCATTTTGTAGCAGGTTAATTTCCACCCATGTTTTCAATAGGGACTCAGCATTTACTACACAGTAAAACCCAAACTGAATCCACGCCGGAAGGATGAGCCTTAAAATGGGATCTAATTCATGGGACGCTTTCCAAGGCAGAAGAGGTGTCCCCTCCCCGCCAGCAAGGACGCCCCTGCAGTGACGGGGAGCTGCGTGCACTAAATGGCCCCGCAGCCCCAGGGGATGGACCAGCCCCACGCGCTGCAGCACGGGCTCCTTCGGGTTCAGGCCTGCACTGACCTTGCCCATGACTGACCCCGGCGACCACCGTGGAAGGCGTGCGGGAGCGCCTCACGCCCTCTCCCCCTCACTGGCTTCCCCCAAACCTCCATCCCCCAGCTGGCTCTCCTCCTGCCAGCGGAGGCCAGGGCACGCTCCACCGGGCGTCATGAAATCACGGACGGGGGGGGGGGCCTCTGAGAGGGGGAGGGATTGGGATGCCTGCTGCCTCTCCCGATTTTCCTTCCAGACATCAGAGCTCGACGCACTGGGGGCCCAGGGGTGGGCCTGGCTCCCTCCGGAGGGCCTGTCTGGGTCCCCTCGAGAACAGTGGCTGGCACACCAGACCACTGCTCCGTGGGCCTGGCCTCTCCCTTCGGAGACCCACCAGTCGCCTGAAGTGGACTAAAAGGCAGAACACAGCCCAGCTTCCTCTGCAGGCTTCAAACTGCTCGGCACAACAGGGACACGCGAGTCTCCCCTGGTGCTTTCTTTCCCCTTGACCCACCCCCCGCCTCCCCCCGGGGAGGAAGGAGACTCCAAAGCACATCGCCCATTCCACGATGTCAGAGTGTGCCTTGGCATCAACGAGGGGAGACGCAGCTCCAGGCCCAAAGGGACTTGCACAGGCCCCACTGAGCCCCGAGTTTCCCAGACCTGCCAGCCGGGACCAGCCAGTCTGGTGCTTTTGGCTTTGACACCCCCAAGAATTTACCTTTTCACACAAAGCTGGGCCCTGCAATCACCTTCAAGGAAAAGCATCTTCTCAAGGGTCACCTGCCCACAGGAGGTCTGCACTCTACTGCTCTTTCCCCGGGGCAGTGCCACGGGCACTTGCTTAGACCCAAGATCCTGAGATTTAGGGGGCGGTGCATGACCCCAGGGTGGCTTGGCCCGCACTGAGGTCAGCCCCAAGCTGTGCGTCCACTATGGGTGGTTTTATGGTAGCACTGAGGGGACCCCCGGTCCCGAAGGATTCTGAACGTCCATGGGATCGAGACTTTTGGAACGGTCGCATGGCCTGGCTCCCCTGCCCAGCACAGCTGCAGTATATGACTTCCCTTCGCAGGCTCTCTAAGGGGTCCCCGAAGGTCTAGCAGTGATGTGACAGAATCATTTCCGTGTAGAAAGGTGGTTGTTGAAAATTCTCATCTCAAACACATCCCCAGACCCACCCTTCACATCCTGGGTCCGTGGCATAGCCCCCCCCCCCACCTCCCTGGGACAAGCAGGAACCTCCTTATGGTGGCCTTGCTTCTGCCCTGACCTCCTTCCCCATCCACTCCCCACACAGAAGGCAATGTCATCTGCACACAACTCGAGTCTGCTGATTCAACCCCTTGCTCAGAGGCCTTCCGTGGCTCCTACCATCGTTTATTTTCAAATTTCTTAATGTTTAACTCATTTTTGAAACAGAGAGAGAGAGAGAGAGAGAGAGAGAGAGAGAGAGAGAGAGAGAGATACAGACAGAGCATGAGCAGGGGAGGAGCAGAGAGAGAGGGAGACACAGAATCTGAAGCAGGCTCTAGGCCCTGAGCTGTCAGCAGAGAGCCCGACACGGGGCTCCCACTCACGAACTGCAAGATCATGACCTGAGCTGAAGTCGGACAGCGGTTCCTACCATCTTTAAGACAAAACCCCAAGTCCTTACCCCTGGCCTAAAAGCTTCTGCAGGTAGGCCCTACACCATCGGCCCTATCTCCTCCCACCCCGCTCCCCCCTGGACCCTGGCAGACCAACCTTCTTGCTACTTCTCCAACATGCCTCAGGGCCTTTGCACTTGCCAGGCCCTCTGTCTGAACTGCCCTTCCCAGGGCTCGGCTGGTTCCCTGCCTCACCCCCATCAGCCTCCAGGGCCTGCCCGGACTGCCCTGTGGGAACAGCAGCCTCTACCACCCTCGATTGCCTCTGACCACCCTTCTTCACAGCCTTAGCGCTACCTGACTGAGATGTGCAACTCGTCCCCAGCGGAGGATACACGGCAAGGACTTGGCTTTGTCGCCACCAAGCTGCAGCCTCCACAACAGAGTCAGCGAGTATGGGTCAATGACAGCACACGGACCGGTCGGGACACGATCAACCCTAGGCAAAAAGAGGGCCCCCAGACACCCCGAGGCAGAGGGGGGGCCCATTTGGATCGTGGGAAGAAAGGCAGCAGTGCGGACCTGGCAAGGCTCCTGTACCTTGTGCAGAAGCTGACGGCGTGCACGCTAAAGGGGTACTGGAGACGCCAGCCTGTGTCCTCGGCTCTCTGCCCAGAATTCCTATGGGCATCGTTTGCTCCGCCCAGAGAAGGGTCAGCACAGGGGCGGACTGCCATGCGGGGCCCAAGTCCCTCCTGCCCGGCCGTGGATGAGCCCCACCCTCCAGTTCTGTGCAGTTTCTTCGTGGGGACCGGGCTGCATTGACCTTCGTGGTGATGTAATAACCCTGGGTATTGTCCCTGGTTCCTGGGAGGTAACCTCTAAAACCTTTGGAACTCCCGAGGGATGGGAACGTCCTCTGTTATGCCCACACCCGACTTCACGCTGACTGGGTGACTCTTGAGTCCTTAGGCAGAGGGACCCTGATTGCAGAGCTGGAGCTTTCACTTCCCCGCTCAGGGGAGAGAGGGACAGGGAACACAGTCCAGTCTTGGGGCCAATGACATAATAGGACTCCGGTAAAACTCTGGACACTCCCAGCTCAGGCAGCTTTGTGAGGGGAGAGCACGTGGATGTGCCGGGAGGGTGAGCTGTCCTGACCCTGCAGGGTGAGGGCAGACTTGGTCCCATCTACGTGTGTCCCTTGCTACGGAAACGCAGCCGCGAGTGTGGCTCTTAGGTTCTGAGAGTCAGTCTAGCAGATTATCAACACGGAGGGTCACGGGAATTTTGTAGCCGGTCCATCAGAAGTGCCAAGTGGCCCCCAACTTGTGGCTGGCGTCTGAGGTGGGACAGGCCCTGAGTCTGCGGGGCGGTCTTTCGCTAACCCGCTAACCCTGGGGTCGCGGGGTGAGCTCCCGGTACAGCTGAAGCGTCACGGAGCAATCGTCCGGTCCCCTCTGGAGCCAGGTGGGGACACCAGAGCCGCTGGCCGGGCTGCAGGGAAACGTGGGCAGGGGAAGGGCAGACCCGACCTCGGCCTCCGCGGCAGTCTGCGCTGAACCCAGACGGTGGACGCTGCGCCCTGCCCACCTTCCTTCCTGGGATGGTAACTCTACCCCCAGGCTGACGCGTCTCAGGTCACAGACGGCAGGCACCCCTTCCCAAGTCAAGCCAGCACATTCCTGGGCATCTGCCCCAACGCTCCCCATGCCGACCCTGAGGCCATCCCGACCCTGAGGCCACGAAAGACGGAGGAAGCAGAAAAGTCCCCAGCCTGCAATCCCCTTGGGTCAATAAGATGTTTCTCAATCACAAATGCAACCTCCTCCCTGAAGGATCGGCGTGGTGGCCGGCGGCGCCTTACCTGGCAGTGGTGGGTGAGGTCTGTTTGGCTGCAGCAGGGAGGTGACGCCCTCCCTGTGGGATTCTTTCTGGAACGTTCCGGGGTGGAAGGCTGCTGGGAAATACGGGCGGGCGGGCGGGCGGGCGGGCGTAGTCTCGGCAGGAAAAGTTTCAGGTTCTCAGAGACAGATTCTCAACCTGAAGGAAAAGAAAAGGAAAAGATTTAAATGCCTTTGAAGCAAACATCTTTTTGACATCAAAGGAGCACGGGTGTTAGCAAACAAGAGAAGAGGGCGAGCCGCACGGCAACTGAGGCAACGGGTGGCTGCCTGAGGTCACACCCCAGGGGAACGCGAGGGGAACCTGTCTGAAAACAAAGCGTTGGGACCCCATCGCCAAAGGGCAGCTGGGCTGCCCCTGCTGCTCCATCAGCCCTCCCGCCGTGATGCCCCCTAAATGATATTTGGCCCCCCTGCCCCCCTCGCCCCCCAATGCTGACCCCACCCCGTCCGGTCTCGCCCGTCCCAACGCTTCCTGCGTCACCCACTGCAAACTCCAGGGCCCATCACTGCCATCATTCCTGAAACTCCCTTGTCCCTCTCTTTTTGAAAGGTGGTGCCACTCTCCAACCGTGTCCTATGTCATTGGGAGGAAACACCCAGAGCTGCTACAGTGACCTACAAGCCAGGCGAAGCCA
Source organism: Neofelis nebulosa (assembly GCF_028018385.1). Lineage (NCBI taxonomy): Eukaryota > Metazoa > Chordata > Mammalia > Carnivora > Felidae > Neofelis > Neofelis nebulosa. Next base: position 16,017,654 of record NC_080797.1, on the reverse strand, counting down.
GGTTTGGGGACCCTGACGCTTACATGCTTCGCCGGCCGGGGGTGGGTGGTGGGGGCGGGGGGAGGGCTGTCTCAGGTGACAAAGGCAAAAGTAACGCAGGGTCTCGCTGGGGCCATGGGTGCACAGCTGCCAGGTAAATCCTGCTCTGCCCACGGGACCCTACGCATGGCCTGCACCTCCTGCAGTCCCAGGCCTCCTGGCTGCCCCGCGCACAAGAGCGCCTCCCCCTGACCACGCCTGTGCACCCACATAACTGCGTAACTGCGTGGCTCGCCCCTCCCGGCCTGGGGATGTGTGGTAAGGTGGCCGGCCCCAAGCAGCACACCCTCTCAAAACTGACGGCCATCCCCTTGGCACTCCCTCCTCCTTCGCCCCCTGATTTTCCCCCAGGACTTCACAGCTGCCACCCCACAGATGCACCACCCTGAAATGCAAGCACCCCGAGGGCAAGCACTTGGGACCCCAGTGCCTGGGATGTGCCTGGCACCCGGTCGGAGCTCACTCAGTATGTGTCACGGGGATGGATGGATGGAGGGATGAACGAATGAATGAACAAACGAACCCCCCCCCCCCTTCTCCTCCACGCACACGTTCAGGCTTCTGTACAAGAGTGACCACTGTCTCCCTGGAGCCCGAATTCCCAGGAAACACAAGGGGGCTGGTGGCTGCTGTTTTGGATGGGGGGCACCTGGGCCTCGAAAGTCCTTTCTTGGCTTAATTCACTCCAACCCTGTGTGCGTGCCATCGGCAGGCAAGACAGAAAAACCGCTGGGGACATCCTCTCTGGCCAGCCCCGAGGGACCGGCTCTGGGGCAGAGTCCTGAGTCGGGCTGGCCAGGAGGGGCTCCCCCCAGCCCGCCTCAGGGGAGAGACTCCCACTGGCATGTCCCCAGAAACCCCACAACGGAGCTTTGAAAAAAGAAAAGACTACCAGTTTCTCTTCCTAAAATCCAGTCTCTTAAAAGGAGAACCACCCACATCCCCAACGGCAGGGCCAAGCTCCCAGAGTGGGGCCCAGGCACCACGTGGCTTTGCAGTGACCGCCCATGCCACGCACGGCACCGGGAGCTGGGCATCGGAGGGAACGGAAAACAGCCCCGAGCTCTGTGAGGCCACTTTTCAGTGGGAAAAGCAAGTGTGTGATCTGTGGTTCTAGGTCAGTGCTAAATGCAGTGACAGAGACGGCTGGGGGCAGGGCCCAGGTAAGAGAGGAGCCAGGTGGACGCAGAGGGCCCCAGGTACAGGAGGCTCCAGGTGGTGACCCAAGCTGGTGGGGCGGAGAAGGCAGGTAGGCAGGCTTGTCTTAGAACCAAATGCTTGATTCTCAGCAGCGGGCACAAAAGGCGAGGGCTGGAGTTCATTCTGCACCAGACCCACTGGAACAGGAGCAAGGTGGAGATGTGACAGTGCCCCTGGCAGGTAAACCCAAGACGGAAAGGTGGAAAGGTGACAAGGGACAGGGAGCAAAGACGGGAAGGGGAGAGGGGCAGTACAGGAATCCAGAGAGACCCCAAACCCCTCTGGCTCTCCACACTGATTGTTACGTACAATCCCTGAAATCTGGGCCACCTTCTCCAGGGTGATGCCTCACCCCCCATCCCCCACTCGCATGCTGAGCTGTGCACCCCGTACCCCGACTCTGCACACCCACCTCGGGAGCCCCGCAGGCCCAGAGAGGAGAGGTTACTTCATGTTGCTGGGCTGTGTGCTTGCTAAGACGGGGGAGCATGGGTCGTGGGCTCACGGAGACTGGACAGGGGTAGGGACGAATAGCCCAGTGAGCAGCCCTACCTCGGCCAGGCCTTGGCCTCACCATTGGTACAATTGCCCTTTGTTTCCTTTTTCCTTTTTTTTTTTTTTTTTTTTTTTTAATGTTTATTTTTGAGAGAGAGAGTGTGTGAGCAGGGGAGGGGCAGAGAGAGAGGGAGACACAGAATCCAAAGCAGGCTCCAGGCTGAGCCGTCAGCACAGAACCCGATACAGGGCTCGAACCCACAAACCGCGAGATCATGACCTGAGCCGAAGCCGGACGCTCAACCAGCTGAGCCACCCAGGCGCCCCACTTTGTTTTCTTAAATGGGCCACCGTTTAACAGCTTGTCCCTGACTGCCACTGCACGTTCTCCCCACTCCGCAGAACGAGGCACCATCCATTGCCCACAGTGCAGACGCTGGGGCCCTGGCCCCCGGATTTTCAGGGACACAGGACCCACCCCAGTGCAGTGCCCCAGCTCCCCAGCTGCCAGGGAGAGGGATCGGCCCCACCTCCTTCTTCACAGAACAGATGAAGGTAAGAGACAAAAGGCCAGGCAAGTAAGTTGCCATGAGGTCCCCCAAGGCCCCAAGGCCGGCTCCGGGAAAAGGGAGAAGGAAGGGAGATGAGAAGGCCCGTGGGGCTCACAGCGCACGGCGGCTCTGGCCTGTCCAGCTGAAGCCCAGGGTCAAGGCCACAGCCTGCTGTCCCAAACCCAGCAGGGGAGAGAGCTGCGTCTTCCTCCTCCTCGGAACCACATTCACTGTGCCCCACCGCATGCCAAACACGGTGCCAGGTACCCGCGGCCCTAACCTCTGCCAGAGTGTAGCCTGGGGGCCAGAGGCAGGCAGGGAGCCTCCAACTGCTGACCATCAACGTCAATGTCCTTGTGCCTCCTGCTGTAGGGGGCGGGGGACTCTGAGGCCCCCGACAGTCCAGAACCCCAGGGTCAGGACTCTTCCCCATCCTCTCGACCGACTTCTTCGGGATTCAATCCCCTTGCTTTAGTTGGGGAAGCCCTCAAAATTACTTTGGGGGTGGACAGAGGCTTAAGTTTCCCCGGAAGGCTGGACACAGGTGGTGGGCGCCCCAGAAGGATATGACACCGGAGAAGGGCCTGGAGCTGGAAAATACCAGGCGTGGTCCTACCAAGGGCAAGGGCAAGGGCAGGGAGCTGGCTGGGAAGGCTCAGTCTCAGGGAAGGTCTGTCCAAACCATTCCCACCCCTCCCCCCACCTCTGCCGCCAATTAAAGTCTCCTGGGCGTCCTGCCAGGCTCCCAGCTCTGCTCCCAAGGGGGCAGGAGGCTGGGGCTGCCTTTGGTGCCCTGGCCCCAAATGGCCTCCTGTTGGGATTCTCGCCGTTAGGGAGAGAAGATGGAAAAATAAACACTGGCACTTCCGAAAAGCATCTTCTGCAAAAATAAGCCAACACGCAAATAGGCAGCGGCCCCCGCAGGGGTTCCTGCCGGAAGAGACTGTGGATGATAAGGTCCTCTGGCCACCCTGCAGACGCCAGTCCCATGAGTACTGGGCAGTCGGCCCTTCCATTCCTCTCTGAGGGCCCTGTCCTCTGCACACTGCAGGGCTGGACTGTGTCGGTCCAGAAGGGATGGGGAGGGAGGGGGGGGAGGGACTGAAGGCAGAGGGAGAACCTGGCCAAATCATCATCACCACCATCACCCTCACTCACCAACGTCATCACCACCATCACCATCATGGTCTAGACTACACGCGGTCCCGTGAGGACAGACGTTGGTTGGCCTTTCTCACCACCGTGCCGGTAGGTGCCTACCCGGCACGGTGCTGACACTGAGCAGGTGCTTGTTAAACGAACAACGAAAGGAAGGAGGAACCGCATCTACGTGAACCGTGTGCAACGGACGAACCTTTTCTGTAAAATTCCCAAACCGACAAGCGGAAGTAACCATCACCCCTTCGGGTGAGTCAGCAGGATGGTCTCTGATACCCAGAGGCGGGGGTGAGTGGCAATGCCTTCTCTCTCTGCGTGTGAACAGCTGAGCCCACGAGAGACCCCTCACACCTACCACTTCCCATGCGGAGAGGGGCCCAGCAGGAAAGCATCCATTCTGGCTTGTTTCCCCCATCTCCAAAGAGAGAGACTCGCCTGCACTTGGGGACCTACAGGCAGGCTGGGGACGGCAACAGTCCTTTCCAATCAGGATCATCTGGGGAAGTGGCTTTACGTACGGGATTCGAGATGAGGAACACAGGCGTGCCACTGCCCCTCATTTGACGTCCCCTCCCTGGGCCTGCTGCCGGCACACGGGCCACGTCTGGGCAGACGAGGCCCTGCAAAGTTCAGGACGTGAACTCAGAGCCACTTCTCACCTGCCTGGGGACAAGGCACAGACTGACTACCCGGCTCTCGGACACAGCCCGCAACTTCCCCGGGAGGCTCTAGGGCCCTGGGGCGGGCAGCAGGTTCTCCTCCGGCCCCACCACGTACAAGCTGTGTGACGGGGGACAAGCTGAACATCCCCGATCCTTTCCTCCGCGGACTCGCGTGAACAGCCTCCTACGTCCGAGCCTGCACGCGCTGTTTTATCTGCTGTAATAAAGATACCAATCGCCCCAGACACGCACCTACATTCTTGTTCCCCGTCCCAGAGAGACTCAGGAAGGGGCAGCTGCAAATCCCAGGGGGCTCAGCTTGCCCGCCTCACAACGGGGCCTTTCTCCCCAAACCACACCTGTGCTGGCTCATTTCATTGCCGGGAAGAACCTTTTTGTCGACCAGTTCCGCCTGGCGGGAAGTAAAGGAAATCGGGAGGAACCGCAAGGATTTGCCAGAGAAACAGCAAACAGGTTGGTGGCTTGGTGGTTCCCAGAGGCAGGGGCGGGGCTGGCCAACAGGTCCCCGCTTCCCACCGCCAGGTGAATCCCGCACAGCGCTGCAACCCTGCTCCACAACGCGGTGTCATGTTCGTGAAGGTCGCCGAGAGAGGAGATCTCAAAACTCTCCATCACGAGAAAACAGGCGCGTGAATGTGTGAGGGGATGGGTGTGGCGACCACGTCGCAACCTGTACGTACAGCCAATCATCAAGCTGCACACCTTAAACTCATGCAAAGTTACACATCAGCTGTACTTTGATAAAACGTGGCAAGTTCAAAGCAATGACAAAGGATTTGGTGTTCGTTTAAAACAAAACAAAACAAAACAGACACCAAAACATCCAGACCCAGCAGAGCCACCTGTCCCACCGACCACGCCGTTCAGTAGGACACGGAGCCCTCGCCACGCCCTGGGCACTGCAGCCGGCAGGCCAGGCACTACGTCCTGCCCTCACTTCTCTCCGAAGCCATGACCCCTCGCCAAGCGCCCGTGCCCCCTTCTCCCGGCTTCTGTCCCCGGTCCCTCCCTGGCACCGATCACGGGTGCTGGCACGTGCCTGTGCAATCTCTCACCTCCCCGACCCCCCTCGGTTTCCGCTTCTCCCAGACACAAGCCAACAACCAAGCTCCGAGCTTAACACAAGACTCCCGCCAAGAAAGCAGAATTTGCTGTGTCTTTAGCGGGGAGAACGACACATGGCACTTTGTTCCCATAGTAAAGATTATAGGGGATACAGAATATTCAGAATAAATGAGGCTCCTCCTTCCGTTTTCAAGCCGGAAACCAGCTTCGTGCCTGACTCCCCTCATGGCTTGGGAAATCCTGTCTCTGGCCAAAAATAACAATCATCATCATCATCATCATCATCATCATCATCATCTGGGTTTTATTATTCTGGCATCTGTGACAATTTTACTGTAGATACACTTCTTCTCCTTCTTCTTTTTAACACCAGTGCGTTTTAATAATAACAGTGCACCTTTAGGTATTGTTGAAATGTTACGTTATTCAACATCTCCAACGGGAATGAGGAGGCCCTTATGTAACTCATGTGTCCTCCAGCTCTGTGTTTAAAGCTTGCGAAATAGAGGGGTGTAATTCGGGAAGCAATTTTCCCCAAGGTCGGGGAAAGCAGGAAAGGCTGGGGGCTGTGTGACCCTAGTGACAGCAGGGCTGACACTGGGGGCCCAGAACCCCTGACATGAGGCCAGGCCCCAGACCACAAGTGTCCCCAAAATGCGACAGAACTCCAGCCCAGCTGCACGGCTGGGTTGTGCCAAAATTGTTGATGACAAGAAGCGGCCCGGGGCACGGTCTGAAGTGTTCTTAGGCGCTCCTGTGCATGTTCCCTGCCTCCCTCACCAAATCGGCCTGGGTGCCTGTGTCTAGGAATCAATGATCGAGCCAGAGACACCTGCTTCAGACACCCAGGGAACTTTAAGGCAGCCGGTTCCTGCGGTCTGGCCCTTCCCCCAAAGCACCATTCCAGTGCTGAAAATCCACTGAGTCCCTCCTGTGACAGAAGCTGGGGACACAGATGGGAAGGAACACCTCATGGGCCCATCCCCAAGGGGGTGGCAATGCAGAGGGTGCGTGACAAGAAATCCCAGCAGAGGTGGGATAAGGGCTCGTGCAGAGACATCAAGCTCCACAGGGCAGATCTCCTGGGTGCAGCTGTAACAGGGCCTGGCACAAAATAGGTGCTCAGTAAACCCATCACAGATAAAGCATCAGTGACAGAGGCGAAGGGTATGTGGAAACCTTAGAGAGAGGCACCTCGCTCATCCCGAGTGGGTGTTCTTGCCTCCCGGAGGAGGCGGCCCACCCCAGAGGGAGCCTTAAAGACTGAGGGGCGGATCTGGCGAGCTAGCAGGTAGGGAGTCACGCAAGAGGGGCGGGGAGATGTTTTCCGGGTCCGGGACTGGACGAACGAGAAGATGAGACCAGCCGTGTAAGTCAGAATTCAGATCATGAAGCACCTTGAACACCAAGCCAAGGACTTTCAACGGCCACTTGAAGAGTTTTAAGCAGGAAACTATGCAGATTTGTGTCTTAAGAAGCTCTCTCTGGTGCCTGTGTGGACGGGGTAGAAGGCGTAAAAACCAAGGCAGGAGTCTCAATCTGGAGCCTACCGCTGGTGAGCAAATGAGAAACTGAGACTCACATAAGGTGGATGGAGACCAGCGAGGGTGACGGGAAAGACTCGGGGGGCTTCAGCTGGGCTGATGATGGAGTTTGTTATATGGTTACGTGCAGACCCCGAGTTATTCTTGACAGCTTGGCATATATTAACAATTACATAATATGATTTCCCAAGGCTTGTGGGGTTGGGTTCAGATTTGGATGTGTTGTGTTTGAAGGGTCCCTGGGACATCTGGTGGGGGGGGGGGGGGAAGGGGGTGGTTGGCAGGTGGGTGCCAGGATGTAGGGCTTAGGAGACAGTCTACCTGCTTTGGGGATTGGGGCACCCGTCTCCAGGATGGCCCCTACGATCCTCACCTCCTGTCCTCTGGTGCAGTCCCCTCCTACCTTGTGCCGGGGGCTGGACACAGCAGCAGAAGTGACGGCCCCCCAGTTCTGAGATCATGTCATAAAGGACATCGTCTGCTCTCATGCTGGTGGCAGCTGACCGGCACGTCGTGGGGACCCTTGAGCGGCCACATGGAGAGATCCATCCACAGGGCAGGAACTGGGGCCTCCCTCTGACAGCCAGCATGCTGACCAGAACCCCGTGAAAGACCCTGAGCTAAAGACCTTAGCTGCTGAGACTCCCAGGCTCCTGAACCCCCCAAAACTGTGGGCTAAGAGGTGACTGCTGTTTGAAGCCATTAAGGTTTGGTATAACCATTAGATCAACAGACACCTGACGCAGGAATTACAACAAATATCGATGCAGACAGTGGCCAAACCCCAGGGCACGAACAGCAACACCCAGTGAGAGGACAGACTGGGCGCAGAGGACAGGACAGGTGATGAGGGACACGCTGGGACACCCTGGGAGGCAGGGCTGGGGTAGGGGAGGCCTGTGCAGAGGAATAAGGGGACCCACAGAGAAGGGAGACAGGCTGCGAAACACCACAGAAACCCCAGGAAGAGAAGGTATCCAGAGTTTCAAAAGTATCCAGCAGGGACCAGATTTCTAAGGGACCCAGTGGTCCCCTGTCCCCCAAGGGAGCCCTTCTCGCTAGCTACTTCCTTGTAGGACCCCGCCCCCCCCCCTCCCAGCTCCTCTCAGCCTCAAGTGGAGATCACGTCCCCAGCGAGAGGCCTGACCCGACCGCCCGACCGGACATCGTCCCCACCCGACGTCACTCTTCCCTTGTGGTATTTGCTGTAAACTGTAATTACATTTTAATTTGCTCCTTTACTCAATCACAGTCTTTGAGGGCCGGATACCTGTTCTGTTCACCACCATAGACCCAGCGCCCGCCATACAAGGTCCTCAAATATTTGCTGGATGAATGAAAAGTGAATGAATAAGTGAACGGAGAGACCAAAACCCTGAGTCTCACCTAGTGGCCCAGGTTACCCGGTGGACACACTATCCCTTCCCACGGCCCCCTCCACGGCCCACAGCCTTGGCTGGGAAGGGAAGCAAAGCTGGGAGAGGGGAGGAAAGAGCAAAGACCCTGAGGGTAACCCAGACGGGCTCTTCCCACCCTTGTCAACAAACGTGGAGAGGCTGTGCCACGCCCTGTGCTGGGCTGGGGGAGACCGAGGGTGCATCTCACACGGGCCCTCGGGTTGAGAGTCTAGTGGGGAAGCAGGCAGCCGCATGGGGCTGTCCCAGGGGTGAGGCCTGGAGACTGATGTCCCCCTACCTTGTGCCCCTACCCAAGAGACCCCGGGCTCCCGCATGAGGGGACCATTCCCGCCAGACAGGCGGTGACAGGCCCCCTTTTGCTCCTCACCTGCAAAGCACTCGGGCCTGGGCAGGAGCATGGGTGCACACTGCCATGATTTAAACAGTAATTACAATACACTTCACTGGACGCTGTGCAGGGCCGCACAGAGCGCTGTGGTCACAGGAAGGGTGGGAGCGGGCTGGAGTGTGACCAGCTTCGAGAAGAAGGAGCAGCAGAGTGGCAGTTTGAAGGAGGGGGCTCAGACCAACTGCCTGGCCAGCTGAGGGCAGGTGGCAAGAGAAAAGGTGGCCCCGGCCTGAAGGCGTCACAAGGCCAACTGAGGAGTCAGTCCTGCCCTGCCAGCGGGCGGGGGGCAGGCGGATTCTCACAAAGACAGCCAGAGGGCAGGGTCTGGAACCCACCAGGGGTCACAGAGCTGGAGGTCGTGATTTTCACCAGCCGGACAGGAGGGCGCAGGGAAAGAACCTAGAGCGGACCCCATAAGCCTCCTCCGTCAGCCCTGGCTGTCTGTCCACAGAGCTTTGCGGTAGAGCACGTCCCCCAAAGTTAACCCCCACACGTGCTTCCCTGGTAACCTTGGCACAGCCCCGTGCCCAGGACAGGGTCTCAGCCCCTCCTCAGCACCTCCCATCCCCTTGCTTCTGCCTCTGTGGCACCTTTACAGGCCAGGCACCCGGCTCACAGACACCCTCCTGGGTAGCACCAGGGAAAGGAAGTCACCACGGTCGAGGTGGGGGTCCAGGACAGGGACTTTCTAGTTGGTTCTCTCTGCTGGCACCGTGAGGCCTTAGGAAGCTACCTAGAAGGTGGTGGCGGGGGGGGGGGGGGGGGGGGAGTGCAGAGAAGAGGGGGCGGGGCACAGGGTGGGGGGGAGGGGCAGGCGGGCTCCCCAGCAGCCTGGGCCCGGCAGATAGCGCAGTGGCCGCACTCAGAAGCTCGTTCGCACTTATCTCCCAGCCGCCAGGTATCTTCGCACGGGAAACATGGCATTCGGTAATAGGATTTTGATGCTGAACAGCCCAAGTTTTCTCCGAGACTGACTTTACATCACAAATGTAGGGAATCGCGACCTTAATAGGATTCTAACTTTTAGGCAGTGGAGAGAAATGGGGAGGGCAGGGTAGAAACTCCTGGATGCCCTCCCTGGGAACATGGGGCCTGGGGGCCGGCAGGGCTGTCCCTTCAGGACACCTGCGGGGCTGGTGGTGGGAGGGGTTCAGGGTGGGCCTTGATGCCTCTGGGTCACGACAGCCAGGGCGCCTGCGTGGAGACGCGTTCCTTGGCTCTGTGTTGCAGAAACAGGTCTCTTTGGGGCCTGGGGTCCCAGAACTGGCCCCGGACCTCCATCCGGCTGCACACACACAGATGCAGTCGGCCAGGCAAGTTTTTCAAATGTTCCCTTCCAAGGCCGCACCTCCCTCCCTGGGCACAGCGCTCACAGCTCCAGCCTGAGCACGGGAGAAGAACTTGAACCAGTAACGTGCTTTAAAAATATATTCTGCAGGGGCGCCTGGGTGGCTCAGTCGGTTAAGCATCCACCTTCAGCTCAGGTCATGACCTCGTGGTCTGTGGGTTCGAGCCCCGCGTCGGGCTCTGTGCTGACAGCTCAGAGTTTGGAGTCTGCTTCACATTCTGTGTCTCCCTGTCTCTCTCTGCCCCTCCTCCGCTCATTCGGTCTCTCTCTCTCTCTCAAAAATAAACATTTATATATACATGGCATCAACTGCTGTGGCAACATTTGCATGGCACAACCATCCCGAGAGAATTCCCCAAGGGCCCTGCTCTGGGAAAATTCTAGCCACCAGGAGAACCCTGTCCTGGTGCTGGTGTGGGCACTGGTCTTCGGCTGTCCCCACCCGCCCTGAGCACAGGAGGCGAACACGAACAGGACGCGGCAAGAGGGATGCGGGGCAGCAACAGTGCACAGAGGGATTTCTTGGCAGGACATGGCATTAAACCCCTGCCCAGGACAAGGTGTCGCACGTCCCTTTTCCTTGGCAACCTGAGGCACAGCGACGTCCACCTCTGAGCTTCCCACCCACGGCCTCAGGTGCTCAGCAACACTGTCACATGAACACTCGGCGTCTATCTGCCCCGTGTGGGTCTGGGTACTCTCGAGAACAGTGCCTGCCATGTGAGATGGGGCCTATTCCTGGGAGACCTGAGTGTGATCTGCTGCGCCAATGACCTTGCGGGCCCTTATTCTGCCCTGGACCTCTCTCCTGGCTGGTTGTCCCTTTGCTGCCCTCTCTCCACCAGTCTGTTAGCTCAAAGGAGCTGGGTTCTCATGGGTCTGCATTGGTCGAGGCCATCACGAGAGTCCTGGTAAGGCTGGAGCCCAAGCCTTCATTCACCTACCTGTACAGCATCATCCCACTCAGGTACTTTCGCACCCCCTACCAGATCAAGGAACCTTCTGGAGATGTGGGAATGTCCCACATCTCCATGTAGGTGAGGGTTATTTGGGTGCACACGCTTGTCAAAACCGCCTGGACTGTACGAAGAGCCACACGTTTCACAATATGTAAACTACTCCCAATTTTTCAATTAAAAAAAAAAAAAAAGCACCTCCTGGGCTGATAATACATCCTGAGTCAAAGCCACTCTCTCAGTCCCTAAGGCTCTGATGGGCTGCAGAGCCTTTCGGTTGGCCAGAGTCAGAGACAGAAGCCCGATCAATACGTCTGGGAAGAGGCAATAATCAGTGTAATGATACTGCATGTGTCCCACGCTCAGGCTGAGACACCTGCCCCAGGGGGTTTCCACCAGCAGTGGGAGGAAGACGACAGCCGCCAGCGTGCCACCCAAGGCCTCGGTCAGCTCTCTCGCAGGAAGAAGAGAAAGGGAGGAAACGCAACAAGACAGGAAGCGCCTTCATCCCAGACGCCCGACTGGCTGCCTTGCATGCGTGGGGCAGGGACTAGAATCTACGTCGGGCCTCTGCTGGTTAGGATCAGGGAGGAAGGGACACACCACGCAAGGGGTCGGCGGCAGCGAACGCCACGGGTGGGGCGTGCCCGCAGCTGTTGCCCCTCCCCTCCGGAACACATTGGCGACGGCAGAATCTGCCCAAGATGCCCCCAGGGCAAGACCGGCTGCTCCAGAACCGCAGAGGCCCCCCGACTGTCGCTCTGGCAGCAAGTGCGCCCTGGCCTTGGACGGGCCTCCCTGGAAGCAGCAGACGGCGAAGTCAATGTGCAGGAGGGCTCAGAAGGCTCACGGCTGGACTCACTGTTGATGCTGAGGGACAGACGAGAGCAGAGGGAGACAAGCGGGACGGGGAAGCAAGGGCCCTCACGGCCAGCTTCCTCACTCTTAACTCGCAAGGGGCTCTTCTGCCCACCTCCTGCCCTGTCTTCTGAGTGAGGAACACAGACCAAGGTCTGGCTGATTTGGACCCTGCTGTGGTCTCCAGTCTGCTCTCCCTGAGTGACCCTGGCCATGAAATCTGCCTTCCTGGGACCAGATTTTTCCTTCTGAGGTCCCCTGGGTGGCATTCTTACTACCCAGCACATGAGTTTTGGCTCACGTAGAGCTCCACGAGGAAGGAAGACCTGCCCGGAAGAAGAATGGCATGGCAAAACGAGAAGCACACACATCAGAAAGAAGCTGTGGTCACTGGAGACATCGACTTCATTTGTCTACCCATCCATCTGTCCATCTGCCATCCATCCATTTGTCTGTTCCTCTTCTGTCTATTGATCCGTTCACCCACCAACCTATTCATCCACTCATCCACCCACCCACCCATCATCCATTCAACCATCCACCTACCCATTCATCCATCCATCCATCAACCCGCCCACCTACCCACTCATCATCCATCCATCCACCCACCCATCACCCATTCAACCACCCACCCATCCACCTACCCAGTCATCATCCATCCATCCACCCATCCATCACCCATTCAACCACCCACCCATCCACCTACCCACTCATCATCCATCCATCCATCCATCCATCCACCCATCCACCCACCTACCCACTCATCACCCATCCATCCACCCACCCATCACCCATTCAACCACCCACCCATCCACCTACCCACTCATCATCCATCCATCCATCCATCCATCCACCCATCCACCCACCTACCCACTCATCACCCATCCATCCACCCACCCATCACCCATTCAACCACCCACCCATCCACCTACCCACTCATCATCCATCCATCCATCCACCCATCCACCCACCTACCCACTCATCACCCATCCATCCATCCACCCATCCACCCATCCACCCATTCACCCATCCACAAAATAAACCCAGTAAGGGGAGGAGAAGGTCCAGAACAGGAGCAAGGGCCGGGAGGTGGCACTACAAAGACTGAGGGGTGGAGTGTCTTTGAGCCTGGGCTTGGAAGTCACATAAACCTGGATGGAAATCCTGGCTGCCCTGTCACTGTCCCTGAGCAAGTTACTTAACCTTTCCCAACCTCAGTTTACCCACCTATTAAGTGGGTAACAACAACTTTCTTATCAGGTTACTATAGAAAACAAATAGGACCATGTACACAGAACACTTCGTTGAGTGACTGGTCCATGGTAAACACTAACTATACAACGGCTTCCATCACGTCTGTCAGCAGGAGCAGATTCAGGCAGCTCTCCTCACCAACCGTGGTGGTGTGCATCAATGAGACTCTAGTCCTCCCTGGCTTCATGCCCTTTGCCACATGACTGCAATTTTTTCCTACTACAGAGACAAAGCCTCTTTTTCACCCTACGTCAATCTGGGCTCAGTCATGTGACTTATTTGGCCAAAGGATGAGGCTGGAGAAATGGTGAGCCATTTCGAAGCTTAGCCCAGAAGAAGACTTGCATGGTTTTACTCATTCTCTTGTGCCTCTGCCATTGCCATGGTTGGGCTCCTGGTCCCAGGGCGGGGTGAAGGGCACAGGGAGCAGGGCTGCCCCACTCAACCCAGTCTAGAGCAGAACCACAAAGTCCTTCTGCTGATTCCAATGGACCCACGGGCTTACGCAAAATAAAAGGCAATGGTTGGCGTCTGAAGCAACTGATTTGGGAGTGGCTTGTTATGCAGCAAGAGCAAACTGACACACCCCTTCCTGCTTCAATTTCCTATCCCCCTTCTCCTTTCTCTGTACCAAAAGGCATCATGTGACTTCTAGTTCTGTTTCCCCTATGAGTCAGAAAAGGAGAGACTTCTGCAGGCAATCCACGTGAATTCCCTGCCTGCAGCCCCTGCTTCCCCATCAGAAACAGGAAGTGACATCACAGCTCACAACCCAGGAAGAGGATGACCGTCATTCCCATGGAGGGAAGGGCAGCTGTCCTGTCCACATCCTGGCAATGCGGACACCAGTGCTAGGGATCTGCCTCTCTGTACACCCGTCTATCCACCTACTTTTTAAATCAAAGGAACGTGGTTTTCAGAATCTCCAGGGCGTGGGCTCTCAGACGGTGGGAAGGATGAGAATTTGTCATGGAAAGTGCCGCTAAGTGGAGATCAGGGCTGGCAGAGCCGCCCCCCTCTCCCCGCTCCCCGCCGCCAGCCCATCAGGGACCCCACACACACACTTGCCGTAAATCACTACCCATTCAGTCCTGCTGCCGAGGGGCTCAAAGGTCAATTTTCCCTGGTTATGACAACGAAAACTAAAATTGGGTCAAACCTGAAGGGTATTATCTTCCTCCGAGCGGCTAAATGCACAAGAGTAATGAGGTTGGTTAAGCAACATGCACCGGCCGGCAAGAGGTGCCCTGCAGACAGATTAACCAGTTAAGTGGGTGGGGCTCAGGCTGCTGCCACAGCTGCCCTGGCTGGCGAAGGGTCCTGGGCTCTTCCTCCCACTCGTACCAGGAGCCTCTGGCCACACCTCAGAAGGGCATCTGGGGTGCTCCAGCCCTTCTTCCTGCCTGTGGAACCTTCACAGCTTCCGAAGAACAGAGATGTCCAACAGCTCCCGGAAACCAGACCCACGGGGGACAGACTACTCTCATTGCCGAGTCCCCTCCCGTGCCGGCTTCAGGTCGAGAGCCAAGAGGATTTAAGAGCTGAGGGGCTGTAGATTCCCCGCAGCTCAGCCCCCTCCCCCCGGTGACATCCCAGCATTTAACTGTTGCAGACACGACGCCCATACCCTGAATTTGCATAACATGCCCTTCTCCTTATAAATTATTGATTTGTATTCCGTGTGCACGCACGCACCCCGCCTGGAACCCATCCTTCAAAGCCTCACTGTCAACAGGCTTCAAATTGGACCCATCATCTCAGGTTATGCAGTATTTATAAACTGACCTGTCCCATCACTCGTAGTTATTCTTAGAAACCTCTCTGCCTCATCTCGAGGGAGGGGGAGAGGGAGACAGGGGGAGATACTTAAAACGAGACGGTTTTCTTCCACGACTGATTTTATTTTCCACTTGTGTGACAGTCATTATTAAAATAGCGGAGCGGGTCGCGATGGCAAAGCTGTGGACAGGCCAGGGTCACCCGGCCAGGGCGAAGTGGACAGAGCGTGGAGGAGGTCGGAGAATCAGAGTCATGGCCCCATTGTCAGGCCATGTGACCACTAAGCCTGTCCCAGCGAGCCTGGATGATGAGCCTCAGTGCCTTCATCAGCAAAATGGGACGAAGAAGCCTATCTACAGGATGTGAGAGAACAGCGTGAGATTAGCTACACGAAGGGGCTCTGACAACGTTAAACGATATTCTGACGTTAAACGATATTCTGACAACACGGATGAACCCTGAGGACATTACGCTCCGCGGAACGAGCCAGACACGGACAGGCACTGTGTGATTCCACTTTTAGGGGGCACCTAGAGTCATCAAATGCACAGACAGAAAGTAGGATGGTGGGCACCAGGGGCTGGGGGGAGGGGAGCAGGGAGTTGTTGTTTAATTGGGACAGAGCTTTGCTCTGGGAAGACGAAAAAGTTCCAGAGATGGATACAGACAGTTTGCACATGGTGTGAATGCACCGAGTGCCCCTGAACCATGCACGTAAACACAGTTAAGGGAGTAAATTTTGTGTTACGTGTATCTTACCACGATCGGGGTACAACTATTACAAAAATGCAAGGTGACATCATAGTGATTTACCCATGACCCCAGTAAGAAAGTAATATTTGAAAAAAATTTTTTAACGTTTATTTATTTTCGAGAGACAGAGACAGAGCGCGAGCAGGGGAGGGGCAGAGAGAGAGGGAGACACAGAATCCGAAGCAGGCTCCAGGCTCTGAGCTGTCAGCACAGAGCCCGACATGGGGCTCGAACTCACGAACCGCGAGATCATGACCTGAGCCGAAGTCAGACGCTGAACCGACTGAGACGCCCAGGAGCCCCCGATAGCCATATTTAAAAAGAAAAAATTAAACTGCCCGGCTAGCTCAGTCAGTAGCGCATGAAACTCTTAAAAAGAAAAAAATTAAAAGGAACAAGCAAAAGTGACTCTCATGATTTTTAAATCCAACACACTATATTCCATATACGATCGTCTCAATACATAACCCATACAAAAGTGATCGCGGAGAGGTTTTACCTTCTTTGTCCTACACCTCAGTCTTCAGGATCCCGTGCGGCACATCTCAGCCCAGACCCTCCACGCTTCCAGCCCCAGCAGCCTGGCGTGGCCACGGAGGCCACATTAGACGGTGCCAGTCCACGCCTGCAGGCCCACGGCCGCGAAGATGGGGGTCCTGCTACGTTTGCAGTGATCCACCAGGAAAATCGGGGGAGGGGGAGCAGGGAGGGACGCCCTCTCCTGGGAGCCAACCAGCAGGATGTCCCCTGCCTGGCTCGCACAACCTCATTCGTAGCCAGCCGCTAGAATGGGAGCTCTCGGAAAGAAGGCTGGCCTCAGGGGATCCAGCGGGGGCTCAGCAGGGGCCTCCTGGGGCATGACAGGGACGCAAGACCCTTCACCCAGAGGTAGCACCAGCAGCTCCCTTTGCTCTCCCGACCCCTCACTGCGTACCCGCCTTCGTGGCTCCAGTCGAGGAAAGAGGAGGGGAGGCGTGTGTGGCTGGCCAGGCCCCTCACCTGGAGCTCCTGAGTGCCGTCCCGCGACAGAGCTCCCAGGACTGGGGCCCGCGGGGTAGTGGGAGGGGCTCCCCAGCCTGGACCTCACCTGCAGCTACCCCGTCAGGGGCTGCCTGCGTGTGTCACTGCCAGGTCACTAAAGCTTTGATAGCATGACATGTCCCCATTTCAAAACCTGCAGAGGGGGAACAAGAGGAAACCATCCGTAACTGACTCGTTCACAGTCGAGAGAGCGGCCACCAGAGAGGACTCCCACGTCTGCTGTAACTCGCGTGCCTTCGGGGTGGTGTGGTTTGTTAGGACGCCGGACGAGCGACTGCCACAGACGAACCCACGCCGGGTGGCTCGGGACAACCCAAGTCTATTCTCTCGCAGAGGAGGCCAGAGGTCGGAAGGCAGCATCACGGGGCCCGAAATCAAGGTGTGGTGGGGCCCTGCTCCCCCCAGAGGCTCCAGGGAAGAGTCCACAGCCTGCCTCCTCCCCGTTCTGGTGGCTCGGCGGCGCTGCGGGGCTCACGGGGCCACAGGGCGGCCCCCGCCATCACACGGCCTCTCTGCTCCTGTGTGGATCACATCTTCCCCTGCCTCCTCTCATAAGGACACTCGTGACCGTATTGCAGGCCCACCTGAGTAACCGAGGACACTCCCCCCACCTCCAGATCCTTCCCCTCACATCGGCACGGGGCGTCTCTGCCACGTGAGGTCACACTCGCAGGCGCTGGGGAGTAGGGCCTGGCTGCCTCTCGGGCGCCCGCTATTCAGCCAACCACGCCCAAACCATATGTCAGCGTGCACACGCGCGTGGGGGTGGGGTTAGACTCGACCCCATTAGTTGCATTTGATGCATTCCTTCCCTGGTGACAAAGCTGGCCGTTTGCCACAAGGAGACGGTTCTTGGGGAGGTGCCGACGTGCCCAGTATGGGCCAACGCCCGGCGAGCTGAGGCACCCCCAGCCCGGGCATCTGAGAGCAGGGCAGGCGGAGAAGTGCATTTCTACACGGAGAGAGCGGTCCCGAAGCCGTCCCGGAGGGGCAGCCGGGGGCGGGGGAGGGGGTTTCACCCGGGTACCACCCAGGGTGCTCTGTTAGCACCCGCCATTAGCTCGTCGCCACGGCCACGAGGGTCTGCAGAAGGCACCGCCCAGGCCCCACGGGTCCCCTTGCCCTTAACGTTTCAGTGCACACCAGCCCAACGCCCACCGCCAGGTCACAACGGCTCACAGGGGGCAGCGGACCGACTCCACGCCAGCCCCCCACCCTGTCCCCCACTCTCATCCCCACCACACTCATGAATGCACAAGGCAGGCTTGCTAACATTCCCAGGCTGCGGAAGAAAGAGCGAGAAAACACACACTAAGCTCCCGCGGGCCCTGCGTGGCTGAAGGAATTCTCAGGCGCCTCCGCATGAGAGCAGAGGGGGACCCGGAGGGGGTGGCAGGAGGAGGGTGGGGAGCCCTGGGAGGGACCCAAGGTGCCAGAGTCCTGCCCGGCCGGACTGGAGAATCCTCCTGGAGATGCGGAGAAGGCACGGCCCTCTCGGTTGTCGCTTGGCTCCCGGGGCCACTCAATCATGAATCCCGGGAACGTTCTAGGAGCCGCTGCGTGGCCATCTGTCACGGGGAGCTGGGAAGCGGGTGCCCGCTGGGCAGGAAGCTGGCTCAGGTGACCTCCACGTCCCGGCCCATCCTTGGGTTCCAAGTGCTGTCAAACTTCCCAAGCTGGGGGCCACTCAGCCTCACGGCCCAGCGGCGCCCACAGAGCATCTCAGCCAGGAATCAGAGACCTGAGCCCCAGCCAGTAAGAGAAAGGCCATGTTGAGGACAGGGGCACTGAGCCGGACCCTGCCCCTCGCTCTGTCCTGTCTGTTACAGGTTGGGCAGCTGGGTGCAGGGGCGGGGATCCCATCTGCCAGCCCAGCGAATCTTGGCAGAACGAAAGCATCAGGTCACAGAGCAGAAATGGACCAGGAGGGGAGGGCAGAAAAGCATGATGACCATTTCTGATGCTGCCCAGGGAGGCGGGTAACCCTTTCCCCAGGGCCTGGGACATACAAGGGCTGATGTCTCTCGACTTTTCCACTGGCCACATCATCACAGGAGGCCTGCAGTGAAGGCTGAGCCTGACTGGCATTCTGGGCTGTCGCTGGCTATCAAGCAGCTGCCTGAGAAGCACCCCCACCCAGGGGATGCTAGCATCCCTGGGTGTTTGCTCTCTGCTGGGCACTGGGGCAGGACAGAGCAGAGGAGGCTGGCAGCGGTGGAGGCCAGGGTGGAGCCCAGGCAGAGCCGCGGGAGGTGAATGACCAGGGAGCAGCCGTGGGCTCTGGAGGTGACCTCTCTGCCCTGCCCGCTTCTTGTCCCTTCTTGTTTCAAGCCAGCCAGCGCCTTTCTCTCCTACTGCAAAACAGACCCCCTTTCTCAAGATGTCCCCCAAAGAACAAGAGCTGGGGAGACAGACACGTGTCAGAGCTCTGACACGCCCACGCTGCCTGGAGTCTCACAGGGGGAAGAGGCAGTGGCCCCTGCCCATCTCGGGGTCCCCTCCCCACAGCACCGGCCTCAGTGGCCTGGGCTCCACGCTCCTGATGCTGGTGGACCTTGACCTTTGGCCATTCCTTGGGGCCACCACGATGGGGTTCTAACCTGGCACATAAGGGCACCACGGGGCAGGGGGTGGGGGGGGGGGCGGGCGGTACTGGAGCCACCACTGGGGTGTGCAGTCCATCCCAGGAGCAAATCCCAGGGTGAAAGGGACCCTCGGTGGGGTGATCACTTGGTTGGGGCAGGTGGGGAACATTCCTTGCTAGAAGTTTCCGACTTGGGGCCGCTTTAGGGGCCCAGGGGCATCCTGAGTCACCCAGTACTGGCCCCAGACCTCCTGTGCCTGCCTTCCCTCTGTCCTCTGGGATGGGAGGGGGCTCCCCTACCTCTGGGTGGGAGGAGAGAGGGGGCTGCTGTGCCTCTGTTGGGAGGGGCTCCCTTGCCTCTGTTGGGAGGGGGCTCCCCTGCCTCTGTCAGGAGGGGCTCCCTTGCCTCTGGGTGGGAGGGAGAGGGGGCTCCCCTGCCTCTGTCGGGAGGGGGCTCCCCTCCCTCTGTTGGGAGGGGGGAGGGGGCTCCCCTGCCTCTGTCGGGAGGGGCTCCTCTGCCTCTGTTGGGAGGGGGCTCCCCTGCCTCTGTCGGGAGGGGCTCCCCTGCCTCTGTTGGGAGGGGCTGCTCTACCTCTGTCGGGAGGGGGCTCCCCTCCCTCTGTTGGGAGGGGGGAGGGGGCTCCTCTGCCTCTGTCGGGAGGGGCTGCTGTGCCCTTCTAGCCCTCCACCGGCTCCCTTTTTGTTATTCTCCTCAGCTCCCTCCTTCCCTGTCTGTTCCCTGCCCCTCTCCGCAGTAACCCCGCTGCAGCGTTCTGCGTTCTGTTCCGCGGGCCTCACAGCACTGCTCTGGCTCTGCCGAAGCTGACTGGGGTTTTAATGACCGTGCCGGGTGGAGGCGGGCACCCCCACCCTGCCCAGCCAGCCCTCCGTGAGGCCTGCAGCGGCACAGCGGGGGCAGGGCGGCGAGGGGACCCGCCGCGGCAGGGTCTCTGGGCAGTGCCCCCCTCCCCCTCCCTCGGCACCACAGCTTTAAACCTTCCGCAGCGGCCTCAGATCACCGGGCCTCGGCCCACATCCGGGCGCCGCCCTGCCCGCACACCCAAACACCTGGGGCGCTTGCGCCCAGACCGTCCCCAGACCGTCCCCAGACCAACCTACGCAGAGTCCCGGGAAGCAGGCGGTGGTTGTAAAGGCGTCTGGCTGATTCTCAGGTGAGGCCTACCAGGCCAGGCGCCGATGGCTGCTCAACCACGGTGCCACAAAGCTGCAGGGGTCGCCTCTGGGGCGAGGGGCAAGGGGTCCCGCGGAAGCCGGGACGCAGAAGAGGGTCGGAGGACGTCCAACCGGCAGCGTAGGGGAGGACAGGGCTCGGCCCCTCTGGTTTCACGCAGGACACACACAAGACCTGCAGAGATGACCTGGGGACAGAGAGGGGCCCCCTAGTCCTTCCTATGCCCTCAACCGGGCCCCAGGCCCCTGTGGACCCTAAAGGGCCACACGCAGATTAAGAAGGTGTTCCTATGCACTGCAAGCCTGGCTCCCCGCCCCAACTAACCTCCAGCTTCCTTTACGCTAAGGAGCATCCTGGCCAAGACAGGCGCCTCACCACCAAGAGGCCTGATGGGGCTCGTCCACACCACACCACCCCCCGGGTCCTCGCTCCAGGCCCCGCAGGACCACCCGAGCCAGAATCTAAGGTTACGGCCAAGAGGGTGGGCAGCTGCAGGCCCAGGCGGGAGGGTCCCGGAGGAAGCAGGAGCCAGGTCCCAGAAGGGCTCCCACTGGCCCAGGGACCCTGGGCTGGCCGCTCCGTCCCTCTCTGAGCCTCAGTTTCCCCCACTGTCACAATGAGCACTGCTGTAGGCAATCAGCAAAAACCCTTCCCATCCTACTGAAGAGCATGAAAGCCTGAAAACAGATTATTTTCTAACAAGCATATGTTCCTTTTACAACGGCAGAGAAACAAACCTAATGGCAGGAATCCATGGACGGCGCGTCCGTAAAATGACCTGCTGTCCCCAGGTGGTGGCCAGAGTGGCCTCACACAGCTCGGGACAACCAGAGGTCGGCTCTACCACCGGCCAGCCCAGTTCCCAGCAGTGCCAAGGAGCAGCAGAACTGCCCGGCTGGACAGGGGTGCACGGAAAAAAGCCACCAAGCCCGTCCCACAGGCAGGATGACCACGGCCATAGCACAGGCAGCCAGGAGGGCCTCCCCACCTGGACGCCTCAGCTCTGAAGCCGGGAGCCCCAGCCTGCCCAGCCCCGCCCTCACTCTCCAGTGTGGACCACCTTGTACCCGCCCCCGCCCCCGCCCGGTAAAGCATGCAGCGCACGTGGCAGGGGCAAGGCACGTGGCCGCTGCTGGCAGCCGGCCACTCCACCCTCCGTGCTCGTTTCTATGCACCATCAGCCCTGCCAAATCCCGTGACCTTGGCATTTGGGGGCCACGGGAGAAGGACGCCGTGCGTGCACAGCCCCTCCATCAACGTATCAATTAGCATTCCCCGTGCAAAGTTGGGGCTGTAATTACAGCAAGTGATTAGCAGGCCGGTAGCCCGTCTCGGGAGCAGATTAACAGCGGAGGCTGGGTGTGCCTGCACTCACCTCCAACCAGCGGTGCGTCTTAAACAGGCGCCTGGCGCCCCGGTAGCCTGTGATTAATGGGAGGGGATGAGAGTGGGGACGTTTCCCTGGCATCCGTCACTGAGCTTCTTCCTCTTGGCGGTGACCATGTTGGCCAGGCGCGGGGGAGTGGGGGGGAAGGGGGGGGCGGGGGAGGCCGGGAGCCCCAGGGGAGGGGCAGGCCTCGCTCTACCTCTCCCAGGCCGGAGGGGGCTCCTGGGCAGCGGCTCCCCAAGGAGAGGACAGACAGACGAAGGCCAAGTCCAGACGGGGCACGTGTGTAAGGAGCCCAAAGATTCAGCCTCCTCATCAAACCTTGTAGATCTGTGGCTGCCCCTCCCCTCGCCCCTCCCCAGGTAACACGCGACCCTGCTTACGGGCAAAGGCTCCCACCAGGAGGGTTCAGGCGGCAGAGGAAGCAGAGGGGCCTGGGGCTGGGGGTGCAGGGGGAAGGGGAAGGCTGAGGGGCCCTTGGGCGAGTGGGGTATTTGCGGGCACACGGATGTTCCCATCCCATCTGGACCCTCGCGGATGAAATAGCACGAGTGTGTGTCGAGGGGTGACGCACAGTGGGCCACGTTACCCATTCAGGTATTAAGCCGTCCTGTGTCAGGTGCTAGGACACGAGGACAACCTGGGGACAAATTCCTGCCCGAGAGGCTCTCGGCCTTGCAGAGGAAGGACCTGCTCCGGGGGCCAGACCTGCCCAGGGAGGCCGGTGGGAGTCACAGGGTCTGCCCACGTGGGATGGAGGCCGGGGCAGGGAAGGCATGTGAGAGGAAGTGACCCCAGATGAAGCCTGAAGTCAGCGGGGACCTCTGTGCTGGGCTGTATGTGCCACTGCTGCGGGCACCGCTGTGGCGGCCAGGGAGCACGCACCTGGATACACGGCGGCACCGCTGCCCACAGCCGCCGGGGCCACGCCACAATCTTCAGGGCGCAGGGGCACACGGCAGGGTGGCCAAGGGCCGGGTCTTAGGTTCACGACCCAGAGCAGCTGCACGCCAGCCACGTGACCTCAGGCCGGCCACGTGAGCCACGTGATTTCCCTGAGCTTCGGTTTTCCCCACGGTCCACGGGGAGGACAGGCACTCCCACCTCGAAGAAAGCACACAACACGCATGCCCGGCACTTCTCGAATCTCCACGGGGCCAGCGCCCGCTGCCGTGCCTGCCGTGGGGGCGGTCCTTCCGTGTCTGTCCGGGCGCACACTCTGGCTGGTCTCCTGTGACTGCCCGTCTTCATCTGGTAACCAGGTCACCCCTGCTGCTGGCAAATTACCGTTTCTTCTGTTCTAACCAAAACGCCCTCTAATCCTCATGGACACCACAACTGGTCCGTGGGTGGGCCTGCGACCTCAGCCAGACCACTCAGTCTCCTCCCCGGTTATTTTTGGTATTTTGGTCCTTCCTGAAGGGCAGTGGGGAGGGGCCCTACACTCCCTGGGGTCCCTAGACTGGGCTAAAATCTGCCTAGATCTGCCCAGGGACATGCTTCCTCCACCTCCAACCTGAACAAGGCAGAGGAAGCCCTCAGAGGCCGTCGGAATGCGGCCAATGTGCCAGATCCGCTGACCACCCGGAGTCCCCACATCCAGGAGCCTGGAGGCCAGCTCACCCCAGCCTCCCCAGGAGCACGAACCGTCAGGGGCGCACGTCTGAAACTTGCATCTGGAAGGCGCCAGACCAACAGGGCACATGGCACGCTCAGCACTGGCCCGGATGACTGCTCACACTCTGGCCTGACGCTGGCCCATGAGGCAGGTTCTAGAACCACCCCTTCACACACCTGCATACGCACACCGCGGACGCTCCCGCCAGAAACCCAGGTTTTGCCAAGGCGCCCACTCCAGGACCTAACCCAAGGTCCCGCGTGCCCGCAGCCAAGAACACTTCCTAGGACAACAGAGTGAGCAAGCTCTGGCCAGCCAGCATTCCCTGAGCACGACAAACATTCAACACAACAAATGAAGAAAAATGAACTATTTCCATTGCCTGAAATACTGCCATCCCCACGGGGTTTACGACACAAAGTGAGAAGGGACAGGCATTGAATCGAGGAGAAGAAAGCCCGCCAGCCACGCTACCCCTCCCCGGGCTCCGCCTTCCCTGGTGCCCCCCCCCCCCAGCTCCACCCTTGGGCACAAAGCACACCTCTCACCCTCTCCCTGGGTGTGTCTGTCCTGCCTCCCCGAGTGCAGCCCGTGAGGTTTATCCTTGAGCCGTCTCCCTGGCCATACACAGTGGGAATAAAACGGAAGGAACAGCCTGTGCACAGAGGACAGTCCACCTGAGATGGGCATCTGAGAGGAATCGTTCATGAGGGACATGGCCGTCCTTGCTGGGAACAGAGGGCAGGTTTCTCAGCGCACCTAAGCATGCCTCTCCCTGGGGACCTCCCGGCTCTACCCTCCTTCGCCCAACGTCCCCCGCAAGCCTGGAGCCTGCACAGCTCGATCTGAACACCAAGGCCTGCCCCCGTCTCCCTTTGTTCTCAGAGTTAATGCCACCGAGTCACAACAAGCAGGACCTACACCTTCCACTTGCGTCTGGCCTGTGGCATTTCGTAAGCTCCGCCTGTGTGCCAGGCCCTGGGGTACAAGTGAGGCACATTCTGCTCATCGTAAGCTTGGATGTCGGCCAGGGACAACAGACACTGAAACACAGAAGCAGCGATCTGTTATCGGAGTGACCGGTCCCATTCCAGGTCCTGCGGTTCCCATAGCCGCCACTACGAGCCCCTGACCAGGGCCGGGCACCCACTGAGCCCCCATCAGCATCGTGCGCCTGTCCAGATGCCCAGGGCTCGGATGTGTGGAGTGCTGCACGGCAGTGTTCCCCGCCACGTGGATGTTTCCGGCACAGTGGGTTTGTTGATTCCACCCAGGCAGTGCCAGCTGACAGAAACATGGAAGGCATTTAGATCCAGAAGATGTGGGCTCAGGGCTTGGCACAAACCCTTCTGGAAGGACTTTGACCAGACCCCTGATCTCCTGGACCTCAGATCCACCCCCTCCCAAAATGGAGGTCCTATCCTCTCTTGATGGGTCCGTCATGACTGAAGGAATGGAGCAGCTCTTACTCTAGCCCGGCAAGAGTGGCTGCTGGCCCACGGCACTGGGGAGACCCGTGGCCGTGGCTCTGTTGAAGCCCCAAAGTCAGAGGCTATCCACAGACAGGGACCAAGACGGCCCTCCTGCCTGGCTGACTGCAGAGATCAGGCCTGAGTGGCAGAGAGAACACAGCCAGGAGAGGCTCTGGTAACTTGGATGGGAAGCTTCGACCAGCTACACGGGGCCGCGGACCCCGGACCGAAGACCCTTCTGAAAGCACTCTCAGAAGACACGCTGGAACAGCCAGCGTCCGTCACCCACGAAAGGACAAGCTGAACGTGGACTGCCCACACGACAGAGGATCAGCCAGAAGCAGGAGCCACATCCTGCCGCCTGCTACAACGTGGATGGACCTTGAGGACGTTCTGTGGAGCGAGAGAAGCCAGTGACAACAGGACAAATACAAGAACAGGGTGATCCCACTTGTATGAGGCCTCTGGAGTCATCACATCTGCAGACAGTAGAACAGGGGGGTGCCCGGGGCTGGGGGGCGGCAGGGGGGGAGGTGTTACTGGTCCCGGGGGACAGAGTTTCAGTCCGGGAAGACGGAAAAGCTCTGGAAATAGATGGTGACCATGGACGCGCGGCAGCGTGAACGTGCCCCACGCCTCCGACGTGTACAATTGAGAACCGCCAAAGTGGTAAACGTCAGGTCGCGTGCATTTCGCCACAAGAAATGGCAGAAGAGAAAGAAAGCGCGTGTGCTGGACTCCGGAGGGAAGGGGGGCTCCGGACCTCCTTCCCAGGCGGGGCAGGACCCCACCCCCAACCCACCCAACCGCAGCCCCACGTCTCTGAGGAGGGAGCGCCGAGACGAGCCGTGTGTCAGCGCACCGGGGGAACCGCTGCCTTCATAACGTCAACGGTAACATCAGGAAATTTCCACTTCTAAAGACACGCCATCCCCTGTCCTTCCTTCCCACCAGCAACTTCGGGAACACTGTCTGCTGCGCCTGACTCAACACCATGCTCCCCGCGGATCCCTGGCCTCCTTGAAGGCAGCCGGCCCGAGGTCTGGCCGGGAACTGATCCTTGGTGCAGGCGGGAGGCAGCCGGCAAGCCCGAGGAGGCTCCGATAATTACAGGGAGATAAGGCTATCAGGTGTAATTAAACAGTGTCCACGGCAGACCACTCGGCTCCGGCCTCCCTCCCGCCTCCTTTTCCCCAAGACTGCAGAATAAATTACCCTGTGAAGTCAGCAGAGGTTGAGCTATGGAAACAATTAAACAGAAATTAAATCTAATTCATTTATACTCCGAGCACAAAGTGGATCATGTAGGTTTTTTCTCTCTCTCCTCTTCTCGCCTTGGCGTGAGAGAGGACTATTATGGGAAATTAATCACGAGGCAAAGCAATGAAAGTGATCTATCACTCGTTAAAGTGCACCAACTGACTATATAAAATCTCCTACAGCAGCTGGAGAAATGCGGGGTGAGGGCTGTTAGTGAGAAGGGAGAGGCCAGGGAAAGAGGGGCCGCCTGCCTGCCTGCCTGCCTGCAGCCCACAGGATGGCCTGGCCAGGGTCTCCCTTCCTCAGGACAGAGGGGTGCGTGTGAGGCTCCTATTCGGGACTCGTGCTCAGGTGGGAAAACGTGCCAGAAGGGTCCCCGGAGGCCAGCAGGGCTGGGGCCTGGCGGTTTGTGGGTGAATCAGCTTGATCACCGGGGTCCTTCCCAGCAGCAGAGGGGCAGGGCTCGGAGGAAAGATGCCCCAGAACGCTGAGCTGCAAGAACCAGCCGGGCCTCAGTTTCCCCACCGACAAGTTGCAGGTGACGCTGCCTCCCTCGCCTGCCTCCCAGAACCACCTTGAGAGTTAAGTGAGCGGACGACAGGAAAGCGCTCAGAACATACAAAGCACAGAGGAGCCGCGAGGCTGGCACCAGGCCCGGTGAGTCAGGCTCCTGGCTCCCTGCTTTCAAGAGAAACAATTCGGAAAATTATTTTCCCATTGTCGCAGGGTGGAAATGGCACCAATGGGACACCTCCCCCAAACGGGGGCCGGGGCAAATGGCAGCCGCGCCCGGGAGGAGGGAGCTGGCCTCGGGAGAAGCGTCTGCAGGCAGCTGGGCCCAGGAAGCACCAAGGGAAGGCCAGGGCTGGCAGGTCCCCCAAAGACCTGGGGGCACCAGACCCCCAAAACAGACCCTCCCCACCAAAGAGTTCGGGAGTTGGGGGAAGGCTGAGCTCCACGCTTGGCGTGAAGCAGCCAGGAACAAAGGCCACGGCGCTCCTCTCCTGGAGGGAGCACGGCCCTCTTGGCAGATGGGGCTGTCCCTGGGAGCTCACGCACCCCACTGCCACCCCAGGGCTCGCTCACTGAGCAGAGGCCTGTACCGTGCACCCAGGCAGGTGCCCGGGGACGGCCGGACGGGAAAGCAAAAGCAAGGAGAGACTAAGAGGTTACGGGCAAGCCAGGGTGTGCCTAGCAGTTCCCTCTGCCTGCTCATTCCAGAATGGCCCCTGACCTCACAGCCCAGCCTGCCCAGGTCAGGCCCAAGATACCCAGGGTAAGGCCCAGGGAACACAATGGAAGGGACTGAGAGGAGCCAAGGCCCCGAGGCCCAGCCCCTTCTGCACCCAGCCGCCATCCCTGCACACGGTCGCCACGAGCTAGGCACAGGAGGTGGCCCTCTCTCCCCTGGATCGGCTTCCCATTTACTTCTCCCACCTGCGCTGTCACAGTCACACTGGGGCCTGTACAGCCAAGGGTTAGCCTTGCCCCCAAAAAGCCTTGGCCCTTGCCCCCGGCTTCTGGGAGGTCACCTCTGAGCACAGCGCGTTTACGCAGGGGCCTTGGGTTTGCGAGGTACCTGCGGGACCCTGCAGCGGCTGCAGACTGAGGTCAGCCTCGTGGGCGGGCAGTCCTGACGGAGACGCGATAAAAACTCCGGCACCGAGGCTCAGGCGCGCGTCCCCGGTGGCAGCACTCTGTGCGTGCTGTCGCGCATCGTTCTGGGAGAACCGAGCCCGGTCCTCACAGCCCCACGGGGAGAGGACACCCGGAAGCTCACGCCTGGTCTCTCTGGACCCGGCCCCGGCCCCACGCACCTCTTCCCTCTGCTGATCTCCAGCTGTGTCCTTCTGCTGTAACCGACCGTCCTCTTGGGAGTATACGGCTTTGCTGAGCTCTGGGAGCCCTTCAGGGTGAATCACGGAGCCTGTGGGTGGTCTCGGGGACCCCTGCGCTACAGTGGCACACAGGGCACATGAGAAATGCCGGCTCCCAGACTCTCCCGTGCAGTCGAGGATAACGAGACCAGCACTAAGGGAGCTGCCCAAGGCCATGCGGGCCCATGGGGAGGCAGGCTGGGACAGGACCCCCGCCCCGGGTCAGGGCCTACCTCTCCTCAGCCTTTGTTCTCACCTCCTCCCCCAGGAGAGGGGCTCCCTGGGCAGCGTGTCAACACAAAGGACAAGCAGGCTCTGCCCTGGGCAGGCCAAGCGACACGGGCACCGGGTCTGGTCCCCATCAGCCAGAGATGGGGGGAGGAGCAGGGCGGCTGCCAAGAAGGCCTTCTGTCTCCAGGACAGCAGTGGGGGTGAAGAAGAGCGTGCTGGGCTGAGACAGGGCGCAGCCTCGCGCCAGAGCGAACCGAACTGCCCCCTCCACGTGCGCATGCAGGGGGCCCGGGGGCAGGAGCCAGGAGTACGAACGAAAAGCCCAGCACTCGCTCCTTTTTTTTTTTTTTTTAAATACTCATCTAGAGTAATTTTATTTTTTTTTTAATTTTTTTTTCAACGTTTATTTATTTTTGGGACAGAGAGCGACAGAGCATGAACGGGGGAGGGACAGAGAGAGAGGGAGACACAGAATCGGAAACAGGCTCCAGGCTCCGAGCCGTCAGCCCAGAGCCCGACGCGGGGCTCGAACTCACGGACCGCGAGATCGTGACCTGGCTGAAGTCGGACGCTTAACCGACTGCGCCACCCAGGGGTCCCCAGCACTCGCTCCTTGATGCAGACGCACGCTCTCCGCACTGTCCTCCCTGCCCCAGATGCCAGCCGGGCAGCCGGCTCCCTCCAGCCCCGCCTCCAGCACGGGGACGCCGGCCTGAGAGTGATTAATGTCCTCTGCCACTTGAGCCTGGCACCTGGGCCCGGGGGCGGCCGGCACCGGGGACCTGACAGCCGGGGACCTGCTGCTCACCCAGACTTCCATCTGGGCTGGTTGGTGCACACTCCCACACTAATGCACGTACATGTGCACAGGCCCACACAGAGACACATGTATACACATACACACATGCACACACATGCATGTGCACGGGTACACACAGAGATACGTGTGCGTGCACACATACATGCACTGGTGCAGGTGTGTGCACACACATACAGGCACACGAGCACACACACAGATACATGCATGTGCACACATGTATGCACGTTCACACAGGTGCACGCACGCACGCGCGCACACACACACACACATACACACACACACGTGCTCGCACACATGGTGCACACAGCACACACACACGCTCAGCGCCTTCCCCTCAGACATGCGGGAGTGAGCCCAGGTCAGGATTCGCTGAAATAGCAGCACAGCACCGAAGAGCAGCTGTCCTGGGCGCGGCTCAAAGGGGCAGCTCCCCCAGATGGTGGGCAAACAAGTCAGCTCAGCCCTCCTGCCCCGAACCGGAGATCCGCGGAGCTGGCACGTGCCCGGAGACCCCCAGCTCCCTCCGCTCACGAAGGGGAAAGGAACAGGAGGCCACGAGGCCGACGACCGCCAAGGGGACGGGCCCCTGGCCTTGCCACCCGCACGTTCCTCGGGGGGACGAGCGCGGGGGTTCCTCCTGCTCCATGCCACTTCCTCTCGCGGCAGACCTGCTTACTGCCCCCGACACCTCACCTCCACGGACTGCAGCAGCCACTCCGACAGAAACCGCTGGAGCAGAGGCCGAGGGGGCTCCACCGCCACCGACCCGCGCTCCCAACTGCTGGGAATCCGTTTCACGTTACGCGGCTATACGCGGATATTAGTTCAAAAGACTATTCTCTGCAAATATGCTATCAGTGTATTTGTCATCCTCGACGGCCACACCGTCCACGTGGCAGGTTTGACTACTTTCCCGCTCGGGGGCCTCCGGGCCGTCTCCGGCATCCCCACCGCCCCTGCAGACACAAGCATCCTTGCACCGGGCATTTTTAGCAAGATCTCTGCCCCGTATTTCCCGAAGTGGCATCCCAGGATATATGGGCACTCTCCGGTTTGTAACTCCTCACACTCCAGCAGGAGCCACTACAGAAAGGACGCCTTGAGCGAGGCGTATTTTTATACAGTCCTGTATTTACGTGTCCTCAATGTACTTTTTTCCGCTAATATTAAGTGAGTGAATTACTTTCAGTCATTAAAAATTCTATACAGTTTAACCTTTAACCGTATAGCCTGACAGATCCCTTTTACGGCGAAGTAGTCGTCTGAGTGTTCCCAGGAAGTTACTGCTCCCAGAGCAGGGCAGGAGCCCTGACCTCAGCCACAGGGAGGAGGTAGGGATCGGCCTAGGACACGACAGAGGGTGACCGGAGAGAAGGAGCGTGGACACATGAAATGCTCCCAAAACGTGTGTGTGCCTCCGATGCTGAAAACGGAGTCTGGAGGCCCTCGCGCTCCCGTCCACTCTCCCAACGCCTGTTCTGGAAACTTCCGACCACAGAGGCGCTGCACGGCCATACCCCAAATCTGAGTGTGAAGGCTCTCTCCCTCCTCAACGGCCATCCCTCGTAGCTGCGAGTTCCCGACACCACGTGCTGACATTAGGGCGAGAAGCCCCGTGGGGACACCTGCTATGCACCGAGTGTGTGTCCCCCCCCCAGATTCACATGGCCGTACTTGGAGGCAGAGCCCGCATGACGGGGTCAGTGCCCGTGTAAGAAGAGATGATGTCTCTCCACCAGGGGAGGACACGGCAAGAAGTCTGCAAGCCAGGCAGAGGGCCGTCACCGAACACCGAATCTGCTGGCACCTTGACCTTGGACTTCCTGGCACTGCAAGAAATAGATGTTTGTTGTTTAAGCCGCCCGTCTATGGCGTTCTTAGAGCAGCCCGAGCCGGCTGAGACACCCCCCACAAGTTACCTTTTACCCATCTGTTCCCTCCAACTATTTTCAGGACACGTTTTGGTGCCTTAAGAGATCTTCTGTCATCTTCAAGTACAGTCTTCCCACCCAGACACACGTGCAGGCACACACACATGCACACGTGTGCACACACCTACACGTGCACACACGCACAGCCTCTCCTTCCCAGAGAGGTCCTGGGGGTCCACCTTGGAGATGCTGGGGCTCATCTACAGTAAAGGGGAGAACCACCGATGATGTTTATCCAAAAGAGGAGATACCCTATATGAAGAGTCTCTCGAGTGACGGTTCCGTTGGTCTTGAGAACAATCCGACGACCCATGCTTGCACATCCAAATCCCACCTGCTCCCGACAGCCACTTGACATGCCAGCTCCCCAGCTCACCTCTGTGCGCCCCAGCCCTTGCCAACGTCTCCCCGGCATTGCTTTTTTGGGCACACGTGTTATCTGTCATTAAACATTGAGCTGCCTGAGGCCAAGAACTGTCTTACACATTTCTGCCTTCCCACAGCCCCCAGAAGAGTGACTTCTAGGAGGTACTCGGCGAATGTCTGAGCCGGTGACAGGGTGACAGGGGGTGTGTAGAGCAGGAAGAGCCGTGGCCACCTGGTGGCCACCTCAACTAGCTTCTTCACGGCGAGACCGCGATCTTCCAACCCCTCCGCTCGGGGAAGCTGGGACGCCGTCACCGGAAGACTTCCAGCCGTGTGCTCCTCGGGGACAGAGGCGGAACCCAGACACAGATGTCGGATGTGACTGAGCAGAGAGAGAAGGAGACCCAGCGGGCCCCTCAGGCCCCGGGGCAGGAGCTTCCCCCCTACAGGGCTGTGGGAACAGGGACAGAGCAGTGTCCGGTCTTCGTATCTCCCACATCATGGCGGGGGGGGGGGGGGGGGGCACGGAAATAACAGATGGTAATGACAAGTTCAAGTGTCTCGTCCGGCGATTTCACTGTTGGGTACAGACCCAGCGTCACGCAAGTAGGATCTCGGGAGATTTACACACCACACTCACGGCAGCGTTACTCACAGTATCCAAGAGGAGGAAGCAAGCCAGTGCCCGTGGACAGATGAACAGACGAGCAAGCTGTGAGGCAGCAGAATACGATTCGGCCTTTAACACAAAGGACGTCCTGACTCCGGCTACAACAGGGTGGACCCCAAGGACGTGCTGTGTGGAGCCAGCCAGTCCCCAGAGGACAAATCGGGTAGGATTCCACTTCCGTGAGGCCCCTGGAGTCAACACATTCACAGAGGTGGAAAGTGGGATGGTGGGGCACCAGGGGTGGGGGAGGGGAGGGAGGGGGAGTCGAAGTTTAATGGGGACAGAGTTTCCGTTCAGGACGATGGCAATGTTCTGGGGGGGGACGGCCGCACAACAGTGTGCATGTGCTTCACACCCCTGAATGGTGCACGTAAACGTGGTTAGGAAAGTAAGTTTCGTGTTACGTGTATTTTACCACAATTTTTTAAAAGTTTAAGAGTATTCGAGTACGACAGGACGTAACCTTGACTAGATGTCACCAGGCAGTCCCACACCCTGGTGGGGTCCCACATGTTCAGACGGCTGGCAACGGGTTGGGAGGAAGAAAAGGTCATGCTGTGCTCTCGGAGACGTCCCCAAATGTCGGCACCGATGCGCCCTTGACTCTTCTCACACCCCTGTCTCGGCGCCCCCCTGCCCTGCTACGGCAGAAACGCCCTCAACTGGGGGCCCGATTTCCCAGTTGTGGAGGCTGGGAGTCTGGGGTCAGGAGGGCAGGCAGATCCGGAGTCCAGTGAGGGCCTCCTGGTTCCCTGACGGCTGTGTTCCCGCTGCAGCCTCACAGGGAGAAAGGGGCAAGGGAGCTCCCTGGGGTCCCTTTTATTTTATTTTTTAAATTTTTATTTATTTTTGAGAGAGAGAGAGAGAGAGAGAGAGACAGAACATGAGTGGGGAAGACATAGAGAGAGGAAGACACAGAATCAGAAGCAGGCTCCAGGCTCTGAGCGGTCAGCACAGAGCCCGACACGGGGCTGGAACCCACGAACCTCGAGATCATGACCTGAGCTGAATGAAGTCAGACACTTAACCGACTGGGCCGCCCAGGCACCCCCCTGAGGTCCTTTTATAAGGCCACTAGTCCCATTCATGAGGGCTCCACCCGCGTGACCTCTCACCTCCCCAAAGCTCCACCTCCAACACCTCCAATTACTGTCACCTTGGGGTGACAATTTCAGCGTATGAACTGGAGGCCGGCCACCTTCAGTCCATCACATTTTGGTCAAAAGGCCAGTGTTCTCATCACTGAGCTTGTCTCTTCAGAAAGTCCGGCGCCCCTGAGAGCTGTGCGGAGGTGTGATCAAGGAATGCACTCACTCATCCGACAGGGAGCCGCTGAGCCCTGGGCCGATGCCCAAATGCCAGGAGCATGACCAGGGCTGCGACAGCTGCCCGCCAGCGGGGCGAGGAAGCCCGGAGCGCGCACATCAAATACAATTGATGAAATGCAGAACTAATCCAAGTCGGACCTTCCGAACTAGCCGGTGCTACTGAGTGTCCTTCGTCCTGGAAGGAATCACAGAAGTCCTGCAGCCGGGCCACTCGCCTCCCACAGTTCACAGCCCTACCCCCTCCTCACCTCCCGGCCTCGGGGCCATCAAATAAACGGCCGGGCACCCCTAAGAGGTCACAGGGCCGTACCCTCGGGTGCAGAAGGCACTGTCCTGGGAGACTAAAGGCTGGGACTTGGGTCCTGCTCTGTGACTCCCTGTCTGCTTTTCCGTTCTGGTCCTCTGTTTCCCCATCGTTAAAACCGGGGGTTGCATGGGGCACCTGGGTGGCTCAGTTGGTTGAGCATCTGACTTCGGCTCAGGTCATGATCTCACAGTTCATGAGTTCAGGGCTCTGCGCTAACCGCTCGGAGCCTGGAGCCTGCTTCAGATTCTGTGTCTCCCTCTCTCTCTGCCACTCCCCCGCTCACACTCTGTCTGTCTCTCTCTCTCAAAAATGAATCAACATTTAAAAAAAAAAAACACAAAAACCAAAAAACAGGGAGTTGGAGTGAATGATCCCCAGGCCCTCATTCTGTGATCAGGGCCCTTCCACTCCTGTTAGGGAGGGGGTGGGGGGAGGGGGGACTCAGGATTCCAGAAAGTTCTGAGCTAATAAGATGGTTCTGCTCCCCATTTGGATAAAGGGAGTTTGACAGAAAAGTACTGTGTAAAGTGACGTCTGGACAGGTTTGCCAACACGCGGCAGACAAGCTGTGGGTGCGGGGCCCTTTCCCTAGAACCCACGTTTACAGCCGGTCTCAGCATCAACGGAGGCAAGCGGCCTCCTGGGCCTCCAACGGCAGAGCCTCTCCTCCGCCTGAGCTCCGGGTCCAGCCTTTCAGACGACGACCACAGAACACCTCTGCTCTCACGGTCGGCACGGAGGCCGGCCCCCCAGTTCAGTGCAACGACACTCCAGAAACTCCCGGGGATGTCCGCTTCAAGTGGTTCAGGCTACTTCCCGGCCCCGGCAGGGTGCAGAACGCCTGCCCCAGACCCCTGCCGCCAGCCGCGTGCAGTCCGGACCGAGCACGGGGCGTCGCGCCTGGAGGCGATCACCTCTGCTGGGGAGCGACCGCGAAGACAGTCCCAGTTAGCCTGGTGCCTCAGAGCAGAGGAGTGACCCCCTCAGAGGGCCCCCAGGTGCCACGTGCTGAGGATCTCGGACGACAAGGATTCTTGCACGTGATCCACCATTAGACACACGCCCGCCACACACTTCAGGCATGTTCTGCAAGTGGCTTTGGCATGGAAAGGGCCCGTGCGGGCGCCCCCTCGAGTCAGGGATTCTCAGCCTCAGCACTAATGACATTTATTTGGGGCCGATCATTCTCCAAGGCAGGGCCCGTCCTGGGCATTGTAAGGTGTCCCGCGGGGTCCCTGGCCTCTGTCTAGAGGCCGGAGCACCACTGCCATCCCAAGCTGTGACAACTAAAGATGTCTGCAGACTCGGCCAAGTGTCCTGGGGCGGGGGCGAGGTGGGGTCACCATGAGCTAAGTGCCGGCTGCATCTGGTGGCCTCAAACCCAGGAGCCAGAAGACGAGGATCTCTCCACCCCGCATGGCGGCCCCCGGTCGTGTTGACTTAGAACTTCTGGACTTGGATTCACCGAGTTCCAGATGAGCGCGCCAGAAAGTGAGAGCCCACAGTCCCCGTTTCTGGGACAACGACCCCCCGCCTTCCAGGAGGAGCCCTGGCAGCAGGCAGTGCCCGGCTCACATCTGCACTGCCGAGCTTTGCTGGGCACACGCCCACCCCCCGCGGAGCAGTCCACCTGTGCCTCGAATTCCGTGTGATCTCGGACGTGGCCGTGGACCTGAGGTGCTCGTGTCTGCCAGGAGCTCCTCGTCTACAGGCACGTGGCTGGGATTCTGTGGGAAGTGTAGTATGCTCTCGGTCATTATCGGTTTTCTAGGCTCGGGTTTTTGTTTAAATTTTTTTTAACGTTTATTTATTATTGAGAGACAGAGGGACACAGAGTGTGAGCAGGGGAGGGGTAGAGAGAGGAGAGACACAGAATCGGAAGCAGGCTCCAGGCTCCGAGCTGTCAGCACAGAGCCCGACGCGGGGCTGGAACTCACGAACTGTGAGATCATGACCTGAGCCGAAGTCGGTCGCCTAACCGACTGAGACACCCAGGCGCCCCTAAGCTCGGGTTTTTGTAATGGGAATCTCTTTTCTTGTCTGAGTAGACACCCTGAGTGTATACATTTCAAATCAGGAGAGGCAAAACCCCTGTTTACTTAGAGTTTTGACCCAATCTCTTGAGAGAACTGGCCAAACACTGAGCCCTTCCCCCACCTAGGATGGACACCGCTGACCTGCAGCCTCGTAGAAAAGCCCAAGCAAAGTGGGTGGACTCATCAGGACATGCCAGTTGCTGAAGCTCCTGCCTTTCCACCTCGCATCCATCGAGGCTGGCCTCCACGCAGGCACTGGGGCCACGGCTGCCCCCAGGCTGGGTCTCTGCTGTCTCGTGGCTCCTGGCATCATTCAGCCACCCTCGGGACCTGGGCTACACCCCCCACGCTCAAGTGTTTGCTAGGAAGTGTCAGGAGGCATCACAGCCCATCAGGAAGAACCAGCCACATGTCCCCCAGAGCTCAGGGGCCGGGGACAGCTGCCCCCTGGCCAGTGTCCTCAGCAACAACTCAGTACCACGAAGGGGATCATACCCCTACGGGGGGCATCCAGCCGCCTCCTCGGTCAGTGGGTTAGCGGGCAGGGGACTTCCCCAGGTATGAAGTCCCAGGGCGTCATACAGGCACTATCGCTCTCATCGACAGGCACTAAGCAAGCGACGGACGGATGACAGGACAGTGGCCTAAATGCCCAGCCAAGAGATGGCCCCCAGCACCACTGCTGAACGGGCTTGTAAAACAAGCATCTGACCTGCAGAGAGTACAGGGTGTTCAAGGCAGAGGACGCTGGGAGTGGCAAATGGCAAAGCGGCCTAGGCAGGAGGGAGGGGAGGTCAGGGGGCGGTTCTGTCCCGGCAAGCCAGGTCCCAGTGGCTGCACGCGGAACAGACGCTGCTTCTCAACCCTGCGGCCCCGGCACACAGAATTTAAGCGGTCATGGCCCAGAGGGACTGAGCAGGCCTTATTCTCTGCAGAGGGCTTTGTGCAGACAGGGATTTGCTTCCATGTGGCACAGGCCCAGCCCTGCAGCCAGCAAGGCTTCGGGGGACCGGACCCAGGAGGACCCCACAGCCGGCAGACCCACAGGGCGCCTGCCCGCCCCACCACCGGCGGCCGCCCCGAGGTCAGGCCTCTCTCCTGCCCCCACCCCGCGCATCCTAGGTCCACCCTCTCCCTCCCTCCAGGATCACGTCTTCTATCCACCCCGCTCCTGGCCTCCTCTGTGCACGGGTCTGCCCCTCCGCCTCGTCCCCCATCCGCACCTGGGGACTCAGAGAGCTCGCACCACCTCCTTCCCTCCAGGATCGTCAAGCCAGCTTGCCGGCAACCGTGACCTTCTTTTTCTTCTCTCTTTCTTTCCACAGTCGCCCTTCTGGGAGAGCGAAGAAAAGCCAGGTCTGGTGGAAACACCCATCCTGCCGTTGCACACATAAAACCCATCAGCCCCGAAATCCTGACACTGCGGGGGACCGCCAGATTTGCTTTTTGTCCTCTCCCGTCCGAGCCCTCCCCCCGCCGCCCCCTCCCGCCAGCTCGGTCTCTCTCACATCTATTTCCGTGGCTGATTGGTGGGCCTCTGTTTCCCAACCGAGGGCTTACGTATGTGTATTTCTCTACGTTACTGCTGCCACAGGGGCTTCTGAGCCACGCAAATGGCACCTTATGCAAATCGAGGGCACCTCCATCTGCTTCCGATGGTCCCCACTTCCCCTTAATAACCTGTTTTCGGGGAAGCGATACATGCAGCAGAAGATACAACTTTATTTTTGTAAATAAATACAATGTTATTGTGCCCCGGGGCAGCCACGATAGAGGGGTGTGCCCGTTACTGCCTCCCTGTGAGCTGGCCGCAGGCAGCCCCTCACTCCAACAGGCCAGGAGGGGCTCCAAGGAGGGCGGGGGGAGCGGTGGGGCCCCAGCCGAGCGGCACATGCGATCCTGCCACCCACCCGCCCTTGTCTGCTCGCTCAGCGTCTGCCTCGGGATGAACTGCGTCCCCACCTCCCCCACTAAAAGAAAAGATACGATGAAGTCCTAACCCTTGGCCCCTCTGAACGCAACCTGATTTGAAAATAGAGTCTTTGCAGACGTGATTAAGATGTAAGTTAAGAGGAGGTCATGGGGGAGCAGGGGTGGGCATTTAATCCAAAGTGACGGGTGTCCTTACAAGAAGAGAGGACACAGAGACACACAGGGAGGAGGCCGCGTGACAACAGGGCCTGAGGCTAGAGTGAGGTGGCCACAAGCCAAGGGGCCCCACGGACTGCTCGTAGCCACCAGAAGCCAGGAGGGGCGAGGACGGATTCCCCTCTAGAGATTTCAGCGGCGGGGGGTGGAGGCCGTCCCGCTGATACCCACGGCAGGCTCTGTTCCCTGCTGCAGACAGGATGGTGTCCCCAGGGCCTCTCCTTCCCACCTTTGACTTTACCGGCAGCGGTGTCCCTGGGATGGTGTCTTTTTTCGCTGCCCACTGTGCCCCCAGCCCCTGCCTCAGTGCCTCAGGGCAGGTGCTCAACAAATAACCTGGCAGGGCAGAGGCAGGAGTGCAAAGTCACTGCCCCCAGGCAGCACAGTGAGCAGGTGCGGGTGTGTGTGAAACGTCCCTCAGCATCAACCCCATCCTACTTCATCTGAGACCTCACGTGATGCCCAAGGACACTCAGGCCAGCAAAGCTCACTCTCACCCCAGTGAGGGGCGCCCAGGATTTCATGCCCTGATTTTTCAACTCCCTGTGAGTCTATAGTTATTTCCAAATAAAATGCTTAAGAGCAAAGCTCATTTTCTTTTCCCTTTGACAAGATGCTGCAAGGGTCTGGCCCTTGCTGTGGGCCTGGGCCGGAGACTCAGGAAGCAAAGTCCGACTTCCAGTAAGAGGGGAAGAGAAGCCAGAGAGTTGTCGCTTAGAACCTGCCTTCCAACGCCCAGGGAAGCAGCTCTCCGGCTCGCAGGAGAGGCTCAGGAGTGCCCAGCGGAATTCACGCATGGGGACGGAGCTGGAGTGGGGGGGGGGGGGGGGCGAGCTGGCCCCCAGTGAGGCGCCCGAGGCAGGAGGATGCCAATGCCGAAATGCACTGGGCGGGGGGCACCAAGGTGGCCCGAGAAAGGGAGGTGGGGGCTTAGTGCGTGGTCAGGGGGAGGCAACTGGCCGCAGACCCGGTAGAGGACCCAAGTCTGCGTAAGAGGAGGGACCCCGCAGAGGAGACAGTGAGCCGGACCTGCAGACAACCCCCCCCCACCCCCACACCGGAGGTGATGCTCCTGCACATCTGGGGTGGTTCCCGGCGCAGGGAGCCACGGAGGAGTGAAGAAGAGGGAGAAACGGACAGACAGCCAGAACACAGCTCATCCCCAAAAGGGGGGGAGGCAGGCATCCCTGGAAACTCTGGAACAGGGCAGATGAGGCACTAAACCCAGCTCACCACCTGTTCCTGAAAACAAAGTGTTGCTGGAACTCAGCCACGTTCACTCATGTATCCTCTGTGGCGGCTTTCCTGCCGGCGTCCAAGTTGAGGGGCCTTCCGGCCCTAAAATACTGACTAACCTGGCCCTCGACAGGGCAGGTTTGCAAACCCCTGCTCTGAACAGCCCAACTGTATGGGAGCTGGTGTGAACTTATACAAGGCCTGGAGAGGGGGATTTTTTTTATTATTAAAAAACATTTTTTTAATGTTTATTCATTTTTGAGAGACAGTGTGCGTGGGGGAAGGGACACAGAAAAAGAGGGAGACACAGAATGTGAAGCAGACTCCAGGCTCGGAGCTGTCAGCACAGAGACCAACGCGGGGCTTGAACTCATGGACCATGAGATCATGACCTGAGCCAAAGTCGGACGCTTAACCGACTGAGCTACCCAGGCGCCCCTGAATAGGGGGATTTTTTTTTAATGGGAGGCAAAGACATTGCGTGCATCCCATGGAGCAGGAGGCACAGGCCAGCAGTGTTCTTTTACCCGCCCCGGAGAAAAACCTCGACAAGCTAACAGCGAGGGCACTTGGTGAACTCAGGAGGCCAAGCCAGGGTGAGCACCTGCACTGATGACCCAGTTCAGACCTGTGTTTCGGAGAAGGGAACACGCCATGGAGTGGGAGAATGTTCCCCGTGTGATTCAGGACAGGAAGCCAAACTAAGAGAATTCCAGAATGAAGATAAAGATCCAAGTGGCCAAAACACCCTCAAGTCAAAATCAAGAAGTTAGGGAGAAACTATTACCTACAACCGACCGTCCAACCGGCTCATGAGGGTGACGCTCAACAGCCAGCCGGGGACCCCTACCCCAAGGGTGCTTGGCCCTGGGGGTCCGATGGTCCCACCCACGGAGCCTGCCTAGACCCCCTTCACCGAATCCCACTTTGTTGTTCTGTCCACAACCTTCCGTCTGCAAAGGGGCAGGGGTCCCGGGCTCTGGCCCTCTTCCCTTAGGTCTTGTGCATCGAGAAGCCAGCAGCCCTTCCTGCCACGGAGGGCTGAGGCGTGCCACTGCTCTGAGCGTGTGTTTCAGGGAGGGGAGGTGACAGCTCAGAATGCTGGTTTCCTCACCCTGTCATCGCTCCGGCCCTAAGCCCTCTGGGAACGCAGCCCCCGGCGCTCGCTCTCCCAACACCGTGGGCATGTCCGGCCCCTGCACCAGAGCACGAAGTGTGCACGGCCAGGAACCAAGCCCGCCTTCGCCGGCTTCGTGCCTCAGCCCGGCACACGGGGCCTGCTCACCGGGGCCCCAGTTGCCAATATTTTATTTGGAGGCTGTGGTGGAATCCTGCCAAGAGGCAAACCAGCCCTGCAAGCCAGAGCAGGAGAGGCCAGAGTGGAAGGTGGATGGCGGAGTGTCCCAGGGGTGCCTTCATTCACATCGTCATCCTGTGCCGGCCTGTGTGGGCCCCGGGGCTTCAGAGGCAAGGGAGGCCCTCTCCCGGCCTGCGGGGTATGAAGCCCAGACAGGGAATCACAGAAAAGTGCGACCCGGTGAGGCGTGTGCAGAGGGCCGGGGGGACCCGGAGGCTGTGGCCTCGCTCGGCTTGGGGAGCACCTCCTCCGAGGCCGGCTGCACTTCCAAAGAGGGCCCATTTTCGGCAGACCGCAGTGGTCTGAGTTGGGGGCTGGGGGCGGTGGCAGAGGCAGGACTTAGCAGGCTCTTGCCCTGCCCCAGCCCCCCCCCCCAACCCCCGCCGAGGCAAGGAGCACCCGCATGCTCCTTCTTGGCAGGTGCCGCAGAGAGAAGCACCATGGTCCTTTCCAAGCCCCCAGACCCTGT
This sequence comes from Neofelis nebulosa, assembly GCF_028018385.1. NCBI lineage: Eukaryota > Metazoa > Chordata > Mammalia > Carnivora > Felidae > Neofelis > Neofelis nebulosa. Next base: position 15,976,835 of record NC_080797.1, on the reverse strand, counting down.
TTCTCAGTCCCCACCAGACCACGCCTGCGGCCGGGGTGGGGAGGAGGGGCTCCTGCTGCAAACTCTCTACCTTGACGAGGGGCCCCGTGGGGGTGAGGGGGCTGCAGCGTGTGCACCAGAGGGAGGCACAGGCGAGCAGGTGGGGCCGGGAGGTTGGCGGCTGCCGCGCTCCGCACCAGCTCTGGCATTCTGCTCGTGGCAGACAGCTTTACTTTTGGGCAAGCGGTGAAGGACGAGAGCGCCCTGTAAATTTAGAGCGCGTGATGGCTGGTTGCTCTGCTGTTTGGCTTAGCGCACCGGGTGGGGGAGGGGGCAGGAAGACCCGCTGCCCGCCCCCCCACCCCCCCAGCCATCACCGCCCAGCCCACGCTGGAGGAGCTCCAGGAAGGGACTGGCTTTCCCAGCAGTAAAAAGGTAACAGCCCCTGAGGCCAGTCCCGCCCGCAGCCCCGAGGACCACCCCCTACACCAGCATCCCCGCCCCAGGGGACCTCAGCCCCCACCCCTGTGCCCCCTCCCTTCCCTCTCTCGCATGTGGCTAAAAATGAAGCCCCTTTTAGCAGCAGATACACCCAGTTTCCCCAGAACATAAGCTTCCCGGGAACCTAGAAAAGGGAATAACTCTACCTCTCACGGAGCCCAGATGGATTCCTGAAAATTTGTGTCAAACCAATTTTTGTAAATCCTATCATGTTCTCAGTGATTCACCTTCATCTCAGACATGCTTCCCTCCTGGCCAGCGGCTGGCCTTCGAGGCTCCCCTCCACCGGGGACGGGCTTGAGCAAACACCAATTCGAGCGGGTCCTCATGTGATCTGAACGCTCACGCCCGCGTTTTGCTGTCAGGGCCTGGGTTTCCAGGAAGCAGGGCAGACCTGATGTGAACGGTTCGGTGCCCTGTTCAGCGAGCGCTTCCTTAGACCCCGCCCGATTTCCTTCAGAAAGGTGTCACCAGAAGTCCCCCCACCCCCAGCCTCCCATCCACTTCTCCAAGTCCACCACCACGGGGTCCTCTGCCTGTCTAGCGGACCTGAGAGCGGGAGTGGGGGAGGGTGGGAGAGGGCCGGCTCAGTTTCCCTGCTGTGACCTCCCGAAGGCAGGCTGGGGGTAGCCTGTGGCAGAGCCAGGCTGGAACGTGCACAGTCCTTGGCCAGCACAGAGCAGGGGGGGAGGCAGGAGCCAACATAAGCAGACGTCTACGTAGGAAGACGCCTCTCGGGAGGACAGACGCAGGAGCAAGGGTCAGGCGGTGAGGCGGGGAGTGCTGGCGCTGAGGACATGGAGAGAGGTGGACAGGTCCGAGGTCCAGAGCCAGTGGACTGGAGTCAGAAGAGGAGAAGGTGGCCTAGGCCAGTGAAGAAGGCCCACGCTTTCAGGAGAATACGGAGCCTCCTTCCTGTTCTTGCGGCTGCTCTAAGGACAGACCAGCCAGGAATAATCCTGGGGTCCTGGCCTCCGTCCCCAGTCTGGATGCTGCTGGAAAGAGGACATAGGACACACAGTCGTGGGGTGACTTCTGTCAATCACCTGGATGGGAGCCTGGATCCCAGAACCTGTTCCTGCTCCTGGCTTGATCAGGTGACTATGAAAACGTGTGTGTGTGTGTGTGTGTGTGTGTGTGTGTGTGTCTGTCTGTCTGTCTCGGGGAGAGGATGAATTCTACTGAAACAGCTCTGAGCAGGAGTTGAACGTCAACTGACACGCACGCAGAAGCTCTACCTGTGGGTCCCCTTGGTATACATTTGGGGGGTCCCCAGCTGGATGACATGTCCCTTAAAGAAACAGGAGGGGTATTTGCTCAGCACTGCCGTGTCTCCCGCTCCACACAAGACACCTGACCCTCCTTATTTCATCTCCCAGCATCCCCCACGTTTTCCACGTGAGGGAGGCTGAGGCTCAAAGGGGTGTCTAGGAACTAATCTGTGGCACAGCTGAGGTCCCACCCACCATGCTATTTCTATTCTACTGTGTAGCCCCTGTTCTTTGTTTCCCTTGTAGGACAACCTCAGGATGGGAAAGGCCGAGGTCTCCATCCTTCCCACCCACCGGTGGGCACAGGGGACCAAGCCCTCCTCCCACATACCAGGAACGGGGTCCAAGTTCCCCACAACGTCAGGAGGGCGGGCACGCCCACGGGATAGCTCAGGCCACGCCCCGGACACACCCCAGACGCAACTGGACCGCCTAGCCACGCCCTGGACACGCCCAGACACGCCCCCGACACGCCCACTGGCTGGCATGGGCAGAGGAGAGGACTAGCGGCCCTGGGAGGGTGGTGATAAACCCGCCTGCCAGGGAGGGGTCACGGGGGTGGGGGGGCATTTCCACACAAGAGAAAATCAGCCTCAGCTCTGCCCAGCCCAGGATCGCAGGGGAAGGGACACTCCCGGTGTACGTTCCAAGGGACCCCAGGGTGAACACGCGACGGGAACAGCACAGGAGGGCCCGCCCCCTCCCCTCGGGGCCCCCTCTGGTCAGGGAGTCTGAGCAGCCCTTGGCAAGATCCCTGGTTATAATTCTGTCCTTATTATAAAAGTAATACATATTTACTGCAGAAAATTTAGAAACTACACATATGCAAAAAGAAGGAAATTTAAAATAACCCATAATCCCACTAACCCGAAATAACTCCTGTTAACATTTTCAGCATATATACCCTCCCAGACTTTCCTCTGCACAGAATATATATTTTTGGTACCAAGTGGGCTCATACTGTACAATCCATTTTGTAACTTTTTCCCATTTAACTATGTCTCCTACCAATTCACTAGGTATCCTTCCACAACATCATTTTTTTAATAGCTGAATTAAGGCAAAGAATAGTAAATGATGGCTGAGGGCAGGAGAGGCAAATTTTAAAACACAGGATATTCCGACGAAGCACTAAGTAAGGAAAACGTCCTTTGTAAACAAATCAGCTATACGATTACAGAAAGATAGCATTTGAAAAAAAAAAAACAAACCACCTTTTTTCCCTCTTTAATCCAAACTCAGCAACATCAAAGAACCAAGAGTGTCTTATGATTTGAGGACACGACACTCAGAGAGAGAGCTCTCCTCAGCTGGTGATGTCTTCAGAAGGAAACAGCGTCCAAGTTCTGAAGGACTGATTTCCTTTTCACTGCAGGGTTATGGACGGGGCATTTGTGTCCCCTGCCCCCAAATTCACACAGTGAGGCCCGAACCCTCAGCATGAGGGGTACCTGGAGATGGAACTTTGGGAGGTGATCAGGGTAGATGAGGTTGTGAGGGTGGGGCCCCTGTGGTGGGATTAGTGCCCCTGCAAGATGAGACACCAGGGCTCACGAGCTCTCCGCCACGTGAGGCCACAGCCAGCAGACATCCGTGCACCAGCCAGAAAGGAGCCCCCCTCCTGATCTCAGGCTTCCTGCCTTGGACGGGGAACAAGTATCTTCCCGTCACTGAAGCTGCCCAGGCTGTGGTGTTGTGTCCCGGAGGCCTGGCAGGTGAAGGCCGCAGGTGGGAGGTCTGAGATAGTTTCGACACTAAAACCATAATCATCTGGACTTTGTCATGCCGTCCCCAGGGGAGAGGCCCGGGGGGGCCGCAGGCAGAGGTGGTAAGAGTGGGGAACCGAACCCACGGACGGCCCCGCGGGATTCACGTCCGCTCTGCCAGCAGGGAGACGCGTCCCTCAGATTCCACAGGGCCTGCTGGGAGGCACAGGCTTTCTGCCGGTCTCATGGTGACAGTGGAGGTGAAGTACAAAGTCCTCGAGATGCCCCGGAGCACCCCACCAGGACGCTCATGGGACGAGGCACGGGCAGAGCGGCCTGGGCTCCGCGCTCACACGCTTGACCGTGTTAGCAGACTTCTCCCGCAGGGAAAAATGAACCCAGAGCACGAAGAGGCCTTGGGGGCCAGAGTTGGAGCCAACTCCAAGAAGACCCAAAGGAAGCAGCTGTGGGGTTGGAGAGAACCCCGGAGAAATTCTGGGGCCCAAAACAAGGGGTTCCTCCCAGGGGGCAGGGGGCAGGGCCCTGAGAGGAGCTCCACAGGACTCAGGCCCTCGCCGGAGCGACAGATTCTGTTTCCCTAGAGCCTGCACCTACAGGCCCTGCTTCTGCCTTTGGACACAAAAGGACAAATCTACTCCCTTCTCCACAGGACACACCTTCAAATACACAGAGCACAGATTCATACACAGCAGGCCCCCCACCCCCGGCCCACCGTGCCGCCCTCCAAGGCTCCCGTGTCTTCCAAAGCCCACCTGTCTCATGGATGTGAGTCCCTTCACAACCCTGCTTGTGGGCTAGCCACTATCTCTCCTAAATCGAGACACAGAACCAACCGCTGGTGCCCCAGAAAAACCTAGTAGAAGTGGGGGCTCAAGACTTGCCCGTGACCCCCAAGGACAGGCTTCTCCCAGAGGCTGACAGCTCCCTGATGGCAGGGACCAGTCTGTGTGCGTGACTGGTGCACGGTAGGAACTTGGCAAAGTCTTGCTGAATGAATGAATGAATGCACAAACAAATGGAAAGGAATGAATGGCTGAGTGGAACAGGGGGACTAGGGCCTGCCCTTCTCTCCCCGCTCTCCCTGGGAGCCCCTGTCACTCCCTGTTACAGGGTGAATTTGGCCCCAGTTGCAAGGCAGGACCAGGGTCACAGCCAGATACCCTCAGTGGTATGTACAGCGTATCCCCCTGCCTTCCTTCCTCCCAGGGCCCGGTGCCCTCCTCCAGGGTGAAGCTTGCCATAGGTGCAGAGAAAGCAAGCTAATAAAGGTGGGCAGGTTTTGAAGGCCATCCAGGACAGCCCCGTCTTCGGGGCAGCACCAGGACAGACAAGTGCTGACGGAGGCTCTCCAGTCACGTGCGGTTCCTTGAGACCCAAGAATGTCAAGACGAGAAGGCCGGCAGGCTCTCGGTGCCCTTGTGGGGTCTGGAGGTCCACAGTGCCGTGAGACCCAGAAAACCACCATGGTGAGCAGCTCAGGTCTGAGCCACCGAGACCAGGTGATGGATGGTTCGACCACAGGTGGTCCGGAAACAAGCCCAAGACTGTACGGGATAGAGCACGAGGGTCCCCCCCGTATAAAAAGCACCCAGAAGTGACTAAGAAAAAGCCTCCCTGGCAATACAAAGTGTATGAACAGACAGCTCGCAGAGGGCTAAATGCGATAAACACAGAGGAAAGACACTCAAACTTTTCTCAAGTTGGAAAAATATACATTAAAATGATATCTTTACCTCCAAGTGACAAAGACTTTAAGAAATAATAATAACTCATATTGGTATGGGTGTAGCTTGAAGGACACCCACATAGTATGGAGACATCTGTAGATCCCATCGACTCTGTAAGGCAATCTGCTGTGGTTCCTAAAATTCAAGATATACACACCTTTTGTCCCATTACTTCTACCTGGGACTTTCTCCAAAAAGGCAGAAAGTGCCAGGAACGATGCATGTGTGTGTGTGTGTGCGCGCACACACACACACACACACACACACACGAGGGACAGTGTGAGCAGAGGGGGAGGGTCTGCAGACGCACTTTCACCTGTTAGCAGAGGTCAGAGGTCATGGAGAGGAGCTAAGCAGACTGTTCCTTCCACTTTAGAGGCTTCGGTCTTAGAAGAGCTGATACAATGAATACATAACGGCTTTTAAAATTCATGTGGCTGAATTTTTTAAATGACTAAGAAAATGATTTTGAAATAAAGCCTTTCTACCCCCCATGCTGTCACAGGTAGGCCTGCCAGGTTTAGCAAATGGAAGCCCAGGACGCCCAGTTAAGTTGGATTTCAGAAGAGTTTTGTTTTAACAGAAATATGTCCCGTAGGCACCTGGGTGGCTCAGTCAGTTAAGCGTCCTGGTTCAGCTCAGGTCACAATCTCACACTCTGTGAGTTCGAGCCCCACGTCGGGCTCTGTGCCGACAGCTCAGAGCTTGGAGCCTGCTTCGGATTCTGGGTCTCCCTCTCTCTCTGCCCCTCCCCTGCTCATGCTCTGTCTCTGTCTCAAAAATAAATAAAAACATTAAAAAAAAAAAAAAAAAAAAAGAAATATGTCCCGTAAAGTATTTGGTACAAACTTCTACGAAAAGTTCTTTGCTGTTCATCTGAAACTCAAAGTTAACTGGGCGTCCCAGGTGTATCTGGCAACCCTAATTACAGGGGACCGAGAAAGAAGGAATGAATCTCCCCCCTTCCCCACCCCCCCCCACCCCACACCCCCACCCCCCCCCCCCCCCCCCGTCTCCGCAAGCCAGATTTAAACCCGTTTCCTCTAGCTGCCGGGGAAACCTGCCGTATCCGTGATGATGTCTTCCTCCCGGGGACCACGCGCGCACACACGCACACGGGTTCTGATCATCACTCGCCACCCTCCAGGAGAACACTCTTTGACTTGGGTCTCCTTTTGACCTGCACGTAGTGGCCAGTATGGTTCCCATCTGAGAGTCAGGATGGAAACCAAACGCACCCTGCCGGGGAGACGTGAGCGCCTACAGCAGGATCCCGCCTCTCGGATTCTACGTCTGAGCCCGGTGGTACCAGGCTCAGGGAAGGCAGTCCGCAAACTCGGGGAGATCAATTAGCAGAGCTCCAGGCGCACCGGGCAGGGAGGACGGCACCCCTCTTCAAGGCGTGCAGCATCCAGCTCCTGGCCCGTTTGCTATTCAGGGTCACGCCCCACTTCGTAGCCAAGGTCAGCATCTCGTGACCTCCTGCAGCTGCCAGGAGCTCCTTCCGTGTCCCTCCTTCCCAGCACGGAGCACACGGTGCACCAAACCTCATACAGAGCGGCTCAAGCCACTGCTTCCAAAGGCAGCCTATATTTGGATCTCATTTCCCATTATTCCTTCGCTGTCACAATGAGGTGACCGGGGCCAAGGACAGGAGGCTGGAGCCCAGGAGCCCTCGGCCAGGTTGTGGGGTTGCTCAGACCGCTTAAGCTTCAGTGCCCTCGGCTGCACAAGCAGTGGTCAGGTGGGTGCTCTTGAAGGGATTCCTAACCCTTTCTGGGTTTGGGGTCGGTTGTGTCCCCCGCCCTCTGATACAGCGTGGACCACTCGGATCCCACTTTCGAGCGCCCAGCCTTGCCCGCAGCTGGAGAATGTGACCACTGGCCACGGAAAGCTCCCGGGCCCCCTGCTCGAGGCCCCGCAGCTCTGTAGGCCCAGGTACCCTCATGCTGGAAAGGTTGTTTAACCCAGCACGCCCGTGGAGCCTCGGAAGCCACAGACGAAACATTAGCATTACAACCCACACTGATCTTTGTCAATTACGCTGCCGTGTTTGAGCTCTAACCAGCTTTAAATTGAATCAGGACGAAATCATCAGAATAAAACGAGCCCAAGCCCCAGCCTTTCAATTCCAGCACTGGAGAAAAAAAAAAAAAAAAAAAAAAAAAAAGAAAAGAAAAAAAAAGTTATACATTTCATAATGGCCTTCTACCCCATAATGAACAGGAAAAATAAATTAGATTCCAAGCTAAGGGTATATTTATGCAATTTCATTATGTGCCCATGAGCAAGCCTGGTTTTCACCAAGATAAAAATGAGCTCTCAGAAACGCTCCCACTAAATAAATGGAGTGATTTAACAGCTTAACGGGGAGCGTGGAAGAGGAACTGAAGGACAGTGTCAAAAATGGCAAAATAAAAAATAAGAGGGCCTCACGATGCACCAGCAAGGGCCGTGCGCAAAACGCCGGCGGCTCTGGGGCCTCGGCCCTCAGCAGGCGCGGCGGGTCTGCCCGGCCTCCGTGCTCCAGCTTCTCCAGAGACCGGGGACAGGGGATCGGATGCGGGTTCTCCCACTCGACCCGGGCGCCCCGGGCTGCGCAAAGCCACAGAGGCTCTGCACACCCGGCAGCAGGAAACCCGGCCCCCGGAGCCCCAGGCCCCGCCGTGGTGGCAGCTTTGCGGCAGAAACTCTGGCTCGCCCCTCGTCCCCACGCTGACCCATCCTCCTCCTCCTCCTCTCCAAAAGTCCCTCTGGATTCTCTCTTCCGCCTCCTGTCAGGGCTTCCTGATGCTCGAACGCGGTGCCTCCAGGCCTGCCACACACCCTAGCATTTCTTTTTCCAGAAACAAAAACATTCCCCGCTGCCTTCAAACTCTCCGTGTGTGTACTTTTTTTTTTTCTTTGTGTATGACACCCTAGACCTCTCTGCGAGAGGCTTTTTAGAAACTCCCTTGTGAAGCTTGGCAAAATAGTGGGTTTACTTATTTTTTTAATGGATATTTACAAAGCTCGAGAGTGTTTCCCCAAAAACTCCAATGGTGTCGAGCTGGGACCAACCTGGAGACAGACAGCTTGGGACCTCTCACAAAATCAGCTGCTCTGACTTCCTGAGTTGCCCTTTCCAGACTCGAGAGGGTCTCCCTAGTGTTGTGAACACAGAAAAGGAGGAAGGTCGCCAGCTTCCCGAGCGTCAGCCTGGGTTACATCGGGAGGAACCTCTGTCCTCGCAGAGAAGGAAGTCAAGGTTAGGGGTGACTGCAGTTCTGGCCAGCCTGGCCCAACAGAAATATCATGCCAAAAAAAAAGAAAAAGAAAAAGAAAAAGAAAAAAAGAAAAAGAAAAAGAAAAAGAAAAAGAAAAAGAAAAAGAAAAAGAAAAAGAAAAAGAAAAAGAAATATCATGCCAGACACATGGGCTGCATTGAAGCTTTTTTTTTTTTTTGGAAGTTTATTTATTTATTTTGAGGGGGAGCGGGGAGGGGCAGAGACAGGAAGAAAGAGAGAATCCCAAGTAGTCTCCACACTGTCAGTGCAGAGCCCAACATGGGGCTCGATCCCACAAACCGTGAGATCACGACCCGAGCCAAAATCAGGAGTTAGACACTCAACCGACTGAGCCACCCAGGCACCTGGCCACTTTAAAGTTCCTGGTAGCCACAGGATAAAATATTTTTAATTAAAAAAAAAAAGAAAAGAAAAGAAAAAGAAAAACAGATGAAATTAATTTTAATAATATATTTTATGTGACCCACTGTATCTAAACTATTACTTTGTCAATATGTAATCCACATAAGAAATTATTCAGGGGATATTTTACATGCTTTGTCTGTGTGCTCAGTCTTGGAGACCCCACGTACACTTAAACTCACAGGCCGTCTCCACTCAGACCCCACACGTTTTGGGTGCTAAGGACTCGTGTATGGCTGGCGGCCACCCTCCTGGACGAGGCAGGAACAGAATCCCCTCGTGTCACGACTGTGCCATTCACAACCACCCGAAGCCTCGAAGACAATCACGTGGCCGCATGGAGCCTGGCACTCAGCAGCTGGCCAGCGGAGGGAGAAGCCCACCGCTCAGAAATGCATCTCTGCAACCTTCACAACCACTGACTCTCCAAAATCACCGTGAGCCCATGACGAAGACTCACCGTCCCCAGACTTCGCGAGCACCCCGTGTGTCGGGAACAAGTCGCCTTACACCCCCCAGGTGATGCGCTGTGCGCCCTCTCCATGGCTCTGTGAGGCTCGGCTGGGGCCGCCCAAAACCACACGTCGAGCCAACGAGGACTGGGACACCGAAAGATCGTTTATCGGCCCCTGGGGGGGGGGGGGGGGGGTGGAGCTCCCCTTCTGACCCAGAGAACCTGCTTGGAACCCGACGGGAGCCGGATTCTCTACTTCTCACTCTGGCCACTCACGACAGAGCAAAATCAGGACCCCTCTCGCCACCTTCACCTCGCCGCCTCCACCGGGGCCTCCAAGGGGAGGAAGTAAACAGGCAGAAAAACGCACACAGAGGAAGGTAACACCAGCTGGGGATTAAGCATGCCGAGCACGTGCCGGCCCCGTGGTCTTACCAGGTACAAAGCCCATTAGCTCATTAGTGCAGACAGGGCTGGGATCCCACGGCACCGCATGATGCTTGCCCGGTGAAAATTCCGAGCGACTGGTCGACCAGGAGAGACCACCCCCCCCCCACCCCCCAACCCCCGCCCGGCCAGAGTCTGCAGGAGGGGGCAAGAAAGGGACGCGGGGTGATCCAGCAAAGACAGGGGCGCCCAAGCAGCCTGAGAAAGTGGTCGTGGGGGGTAGCTGGAGGACCAGGAAGGGGGAGCTCGCCGAGGGCATCGTGGGACAGAGGGGCTCAGACAGCATCCTGACCCCGGGCTGCATTTACAGGCTCCTTCCCGCATGCTAAGGTGGAGGTCGGGTCCACACGTGCCCTGGCCGCATCCTCCCTGTGGCTCTATGAGCAGATGACAAAGCTGTCCCCTGGCTGGCCGGTCGCCGTTACAGTGACCCGCTCAGGGTTTCGTCCTACCTTGTGGGTCAGACCTTTCTCGTACCAGGGGAAGGTACCCGAGGCTGCCCTTGGAGCGAGGTGAGGCTCGGGGCCGGCCTCGCCCTCCACCGTGTGCGCTCTGTTGTCACGTGGTGACGGCGGCTGGGGCGGGAAGCGGGGAGGGAAGGAGCCGTGCAGGACATATGGGCAATTGGGAGGTCTGTCTCCTCCGTTGCCGGGCAGTCGTCTGGAGAACGGGCAGCGGAGGAGCAGGGATACAGAGAGGCATGGAGGGAAAGGGGGAGTCCTCCCGAAGGCTTCCAGAAGCTTGCTCCTCCTGCAGAGTCCTCCACCCTCTATGCCTCCCACCTGCCCCGTGACCCTGATGTGCTGACACCCACCTGCACGCCAGACCCGCCGCCGCCACTCGGCCCCCCGGCTCCCGGCAGACGGCACCCGGCCGCCTTCCTCGAGAGCCCGGAGGAGGACGCCAGCCTGCATCCTCGGGCTCCGTCTGCGCCCCCAGCCACCCCCTCGATGCCCTTACATAACTCGAGTCCTCCCTCACCCCAAGCAGCTGCCGCCTCAGACTCCCCCCACCTTCTAGACGTGGGGGTGTAACATCTGCTCCTAGCGTTCCTCTCCAAGAGAACGCTTCCCCCACAGCCGCACCCCAAACTCAAACACTGTCACCCTCCCCCAGAGCGGCAAAGGGTAAAAAATAACATAAAATAAAAACATGCTACCACTACCACCCACCACATCATTAAGGGCCAAAAAAAAAAGAAAGAAAGGAAAAAAAAGGCTCCTACAAGTAAAAGTCTTTCTTTCTTGTTCTAGAAAAACAGTAACGAATCCTGAGGGGGCAGAAACGCAGGAAAGGAGCAGACGAGGGATGTCCCGGCTTTTCACCTCCATTGCTGAGATCACCTTTGCTATTTCTCATTTTGGAAGAAACAGGGACGACCACCGTCGCCCGGTGGCAGGTCCTGGCCACGGTGCTCCCACCTCGAGCCTGTGATGACAGGTGTTGGAATTCAGAGCCAGGAAGCAGCTGGAGGGGGGGCAGCTTGGGACCCCCTGCCTTGTCCTCACTCCCTTCCCTCCAAAGGGGCACAGCTACCAGAAAAGACGGAGGGACGATGTTTGGTTTGGGGTCTTCAGACCAGCCAAGATCTGCCTCACAGGAGCCTCTCCCGACGGGGTGGGGGGAGCACAGCAGGGCCCCCCAGCTGCCCTGAGACTCTGCACTGCCCCCCCCCGATAGATTTTCTCTACTCCAGACAACTCAGCACTGCTCAACCCGAGGCTCCCCGTGTCCTTCCAGCCAGCCCATCGCCGAAGCCTGCCTTCCCTTCCAGACACGTCCACAAAAACAAGAGGGAAATCTCTAATTCCTTCCCCAAGAGAAGCTGTCTATTCCTATTATCCAATTCAGCCTCACTTCTCGGACTGTGGCTCCTTTTCCCGTGTTCCAGCTCCCTGTGCCCTCACCACCCAGGTCCCCGCTCCCACACCCAGCTGCCGCCTAGAGTCTGGTTCAGTCTCTGGGGGCACACTCACGCACACGCACACACGCACACTCGGCTCACTGCATTGTCTTCTGAGGCTCTTAGTGGGGCTCGAAAGGGTCCCCTTTGAGTGTCCCCACGTAACTGGAAAGACAGCGTATGTGTGCGTACATGCAGAACTATTACTGTGCTACGACTCAGATAAATCCACGTTTTGCACACGGGCATAATGACAAAGGCAGAGCAAATCATTTTTGAGTGGTTACAGGTGGATTCGGGGAGGTCCCGGCTGCGGTCCGGATCTCGGCAGGTTTCTGTCTCCCCGGACCTACGTTCTCACCTGTTGCCACCGCGCTGTGAGTCATACCACGTGAACCCATCGTGGACAATTCTGAGGACGGCACGGGAGAGCAGGGAACCCAGGCTGCCCTCCTGCCAAAACAGAGGGACCCGGTTCATCAGCCCCAGAAAGAAAGGGCGTGTTTGAGGAGGACCTACTGAGTGTTTCACAGAGCACCCCCCTCTTGGCCACATGACGGCCGTCCCTACTCGTGCAAGTGGGCAAACAGGCTGTCTCAGACGAAATGCCGTCACTGAGGCCCCACAAGTGCCCAAACGTGGGCCTGTGCACGCTGAGTTCTGTCCGCTCCAAGCCCCCCAAGACTTTCTAAAGACAGATGACTGATGGCCTGTCCACAACCCCGCCACGCCCTCCCAGGCGCACCAAGAGCATGGCAAGCATCCCTCCCACCCGCTGGCACCTGGCCGCCCCGTCCTTGTAGCCGGGGCCCTCTACGGGGTGGGCATCCTGCTCGGGGCTGAGAGGGGACAGTGCATGCTGGGCACTGCCCTCCCCATGTAGGGACGGGCAGAGAGCCCGCCGGGGGCACCAGCAGGCCGACAGCTTCCGTGCGTGACGGAGAACCACACAGCACCACGACGGAACAGGGAAAGGGGTGCCCCAGCTGCCCAGGGGCTCAGAGCTAAACGTATCCCTCCCACTCCCCGTTCTATTAAAACTCTGCTGCTTCAGGGAGGGAATAAAGGTGAGGCCCCGGGACGGGACCTCCAGGAGCCCAGCCCGGGTTAGGGCATCTCCTCCTCTCTCCTCGGAACAGGGGCTCGGTCCACCTGCCCAAACACACAGGTGCCCCGAGCACGGGCGGGGAGTGTGCGGGCCTCGCTGTGTGAGGTCATGCCCGGGAGAAACGGGGGGACGAAGGTCTGTCTGTCCCACTCAGCAGCTACCTGGCCAGTGCCAACTGCACGCGCCAAGCCGACAGAGGAAAGCAGAGGGGAGGGGGGGCGGGAGACTCGGGAGGCCTCCCACAGCCCGCTCCCCAGAAGAGGCCCCGGTGCCGGGGCGTCCAGAGTGTCCCCACGTCCCCTGAAGCTCCCATGAAGCTGGAGGCCTCTCCCGCCCCTGGAGGAAAACCAGCTTCCCTCCTCCTGCAATTTGGGGGGGAACCGCCTGGAGCCACTCGGAACATTCCTTTGCGTGTCCTCAAATCCTCTAGAAACACCAAGTTCCCAGGCAGAGCCTCACTCAGCGCTGGTGGCCGCTGCCTGGTGTTCCGCCAGCCCCAGGAGGGACTCTCAGCAGACGTTGCTTCAGAGGTGGTCACGGATGCAGCCAGGACCCCAGGACCTGAGGCCACCCGCCCGCCAAGAGCACACTCTCGCCGTCCTCCCCCTGCGCTCCCCACCTCTCCCACACTCCCCCAGAGAAGAAAGGCTTCTGTGACTCCCACAGCTCAGAGGTGCAAGCAGGTATCCTGCCTGGGTGACGGCGGCTTCCTGCCCTCTCGCGAGGGTCTGCACAGCCTGGTGTCAGGGCTTTGTCACCACCCGCAAAGCCCTGGGGATGCCGGGTGTGCCCGCGATGCTGGCACAGACCATCTGAGCTGCTGGGGAAGAGGCCTGCTCGGCTCTGCTGCTCAGGCCTCTGCGGCCCCAAGTCGCTCCTCTGTCAAGTAGGCGACGCCCAGTTTCTTCTTCCAGCACGAGACCCCAGGACTCCCCTGGGCCCCTCTAGGCTGGGGGACAGGCTGCTCCCATCCGCACCTCTCTTGTGTTTCCTGATGGAGCCTCAGTGCCTATGTCAGGGTCCCGCACCAGTAGGTGCTCGACAAATATTTGCGAAATGAATATATGAGTGCTTCCTCGTGGCATTTCATTTTATCCTTGTAAAAACCCTGTGAGCTAGTAAGAGCCATCATTAGCCTACTGGGGACAATAATCATTGTTGCAGTAACAGATACGGATTGACCGCAGAGGCGCCCTTTGCATTACGTCCTTTCTTCCTTTCCTCCAGGCCATGAGGTGGCGCGATTATTAACACTGTTGTGCAGACGGAGAAACCGGAGAAACGGAGGCTCAGGACAGGGACGGACAGCACTGCCCGGAGTCCCTTATGCCCAGAGGGGAACCGCCACCAACTGCGGCCAGGCCACCCTTCGCCTGCCCTCCGTGAGGGCTGAGGAGAGGAAGAAAGCAAAGCCTCGGGTGTTCACAGGTGCCTCTGGGTTCTAGAAGGTACGAGCGTGTTTTACGTGGCAAGTCCTGAGGGAGATCCCGGAAGGCCATGAGGACGGCCGGGCTCGGCCCCACAGGTGGGGGCCTCCAACACTCAGCTCCACAGTGGGCTGGCCGGTGCCCACTCCTCCGGAGCTGGGGGACCCCACGCAGCCCTCAGCCGTGAGCAGAAGGGGACAGGGGGGCAGGCAGAACTCAGGTTTCTGTGGAGACTGGGGAGTGATCTGTGTGACACCAGCATTAGACCAACCAGAAGAATCTAAGATCACAGTAACCCTTTGTGTCCGTGTTGAGCTGGGGCGGTGGGAGGCTTGGGGACACCCCAGGGACACGAGGGGGCCTTGGCAGGGAGGGCCGGAGGCTTTGCCTGTGCCGGGGGACAGGACTCCCCAAGAGAGGGATGAGACGAGAGAAAGGAGAGAGGAAGCCAACGTCCCCCCAGGAGGGGTCGGGGTGTCGGGAGGAGGTGAACGTTGCCTTCCCCGCGCAGTCACACACCAGGGCTGGGGAGGCCGCGCAGCTGTGGGTGCAGACTCTGCTCGAGCAGAGCTAACTTTAAAATAAGAGGGGCTGAATCATCATAAAAAGTAAGAATTTTCCGGGCGCAGTGACATAACCGATGAAGCAGTTTGCCTAAAAAGCCCCAGTGTTCTGAGAAGACCACACACATACACACACACACACACACACACACACACACACTGCAGAAAACCAACCCTTCGGGGCACAACATGGCCCCGTGACCATCCATGCTGGGCACCCACCTAGAGCACTCACGTACCCCCACTTGAACCTTCTCCATTCAGACCTTCCTTCTCTATCTCCTGGGGTCTACGCTAGGGAAACTCTATGCCAGAAAAAACGGGCCAGGCAGGTCTAAGCCGAAGAGGTCAGCTGGGCCCAAGAAAACAAGGGGTCAGGGGGCACCCCATGCCCAGGAGCGTCCCCATGAAGGCTTGACTGGTAGGGTCTACCCTTGTAGGAGAGGCAGCTTCCTGGAGCCAGACCTCTTCCTGGGGAGTCAGCCTATTAACAAGCTGGCCAGGGGGAGTGGTGGAGTGAGTGCATTTGGTGCAAGGAAAGCCAAACTCATACAGGAAACTGGGTTCCCAGAGGCCACGGCAGAAAGTTCCCAATGCAAGCCCACATGCTTACGGCCAGGAAGCGTGGCACTTAACACGTCAGATACCCAGCTCGGGGCTGAGGACAGGTAGACCTTTCATGCCGTGATTTATTCAATAAATATTCATTAAAGTAGCACTTCATGCCACCATCATTGGCGGAATGACTGACTGGCTAATGGATGGACAGATGGACCAACGGGCAGACAGGTGGATATTGACATCAAAGGAAACAAAATGGAGCTCAGAATCCAAAGCACTGAGGACACGATCTTGTAACTCAAAATCTCTCAAAATCTAACACCCGGTATGCTCTAGATCTGTGCTCCCCAATGGAAATTTCTGTAATGGCAAGAATATTCCATACCTGTGCCATCCAATATGGCATCCGCTACCCACATATGGCTGTTGAGCACCTAAAGTGCGGCTAGTGTGATTAACTAAATATTTAATTTTATTCAAATGGTCACAGGCAGCTGGTGGCTACCATATTGGACAGCACAGTTCTAGAGTTTTCAACATACCACTGCACGTCCTCCAAGAGTGGCTGGGAATACGGGCCACACAAGGGCAGTTGGGGGGCCTGACTTTGTGAGAAGCCAAGACCAACAGGGGCAGGGCAGTTCCATTTTCCTCTAGCCCCTGATTTCATCGAACAAGAAGGAAACTTGCAAAGCCTGAGGCTTACAGGCAAATGCTTCTCAATTTTAATGTCCACACAAGGCACTCAAAAATCGTGTTAAAAGGCATTTCCCGAAATTCAGGTAGGTCTAGGGTAGGACTCAAACATTTGTACTTCTAACAAACCCTTAGGTGATGCTGATGATCCTGGTTGCAGGGACCACATTTCTACATAAATGTTTGTTAGTGTTTGTAAAAGTTCAGAAAGTTTTCCATCCTAGAAAAACAAGGGTTTGCAGGTACAGAACAGGAAGACCTGGGAAGGCTAAGATTCGATACAGGGAATTTGGCGTATTAAAACAAACGTTCAAATCTTCAAGATTTGAAAATTTAAACAGATTAATTGATTGAGTTCTCACCATAAGCCCGTATGTGCTGGGGAACGCGCTGAGCTTACAAGTTACTTTGGGATGTGAGACGTTAAACCATCAATGACTTAAGTAACACTGCGAACATCAGGTCTGAGCAAAGCCTTCCGTGATCCCCCCAACTTAACACTGCAATTCCACCATTCCCCACACACCTCCAGCTGTATACTTTGCTGTAAGAAGTGTTACTCTCTAAAATGTATCATCTTACTATTTGTTTCGTTGACTGCTTCGTTCCCACCTAGAATGCAAGCTCTATGCAGGCAGGGATTTCTATATTGTTTGCTCACTGCTCTATCTCTAGGACCAGAACAGGACCCAGTGTGTGAAAAGCCTTCGAGAAATATTTGCTGAATGAATGACTTTAAATCTTCGGATTTAAAGTGGACTTTAAAACTCCACTTGGGAGTTTATTCAGGTAGAACATGTCCTTCAAGAGCATTGTATGTTTGTTATATATGCATTTTGAACATTTTTTTTTTAAGTTTATTCCCAGGTATTTTGGTTTATTTTTGTCATTCTCAATAGGGACCTTTTCTACCTCTGTATTTGTATTTAAGTTATTATTGGTTATCTGTATTTTCATGGATTCCTTTGGGTTTGCCAAATACACAATTATACCATCTGTAGAAGATTGATACTTTTATTCCCTACTTCTCAACGTTTACTCTTCTCCTGTCTTTCTCTTGTCTGATTGCATCGGCCGACGCTTCTCCTACAACGTGAAATTGACAGCAGTGGTGACAGTAGGCATCCTTGCTGTGTACTTGCTTTGCTGTTTCCACATCAAGAAAAAGAATGGATTTTGGACACGGTTACACTTAGTCATGTTAAGGAACTATCGGAAGTATCCGTCAATTCCTAGGAAGTGTTTCAAGCATGGATGTTGACTTCGGTCAAATGTCTTTTCGGTACCAAAAAAGACAGTCATACGATAATTCTCTTTACGTTGATGAAAATGATAGATTGTGTACTTCTTAATATGGAACCATTCTTGAATTCCTGGCATAAACTCCAAACGGATACAGGATTTTATTATTTTCAAATGAGGCTTGGATTCTATTTCCTAATATTTTATTGAGGATTTTGCATCAGTATTCATCAGTGAGACTGGTCTGCACTTTTATTTTTGCACAATCTTTTTCAGATTGAAAAACGTTGTTATTCTCACTTTGTGAAAATTACATAGATGTTTCCTTTCTTTTTATTTGCTGTGTGGAACGGTTTAATTAGCACTGGAAGTACCTGCTCTTCGAAGGTGTGGGTTAGATTCTCCGGGGGAACCACCCGGACATCCTTCTCTGTGTGGGAGTAGCTTAAAAACTGTCTGCCATGGAACTTGGTCATGTTTGGTAAATTACATCTCTCCCGCTTCTTATTTTGTGTTTCTTGTGCTTTCTTCCGTTCTAACCTAGTTAGCAGTTCAGCTATTCACTTTAAAAAAAGAAAGAAAAGAAAAAAACAGCTTTCTATTTATTAGCCCATTTGCTCTTCTGTGACTAGTTCGTTACCCATGAACTTCATTAATGCCCTTCCTTCTTCTCTCCTTCAGCTTATTATTCTTTTGTCCTCTTCCTAACTGTTTGAGTCTTATACTTAATTCATTTATTTTTAACTTTCTCTCTTTTACTGACTGTGTACTTAAGGCTATGAATTTCCTCTGTGCACACCTGCCCTCACATCCAACCAGGGCCCTTTATTTGTGGGTGCTTTGCACACCCCCTTGTGAGCCCGACCCTCCGGTGTTGCATTTGTTGACAGTTTGTCCTCCCCAATGGAGTGGGTTCCTCAAGGTCAGGGAGGCTACCTTACTTAGCTCTGGATGTCTAGCACCCAACACAGGGGCTGACACATCAAAGGTCGTCAGTAGAAGCTTACAGAAAACGCGGAGCGACTGATCATTTGTGATATACGACAGCTGTAATTATAAAACCCACATTGGAGTATTTATCGGTTCCAGGCACTGTGCTGGATGCCTGGGAAGCACCATTTTATCTACTCTTGTCCACCTCCGTGAGGTGGGTCTTGCTCTTCTCCACTCACAGGGCAGGAAACCAGAGCTTAGAGAGGCAAAGGACTTCCCCGCTTCACATCACTGCAGACCCACAGAACTCGGCTTCGCGGGCCCAAAGCCGATGCCCCTGGGTGCTAATAACAGAGCAAAGGAGACAAGCCTGTGTGGAACAGAGAGAGCCCACGTGGCACAGGGGTTAGAGCCCAGGCTGTGGTGTCAGACAGATGGGAGTCCGAATCCAGATCTGCCACTACTAGCTGGGGGACCCGCGGCGAATAACGAAACTCCTGTGCACCTCACTTGTCTCATCTCTAAAATGGAGAGAAAATACCCACACCCCCCCACAGGACTGCTGTAAAAATTACATGGGATCACGGATAGAAACTAAGCACAACGTCCGGCCTTCAGTAAGGGAATGGTGGTGGTGAGAATGCTGTGGTGGCCACGGCCGCAATAATGACGTCATCCACAACCGCGAAGATCACAATATCCCCGACACCCGACACGACACCCGACACCCTCACAGAGTGAAAAACAGGCTCAATTGGGAAAACAAAGAAAGAAAGGCCCACGGAGCCAAAGAAATAGAAGAACCACAACATTTCAGAGCAAGGAAGGATCCTCAAGCTCGTCCACAGTCACAGGACTTTACCAGTGGGGAAGGCGGGCACCAGAGCGGGAGGACGGTGTGCAAGACGCCTCACACCTGCTGCCAGCCCCGCAGGGACTAGAGGGGCCCTTCTCCTCCACATTCATTCCCGCTCCTCCCTGCTGTCCCCTCACCCATGCCGTGTGGGGCCCAACGTGGAACCCGAAGCAATGAACACAGGAGGGACACGTCTACACAAGGCACAGAAAGTAGGGACTGCACTCAGGGCAGGGGGAGGGGGGAGCCGCCCCACTGGGCCTCGCAGAGCACTGAGCACGGGGCCCCGGAGGGGAGGCAAGACCACGCTGGACGCGTCGGCGGAAGGGAGCACGGCAAGGGCGGCCCAGGGGGGGAGGCCCGCAGGGGACCCGGGGCAGCCCGAGCAGAGTTTAGCCAAAGTGAGTGACGGGAACAGCAGTTGTAAACATGTCCCCGGGGCTGGGGAGAGGAAATTAAGTGTACAAATTAGGGATGAGATGAAATTAATGGCAGCTTAAAGGGCTCGTGCTAATTTCAGATCTCGGTGAGCATGAAAAAAATATGAGCAAGAAAGAAAGGGTGGGTGAAATATTTACTGACAAAAAGCAAAATAAGAAAACATCTGAAAAGCGTGCAGCACATAAATAAACGCCTTGAGGTGGCAATCCCGGCCGATTCATTTCCTTCCGCGGGCGCAGGCTGCCCAGCAGAGGGCTGCGAGCGAGGGCCCTGCATCCGCGGGGGGGGGGCTGCCGTTCAACCGGGGCTCCCGCGGTGCCAAGCCCGGTGTGCCCGCCTCGGTCCTCCTCGGAGAGCCCCACCAGGAGACAGAGACAGGGCAGACGGCACCGGCCCCTCGGTGAACCTGGGCCGCGCGGCCCCCCGCGCCCCAACTCCCTGCCTCTGTGTGGTGCGTTCGCCCCTACTCAGTGCAGGGGGCGGACACCAAGGCGGGCCGCCCCGGACGCACAGGGAAGACAAGTCTGACCACACCATGCCCCCTCCCCACGACGTTTCTTAGGAGACGACACCCTGGGGGTTGCAGGAGCCCCCACGGGTGAGGGGCCCGGGGGATGAGTCGTGGCCTCTGACCACCTGTGCACCGTCACCTGCACCACTGCTAAGTTAGCGACCGTTGGCGGAGCATTTTTGAAGAAATCTGGAGACACTTTCTTTGCAAATCTGGACTCGATGGACTCTGGATCAACACTGCCACGGGCCGAAGGGAGGTTTGAAAACCACCACCAGAGGCTGATGGGAAACACCAGCAAACCAGGCAGGAGGGGGCGTCTCCAGGGAGGCTGCCTAGGCCACCTCGAGGCCCCGATTTTGCTCAATATCCGAGCTGATGATCTGGAAGACAAGTGAGGAAGATCCCCCCAGGAGAGCACCAGGGGGCCGGCTGCGGTGTGGTGGGCTGGGACAGGGGAGGTGGCAGAAATGACCTGAAGAGAGAAGATAAGTGACTCCCGAGTAAACTGAGATTTGGCTTGGATAAAACTGCAAATGTCCCAGTCTGAGAAAAAAGAAAAACGAAAAAAACAACCCCAGCCTGAAGCAGATCTTTCCTGAGAACCCAGGACAGAGGACAGCGGCCATGTCAGGTGACCGTGGGAGTCCTGGCCAGACAGACTGGGGTGTTGGGGCGTGGGTGTCGTTCCGGGAGGCCTCGCTCACTCCGAGGGCCCTCAGTGCTCACAGCAGGACAGCAGGGCCAGGGGTCCTGAGAGCCCTTGCAATACCCGGTGCTCTCCCGCCCGTGACAGGCTCAGGAAGGTCAGGGAGCTCTGCGGATCACCAGCCGGGGCAGTCAGGGGCACACTCTTCCTAGAGCCGCACTGTCAGGCCAAGGCCCACCAGACTCTCTTCTGGCTGGGGTGGAGGCGAGACCCACCCGGCAACAGGAAGCGTGGCCAGAAGGCCGACTCAGGCCGCGTGATCAGTGCAGAGGCCTCCCTGTTCAGCCCATTCATCGCTAGCGAAAGGAACGAAGCTGTCAGCCCCGGACGCATTTGGAAATTTACTGGAGCAGCCATTTGGTGCTGCCTTGTGGGGCCTGGGTTAGTCAGCCAGTCAAGCACACGTTCCCACCACCCAGTGCGTGGGGGCCATGGAGCAGAGCACAGGGGCTACAGGGGGCTGGGCCAGGCCCACACAGGAAGGGCACTGGCAAAGGGTGGATGGAGAGGGGGAGCTGCCAGGGCAGGGCAGGTGTGCAGGCATCAGGAAGGGCAGGAGCAAGCAGCAGCTTCCCCAGGAGCGGGGCCGAGGCCAAGAGGCTGAATCAGGTTCAACACAGGCATGAACCCTAATGCAGCCAGCCCCCACCCAGCGGCCGTGCACTAGGCAGGTGGGGGCAGAGTGGCCGGGGGAAGCCTCTCACCATGAAACCCCCAGGAGGCCTGGCAGGGCTGGTCTCAGGCCTGGGAGGCAATAGTTTTCCCCAAGTCTCAAACGGGCTATGGCACTCGAATGACTTCTACTCTCTAGCAAATGGCTCCTGTTCTTACTGGAAGTGACCTCCTTGGGGACAAGGAGTTTGTCTTGTTTTTTTCACTGTTATCTCTCTGCTGTCTAAAACACTACATATATAAGATGCTTATTATTTGTAGGATGGGTGAGGATAGATGGATGGATGGATGGATGGATGGATGGATGGATGGACGGACAGACAGATGGATATGGATGGATGGTGGATGGGCGGACGGACGGATGGATGGATGGGCAGAGAGTGGATGGACGGATGGATGGATGGATGGGTGGATGGTGGATGGAGAGAAGATGGATGGTGGGTGGATGGATGGATGGGCAGACGGATGGAGGGATGGATGCTGGGTGGGTGGTGAATGGATGGTTGGGTGGATGGATGGATGGTAAGTGGATAGAGGATGGATAGAGGGAGGATGGATGAATGTATTATGAATAGAGGATGGACGGATGGTGGGTGAATGGATGGATAGATGTATTACAGATGAATGAATAGAGGATGGGCAGATGGATGGATGGATGGATGGATGCTGAGTGGATAGTGAATGGATGGTTGATGGATGGATGGATGGATGGATGGATGGTGAGTGGATAGAGGATGGATAGAGGGAGGATGGATGAATGTATTATGAATAGAGGATGGATGGATGGTGGGTGAATGGATGGATAGATGT
Source organism: Neofelis nebulosa (assembly GCF_028018385.1). Taxonomy (NCBI): domain Eukaryota; kingdom Metazoa; phylum Chordata; class Mammalia; order Carnivora; family Felidae; genus Neofelis; species Neofelis nebulosa. Next base: position 15,954,608 of record NC_080797.1, on the reverse strand, counting down.
ATTACAGATGAATGAATAGAGGATGGGCAGATGGATGGATGGATGGATGGATGGATGGATGCTGAGTGGATGGTGAATGGATGGTTGATGGATGGATGGATGGATGGATGGATGGATGGATGGATGGATGGATGGATGGATGGTGAGTGGATAGAGGATGGATAGAGGGAGGATGGATGAATGTGTTATGAATTAACAGAGGATGGATAGATTGGATGGATGGATGGATGGATGGATGGATGGATGGATGGAGGGGCCCCTGCTACATCTTCAGCAATTCTTTAAACATCCATCCCAGGCCTGGTCCCCAACCATCACTCTTTGAGATCCCAGCCCCCAGAGACCCAGTGAAGAAAGGAGTAGGACTGACCAGTGGCTAGAGGGTCTCTGAGCCCGAGAAAAGCACAGGAGATTCTAAAGGAAGCCCAGGAGGCCAGAAACTCTCACTCAGCTCCCTCAAGGGTTAAACAAAAGACTATACGCAGAGGTACTCTGTAAACTGCGCAGCAGTGAACACGTGTGGGGTGCTTGAGCTTTGTTCTCCTCCCCGCAAAGGATGAGGCACCCTCCTTCTCCCGGTGGGATGCTTTGAGAGGGCAGCCACTCACTTTCTTCGGACTGTAGCCCCAGCCCCAGCCAGGACAGACACTTGAGAAATGGTCAGTGCCTCACTGTGTTCACAAGGGACAGCAGGCAGCTCACGAGAGGCTACTGACCGCCTGGCACCTGTTCCGTCTGGGGACATCAAGTGACCATAACGCGTGGCTTTAGCACCAATCACCAAATCTGTGACTGCCAGCCAGCGCTGCCCATGGCAACGTCACCCCAGAGGGCCAGAGCACACCCCTTTCCTGAGCACAACGACCCTGTCCGCTCACTGACCATGGCGGGGTCCTTACTGAGCTCGGACCTGTGGTGCGAGGCCTTTATGCACCTGCTCATTTTCTCCACCCAGCTGCCCTCTGAGGTGGGAAGGATGACTGGTCCCACTTCACAGACTGGGAAACTGAAGTTCACAGGGATTAAGGAGCCTGCCCAAGGCCACATATCTAACCAGAGGTGAAGCCAGCAGCCCACCAGACACAGCCAGGTGGCTCTGGGCTGTTCCCCAAAACAGCTCTATCTTCAAAGGATGATGACTCCATAATTCAATGCACCAAAGAGGCATCTCAGATGCTTTGGTTTAAAGCCCCCTAGGGTGACTGCTTTGAAAAGGGCCCTGGGCCTCAAGTCCACTGCAATGCTCAGGGGCAGAGGGCCCAGCCTCCGCCCAACTCAGGGAAGAGCCCTTCCCTTGGGTCCCAAAATCCTAACCCAGTCTCCCGTCCCCACCCACACCCAGCAGGAACAGTCAGGACCATCCAGCAAAGCGCTGTCCCCTGGTCTGGGGAATGGGGGGGGGGGGGGGGGGTGTCCGTGCCTGATTCCATGAATTCCGAGATGCACCCTAGATGCCCTCCTGCCGTCGAAGAGCCACAAAGGAGGTGGCAGTGGGCAGCACGGCCACCACGTGGGGCCAAGCTAATCACTCCATCCCCAGATGCAGCCACCAAAGGCCACGGAAGGGCAGATCAGTAAGTCCTTGTGATGTGTATTAGCAGATTCACTAGTGAAATTAATTCTTCCCCAAACAGCTGAGATCAAGTTAAACAAAGACGCATCGAATGGGTGGTTGACTTCTTTTTCCCGTTCCCATGTGCAAGGAATGGTGTGGGCCCGTGGCTGCTGGGAACCAAGACGGGAAGCCCTGAGCCGTCGCCCACAGCCTCGGTCTCCCCCACAGCCTCGGTCTCCCCTGCAGCGCGGGAAGCGTGGCGTCTCCAGGCCAGGGCTCTGCGGCTCTCCCCAACGCCTAGCTCCCGTCTTGCATATTTGAGCCTTTTCTTTCTTCTTCTTCTCCCCTTGAAAAATCAAGTCGGGTGTATGTTGAGATGAGCTGGATGCTGGAGATTAGATGGCATCTGTCTGGACATAAATAATTTACTGCTTGATGGTCAGGGAGAATTTAATTAGTTCTTGTTCCCCTGATAGAATCGGCCCACCATTGCTAAAACATTTCGCTCCGAATTAGTCTGAAAGGGGCCAACAAGGCAATGCTAATTTTATACACACGTCGTCCCCCGCAGCTTCTGAAAATACACACCCAGCACAAGCACCGCCCAGCATCGCTGCCGCCTGGGTGTCTGGGGGCGCAGGAGAAAGTCCAAGGAGGATGGGCCACAAGTCGGCTGGGGAGAGGGGGACTGGGGAAGGGGCCACAGCCCTACTGCCTTCCATCCAGAGCTCCTCTCCTCCCAGCCACTGGGTGATAGGATCAGGGACCCCTGTGATGAGATCAAGGGGGAAGGAGCCCGAGCGAGGGGCTCACCGCACCCCAGTGTTCCAGCAGCAAAGACCCAACAGAGCTGCACTCCCCCCCCCCCCCCCCCCGTCTGCAGAGCCTGGCTCTGCTGGATGCCAGCCTCCCCACCTGCCTGGGGAAATCACAGCTCAGATTAGAACCTGAAGGTGAGGTCCTGTGCCAACCGGCGCACGCCCACTGCCTCCGCGGGGGCCCAGACATGGTAGCGCAGGGCGGGGGCGGAGGGGAGCCAGAAGGCCCTCGCTTGTCCCGAAGTTCCCTTTAAGAACGTCTGAAACGGAACGGAGCTCGGAAAACAAGCTGACGAGATCAATAGCCCACGAAAACCACCGCAACAAAAAGATGCTTTAAAATGTGGGAAACGTAGTCAATGGGTCTTTGGGAAAAAAATCGACATCTCCAAGAAACGTTCAGGGAGAAGGAAGAGAATGAACGGGGCCAAAGGCTGCCTCATCCGTGGAGCAGAGACGGTCCCCGTCAGAAACCATGGCCGGTGAGGCAGGAAACGCAAGGCCACGCTTCTGCCCAGCGCACTGCTACCGACACCCCCACGGCCACCAGCTCCCCGTGCCATCTGAGAACCAGACTGGCTCTTCATCGTCTCTCTGGCCCACAGAGGACGCCTGATTCCACGGCACGCGCCGCATTGAGCATTTTCCCCATCTTTGCTAACGGTACAGGGAAAGGGGTGCCCTGTCGTTCGAGTTGGTGAGGATTTGGTCACTAGTGCGATTAATTTCCTCTCCACACAGAAGACGAATGGAGCAGGTGTTCTTTTGCAAAGCGCACTCGTTTTTCGCACTTTTTTCCTTTGGAAGCTAAACCAGTACATTCTTCAGCTGCCCGTCTGAGTCCCCCGCTGGCCTGGAATTCGGGTCAGAGAGCGCGGCTTTTCTCGGTCTGTCCGTCCAGCACTTGCTCTCCAACACGGAGGGGGCGCTTAAGAAATACCTGGCAGGCCAAACAGAGGACGGGAGGGGGGAAGTGAGTTCTGTCATCACTCACAAAAGCCCTCTTCGCATGGACAATGGAAACAGAAAAGACACTCAGGAGAAAAACACCTGAGGGTAAACGAGAACCGACCGGACACCTGGGTGGCTCAGTCGGTCGAGCGTCCGACTTCGGCTCAGGGCAGGATCTCACGGTCCGTGAGTTCGAGCCCCGCGTCGGGCTCTGTGTTGACGGCCTGGAGCCCGCTTCAGATTCTGTGTCTCCCTCTCTCTCTGCCCGTCCCCTGCCCATGCCCTGTCTCCCCCCCCCCCACCTCCCTCAAAAATAAATAAACATGAAAAAAAAATTTTTTTAATAATCACCAGCCAGGTGCCCAAGCCCCACCTAACACATGCCTCATCTCTGCGGCCCCACCGTGACCCTCAGCCCCAGTACAGACGCAGGACCCCGGCTTCCTCGAGGTCCATAACTTGCCCAAGGTCACCCAGGTAAGGGGTGACAGCCAGTATTTCAACCAGGCAGGCTGGTTCTGACTCTTGCCCTGACCCGACTGCAGCCCAAAGCCCTCTCTGGCTCCCAGCTGGGTGGCCCCGGTCTGACCTTCTCTTATTCTCAAGCCAGGCTTCCTTGGGTGCTTTGGGCCAAGCGAAGGGGCACGGTCCCTGTTATCGGGACACCTCGCCTCGTGTTGGCCGTGCTGTGAGCGAAGTGTGCTCTGGTGCGGCAAGAGCTGGGAGTCTGCACAGCATCAACCAGACAGACAGGCGAGGACCACCGAAGGGCAGCTCGGCCTTTCCAGAAATCAAGGGCGTGCAAATGAGACCCAGGCATGGTAACATCTCCAGCCACCAAAGTGGGCAAGATGGCTTCTGAAGATGGCTGATGGACATGTTACAGAGGGGACAAACTTCCCACAGGACCACTCGGCAAAATGCTTCAAGAGCCTGACAAGTGTTTTGCATCTCTTGAACCCAGAATTCTACTTCTAGGAACTGATCCCCCACAAATAATCAGAGGCACAGACCAAGATTTATGAACAAGGAACCTAATCACAGGATTATTTATAACATGGAAAGAACTGGAAACAACCGGACGAGCCAACAGTCTGGGAAGGAGGAAACAAATTATGAATTTGCAGGACAATCCGTGCAACAGACTGGTCAGCAGTCCCTGCAGATCGTGGTTTTGGCGGATGCGTAAAAATAGAATGGTGCTCACCACACAATATCGAATGAGTACAGCATACAGACTATATATAAATGCCACCCTCATTTTATTTTGAAATGTATATCTCTAAAAAGACTGATAGGAAATATACCAAAACGTCAAAATGGTTGTCTCTAGGTAGGAAGATTAAGATTATGGCAATTTTTGTTTCCATTATTATACTTCTTTGTGCTTTTTCTATTTTTCACAAAGAGAAAATATTTACTATAATCATACACACACACACACACAAATCTTTTAAGTAGCAAAGGATGGATTTTAGCACATTTTTTTTTTTTTGGCTGTGGAATTCGTTTTGGAAGCCCACTCAGCTCCTCAAAGTCATTTTTAAAGTGGGGCATAAAGATCAGAAGACAAGACCGCACCAATGCGCTACCTCAGAAAGAGTCTCCTCCTTTCTTCTGGAAACAGTACTTCTATTAATGCAACCTAAGACCACTCTGATTTTTGATCCAGCCCTAACACACTGCTGGCTCACACTATGGCTGCCTAAGTCTTGTATTTGCCCCCACTTAACCCTTAGTCTCACCCACCACAGACTTGGAAAGCTTGACCATTTGGACCCAAATAAAATAGTGGGAATAAAATTTATTCCCACTGAACTGCAGCTTGCTAGATTCGACCCATCATTCCGACTGCTGAGATGTATTTAGATCCTGAGTCTGCCTATGAAACGCACCCACCCTTGCTCCCAGCTTCGCGTTACTTCCGAATTGAGTAAGTCTGCCACCTTCCCCATGTGACTCATCGACCACCACGGTAAGCAGGAAGAGGGTGACGATTCAGCCCCATGGCCCATCACTAGAAACCTCCCTCCACGTTTCATCCACCTGCTCATCAGCTTCCATTTGTTGTTCAACCAATTATGACCATTTTGGACAAAGACACGTGAAAAGGTGTCACAAGCCACAGTGAAGGCTGGCCACGCATGTCTGGGATCTCCCACTTGCCCACCAGAAGAGGTGGCCAGAGCCAGTGGTGCTCAGCAGCACCTGCCCCGTCACCACCCCCCTGCGCTCCAGTGAGCCTCTCCGGTGCGTGCGGGAGCACCGGGAAGGAGCAGTGCTGGCCCCAGCCCCCCATCCACTCGTGCGCCATGCGGGCCGGAGGCCCGGATGGAAGAGGCTGAGGTCCACGGCAGAGCCGAGGGCCGGACCCGGAAGCCCAGGCCTTCCGTCTCACACTTGCAGCCACGCTGCTGCTTGAAAACCAGAGCACTGAGGGGGCCAGTCTCTCCCTGAGATGGACAGAATCTGCCTGCAAAAGTGAAGCCCTGCGGGCCCGCAGGGCACCCTAGCCAAGACGCTGACCCGTGTGCGGGCCTGTCCTCGACCCCAAGGGCAGCAGCCTGTGTGTGCCACGCGTCAGAAGCAGTGTCCGTGGTCCACATACCCACGGGTCACCGGGCACCGGACGGGACATGTGGCAGCTCAGAGACCGGTTAATGGTTTGTGCTTCCTCTCACTGAAACTACCTGGCTCGTCTGTGCCTCCATTTCCTTCTTTACGAGGCCACTACACATGCCCACCTCGAGGTCCGGCGGAGGAAGCCAGCACGGCGTGGCAGCCGGGGCCGTCACACCGTGTCCCCGAGGGACTCCATCTCTGGGCTCTGGGCTCACTTCGAGGCAGGGCTGGCTGAGTCGAGTCTACAGGGAAATTCTACTTTTCTTCCAATTCGACAAATTCAGAAATTAAAACTCAACTTGAGGGGCGCCTGGGTGGCTCAGTCGGTTAAGCGTCCGACCTCGGCTCAGGTCATGATCTCACAGTCTGTGGGTTCGAGCCCCGCGTCGGGCTCTGTGCTGACAGCTCAGAGCCTGGAGCCTGTTTCAGATTCTGTGTCTCCTTCTCTCTGTGACCCTCCCCCATTCATGCTCTGTCTCTCCCTGTCTCAAAAATAAATAAACGTTAAAAAAAAAAAAAATTAAAAAAAAAAAAAAAAAAAACTCAACTTGAAATTCAGATGTAAGAACGTGCCTGATCTTTCCCTCTGTGGTTTGCAGACCAAATCAATGATGCAAAGGCCCGGATGCTCCTGGGACGGCATGGACCCTCCTCTGAATGGCAGTCACACCGTGTGCACTTGTGCTGTGCCCATGGTAGGGAAGGAGGCCCATGTCCCCAGCAGACCCCTCCACCACGGCTGCTAGCCCCCCACACTGGGCGACACACACAAGGAGCAGGAAGGCCACCCCTCAGCCTGGAAACAAGGAACCACAGCCCCCGTGAAGCAGCCTGGGGCCCCAATTCCAATATTTCATGCGAGCACGTGTGTTCAAACGACAAACTCTCCACTTCTTTGCAATGGTCTCCAGAACCAAAGCTTTCCCGCCTTCCCCGCCTCCCACTGCAGTGAAAGCCGGGCTGAAAGCCTGTTTCCTCAACGTCTCTGCTCACGCCAACGGCAGCTGCCCACACCACACGCCCTCCAGTCCCAAGAGGCCACTCCTCCTCATCAAGGCTGGAGAGAAGCAGGAGCCGTGTCCACCCCGTGCAGGGACAGGAGGCTGACTCCCGCCTCTGGCCCATCAAAGCGCTCCCTCTGAAGGCAGCAACCACTAAGCCAGGATCCTGAGCCCCAGTGTTCAACCACCGCCCAGAGCAAGCCTGCCAGGCCCCCCAGTCCTGCGCGAAGCCACAGGGGGCAGGGCTGGCCCAGGGAGCAACAGAGGCTTCTCCTCAGCCGCCCTGGCCGCACACTGGCCCCTGAGGACAACCAGGAACCTCACTGTGCGCCAGGGCCCCGGCCCCCGTGGATCTACTTTCTGTCTCTATCGATCAGCCTACTCTAGACGGTTCACATAAATGGAATCCAGTTTTGGCCTCTTGTGCCTGGCTTATTTCACTCAGCGCCATGTTTTCAAGGTTCATCCGTGTTGTCACGGGTGTTGAAATTTCATTCCTGGCTAAATACCATTATACAC